>NW_022147569.1:175000-1375000 GCF_002938485.1 Sitophilus oryzae | reverse complement strand
TCAAAAAGTCAATATTAAAAAAGTTTTTCCTCTTGTAAAGACAATCCGGGGACATACTGTATATATTAAAATATTCTTAATCTACAGGGAAAAAACTTACTCAACAACTTAGCGGATGCTTAAATTTTTTACTAGTCCTGGGAGCATTACTTGTTATAGAAAACCTAAATTATTAATATGGTTTGAACCAACTTAATTTCCTTATTAGCCGACCATAACAGGTATGGTAGGCTATTAGAGCCAAACTACACGGGCGGATTTTCCGCGACGTATTTCACGCGGCGCGACGCGGCGGTTTGCACGTCCCAATCGAAACCGTGCCATCAAACGAGCGCAAGTAGACGAACGGAAAATACGTCGCGTTACGTTTATTTCTGTCGACGGTGAGCGTATAGAACCAAACCAAACCCTCTACTGCGTTGATATCGTCGCCGCCACAACACTACAGGTTGTTCAGTACGGAGTAAACTAGACGAGGCGACCGACGGTGCGAAGGATCCGTTGAAGGTACAGTCAAAAAAAAATGTTCGACACAGAAATTTTTATTTGTGAAATTGAAAAGCGGCCTGCAATATACGATATAAAAGGTAAAGAATATAGCAATAGGGATGTTAAAGCGAAAATGTGGGAAGAAGTGGCCATGGTTATGTACAAAAACTGGAACGAGTTACCGATCCAGGAGAGAAATAAATTAGGTAGGTACAGAATACTTTTCCAACATAATTCATACAGCAATTACACTTTGTCATACTGATACAAAAAAAGTTCTCCTTCTCGGCTTACAAAATAATCTTTAAATTTTTCCCTAATCGCAATACCTGCAGACGGCCTTCCTGTGCCAATAGCTGGAATGTTTTCCATCAGGCAACTCGATTCGTCGTTTGAATCAACTCCATCTCTTCTTCGTACAAAATTGTGTAACAAACAAGCAGCTTTTGTTATGTCAGTGGCAAAATCTTCCGAAACCAGTATATTTGTGTGAAATACTCTCCACTTGTTGGCGAGTATACCAAAAGTACATTCAACATATCTGCGAGCTCGAGTTAATCGATAATTAAATACTCTCTTTTCAATTGACAGATTATTCCGTGCATAAGGTCTCATCACGTTTTCTCACCTAAACCAAATGCTTCATCAGCTACAAAAACATGAGGGAGTGAAATATTTGGGGTGTTTGGAAGCGGTCTGTTTCCTGGTAGATCAAGATTCTTTTGTGCCAACCTTCGACCGAAAACTGAAGATTTGAAAATATTACTATCTGCTTCTCTGCCGTAAGCTCCCACGTCAATTGCGGTAAAGCAATAATCTGCATCGCTTACTGCCAATAAAACAATCGAGAAATATTTTTTGTAGTTAAAATACTGCGTCCCTGTATTCGGAGGGCAAACAAGTCTGATATGCTTGCCGTCGATGGCTCCCAAACAATTGGGAAAATTACTTTTTCTGTAAAATTCTTCTGCTATTTTCGTCCACAATTCCGCATCGGGCTGTGGCATTTCCAACGGCTGCATTTTATTCCATACTGCCACACAAGTTTGCCGAACAATTAGTCTGATTGTACTTTTCGAAACCTGAAATACATATTCCAAAGCTGCAAAATCTGCTCCCGTTGCAAAATACCTGAAACAATTGAAAAATAATTAAAACAGTTCATTGTTTTATTGAAACAATAAAAGAATGTGTTTAAAATAAGTACTATTGGCTAACAAATATAAATAAATATATATTTTAACAATAAATAAAACGGCTTCTCTATTGTTAAAGGAAAAACGCTTCAAACACGATGGAAATCGTTAAGGGATCAATTCCGAAAAGAGGTGAGAGCGACAAAAATAACACAAAGTGGACAATCTGCAGCAAAGAAAAAGAAGAAATATGTTTATTTCGATAACCTCCTTTTCCTATTGCCAGCATTAGATACAAAAGTAACTGCTTCTAACTTCCTTGATGATACAAGTAGAAGTGAAACAGAAGCAACAGTGCAAAGTGATGATAGTGAGCTGGCTATTCCAGATGAAACAACGCCATTGCATGTATCTCCTGTTCAGACAACACCTGCAGCCACAACTAGGGAAACTAAAAGAAAAAGACCAAGAAATGTTTCTTCGGATGTAACTGAGATTCGTGAAATGACCAAGCTATTGTCCGACAATTTAGCACTTCAAAGTGAGAACATCCAAAAAGACACATTTGGCAACAAGGCATTTTTAATGTCACTGGTGCCACTATTAGATGCGATGTCAGTAGATGATATGTTCGACTGCAGGGTGTCTTTAATGGACGCTGTTCGATTATACCGGTCTCCGCGTTCAGTACAACGTTTGATGCCAAATACATCTAAATTTTCTATGGTGCCTCAATCTGCTGGGCTTCAGTCTTCATCTACAAGTCGACCACTAACACCAACATCGGACGCATCATTTCAATCACAAAGTTCATTACAAGGTTCGATGCCAAATGTTTCTAAATCCTATGTAGTGCTTCAGCCTGCTGCGCTTCAGTCTTCATCTACACCAGCATCGGATGCATTATTTGAATCGCAAATGTCAGTACAAAATTCAATGTCAAATAATACTCCTACATCTTATATGTATATGTCACAATCGCAAATGACAGACTCTACACCATTTGATTTGTATCCTGTCACCAAACTATGAAAATAAATAAATAAAAAATACTTACCTTAATGGAATTACAAGTCTTTCAATTGGACCAATCGCAACCCGCATGTTGGTATTATTTTTCTGTAAGTCTTCGCGCAGAAGGCCATAAAGTTCATCAAAGCTTCTCACAGACATCCGATAATATGAGTAGAATTTTTCTGGATACGTTCTGTGCTGATAAAAATTTTGCTGGAAATATCCTGTTGATAACCTGTCTCTTAATATTGGATGGACCCACCAACGTCGTTTCTTCTTCCTTTTCTTCAAAAATAAACTTGCACATACAACAACAGCACAACCTAACACATTGGGATCCATTTTGTAACTACAAAAATAAGTTGTATTGTTTAACGTGAATGTACGCGACGGAAAAAATGCTTTCGGTGTGATGCTGCCAATTTCAACGGAAATCCCGCCACGTGAAATACGCCGCGGAAATTCCGCCCGTGTAGTTTGGCTCTAAGATCGGCAAAAAAAAGTATTTTTAATTTCACTCAAAATGACTTATTTGGGTTCATAAATGACCTAAATGACAAAATATTTTCATGGTGTCTGTCTGTCCGTCTGTAACACGATAAGTCAAAAACCGCTAAACCTATTTTAACCAAATTTGGTACAAAAATACTGTGATAATCTGGCCATTAGGTTTTGGTGGGGTTGGGGGGGGGTTGGTAAGGGGAATGGGAGGGGGTTAAATATTTTAAAAAATCGTAACTCCAAAATTACAGTAGCTAGCTAAACGTGGTTTTCAATTTAAGATTAGGAATAATATTTGCAACAAAATTTGTAAAACCATCAAAATCAGTCAAAGTCGCATTTTTTGAGATAGAAAAATTGAAAAATTCCTTTACTTTGAAACTAAAAGAACTGCCTACCAACTTTTTATCAACATATTTTAGTATCGGCGGCTTATACATGCCTCCCGGCGCCAATTTTTTATCTGGAATTTATGGGTGGGCATTTGCCCTTTAGAATCAGCCGCCACTCTTAGCTAGAGTTGAGCCACTAATATATTTATAAATTATTCTCAATCGTATTAGTGCACCCACTTTTTAAATTCAATTAAAAATTTTCCCCCGCTCATCTTTAATATTAATTTGTACCACAGATATCAACTGGATACCGTGCATTTTTTATGTCTTATTAGTATCAATTCAGTTACATTTATCTATATTTGCCTTATGCCTAAAATACAGACAGATAACAGATTTTGTATTTGCAAATTTTACCTGAATATTCTTAAAATATCGCTAAATTTTATAATACAGTTGTGTAATATAATTCCATTAATAATTATAATTTTCAATTTTTATATGTGTTTTAGTAAATACAAATACATACAGACATGGCGTTTTTAAACGTAATCCGTTTATGGGTATTAAAATAAAATATGTAGTTCATTTTTCAGCGCTTATGTTTTTTTAATTTTGTATAGTGCATGGTTTTGCAAAAAGTAGTTGTTTTCTAATTTAATTGTGTAGCCTTAATAGTAATTTGCGTTAAATGTTCTTTTGATACAATGATACATTGCTAAAATGTTATGATGCCGTCTTATCATTTGTTTAACCATACATTAAGGTACAGTGTGGATCAAAAATTACAAATGCGAAAAATTATAGAGTTACTGAGGAGTTTATCCAAATTTATCCAGAATTAATTTAGCATAAATATATACAGGGTTGTTCACCACATACGACACGGAGTATTGTAGCTAAATGATTAGATTTTTACAAATTCTAAGTTTTGGGTTCGTTGAAGGACTATTAGAGCTACAATTTAAAAATATTTTTACAAGATACAGAGTGTCCCAAATAAATAAAAAATATCAAAATTGTATTTTTTTTTAAACGGAACACCCTGTATATTATTACATTTTTAGTTTCTACGATTAAAATATAGGTAAATTTGATTAAGGTTTATTACACTTAAACCTTACCGTTTTTGAAATATTTTCAATTTTGTGAAATTGCAGTAAAAATTTTAAGGCTTCATTTCTCCAAGGGTATCAAAGTTTTTAATACTAAATATTTACTGAAGTCTATTTATTGATCAGTTATTGTGTTGCAATAACAAAAATAATTTATATATAACTACCTCATACAGAGTGTCTAAAAATTTATTTTAAATTATTTCTAGCTTTAAACGGCAATAACTTATTTAATTTAAATGGAACGCCCAGTATATTTTAGGAGAATCAGATGCACAATTTAATTGTCAATCAAATTATATTATACCACTTTACCTATTCCTTCAAGTTTTCGTAGAAAATGTATTTTCTTATAATTTAGACCTCATTTATCAATATACCCAATATTAACATCTTAGATTATTTTTAAAGCAACAAATGTACAAAATGTACAGGCTAGTAATATTATCGTTTTTAACAAAATGATAATATTACTAGCCCATTTGTAAGCAAAAAGAAAACTATTTAAATCTTTATAAAAGAGTATACTATTAATTAAATATACCACCATTAACAAATATTTAAACGATTTTTTTATTTCTTAATGAAATAAACAAACTATATCGACAATATTTGTATCTGTACTCTTTAAAAATTTGGTACATCTTTAAAAATAATCTAAAATGTCAGCATTCCATGAGTATATTGATTAATGAGTTTTAAATTACAAGAAAATGCATTTTTTACGGAAACTTGAAGAGATAGGTAAAAAATGGTATAATACAATTTGATAGACAATTAAATTGTACATCTGATTCTCATAAAATATACAGGATGTTCCATTTAAATTAAACAAGTTATTGCCGTTTAAGCTTAAGGCCGTTAAGCTAGTAATTATTTAAAAAAAATTTTAGGCACTCTGTATAAGGTAGTATAATTTTTATTATTGCAACACAATAACTGATCAATAAATCGTGGACGTACAGCGAAAATCCACTAAGTCACATTTTTGGTTGAATTGGATTAAACACCACTATGTCCAGTTTTTCACGGTCTTTAACATGAAAAACCCCATTAAGTCCAATTTCGGCATGCTTTTTTTAAAAAGGGTTTTTTTTAAAAAGGGTTTTTTTAAAAAGGGGTAATAAAAGAGGTTTTCATGTTAAAGACCGTGAAAAACTGGACATAGTGGTGTGTTTAATCCAATTCAACCAAAAATGTGACTTAGTGGATTTTCGCTGTACGCCCACGAAATAAACTTCAGTAAATATTTAATATTAAAAACTTTGATACCCTTGGAGAAATGAAACCTTAAAATTTTGACTACAATTTCACAAAATTGAAAATAGTTCAATAATGGTAAGATTAAAGTGCGGTAAACCTTATAATCAAATTTACCTTCATTTTAATTGTAGAAACTAAAAATGTAATAATATACAGGGTGTTCTATTTAAAAAAATACAACTTTGATATTTTTTATTTGTTTGGGACACTCTGTATCTTGTAAAAATATTTTTAAATTGTAGCTCTAATAGTCCAACGAACCCAAAACTTACAATTTGTAAAAATCTAATCGTTTAGCTACAATACTCCGTGTCGTATGTTGTGAACAACCCTGTATACCTGGAAAGAGGGGTTAAACTATAAAATATTAAAAATTGTCAAAGATAATTTTTCTAAAGATAAAGTTTTTTTAAAAGATACACGTTGTTTAAAAAAAAATGATTAAAAACAATATTTTGATTCTAAAAAAACTCTCAAAAATGTGAATTTTTAAAATGACACTACTTGTTACAGTGGTCCATGGAAAGAAAGCTGCAATATATTGTATCAGTATATTGTTTTATTTTTCATCTGTATTAGAGTGAGAGAGTAATAATTTACAAAGATTGTAAAATAATTTCGATTGTGTTAAATTTTTGTTTTCTATATGTCATTGGAACAGGCTAGTATTGTGAAAATTATAATTTTTTTTCCAATTTATTGCAAGGCAGTCAAAACATTACTGCATTAGGAATTATTTTAATAGACGCATGTTTTTAATAGTTAAAATAATATGTTGACCTATATGGACATCTTAATGACAATCACTTCATTTCAAGAACATCTATTGTGTTTCTTTTTGCAGTTTTTTGTATTGGCGTGCATATTAGTAACTTAATACTTCAAAATCAGAATTCTTGATAGAAGAAGAATAGAAATAATACATATTGTTATGGTATTTAATTATATGTTTTAATGTTTGATATAGATAAGTGATTTTTTTGAATATCTCAAACACCCTTCTATAGAATTATTTTTTTTCTCTGCTAGGTAAGAAGAAGAAGGACGAAAAGAAACAAGAGAAGAAAGAAAAACCGAAAAAAGAGCAACCCAAAAAAGAGAAAGAACCGGAAGAAGAGTTGGATGCGGCTGATGCTGCTCTCGCCCTCGAACCTAAGAGTAAGGATCCATTTGAGTCTCTTCCAAAAGGGTGAGTCGTTTGAGTGATTAATTCAGTGTTTTTACAAAGATAGTCTGAAAAGTTTTCAACTTAAGCATGTATATTTACATTCACATATCACCATCTGAGCATATTTTAAATGACGCCCACTAATAGTCTAAAGTTGCATCCACATTGCTCGCGGGCAGGCCAAACAAACACGCGAAACACGAAAAACATGGCAAACAGTCGGAGCGAGATGTTCGCGGTGCTCCGCGTGCTTGCGATCTCATAAAATATCGTCGCGGTACATCAAAGAGACGCTTCGGAGCCATGCGAGCATACTTTACGGCCGGCGCGGACGCGGGCGGTTCGCTCGAGCTGTTTGCTTTGTTTGTTAAGTGTTTAATTTGGTTTCATTCATAGGATTCGTATTTAATGCAGTGTGACGATACTATGATTTTTCTTATTTTTTTTTGTTCAGAATTACAAATATTTGTGTTTTGATCTTGGATTAATAAAATTAAATATACCTTTAATAAAATATAACTCATCTATATTTATATTGCCTACTTATCTTAATCTGATCTTTGAGAACTTTATTTATATTTTGGCATGCGCATGATGTTATTTTTGAAATGCTTTGCTTGGAAACTTTGAATAAATATTTCAAACTGGTATGTGAGTTTCTAGTTGCAAAGAATCTTAATGTTATGGCCAATCTTTATTTAACTCTTTCTTTAACCGGAGTACACTTCCTAAAAGTTGTATTTTTCCTTTCTATAAGGGGGCCAACTAATCAGTAGCGGACATGCGATAAAAAATATTAAAAAAAAACATTCTCTCTGTTTGTAAATCACGTAGATGTTTACTTTCACTGTGTTGGGATCTACTTTTGAAATTATTAGACATCCAACAGCGCCTTTTTTTCTCTTTGTCTCCTTCGTTTTGCAATAATGATCGCACTAGCAGCCGCTATTAAAAATACTTCAGTATCATCCATGTCCGAACAGCACAAATGCAAGGACTACATTACAATGTGGACGCCGTTGCTTGCGAGCTGAAAGATCTTGAGACGAAAGAGATACGAAAGACACGACAAATAGGAAGCTCAAGCAACGCAAGCACAATCAGAAGCAAGATCGCGATCAGGATCACGAGCAGTGTGGACGCACTTATTGTATCAGTTAAGAGCATCAACGTTTTCGAGAGAGAATTTTAAGAAAGCTGGCTCTTTAATAAATCTTTTGCTTTGCTTTCTGGAACAGCTTGCTGCCGATAGACTTTGCTTTCACTACTGCGCATCGGAAGAAGATCCAAAATTTTTTTATTTGGTCCGTTAAATTCTAGCTTTGAATATAAATCGAGCAAATCTGCATAGCGCGGCGCGCCTATGAAGTTTCACCTATGATGCGAGAAGTCCGAGTTCGGGACTGACTCAGGGTATAACTTTTGTATTTTATTTTCATTTAAATTCTGATAGTAAAGTATTAAATATTTGTTTTTTTTTATCACCAGAACGGATGGCGTTTGTGGGTTTATGAGCTGTACTGTATATAAGTAGAATTTGATACTTCTATTTGTTTTGAAGGATTATTGTGGTAATTATTAGATAGGTTTAGGATGGTCTGGCTGCCGGTAGGATGCGTTTACTACTGCATATCAGATATGTATACAGGGTGTCGTATTCTCGTGTGTTTTATGGGATTTCTCGTTTACTAGTTGAGATATTTTGATTTAAAATTTTTTTTACTCGCTTTACATCAAATTTTTATTATTAACAAATGTCAATCTGTTTCGAGTCGTATGTGAAAATAGTGGAAAATATTGACTGGTATTGAAATATTCAATGGCGGGGTTATTGCCCCCCTCCCCTGTTTAGTGATTTACAAAAGCACAAAGCTTTGACAGCCCTGCTAGTGTGCTGGAAAACTTTCGGATGAAATCAACCATGTTACCAATGTCCGTTGTTTCAGATTCATTTCTCATATTATCTATTGAGTGATTTTCATATATTTGAAGAACTTAGCATCCTAGTAGCCTTGTGTTGGTTTTGCAATGAACACTCTTAATTTTTAAAAATTACCATTATTAATTTAAATGCAATCCTTTTCTAGAACTTTCAACTTTGACGACTTTAAACGTTGCTATTCCAATGAAGACGAATCCAAGTCCATTCCATATTTCTGGGAGAAATTCGACCCAGAAAACAATTCCATATGGTATGGAGAATACAAATATTCAGAAGAACTTTCCAAGGTGTTCATGAGTTGTAACCTGATTACAGGTAGGTGGCTTGACAAATCATGATAGATAAGATAATTTTATTTTATTTTTTTTTCTGTAGGAATGTTCCAACGCTTAGATAAAATGCGAAAACAAGCGTTTGCATCAGTGTGTCTGTTTGGTGAAGATAACAATAGCACCATTTCTGGTATTTGGATATGGAGAGGCCAGGAGTTAGCTTTTACTGTAAGTAGAAAATTTTATAACGGTCTATTAAATGTGTGTTAAGGATTAATATAAGAAAATGTTTGCTTCCTAAATGTTGCTCCTAAATAAAAAAGCGCTGTTTCATATGGAGCGGACCATTCGTGCTGATCGTGTATTTTTAAGGTCCCACGGAGTACTTTTACCTGCGCTGTCAATCTGCGCATGTGAAATAACGTTTTTAAATCATATAGCATGTCCGCGCGCTGATGGTCTGTCGAAGCCAGGGCTCGACGGATGGTGCTCGGACTAAATCATTGGAATGGATCATTCGCGCTCATGTGAAAATATTCATATAAACTCATAGTATTTGTTCAACCAACAGACGGTCCGCTTTATGTGAAACAGCACTAAAGTGGTTGGTTTTTCCTTCAAAATACCATACGATCGAAAAAAATGGCATCAGAGTTGGTTTGGAAATAAACTTTGAATAAGAAGACTAAGGAAGAAGCATATCAAAATTCTTAGGTCCACCGCGACGGGACTCAAATATGGCCGACTTAAATTCCGGTTTATCAGTGCCGTTCTAATTTTATTTAAAAAAATGTAAAACTATGATGTAGTAGACGTGGGGTAGACTCAATAATTTGTTTTTTTTATTTTTCGCTGTGAATAAATGTTGATAGTTATTAAAATTGTTATAAAAATATAAAATCCTAATAAAAATAGATAAGTTATAATAATTATTTATTAACACAAACATCCGATACGCTACTGAAGCAGGTAGTCAAACTGGCAATCTTTGACAAGTAGTAAATAAAAGCAAAAATGCAAGAAAAAATATATAATTAGTTAATTTAAGTGAATTTCATAAATGATCGGTTTACTACACGTATGTATATTATATAGTCACTTACTAGCGAAAAGTTGTTCCATTATTTCACTCGATTTTTGCTGAGATCTACCGCACGCTACACAACCAACTATTTTAGAGTCTTTTTCGATAAATCGCGATAGTGTCACTGTTAATTTAAGTTCTACCACATCATTTCCATCTAGATTTACTACCTTTATACAACTATCAGTAGTAGAATAATAATAAATAACATATAATAAGCTCCGTAAAGACTGACAAATCCACAAAATTTCAAATCAAGTTCAAATGTGTTAAATGAATCGTCAAACAGAACTGTCAAGGATCCCCACCCTAGAGTCCTTTTTCCGTCCACCATGCTTAAATACATGGATAACATTATGCTCCTTCCTTGGTCTTCTTATTCAAAGGAAATAAACAATACTTTCCAACAAAAGAATCCCTGACAGTCACAGTTGTGTCTGTCGGTTTAATTCAGAGCGTAAAATAAGCGTCAAATGATTGGTATGAAACCATTAGTACCATTATGGTATTTGTGAAATGGGAATTTTGTTGAACTAAAAAATAGTATTTATATAAAAATAGAGTTCCAACAATATGGTCCAAAGATTCAGGAAGATTTCGACACACGGTATGCAAGGAATGCCAGAAAATACAATTTGTCTGAATTAAAATGACAGACACGACTGTCACTGTCAGGAATCCTCGTCCAACTTTTGTATCAAAATATGTTTGAAACACACTGATACATATAGACTAAATCATGATATTGAACTTCCGAGATGAGCAAAACTGCGATTCTCCAATCGCAATTGAAACTGCGATTACGATTTTTAAATCGCAGCGACTGTAACCTGCGATTGCGATTTTAATATTTACCAAACCAAATTATTCGTAAAAAAATGTTTTTTCTAAATATGCCGTCGTTGTTCCATTGAAGAAATTGAGATATGATTAAAGATATGATTTGGGCATCTTTTAACTGGCCAGGACAAGACAGGAAAAACAATATACAATCGGATCTATTTTTCCAAGACATCTTGATTAAAATTAGTGTTTTTAACACAGCCATGACATTCTAGATTGAAATTTAAAATAAGATTTTTTTAAGCGAAAATGTCAAAAGTAGTGCTGGGATAATAACTCAAGCGAAAATTCGCTCGAGAACTCGATTATTGAAAAAACTGACATCCCTCGATTATGAAGAGCGATGCAAGTGACGAGTTACGAGCGCCGACCGCAAGCGATCCTAGAATGAAATAAATTGAAATCCGATTTTAATGTGACATACTCGATAAAAAGCCGAGCGAATTTTCTGCATACATTGCATGTAGCAAATTTATACGACGTTATCCGTTGCGTATCTGAGGGACAAAATTTTACGCCTACATCGACAATTTTTTGAAATAAACTAAATCAAGCGAATCGCTTGCTACTTGCCATTCTTCACCGAAAGAATATGTGCCCTGCGCACGCAACTACTGCTTGGCGTTAACGAGTACTTACAACAAGCAACGGTCGAAAAACTGTATTTTTAAATACGAGAGATATTCCGCTCGAGCGATCGCTCGATTATTGCAATCGCTTGAAACTTGAGTACTCGATTATTGAAATTAATCGGTTTTTCCCATCACTGGTCAAAAGTTGCCATATGATGTGCCATTCTATGCAGAGGGTCATTTTCTATCAAATAAAGTAAAAAAATACTGAGGGTGTCATTTAAAAATCAAAAGTTGTAGTCATTTCCGGTGAAACAGGAAGTGACTAAAAACAATTGAATATGTCAATCAATCCTAATTTATCTCATATACTAACATACCAAATCTCGTTTTTTTTTATCAGAAAAAAATGAAAAAATTATAGGGGTGAACCACTCTTGAGAAACACCCTGTATATTGTGATCGTGGCCTTAGAAAATAATACCATAGATTAGGTACCCTATAAGTATACAGATAAAAATCTTGTCCCTAATTAGTGGTACGAAAATTGTTTTTTTATGACGATGAGCAAACGAGTAAATTTTCTTGTGCGCAAAAATAAACTCCCGTTTAAACAGCGCAATAACAGGGCCGGTCAGGCGCCGTGCACAATTTTAGAGGCCATAAGTGGGCGTGCTTGTGCGCAAACTAGTAACCTAACAAGTGCGCGACACCGAAAATTGGAACCACGAAAAACAATGTTTTTGACGATAAGTTTATAATCTGTATAATCTGTGATAATACCTTCTCTATAAATAAATAATATCAGATAAGCCTAACGCCCAATAGGTGTTCACCGGTATAAAGCCAATCGCAGTTTATTATAAAATGCTTCAATAGACCACAAAATTACATTCGCAACAATATCGCAAATCGCAACTTCTAAAAATTCAAACTCGCAGATAGAAATCATGGTCCCAGTTTACAAAATCACAATCGCAACAATGTCGCTATTTCCTATGAGAGCCAATCGCAGGTTGCGAGTGCGATTTTAAAATCGTTGCGATTGAATCGCAATTTTCTTGCTCATCTCTATTGATCTTTTTCGGAAAGCTGTTTTGGGTTCCTCTGTAATGTTTGTTGTAATGTATTATAATTTGTATTTTTTTATACAGTTGAGTCCAGACTGGCAAATCGACTACGAAGTTTATGACTGGAAAAAACTGGACCCTAAATCAGAAGAGACAAAGAAACTGGTTCAGCAATACCTTTCGTGGAGCGGCACAGACAAGGACGGCAGGAAGTTCAATCAAGGAAAAATCTTTAAATAAATACGGTGCAAAACAATTCTAAATATCATTATTTGTTAATAAAGTATGTTTTGAATTTTGTGTGAAGTACTCTTTATTTATCACTTATCTATCTCTTTAACGTGCTTTAAGGATATTGTGACGTCTTGTTATACTCCATCTTTTCTTTAATAAATTTATTATTTTGAATTCTAGTTTTATTAAAAGTTCCCACCAAATAATATAAAACAGATAGAAAATTTACTTGTTATTTAATACAGTTAGAGGAATAAGTACTGAATCATCTGAAGAAGCTATTGCGTCATTATGAGATACTTTAGGCCCGTATTTATAGTTGTGTCCCAAAACGCGACCCCAGTCACGCGATGTAAAAGTCCGATAAAAATAACAGGCTTACGTTTCATCGCCCGTTCGCGCCTAGTAGGCCCGTTATTTTTGTCGGTTTTTTCGGAGATGCAGTTGAGACACGGCTATAAATACGGGCCTTAGTGCAGGTCCGAATCTACAATATTTTTTTGAGCCAGGGCAGACACTTGATAGTAGCGCGCTCTCTCTGGGGTTTTGGCGCTTTGTGGAGCCCGTTTCTTTCAATCACAGTTTCAATGGATTAGTAAATAAACGTATTATTATGTAAAAGAAATCCTACATTGTAGTCTGGTATTATAGATAGGTTTGACCAGGAGCGTATACAGAAATTTATTTTAGGGGGGCTCATATCAAAAATAATATAGAATTTGCTTTTTGGGGCGCCTTTTTTAAACCAAAAGCCTAATATTTAACCCAATTTATACTTTTTAAGGGGGGCCAGAGCCCCATGGGCCACCCCTCTGCATCCGCCGCTGGGTCTGACATATTTTTAATGATAAACGCCTACTATTAAAAAAGCGAAAGTCAAATATTGTCTTATACAGTATGATCGAATAAAAACGGCGTCAGCGATGGCTATGAAGTGACGATCGATGACATTTCTCATATAATTTTACATATAAAATGACAGCGATCTTCATTTCATAGCCATCATAGCCGTTTTTATTCGATCATATGGTATTTTCAAAGAAAAAAACACAATTTTCTCATTAAATATATATTTTAAGTAAAGGAACTGTGCTTATAATAAAACAAAAGGATTAAAAAAAAACTCGAATTTGGTACAAACTATATAGGGTGTTTCATTTAAAATAATGGAGAAAAACTCAAAATTTAGTTTTGACTTAAAAAGTGCAAATATTTTCAGGACTAGTAGATGTCGATAAAAGACATTTTCTTTTTACCGTTTTTCTAAATAGTCCAAAAGGTTTTTTGCTTAAATTTTGAGGACCACTGGATCTTTTCTGGTTTTTCTTTTTGTAAATTTTTTGTAAATCTTTTCAACTCTTATTTTAAATTGAATATCCCGATATTCAATAATTCAATTCCGATATTCAGAAATTTGCCGAAAATGGAAACTTATCCTCCATTATAGAGAATTGATATTCTCTGTGATGTAGTTTCATTCACCACTGAATATAAAATTTATCGGGGTATGTTAAGGACAGGGTTTAAAAAACCCGACCAATTATATTATTGTCGCAAAACATGACAAAAATGATTGTGGCTGTTTTTCGAAGTGGAACTCCACATATGTATTTAAAATAAAGGAAAATAGAATCATTTTATGCAGTGAACAGGAAGCATTTTGAGTATTTGAACAATTTTGAGCATACGTTTATACCGTATGATCGGAAAAAAACGGCGTCTAGTTGGCTGGGAAATCACGATCGATGATATTTCCCATATAAATTTACATATAAAATGATAACGATCTTCATTTTATAACCATCGCTGACGTCGTTTTTTTCGATCATACGGTATGTAGTTTTAATTCTGTGATATTTAAAATATTTTTGCCTCTTTTTTTACCCTTGAATTTTTTACTCTACATCCTTTAATATTTGTTAAATTAACAAATATTAAAGACTTAGATTTTAGGATTTTATCAAATAATAAATACCTACATTTTTTAACTCGATGATATCTACTGACGCAAAATCATAAAAATGAAAATATCTAGGAAAATTTTTGCCTAAGGGATAGGCAACCTTAATAGTATTTTGGAGATATATGAATTATCCATTGAATGTCGGAATAGCATACTGGGTATTCCATTTAAAATAAAGAAGTAAGTTTCTTTTAGAAGTGACCAATGTTTAATATTAATCTTGTCTCGCCCTGTATAACGTTCTCTGTCAAATTTTAATTTTGTTTAACATACAATGGTTATTTTAAATAAATGTAAGGCTATATGGAGTAAATTACAATTTAGGTAGGTTGTATGAAATGTATTCTTCATTTTCACAATTGGGAAATTTTCACCAGGAATTTGGAGTTTTAGGTGGGATTTAAATATAAGCAGTAAATTTAGTTTAAAAACGGTTATATTTCAAAAACCACTCGGTACTTTATAGTACCGTACGATCGAAAACAAAATGGCGTCCAGTTAGCTTGGAAATGAACATTCATGACGTTCCCCATATAATTTTACATATAAAATGACAGCGATTTCATAGCAATTGCTGACGCCATTTTTTTTTCGATCATATGGTACATTGTCATATACAGGGTTGTTCACCACATACGACAGGGAATATTATAGCTAAACGATTAGATTTTTACAAATTGTAAGTTTTGGGTTCGTTGAAGGACAATTAGAGCTACAATTTAAAAATATTTTTACAAGATACAGAGTGTCCCAAATAAATAAAAAATATCAAAGTTGTATTTTTTTAAATGGAAGACCCTGTATATTATTACATTTTTAGTTTCTACGATTAAAATAAAGGTAAATTTGATTAAGGTTTATTACACTTAAACCTTACCGTTTTTGAAATATTTTCAATTTTGTGAAATTGCAGTATAAATTTTAAGGCTTGATTTCTCCGAGGGTATCAAAGTTTTTAATACTAAATAATTTACTGAAGTTTATTTATTGATCAGTTATTGTGTTACAATAATAAAGATTTTACTACCTTATACAGAGTGTCTAAATATTTATTTTAAATAATTATTATCTTCAAACGGCAATAACTTGTTTAATTTAAATGAAACACTCTGTATATTTTATGAGAATCAGATGCACAATTTAATTGTCTATCAAATTGTATTATACCATTTTTTACCTATCTCTTCAAGTTTCCGTAGAAAATGCATTTTTTTGTAATTTAGAACTCATTTATCAATATACACATGGAATACTGACATTTTAGATTATTTTTGAAGATGTACCAAATTTTTAAAGAGTACAGATACTAATATTGTCGATATAGTTCGTTTATTTCATTAAAAAATAAAACACTGTTTAAATATTTGTTAAAGAGGACCAATTAATATGATTCCAGTATTCAAACTACATTAATTGACTGTTTGCGTTGATTAATATTAATTGCTCCAAATACTAAAAAACTGAATTATGTATCTGTATTAGAAAGTGTGGTAAAAAACTAACACCTTAAAAATGATATTTCATTTTTTGGCAAATGCTTATTTATAACAACAGAGACGTTCATTTTCATAACTTATTATTATATTGATTTCTGATTCAAATCCACATTTATTTAGAATAATTTATTAACGAACACAATTAAGTATGTAATTACTTAGTATTTGGTAAGTATTTGGACGGAAATACTGGTGGTATATTTAATTAATGGTATACTCTTTTATAAAGATTAAAATAGGTTTCTTTTTGCATACAAATGAGCTAGTAATATTATTGTTTTACTAAAAACGATAATATTACTAGCCTATACATCTTGTACATTTGTTGTTTTAAAAACAATCTAAAATGTCAATATTCCATGGGTATATTAATGATAATAATAAATGAGGTCTAAATTATAAGAAAATGCATTTTCTACAAAAACTTGAAGGGATAGGTAAAAAGTGGTATAATACAATTTGATAGACAATTAAATTGTGCATCTGATTCTCATAAAATATACAGGGTGTCCCATTTAAATTAAACAAGCTATTGCCGTTTAAAGCTAGTAATTATTTAAAATAAATTTTTAGACACTCTGTATAAGGTAGTATAATTTTTATTACTGCAACACTATAACTGATCAATAAGTAAACTCCAGTAAATATTTAGTATTAAAAACTTTGATACCGTCGGAGAAATGAAGCCTTAAAATTTATACTGCAATTTCACAAAATTGAAAATATTTCAAAAACGGTAAGGTTTAAGTGCAATAAACCTTAAACAAATTTACCTTTATTTTAATCGTAGAAACTAAAAATGCAATAATAAACAGGGTGTTCCATTTAAAAAAATACAACTTTGATATTTTTTGTTTATTTGGGACACTCTCTATCTTGTAAAAATATTTTTAAATTGTAACTCTAATAGTCCTTCAACGAACCCAAAACTTACAATTTGTAAAAATCTAATCATAATATTAATGGCAAAATAAAACCATAATTTTAATGGCAAATTTACTAAGCGAAAAAAAAATATAGTATTCCATTTAAAAATATACAAAACTTTAGTTTGAAAATATGTTTCAATCACCCTGTATTCCTGTATGATTTGACAAAAATATTTTCAAAATGTGCGTTATACCATTGCCCCCATATTATTTAAAAAATTGAAATGAAAACCACAAACCAAAAACCTAATATAGAGCTCTTTAGGAAATCTGAGTCACCCTGTATATTTGAACTAGAAGTAAAATGGTCTTTCAAGAAAACTTAAAGTATACCGGTACTCTCCGATCGTCTTTTGTTTATATTTAGTTAGGTTTATGTTAGGTTTATCACTTTCGCTACATAAGCCTGCACTTAATATCTCTGAAAACTCTCTGTACTTTTTACAACCTCATTTAATCGAAGTGAAACACCCTGTATAAGTCCTCTGTGCGCGCCCATTAAACATTTTTCACACACTGATATTTCACAGAATTAATATTCCATATGTTACGCATGTGTGTTATGATAACAGACCACAAACAATTTAAAGATGCTTGTGTTAAACTTAATTAATTGCACTTCCTAGTCTAAGCTCTATCTCTCTACAATAACAACATTATGAATTTCAATTTTTCAGTGATTTTCTTAATTATGTACCATTTTACCGGCAAGATCACTTCAACTCAACAAAAGTTAGATGTAGACGTCTTACTAAATAATTACAGCGAGTTTTTGAACTCCGGCGATAAAAAGTTGCAGAAAATAAAAGACAGCAATAGTTTAGAGAACGCGATAATTAAATCCAAGTTGGACGTCCTGGGAGGCCTTTTAAAACAAAACGTGGACTTTATTAGGAAGTTTCAGGAATTGGACGTAGTTTTTTTAGTGGACGCTAGTTCTAGCGTGGGTTACGATAATTTTAAAAGCGAACTCAGATTTGTGAAGAAGATTTTAAGTGATGTTACGGTTGATTATAATCACACCAGAGTTTCAGTGATCACATTCAGTTCGCCAAGTAATACAGTAAGTACAGTAATTTTTAGTTTGTAAAGCTTTTAACACTTTTTTTCATAGATAGTAAATATTAATGCTATAAGTAGTCCGGAGAAGGAAAATAACAAATGTTTGCTATTAAATAATCAATTGATGAATATTGAATACAAAGGAGGCGAAACATACACTTTTGGTGCCTTTGAAAAGGCGAAGGTAAGTGTTTCTGATTAGGTATACACAAACAGTGAACCACTTCCTCAAATATTTCATTCATAAATTTGAAATAACGTAAAAACTGATTATATTAGAACGTTTGTAAACGATAATGACTCACTGAATTCCTCTGATTATGAAATATAAATAAATATGAACGGTTCTATACATAATAACAATAAACAGTAATTACATTATTAGATTGACCATCAGTTATAATTTCCTTTTTAGATAAGAACTTATAAACATATCTATATTAAGTTAATAATTTTTACTTGCTGTTAATATTTAAATATATTTCTGTTAATAACTTAAAATTATCAATGTAGAATGTAGAGTTAGGGGAAGGGGGTTAATCACTGCGACCTACAGATCTATTGTGTCTTTTGTCCCCCTTTCTTGAGTTATAACTCATCATACAGTCCCAGGGCTTTGACGAAAGCCAGTATCTGGGATGGTTTTGTAGAGGGTTTCTCCATCTCCAATATTAGTCTGGTTCACATGTACCATTTTTAGTAAAATTTTTCAATATTCTCCGGAAATTACGAATGTGGTGTCATTCGATTATTCGTATTGTCACCTAGAAAGTTTAAAGAAAAGTCCGAAAAGGCACTGAAAATAATTACTAAAGTTATTAACAATTAAGTGAAAAAAAGTGTTTTTTTTAATATCTAGAAAAATATTAAGATTTTCAAAATTTGAAAAAAAATCCTAAAAGATGAATAAATTCATTAAAAAAAAGTTCTACTCCCGGAACTGTAGCTCAAATATTTATAATTTTTACAGAGCCTCGGAAACAGAGCTAAAAACGGGTAGTCTGGCTTCCGCGCGCGTTGCCTCACTTCAAGACAACAACAAATTATTTAACCATATTAAATATTAATATTAAGGAATAAGAAAATTCATGGAGTGTTGGGATACATGAATAAACAATAATCCGCGGTCGAAAAGTTTGTATCCCAATTTTAACATTAATTATGCATTTATTAGAACTGAAAGTTAATATAAAACCTCGATAATTATTAAACTAAAACCCTAACATTATTTTCACTTAGTGAAGTTATTCTTAATAGACGAACAAATGAATTGCCGTTAAACAAATTAAACAATTTTCATTTTCCACTTTTTTTATTAACAATTCAAAATTATAAAATAAAAAAGTAGGTAATAAAAAGAATGTTTTAAAAAATTTTAATTGTTTTGATTTCTAATCGTAAAAATCTACTTCAAAATGTATATTATTTTTTATTTTTTACTACTATTGTTGAAAAATTTGTTAAAAACAAATATATTGTTTATTAACAAATCGAAATTTTTTTTTGTATTATACATATTTATTGATGAAAATTATGATTTTTAGGGAAAATTCCATTCCTTAAAAATATTTATTTATTGCTTAAAAATTCGATTGTTAATTAACAATCGTTTTTTTGCGAGTCGGTAGTCAACCTCACCTTCACGTGGTGCACCCTGTTTACACAAACGAGGCTCTGACGTCCGAGTATAGGCGGTATAACCTTATACAACCCTCAGACCTACCATCTTCTGGGGAAAAGGAGTAATAAAATACACCTAGCCGGCCGAGAACGTAGCACAAGGGAACTATCGTCGCAGTCCTCACTGTGCCATAGCCATCCCGTGCTACAGTTGCAGCCAAAACTGTGCGGCAGCGTAACCGCCACAGTTAAACCTTTTCACGCAGCTTACACACAGCAATGATGGAACATTCGAGTGGGACAAAATTATCGTGGTAAAATACCCCCTCAATCGGATCTCCGGGAGGGGGTGCCTACTCGAGCGTATCATCGGAGAAACAAAAAACATCAATGTTTCACGTTCGCGGCGTGGAACGTCCGCACTCTACTGGACAAGATAAATTCAAATCGACCAGAGAGAAGAACAGCACTGGTCTCCCAGGAACTCCACCGATTAAATATAGATGTTGCCGCTCTAAGCGAAACACGCTTTGCAGATGAAGGTAGTCTCACTGAGGAGCATTACACCTTCTTTTGGAAAGGTCATCCCGCAACACACAGGAGAATTCATGGTGTAGGCATTGCGATCAAAAACGAAATCGCCACCAAGTTAACAGAAGTACCTATTGGTGTCTCCGAACGTCTTATGACCCTAAGGTACCCCATATCAGACAAAACTTACGTCAACATCATTAGTGCCTACGCTCCCACCCTTGACGCTAAAATTGAAGATAAGGATAAATTTTACCAAGCTTTACAAAATGCCCTTCAACGAATTCCAAAGCACGAACGAATCATCTTGCTAGGTGACTTTAATGCCCGTGTAGGCAAACAACAGGAAATATGGCCTGACGTATTGGGAAAACATGGAATGGGAAACGCAAATAGCAATGGTGAACGCTTATTAACAACATGCGCAGAGTATAATCTTTGCATCACCAATACGTGGTTCATGTTGAAGGACAAGTTTAAAGGTACCTGGAAACATCCTAGATCAGGCCACTGGCATCAATTGGACTACATAATCGTTCGAAGGACGCATCTAAAAGATGTTAGGCTCAGAAAAGCTAGAGTAGATGCCGAATGCGGCACTGACCACCGACTTTTAATTTCAAAAATGAAAATCCAGTTAAAACCCAAACATCCACGCTGTAAAAAGCAAAACAACATGACCAGATTGAACGTACGGGGTCTAGAAAACAACAATACCGCCGACGCCCTCCGGGAAGCCATCAAAGAATCACTTCCACCGATAACTTCAATCTCAGTATTGGAAGCTGAACAAGGCTGGACACAATTAAGGGATGCGATTCATAAAACCAGCGAAGCAGTACTGGGAAAGTCGAACAAAAAGAAACAACCAGACTGGTTTGACGAAAATCAACCGCATATACAGGCTTTGTTGGAACAAAAGCATAGAGCATATCAAGCCGTCACTGCAAATCCACATAATCCAAGACTGGTAGACAACTTTAAAGCAGCCAACAACACGCTTCGAAGAGAACTGCGCCAAGTAAAGGATAACTGGTGGTCACAAAAAGCGAATCAGATTCAAGAGTACGCCACGCATCACGATTATCGTAAATTCTTCGAGGCTGTAAAAGAAGTATACGGCCCAACTAAGAAGGTAAGCTGCCCAATCATGGCTCAAAATGGCGAACTTCTAAAAGAGGAAGAACAAATTAGAAATCGCTGGAAAGAACATTACAGCCATATCCTTAACCAAGAAAACAACCCCAATATGGAAGCATTAAACACAATACCTCAGTATAACAGCCTCGATGTATTAGACATCCCAATAACAGAACAAGAAATAAAGACCTCCATAAAACAGCTTAAAAACAACAAATCAGCTGGCTGTGACGATATTCCGGCGGAAATCTATAAGTGTGCAAGTAAAGAACTTATTGGTCATCTTAGGGCTCTCTTTGATGTCGTATGGGAAAGCGGAGAGGTACCTCAGGATTTTCGCAATGCGAATATAGTGAATATATTTAAGAACAAAGGAAGTGCATCAGACTGCGGAAATTACCGGGGAATTTCGCTATTGGCTATCGGCGGAAAAATTCTTGCAAAAATAATGTCAAACCGCCTGCACCCACATATAGAAAAAATTCTTCCAGAATCGCAAACGGGTTTTCGTACCAACCGCGGCACCGTCGATTCCATATTTTCCATCCGTCAACTACAGGAAAAAGTAAAAGAGCAGCAGTCTAAACTTTATGTTGCATTCATCGATCTAACAAAGCCTTCGACTCTGTGAACAGAGATGCGCTTTGGGCAATTATGGAAAAGTTCGAGTACCCAACAAATTTCTTACAGTGTGTAAAAGCCTCCATAACAACAACAAGTCAAGAGTGTCACATCATGGATCACTGAGCGACCCATTCCTAACAAATACAGGAGTTAGGCAGGGATGTGTCTTAGCGCCTCTCCTATTCAACATATTCATGGCAGCGCTCTCCATTATAGTGGACAGCAAACTGCAGGAGAGAGGATTGGGCATTAGATACAGATATGACGGCGGTCTGTTCAAATAAAAAGACTCAGGGCAAAAACACGTACAAAATTTATCACAGAACTTCAATACGCTGACGACTGCGCTCTAGTTGCAAACACGGTACAACAATTACAAGAAATGTTGAACACATATACCTGGGCATACGAGGCTTTGGGCCTTAAGCTGAACATCGGCAAAACTAAAATCATGTGCACTCCCCCGGAAGATCACAACAATGCTATAAAAATCGGAGAAGAACTATTCGAATATGTGGCGGAATTCAATTACCTTGGCAGTTTGATTTCGGAAAAGGCCAATATTGACTCTGAAATTCAGCACAGGATTAGTAGCGCCTCAAGAGCATTCTGGAAATTAAAAGACAGGGTTTTCTACAATCATGACTTGAGTACAAAAACAAAACTTGCAGTATACCGAGCAATTATAATCCCCACCATGATATATGGGAGCGAAACCTGGGTGCCTTACCGCCGACACATGAACGCATTGAACAAGTTGCAACAGAGACACCTTAGACAACTCTTAAGAGTCCGGTGGTTCCATCATGTCTCAAACGTATCGGTCCTTGAAAAATCTAACTGCGAGAGTATTGAAGTCATGGTCACAAAATCCCGCTTAAGATGGGCTGGTCACGTATGCAGAATGCAAGAAAACCGCATACCAAAATCTCTGCTTTACGGTGAGCTTGTGGACGGTAAGAGGAGGCCGGGTGGACAACTGAAAAGATACAAGGACATTTTCCACGAAAATTTAAAGGGAATTAACATGCAGAATGGTGGGAAAAAGCAGCTCACAATAGAACTCAATGGAGAAGGGTTGTAAACTCAGTTAACAGCGGCAACCAAAAAGTAGAGAGGCAACAAAGCAATGAGATTTTTGAATGTCCGGAGTGCGGTAGGCAGATAACATCACGTATCGGGCTTTTCAGTCACAGAAAAGCTCATGAAAGAAAACGCCTTGCGTGACCATTTCCTTTATGTGTGTCGAATACTCGTCAGCGAGTAACGGCTGTATGTATGTTTTTTTGCGATTAGATATTAAAATTAAGAAGCCATTTTTTTTTCACTAAAAATTATAAATTCTATTGTTCTTTGAAATTTAAAAGAAAAAACAGATTCTTTTTTTACGTGTTTATTTAAAAAACAATTTGTTATAAACAAATTCATTTTTACTATTTTTTTTGTGTGTTGGTTTTCTTAAAAAATATATTTTCTTTTGTTAATATAACTTTTAATATTTTTATGACTTGAAACTTGTCTTTGTCATCCGCTCTTTTGCTTTTAAAATCAAAATCACTTTTAAATTATTGCAGATATGACAATAATGCTTCAAGTCTTTTTTGTTTAATATTAATTAATTAACAATTTTAGTCATTTACTAAAGTTCTATCTCTATTATTCATTTAATTATTGCTTATTATTTATAAAAAATAATTTTGTCTATGTATTATTGACTATACAGGGTGTTTAAAAATAAGATTTATTTTTCTAAAATTAAGACTTATTATTTTTCATATCAACATAGGTCCGATTCTGTTTTGTAGCTACAGTGTGTTAAAGTCTTAATAATCTTTCGATTTATTATAATTTTCTTCCAAGTACTTTTAGTGATTTGAATGAAATTTTGAGGGTAAAAGTTATTGTGTTACATATTTTAATGCTAAAAAAGTGCCGATAAATTCATCAGGGACGTGCATATGGGTTATCACTCGAATATTTAAAAAAAAAACATGCGCGCCACTGATTTCTTTTCTTTTGATACCAAAGTTGTGTAGGCCGTTTAATGCCAATTAAAAGCTATCTATTGATATTTTGTCGAATTCTGTCTCCTTGATGAGATAAACGCAATATTATTAATAACAATTATTAATAAAATTAAAATAAAAATAAAATTAATAAATTATATATTTTACCTAATTTATTTTTATTTATTATTACTATTAGTCCAACATACAGCAATTTTAAATAAAAAAATATCAAGATAATTACAAAAAAACTAATTTTAAGAAGTTTTAACATCCTGTAACTCTCAAACTATACATTTCGATACCCATGTTTATAGGATTTTTTTTCATATTTTTTATGAATCAGTGATGATCAATGATTACTTATTTAAAACTTTAGTAAGTTAATGATAATAATTTTTTTTAAAGGTTGCTATTAAACTTGGATCAAGGCAAATTAATAAAATTGCGTTTATTTCATCAAGGAGGCCGAAATCGATAAAATATCAAGAAACAATTTTTAATAGGCATTAAACTGCTTACACAATTTTGCTAACAAGAGAAAAAAATCAGTGGCGTACATTCTTTTTTTAGAAAAAATATTCCAGTGATAACCCATACGCACTTCTGTTGAATATGTCGACACTTTTTTAGCTTTAAAATATATCGCATTTATAGTAACTTTTACCATCAAAATTTCATTCGAAACGCTAAAAGTAGTTGGAAGAAAATTATAATAAATCAAAAAATTATTAAGACTTTAACACCCTGTACCTACGAAACAAAGCAGAATCGGACCTATGTTGATATGAAAAATAAATCTTATTTTTACATGAGGAATCTTCCCACGAGAGATAGAAAATGTTTTTTGAAACACCCTGTATATAGACTGTGTGAATACAAATGCGACATCGCACAGTCGATGCATTTACACAACAGAGTCGGTGCACAGCACCTTATGTGAGAATACACAAAGATCAATTTCAGAGCATCTTCTGTAACTTTAAGATACCTAGGTATGTCTTAGTTGGATTAACACTGTGCCTTCATCTCTTTTAACTGAATTCACCACCATATATTATTTGTTATGTATAGCAAATATTCATTTCTTGTGATTTTATTAAATGTTATTGATCTATATCTAAGTATAAAAAAATATAACGTATAAATAAGTCCCATTCTCTGTAAAATGAAAATCCTTGATATTTGATATTAATAAATTTTAAATTGAAAACAGTAGGAAGTAATTATACAGGGTTGTTCACCACATACGACACGGAGTATTGTAGCTAAACGATGAGATTTTTACAAATTGTAAGTTTTAGGTTCAATCAAGGACTATTAGAGGTACAATTTAAAAATAATTTTACAAGATACAGAGTGTCCCAAATAAGTAAAAAATATCAGTTGTATTTTTTTAACGCCTTGTATATTATTCTATTTTTAGATTCTACGGTTGAAATAAAGGTAAATTTGATTAAGGTTTATCACACTTAAACCTTACCGTTTTTGAAATATTTTCAATTTTATGAAATTGCAGTAAATAAATTAAGGCTTTATTTCTCCAAGGGTATCAAAGTTTTTAATACTAAATATTTACTGAAGATTATTTATTGATCAGATATTGTGCTGCAATAATAAAAATTTTACTACCTTATACAGAGTGTCCAAAAATTTATATTAAATAATTACTAGTTTTAAACGGCAATAACTTGTTTAATTTAAATGGAACACCCTATATATTTTACTCGAATCAGATGCACAATGTAATTGTCTATCAAATTGTATTGTTCCATTTTTTACCCATCTCTTCAAGTTTTCATAGAAAATGCATTTTCTTATAATTTAGACCCCATTTATCACTTATCACAGCTTATTTTTAAAAATGTAACAAATTTTTAAAGGGTACAGATACTAATATTGTCGATATAGTTCGCTTATTTAATTAAAAAATAAAAATAAAACTGTTTAAATATTTTTTGTTAAAGAGGACCAATTAATATGATCCCAGTATTCAAACTACATTAAATTGTCTGTTTACGTTAAAGTAATAACTGTTCCAAATACTCAAAAACTGAATTTTGTGTGTGTATTAGACAGTGTGGTAAATAGTAACATCTTATAAATTTTATTTCATTTATTGACGAATGCTTATTTATAAAACCAGAGACATTCATTTTCATAACTTATTATTATATTGATTTCTGATCCACATTTATTTAGAATAATTTATTAATTAAAACAATTTACAAGTATGTAATTAACTAACTTTTGATGTTTTTTTGTAAGAAATAATGGTGGTATATTTAATTGGTATACTCTTTTACAAAGATTTAAATAGTTTTTTGTATGCCAATGGTAATAGTATTTTGTATGCCAATTACATTTTGTATATATTATGGTGCTATAAAAAAATCTGAAATGTCAATATTCCATGGGTATAGTGATAAATGAGGTGTAAATTATAAGAAAATGCGTTTTCTACGAAAACTTCAAGAGATGGGTGAAAAATGGTATAATACAATTTGATAGACAATTACATTGTGCATCTGATTCACGTAAAATATATAGGGTGCTCCGTTTAAATTAAACAAGTTATTGCCGTTTAAAGCTAGTCATTATTTAATATAAATTTTTGGACACTCTGTATAAGGTAGTAAAATTTTTATTATTGCACCACAATATCTGATCAATAAATAATCTTCAGTAAATATTTAGTATTAAAAACTTTGATACCCTGGGAGAAATAAAGCCTTAAAATTTGTACTGCAATTTCATAAAATTGAAAATATTTCAAAAACGGTAAGGTTTAAGTGTGATAAACCTTAATCAAATTTACCTTTATTTCAATTGTAGAATCCAAAAATAGAATAATATACAGGGTGTTCCATTTAAAAAAATACAACTATAATATTTTTTACTTATTTGGGATCGGGGGGTGTCTCACTATTGGAATTACATGTACATTTTCTTGGCAGTCGCTGGCAGTCATTGGCAGTCTTATGACAGTCGCCTATAATAATTACATGTCAGTCATAGGCAGTCTTCTTCATAGTCATTGGCAGTCGCTTAGCAGTGGAAGGATATTTTGGCAGTACGTGTACATTTTGTACCCGAGTGAGACACCCCTCGTTTGGGACACTCTGTATCTTGTAAAAATATTCTTAAATTGTAGCTCTAATAGACCTTCAACGAACCTAAAACTTACAATTTGTAAAAATCTAATCGTTTAGCTACAATACTCCGTGTCGTATGTGGTGAACAACCCTGTATATGTAGTATCGAAATTTTTAAGGAAATTTTTGAAACTTCAAACCGAAACGAATCGAAGAAAGTGTTATTTTTAATTACTGATGGCTATTCCAATGGCTTCGACCCTATACCTATTTCCACCGAATTAAAAAATAGCCAAGTGACAATATTCACTATCGGAATCAGAAATGGAAATTATAAGGAGCTATACGATTTATCTTCCTCACCCGGACAGTTATACAGTTACCTTTTAGATAGCTTTGAGGAGTTTGAAGGATTGGCAAGAAGAGCGCTTCATATGGGTAAGTAAATAGATAGAAATAGATAATAGATACAGGGTGCTACAAATTCGAAGTACGAGCATTGGTATTCCGGAAACTGTAATAGATACGAAGATGGTTAAATTGGGACAAAGTTGCTCCTTGGGATGTCCACCAAGATGCCAACAAACAAGTTTTAAATATTTCAAGGATTGCTGAGTTTTTTGGAAAAAGTGACGACAGGAAAAAAAGAAATTGATTTTCAAAAAAATCCGTTTTTTTTTCCAAAAATCTCAGCAATCCTTGAAATATTTAAAACTTTTTTGATGGCATCTTGGTGAACATATTAAAGCGAAACTTTGCCCCAATTTAACCATCTTCGTGTCAATTACGGTTTCCGAGATCCCAATGCTCGTACCTGGAATTTGTAGCACCCTGTATACCAGCTAGTGATGGCGCAGGTTCAATACTTTCGGAGTGCCTAGCTTTAGAAAGAAAAACATACCGTTAACATTAACAGATTTTGTTACTTCAAAAAGTAAATAAAAAACAGCATGGCACACGGTGTGAATTATATGGATCGCTCCAACAGAAAGTTTTACCAAGTTTTTTCAAGCAATCCAAACTTTAAATAAAATCCAAACTTTAAATAATTGAAAATACTTTTAAAGCTTGATGCCCTCTGGCGGACAAATAAAGCACTTTTGTATAGGGTAAATTGTGTCCAATGAACTTATTTTTATTCCAAAAATACGTAGTAGTTTTATGTCCATGGAATTTTCGGACAGCTTGTATAATTATTCATAAATAAACAGCAAATTTCAGATAAGAGAGTGTCTGTAGTGTCATATAATAAATGCTTATTAAAATACACTTGTTCCTGTTTGGTGTTTTGTTTTAACCGTTTAAGAATAAAAGCATAATAAATAACAGAAACCTATCATTTAAAAACCTGTTATTTTTCAATAACAGTAACAGTTCCAATTGTTATTTAGAAAAAAACAGTTTTGTCTCATTTGCCATTTATACCGTATGATCGAAAAAAAACGGCGTCCAGTTGGCTTTAGAATGAGGGTGACATTTCCCATGTTATTTTACAAAGAAAATGACAGCTATCTTTATTTCCAAACCATCTCTGATGCTATTCTTTTCGATCATACGGTATAAATTGCATATGTAGACAAAACTGTTATTTCAAAATATCAATTGGAACTGTTAGTGTTACTGAAAAATAACAGTTTTCAATATAACAGGTTTCTGTTATTTATTGATTTTATTCTTAAACAGTTAAAATATCGAAAAAAACGGGTATATTTTGATAAGCATTTGCAATATAACACTACATACACTCCCTTATCTAAAATTTTTCATTATTTTATAAACGATATTTTTTTAAATCAGTATTAATTATTAAAGATAATATCAATATATTTTGTTCGATCTTCAGATCTAAGAGCTGGAAATTACATACCGCTGGGCTTGAGCACACCTTGTGATAAATTATGCGATAGCGGCAACTGTTGCGACGAACATGCTCTTTGTTCTTGCGGTACCACCACAGGCCATTATTCCTGCATATGCCAGCCTGGGTATTATGGAAATGGGCTGAGAAACAACTGTTTACGTAAGTAAAAGAAAATGCCATTTGAATTTCTTTTGTATCACTAAATATTTAAATATATATATTTTATTATATTATATTTAAGCATTGCCTTTTTATATGATTTATATTAATGTATATTTATATTAATTTACAGGAAGTTATTTTATTTTATAATGTTTATATTTATATGTTTAACGAAAACATATTTTTTAGCTTGTAAACCTGGCATGTATACAGATGGGCATGATACATGCTTACCTTGTCCAGATATACACCATACTACAAATATTCCAGCTTTTGGAATAGATAGTTGTGTATGCAAGAGAGGTTTTCAGTCGGATAACAAAGGAGGCTGCAAAAGTAAGAATTTTTATAGTTATAAATAGGGTTGCCTTTTCGGGAAAATCAGGATTATCTGACAAAACTATGGCAGACTTATCACATCTTGGGGACTTATCACCTTCGGATATCTTCATCATTTTCAGCTTGTTCAACCATTTTCAATTCTGGTGTAGCCTCCCTCACATACTTTCTTTGTAGTTGGGCGCATTGATGTCTATTGTTGGCTATTCGGGCCCAAGTGATCCCTGCTAATTTCCTAATAGCATGGTCCCATCTCATGTTCGGTCTTCTAGGTCTCTTAATTCCATCTCTTAAGTCCATCTATTGTCTTCTTGCCAGGTGTCCTGCCCATTGCTATTTGAGGGATTTGACTCTGTGGATGACATCTATTACCTTCGTCTTTTGTCGTATCAACTCTATTCTTTTACGCTCTCTCTTGGTTATTCCCAGCATATTTCGTTCCATTGAGCATTGTGCGATCTGCGGTTTCTTTATGATGTCCGTTTGAAGTGACCAGGTTTCGCATGCATAGGTCATAATTGGTAGTACACATTGGTCGATGTTTTCTTCTTCAGATAGAGTCGCATTCTAGATTTCAATATGATTGAGTTTTCTCATAAGTACTTTATGCTAACTTAATTCTTCTGTTCATTTCTGGTAGTAGAGATCGTGTATTATCGAGCTGTGTATTAGTTATCCCAAATACAGGGTGTCCCAGAAATAAGTGCAAGTATTTTAACTGGTAGTATAGTTCAACCCCAAAAAAACGCCTATGAGGTATCTTTCGCGAAAAAAAAATTTCGAAAATTCGGGATTTTTTGAAAAAAAAATTTGGAAATTTTTTTAGTTTTTATTTAAAAAACATAATTTCTTAATAGCAACATAGATAGTAGATTAAATTTACAAGAAAGACAATCCAGAAAAGATCCAGTGGTACTCAAAATTTTAGAAAAAAATATTTTTTTTTGGAAATTTTCAAAGTAAAATAACTCCTTTATTTTGGACTTATTTTAAAAACAATAAAGAGAAAATATGTTTCTTTTACCGAGATCTACCACTTACCACCCCTTAAAATATTTGCACTTATTTCTGGGACACCCTGTATATACAGGCTGGTCCGAACTGTATTCCGGAAACTTCGGGGGCATATTCTGCAGATAAAAAAAAGTAAAAAACTTCCTATAAATGTATGTCCTAAAATGCTTAGTTTCGGAGATAAAGGGTGTAGAAGTTTCATTTTTATTTCGATTTTTTCTAAATAATTTCTGAAGTAACGTCAATATTTGGATGAAAATTGATGTCTGGTAGTTTTTTGACATGAGAAATTTGATTTTGATGTCATTATGACCTACATGTGTTTTAACTGTTTTGAAGAGTAATAACTTTTTGTCCGTACCTGTATAGAACTGCTGAGTGAAAAAATATACATTTTCGTATTTTTTATACGTAAAAAATGTCTCTTAGTAAAAATCGTTACGAGCAACCGTTCTCGATATATTTAGAATGGGAATAGTCAATACATGTCATTATTGACAAAATATAAACATCTTGAGTAGATAGTTATTTGACTAAAAAGATAACTTTGGAAAATTTTTATTTTGTTAAATTAATCATAAAATTTTCTTCGAAAAAATGATGATTGATGATGATTTGGCACAAAAACATTTCAAATTTATGATTTCCGTCTATTAACTATTTACTCAACATGTTTAATTTATGTCAATGATGACAGGTATTGATAATTTCGATTTCAAATATCTCGAGAAATTACTGCGATTTTTATTAAGAGATCTTTTTTACGTTAAAAACGTCGTAAATGTATATTTTTTGACTTAGTAGTTTTAGCAAAATAAAACACTAAATCACCACAATACACCAAAATACTTTTACTTTGACACTGGACGCGCGCTTCGCTAACCATGTTAGCATCATCAGCAGATGATTATAAACTCATTTTTATTCAATCATTACTTCAGTTTATAATCATCTGCTGATGATGCTAACATGGTTAGCGAAACGCGCGTTCAGTGTAAAAGTAAAAGTGTTTTGGTGTATTGTGGTGATTTAGTGTTTTATTTTGCTGTGTAACACCAAAGGCTCCAACCCTCAACTGTAATTAGTAGTTTTATACAGGTACGGACGAAAAGTTATTACTCTTCAAACCTATAAAAAATATGTAGGTGGCACCGTCTATAAGTAGGAGCCATATTGACACCAAAAATTGAATTTCTCATATCACAAAACTCCCAGACACCAATTTTCATCCAAATATTGATGTTACTTCAGAAATTATTTGGAACTATCTCCGAAACTAAGCATTTTAGCACATACATTTATAAGAACTTTTTTACTTATTTTTATCTGCAGAATATTCTGCTGAAGTTTCCGGAATACAGTTCGGACCACCCTGTATATTCTTCTACTATTCCAGTGTTGTGTTATTTACTAGAATGTTTTTTCTTTTTCTTTGTACGTTTTTTTAGTTTTTGCTAAATTCATTTTGAGACCCACTTTATTGCTGGCTGCACAGCTACTGGCTAAGATATTCTTCATCTATTTTAATCCTTTGTTGGGCTAGTCCAGTTGACTGAAGATTTCTACTACTGTTGCTGTAAACAGCTTTGGGGATATCGCGTCTCCTTGTCGTACTCTTTTGCAAGTTAGGAACTCTTGCTTTGGTTCTTTGTATATATTGGCGAGAGTTTCTATATATGGCCTGTCAATACCTTGTTTCGCTAAAGCTTCTATTATTGCCTTAGGATATATCGAGTCGAGAGCTTTCTGAAAGACTCTAAAGGCTAAGGCTAGTGGAAGTTCGTATTCTTTTGTTCGGCTGATAGTTTCTCTTAGCTAATGTATGTAATCAATCGTGCTGAAGCCGCTTCTAAAGCCTGCTTGTTCTCGTGGTTGTGCAGCGTCTAACGTGTTTTGTATTCTATTGTTTATTATTTTTTGTGAATATCTTGTATGTTACTGGTAGTAGACTTATTGGTCTACAGTTCGGATATATCCACCTATACATATTAAAAGGTAGATCCTTGCGCCGGCAGTGGAAGGCTTCACCACGGACCCACATTGGGTAAAATACAAATAGAATGAATGCTTAGTAATTAACAGGCATACCGAAAGGAACAAATTCATTTGGGTATTAAAAAATCGTTACTTTTACAGTTCTAGATGATAATGACTTCCTACTATTAGCACAGGCACAGAATATATACGCAAAACCTGTTGTCTTTCTACGGGCTTCCACGGTAAGATCGATGAATCCATGCGCTTCTTTTTAGCTAAATAAAGATTTATTTATTTATAGGATAACTCCCATCATCTTTATTCATGACCCATTTAACTTGAATCTTTAATGTTTTCACCATTTAATTGTATATACATCCAATTTTTATCGTATTACCCTGAATATAGACTTTGTTTAACTAATTCTTAATAAAACAAAACTTTTCTAGTTTTAAAATGCCCAAAAATATCAGCTCCTGAACATGGCTATATAGTAAAGAAGAAGGAATGTAGTAATGTACTAAACAGTGCTTGTGGTATTAGATGCGAAGTGGGTTACACGCTGGTTGGAAGTAGTATAAGATTGTGCCAAGAAAATGCAACCTGGAGCGGATCAGATCCATCATGCGAAGGTATAAGCATGTATAGGCATTATTGTCATTATGTTCTTTTAAATACTTTTTAATACACATAATTTATTTACTCTTAACACTAAAGAACTATAGTTAAATACAACAGCATAACAAATTGGGTCAAAATAAAATGTAATAATTACTACAATTATTCATATTTATTACTTATAATTTAAAGGTTTAAATTACTAGACAATCTTGAAAAATACTGTTTTTAGTATCATCTTCTTTCAACATTAAACATAATTGATTAGGCAGTTGACTTTTACTTATTTACGTATTATTTTACTTTAATTATCTATTAAAATATTAATTCTCTAAATAAAGGGTGTTTAATGACATAATAATATTTGAAGAGATGATATTTGGACCTATTCTAAGAAAAAAACTTCATATGAATATATGTCCTAAACATCTTAACTTTTTAGATACAGGGTGGTAAAATTTTCTTTTTTTAGGGTTCCGTACCCAAAGGGTAAAAACGGAAACACTATTACTAATACTTCGCTGTACGTCCGTCCGTCCATCCATCTGTCACAAAGGTCTATCTTATGAACCGTTATAGCTAGACAGTTGAAATTTTTACAGATAATGTATCTATGTTGCCGCTATAAGAACAAATACTAAAAACAGAATTAAATAAATGTTTATAAATAAAAAAGTACTTTCACTAAACATTATCTTTTAAGTAAGAAGTTTACATAGAATCTTTCAAGTCCTTGGTGGCCGCGTGGTTTAAAGCGGTTGGATTTTACGCTGCTATGACGTTCGAGCCGTAGTAAGGCAGGTTCGAATCCTAGTCAAGGCGACTTTTTTTAATCGTTTTTTTTTAATTTTTACATATTTATTATTGATTAATACCATTTTTAGTAATGTGTTTCTTCATTTTTTTGTCAGCTAAATCGGAAAAAAGTTTATAATAATATAGTGCCTAATGTTGTATAGATAATGAATGGCTTCGTGCGCGAGTCCGACTTGCACTTGACCAATTTTTTCAAAATATCTCTGATGCCATATTTGATACACGTCTTCCATGCATCACGATGCTTATTTTGATATACAAAAAAAAATCATTTCTTAATTTCCTTCCAGCCGATACAGAAATGATTTCCACATAACAGCCACCGTCATATTTTCAGTGATTTGACCCTGAAATAAACTGACTTTAATTTTTTAAGCAAAAACTATGTGTCGGACGAAAAAAATCAAGAGACAAAAATGTTTAGAAATGGAGATTTTAAAAATAATTTCTATTTTAAGAGAAGTCAGTGATGTACCACTTTTTTCTCCAAAAATATTCAACGTAAAAAACGTATGGACGGCACTGGTTGAAATAAATAAAATTCTTCGTACAGCAAAACAGGTATCTTGATGCATAGAAGACGTGTATAGAGTTTCATAAAGATAAAAAAGAAGAGAAAATATAAAATCAGAGTTATTTTGAAAAAAAGGTTTCTTTTTAGAAAAATTTATCGACAACAAGGATTGATTATTTGTCAGAACTATACAAATCAGAAGAAATAGAGGTTGAACTAAATACACCCAAAATAATGACCAACGACAACGTACAGATTGAGGCAGCCGATATAATTACATCCCTTCGAAAGCTAAAGAATAGGAAGAGCCCAGGGCAAGATGATATCCCAAACGAATTACTTAAATATGGCGGACAAAGTCTCATACAGCAGCTAACATCCCTGATTCAAACAATCCTTTACCAACACAGGATATCCGATGAATGGCGAACAGCACCACTATCTTGATGTTTAAAAGAGGAGATAAGAAGCTGCCCCCAAACTATAGAGGCATAAATCTTCTAAGCACCACACTAAAACTTACGACAAAAGTGATAACAACCAAAATTAACGACTTAACATGCTTAGCAGATGAACAGCAAGGTTTCAGATCGGGCAGATCATGCACAGACGCGGTTTTTCTCATAAGACAGATAACAGAAAAATCAATCGAATATAACAAACCAGCGTATATGTGTTTTATTGATTTAAAAAAACGTTTGATCGTGTGCAGCTAAGAGACGTTGTACACCTTCTTTACAATAGGCAAATCCCACACAACCTCGTTAAAACCATACAAAACATATATGAAGCGAACCAAATTCAAGCTAAAATTAACGGGGTCCTGACCGAACCAATAAATGTAGGCCGTGGTATCCGACAAGGTGACTCCCTGAGCCCTCTTCTTTTCAACATAATTATGGACGAAATAATAGGAAATGTACGTTTCCGGAAGGGATACAGTATGGGCGACCAGGAAATTACTATTCTATGCTATGCCGACGACGCCGTATTGGTAGCTGAAAATGAGAACGATCTACAGCGCTTATTACATCGATTTAATTGCACTGCCAAGTCACTTAATATGATAATATCGACCCAGAAAACTAAATGCATGACGACATCAAAAGTACCACTAAGATGCAAACTGGAAGTCAAGGGCAATGTTATCCAGCAAGAGATGAAGTTTAAGCATGTAGGCATAGAAATCTCAGGATATGGTGATGTAGAAGCGGAGGTGCGAGAACGGACAACGAAGGCAACCAGAATAGCAGGATGCCTGAATGATACAATATGGCGAAATAAAAACATTGAGGTGGAAACATTGAGGTGGAAACTGAAAACAAGGCAACGGTACGACCAATAAAGACATACACTGCAGAAACTCGACCTGATACAGCAAAAACTAAACAACTACTAGAGACAACCGAAATGAGAGTACTACGCAGAATAGCTGGAAAGACGCTTCTGGACAGGGAGAGAAATGAAAGCATAAAAAGAGCGTGCAAGGTGGAAAATGTAAATGAGTGGGTACTCAGCAGAAAGGAAGAATGGAACGACCATATCAGCAGAATGGACAACAGAAGGATAGTGAGAGTTGCATGCGACAAATCACCGCTAGGTCGCAGAAGCTTAGGACGTCCATGAAAACGATGGAGCGACAACTTGTCAGTCTAACCGGTAGAGACGACGAAACCAAACAGGCGATTCGCCTAGTATGAAGAAGGAAGAAGAAGAAGAAGAAAAATTTACCACCCTGTATCTCAGAAATTAAGATGTTTAGGACATACATTCATATGAAGTTTTTCTCTTAGAATAGGTCCAAGAATCACGACCTTAAATATTAGCAAGTCATTAAGGAACACCCTGTATACTCGTATTTTGTAAAATCATTTTTACACCCGAATGGAACATTATTTTAGTTAAAACTTGTACTCGTCCTCCCATTCCTAAATATGGTAGTCTGAAATGCGAACATTCTGACATAGGAACAGTTTATGATAAGACGGAGAAGTACTTTCCCGTCGATACTGTATGTAATTTTACGTGTGCTAAGGGGAACACTTTGATCGGCTCTTCACAAAGAACATGCCTGCCTATTGCTCAGTGGGATGGTCTGAGAACAATTTGTAAACGTAAGTATGGTAAATTTTTACATTTTCATGGTTCGAATTGTTAATAACCAGCGAATGGATATGCAAAAAAAAATATTCTTTAGTCAATTTCTCAACAACAACATTTTGTCATGCGTGATTGTAAATTTTTACGAGTTTATATTAATAACAACATGTTCCTTTATTTGTAAGGATTATATTGTTGTCTTAATGTGTTGATTTACTCGTAGTGCACAAGCTTCTTCATGTTTTTAGGATTTTGCCATAAACCGAAAACCGAATTGCCCGAAAAAAATTTCTTGGTATTTGTCAAAAACTCCTCTCTCCCACGTGAGATTCGGCTTGATCCTCCCCCCTATCACGTGATCCTATCACGTAATAAATGGACGCCCCTATATTTCTTATTTAGAATATTAAACGTCTATTTCTAACGTAAAAATGTATATAATTTTTTTACCTGTATATTTTAGCAATTAAATGTAATAAGTTGCCCCAAACAAAATTTGGCAAAATTGAACCCGCTTCTTGTACCACTGGAAAGCAAGAGTTTGGTAAAAAATGCAGAATCATTTGTAATAAGGGATTCAAAGCTGATGGAGAAATTGAGAAAATATGTGGAGATTCGGATTTATGGAATGGAAAACATACAGTTTGTTTCGGTATGTTTTAAGAATATAATTATTAAAAAAATTATTATTAATAATTAATTGTTGTAATATTCGATAAAAAGAAGAATTGTATAATTATTTAGTAAATCTACGAATATATGAAGGAAAATCAAAATTACTTTTATTTAAAAACGATTAAATAATTTTGAAAATTTTAGATAAGGAACCTCCTAATCTCACATGCCCGAAAAATATAACTACCAAAAATATACCAGGCACAAGTTTTGGAAAAGCTAATTGGTCTGCACCTAATGTAACAGGTAATAAAATAATTGATTAAAATATTGAGTTGGATTTGTGCATGGTCTTAGAACTCCTCATCACTGAGTGCGCCAAGACGACAACCATTCGTACCATAAACTTTGGTTCAGTTTGGACTAACAAAATAGATCTTCAAGGTCTCGGTGGTAATAAGCTACTGTCTTAAAAACAAAGTGGTTTTGTCTATCGGATCGTAAAACTGCAGGGCAACAGCCTTTTATCGGCTTATAATCCACGGTGTTAAACTTTGGTGTTAAACTCTTTAAAAAATCGTCTAATTATTTCTTATTTTTGAATGGCTTTATATCAGATCATGCTGTGTGCTAACAAAAATATCGTTTACAGTATTATCTTAACAACAATAAGAGAACATTGCTTTTTAAAAATGTCTGTGGACCATACTTTTGTTGACATCGTGTCAATCAACAGATATTTTAGAAAAGTCTAGGTTAACTTATTTCACTGAGATTTATGAAAAAAAGTCCTTTGTCTCGGGTATAGAAATAGACAAAACGAAGTCGAACTCGAGTTGAGGGTGTACCTGATCAAATTATGCGAGAGAATATTTTGTGGCGTAACTACAACAGGGACTACACCAGTCAATATACCCAGACGGTTTAAAAAACTGGGATTTTAATGCCAAATATTTATACAGCTTACTTTATTTATTAATAAGCAACTTACAACAATAATTTTATAAAAACATAAAATCAACTCTTATTGTTATTAATTATATATTGCTATTAATCTTACTTATAAAATATATGTGATGAAGAAATGACAATTACAACACGAAATCTACAAGAAAAAATATCTAAAGTTTTTTTTCTATATTTTTGATTAGACGTTTTTAAGTTATTATATCTTTACTTTCTATAAAATTATACACGGTGGCGCACCTCATTCGTCTCGGTTGATCATACGAAAAGGGAAAGATGTAGAAACAAAATTTTTTATGGGTATCTGTAGACAGGCAATATGCATAACTTAAAATTATTTTCAAGTGTACAGGGTGTGTCAGAACTAAGATCCATACCAAAGTTATATTTTTCCTTATGGAACACCAGCTATTTTATTTCATTTTTGGATTCTTGGGCATAAAATAAGGCATTTATTATAAGTGTTTAATATGTTTAAATGCTTTGGTTTTTGAGATATTCAAAGATATTTAAATATGCACGATATAATAAAAAAGTTTGTCAACACCCTGTATATTACTTTTCAGAGTTAATTCTTGTGCTGACTTTGAAGCCAAAGAAATAAACTTTGCTAAAAAAAATATTGCTTCCTTAAATGTATACAGGGGCATCAAACATTGCTGGTCTATTTTAAATATCTAGGTTACATCAAAACTTTGTTATTTCAAATACAACACTATGTATTTTTTATAATAGGTCGAAGCAGATATAAATGCTCCTTCAAACTATATTAGGGTTTCCTATACCTATCTGGCTCAGATTTTGAATAAAACGCGATTTTTCAACAAAATAGCAATCAAGATGGCTGGTTTGGCCATGGCAATTTGCTAGTGACAGGTAGTAGCTATTTTCAAAAACGACCTTAGTGTATGGACTTTATTTAAATTTATTACAGTTTACTTTTATTTAATTTACCTACAATAGTTTAATAAGTAAGAAGTATTTAATATTTTAGCAAGAAAAATAAAAAAGTAGTTCTTTGATTTATATTACGATGACTTGTAGATATATTGGATTTTCTATAAAAGAACCAATTAAGGCAAATTCATTTTCTGCACTTCCAACGACAGGTTTCTGTCTAATAGATTTTTTACATACCACACTATCAGTTTTGCGAAATAGGAAAAGTAGTATTTCAAGGGAACTCTTGTCAAGAAAATTCCTATTTAAATATCTTTGAGAAACCCTTCAGATCAACCAAGCAATTGTCCTCACAAAATAAAATAACTACTAACATATCCATTCCTTCCGTCAGCAGATACTGCTTCATTTTTCTTGATAAAATAATAAATACTTACTTATTAACTTTATTGTAGGTAAATTAAATAAAAATAACCTGTTATAAATTTAAATAAAGTCCATAAACTAATGTCGATTTTGAAAATAGCTACTAAGTGTCACCAGCCATCTTGATTACAATTTTATTGAAAAATCGCTTTTTATTCAAAACCTGAGCCAGATAGGTATAGGAAACCCTAATATAGTTTGAATGAGCATTTGAATCTGCTTCGATTTTATTTTAAAAAATACAGGGTGTTGTATTTGAAATAACAAAGTTTTTATGCAAAATAACTATTTAAAATAGACCAGCAATTATATTGATACCCCTGTATACATTAAACGAAGCAATCAAATTTTTCAGTAAAGTTTATTTCTCTACCTTTGAACTCAGCACAAGAATTAATTCTGAAAAGCAATGTACAGGGTGTGAATAATATATTCTATTGTAGCATGCATTTTTAAAAATCTTTAAATATCTAAAAAACCAAAGATTTTAAACATATTTAACCCTTATAATAAATTCCTTTTTTTTGAGCATAAGAAAAAATGAAATAAAATACCTGGTGTTCCATAAGAAAAAATATAACTTTGGTATGGATCTTAGTTCTGAAACACCCTGTATATTTCAAAATAATTTTGAATTGTGCACATTGTCTTCCCACATATACCCATAAAATATTTTGTTTCTACGTCTTTCCGTTTTCGTATAATCAACCGAGGTGAATGAGGGGCCCCACCCTGTGTAACCTGTTGTAAGCTATGTTACATCAAAATTTTTGTTGCGATTCTTCTATCAATCTTCAGACAGTCCAGCATCAGTGTTTGAGTATCAGCTCTGTCTAAAAGATATTTCTTGATATTTTCTGTTTTGTTCTCATTTGATTTGTTCAATGCCTCTAGACTATTATTACGGGAAAAATCAATTGAACTGAAATAGGGACTCATTATTTTTGAGACTCGTGATTTATCTATCTTCACATTTAAAAAAAAAACAATCAAAAAAAATACCCTTTAAAATGATAAACTACAACTGGGCATACTTGCGATTTTAGATATTATAATCTTACTATTAATAATAATGATTTCTTTTGTAGACAATTCTGGACTAAACATATCTGTTTGGATTTATCCTGCTATATCGAATATTACAGATTATAAGTTTTCTATTGGCATTACACCAGTCACATATTTTGCTCAAGATCTGTTTCAGAATGCAATTAAATGCACCTTCTTTGTCGAGGTAATAGGTAAGATATTTAAGAAGTAATGTTGATTAAATGAAAAAAAAATATGTAAAACAAGTATTTAAACAAATATAATACTAGGATGGGCCGAAAATTTGAACTTTGAAAATTTGCTTTGGAATAGTGCGGAAAAGTTGCGTCTTGTTATTCCAATAAAAATGTTTATTACCGGTTTTTTAATTGTAGTGCGTCTTGTACCCCCGACCAGAACTAAAAAAAATCCAAAATTTTGAAAAATTTATTCATGAAATTTTGATTTGGAATAGAGCGCAAAATTTGTCTTACCTGATTCCAACAAAAATATTTATTTACAGTTTTTTTATTACATTACGTCTTCTGCCCCCTACCGGACCGGAAACTTTAAGAGAAAATAAAAATTCATTTTTTTTTGGAAAAACGTGTATTATCTACGTTATAGTTTGTAGCTTTTAAATTATTAGCCTAAAAATTAGGAAGAACAAATAAGAAACCTCATTATTGGAGGTAATAAAAAAATTATAACAAATAAATTTACTGTAAAAAGTCCTTTCAAAATTGGGCATTAATTTACGAGATTAACGCCCAATGTTTTTATAAATCCATCCCTCTTTTTGGAACCAATTACTGATAACGAAACTTCCGTAACCACCTTCACGCATCTTTCCACCGCTTGAGTGCGACAAGGATAATGTGGAACCTCAAAATTTTTGTTCTGTATTTATTTTATTATTTCTTTTAATTCTTCAACTTCTACGTTACTAAGTAGAGGGGGCGAAGTTATTGTGATGTTTTGCCAGTCTGTTAAATTGGTATAGTCATCTGCATCCAGATTTAGTAGCGGTATTATAAATGGACGAATTTCTCCTGGATCTTCTCTTTTCTTCCCATTTAAAATACGTCGCATTGCTAGCTCTCTAATGTAGAGGCGGAGGTCACTTATCATACTTACTAACATGTTTTCCGGGTGTGCAAAAACGGCACTGCGTTGTATGACTGGATCTATAATTGCTCGCAAATTATCCTGTTAATATCGTGTTAGTTGAATGGTTTGCCAAACATGTTTTGCACCATTTTTACAAGATGGGTTCGATTTAATAATTATAAACCACATCGGCGCATAAACTCTCAATATAAAAGTTGTCAAATATTTTAAATTCGAGTTGGGGTTTTCGGTGGCAATATACAGCCCTAATAGGCGGTTTGCCAAAGTAAGCCATCGGGATGATTTTTCCTGGATTTTGGTTCGCTAAATTTGCAGAACATTGTCCAGAGGATATTGCACGGCAAATTTTGAACAGATATCTCTGATCCGTACTTAATTCACAAAAATCTAGTTCGGGTAATTTACAGTCAATAACTCAAATTGAATAACTGTTAAATTTTCACATTGAAGTAACAACTTACCCAGTGTCCCTGCAAACGCCTTGGTGCCGGTTGTTCGGCCATCAATATGCTGAAAAAGATGTCGCAATGGTAATTCATTTCCATGAAGCTGGCAGATAAATCGTTATAAAGGACGTCCTTGCTTCACTTCAAGTAGATAAATGGCCCCGGTTTTTTGATCCTGTATTGACTACTGTTCCAGTATCCCTGCAAACGCCTTGGGGCCGGTTATTCGGCCATCAATATGCTGAAAAATATATCGCAATGGTAATTCATTTCCATGAAGCTGGCAGATAAATCGTTGTAAAGGACGTCCTAGCTTCACTTCAAGTAGATAAATGGCCCCGGTTTTTTGATCCTGTATTGACTACTGTTCCATCAAACCCCACTGCTAATAAGCCTGACAATTCATGGTTCATTTTCTTGTAAGAAGTCAACTATACTTCGAACTAGGTCTTTTGCTGATCCTGAAGAAGGCGTTGTATGGTCTAGAAACACTGAGCCTGGCTCTTGTACCAAAGTAATATGTTCTTTTACCAACGTTTTCCTATGAGATCTCTCATCTTTTTTTTTTCAATAATCAAAGTTTTGTCTTTCCGACCGTCAAAGTAAATTGCATTTATCGGTTGATATTTTAAGGAACCTTCAAGTTTATTTCTAACATTTTCTCTAGCTCTTCTTAACTTATTTTTGTCTATTACTTGTACTGAACTGTCTTTTGTTACAATTCCAACATCTTGTAAAACAGCGGTAGCTACCGCTGCTGCAGATCTGTCTGATAATCCATATCTATCACATACTTTAGAAAGTGTAGGTAGTTGAAGTGTATTTTCAGTAGTTTGCATTTTAGTTATGAGGTTAGTTTAAAATGTTTAGATTTATTAAGAGTAGGGGGCAGAAGGCGTAATGTAATAAAAAAACCGTAGGTAAATACATATTTTGTTAGGAATAATAAAAGAAAATTTTTGAGAGGTATTCCAAATCAGAATTCTAAAATTTGATTTTCAAAATTTTCGGAAATTTTCAAGTTCTGGCAGAAGACGTATTACAATTGAAAAACTCATAATACACATTTTTATTGGAATAACAAAAGGCAACTTTTCCTCACTATTCCAAAACAAATATCCAAAATTTTTGAAAATAACGCCTTTTCGGCCCACCCTAATCAATAGTTATTAAAAGGTTATTTTATAAAATGCGTTGTAAATTTAACATTTACTTTTTTAACTAATTACTAAAATGCCATATGATCGAAAAGAAAGCAGCGTCAAAGGTCAAAGACGGCTGCGGAATGACAATCGATGATAATTTTGGCGAGGTCAATATAATGAAGAAAATGACAACCTATAGATTGTCATTTCTAGAAAGTAATTTAGTAAAAATTGACATAAAACTTAACACTAAAATTAAAACTATTTTAGAAAGATTAAAAAAGGATAGAACGTTTCCAGACATAAAAATCTATTTCCAAAAAAAAAATTCGGAGAAAAGAGTTCTACGGGGGTCCCCAAAAAAGTTACACATCAAAGTTGTATTTTTTGTAATGGAACATCCTATATATTAATTGATTTTCGAATTCTAGGAGAAAAATAAAGGTGAGTTTTATTAAAGTATATGACTAAAATGTAAGGTTTTATGACTTCTTAAACATTTCTGAGAATGAAGCACAATTTTTAAATTCCAATAAAAGCTACCTAAATTGAAATTTACCCGGTATAGTCTAATATGTAGTTAAAATAACTGTTGTATTTTAAATCAAATTAAAAATTGACCCAAAAAGTTATACAGGGTGAGACAAAATTAATATTGAACGTTGGTCACCTCTAAAGACAAGTTACACTTTTATTTTAAATTGAACATCCAGTATATTATTCCAATATTCAATGGAGAATTTATGTCTCTTCAAAATACTATTAGGGATACCTCTAAAACAAAGATTTTCCTAGATATTTTCGTTTTTGTGATTTAGTGTCAGTAGATCTTTATTATTTAACAATATCTAGTTGGCTGTGATATGTCTGACGTTACTTCAACATACCTGTAATAATAGATCTAAATAGATCAATTTTAACGACTAGTTATCATTTTGCGTCAGTTAAAACAAAAAATATTCTCAGAAATTTGCCGAAACTTATCCTACGTCAGAGATAATTGATATGATTCTATTAGTTGGTGAATGTAGTGTGCATTCACCAATTAACCTAACCAATTAATAACGCCACCTAACCTAACCAATTAATAGAATACTTAAATGCTCCTTATTTTATCTAGTCTTAGATATTTTTATGCGGATATGGTTAAAGAAAGTGATTACAAAACTCCACCAACTATTGTCGACAACATGAGACAAATAACTGTAGCTGCTTTTCGAAGTAGAACTTCACACATGCCTTTTAACATGAAAATATCTTTTGAAAAGAGAATAATTTTATGCAATTAACAGAAAAGGAAGCATTTTGAGCATTTGATATTTAGTTTTAATTCTGTAATAATAAAACTATGTCTTAAACGGCGTATCTTTTTATTACCGTTAACTATTTTACTCTGCGTCCTTTAATTTTTATCCAATTAACAAAACCTCACGCAAAATCACAAAAATGAAAATATCTAGGAAAATCTTGAATCCATTGAATGCCGGAATAATATACGGGGTGCGGGGTGTTTTATTTAAAATAAAGGAATAATTTGCTGTTAAATGTGACCAATATTCAATATTAATTTTGTCTCACCCTGTATAACTTTTCGTGTCAAATTTTAATTTGGTTTAACATAAATATAAATAGATATTACGAGTATAATTAAATATCAGGCTATATAGGGTAAATAGCAATTTAGGTAGCTGTTATTGAAATTTAAAATGTATTCTTAATTTTCACAAAATGTAAAATATCTCAAAATCCTTACGTTTTAGGCATATGCTTCTTTAATAAAACTCATCTCTATTTTTTACCTCGAACCCGAAAATCAATTAATATATAGGGTTTTCCATTACAAAAAACATAACTTTGATGCGTAACTTTTTTTGGCAACACTCTGTAGAACTCTATATTAGGGTGGAACGAAAAAAAATTTTTTCCAAAATATTTTCACACAAGCCTCAAAATGTGCCTTTAGATAAGTAATTTTTTTTCTCAACAGCTGAGCGCCCTGCTTTGTATCTTCAGGTTCCTCACGGGCCTTAAAAGCTGAGATATTTTGAAAAATATTTGTTTTTTTTTGCCCGTCAACATATTTGATAATTATTTATCTTTTACCTTTAACACACTGCTTAATATGACTATAAAATATAACACAATAATGTTATCCAAACTAAATCACTTAAATTAATGTTTTCCAGTTCCTCAATATATTTGAAACTTGTCCACCTGCATGATAAACTACCATCCGTGGCACTTGCCTGTGACAAAACTGGAGTTTCAGATCACGCTGCCGCTATAATCGCAAGTTCTGTTTTAGAGGATATTGGAGTAGTGTCTAAAAGCAGTTCTACACAGATAGTAGATAGAGTGAAGATCAGGAGGGCCAGAATGTCTCAACGTAACGTTTGTACTAGTGTATTAGGTGAAATGTCGTTATTAGGCGTGTTTTTTGATGGTCGAAAGGACTCTACTATTATTTACGATAAGAATAAAAGGAAGGGAAAACGCGTTGTGGAAGAACATATTTCGATTCTAAGTGAACCCGGAACCCGGTTCTAAGTATTTGGACCATGTCACACCGGAAAGCGGATCTGCATGTCATATAAAACGGTCTTTGGTTAATTTCTTGAAAGAAAAGTTTGACTTGACAGAACTTTCTGATTTAGTAGCAGTTGGGACAGGTGGAACTGTTCTGAATACGGGAGTGAAAAATGGCGTTATTCGTTTGTTGGAAAAAGAATTGAAACGTCCCTTACAATGGTTAATTTGTTTATTCCATTTAAATGAACATTGCGACATTGAGTAAAAGTACTAGATGGTGAAACTTCTGGTCCCGGTGGTCTCAAAGGTGTTATTGGACAGAAACTAGATAACTGTGAAACCGTAGTTATTGTAAAATTCAGAAGACTTGAAACTGTCTAATAACACAGAATTGAAACTGTCTAATAAAACACACCTAATAACGACATTTCCCCTAATACACTAGTACAAACGTTATGTTGAGATATTCGGGTCCTCCTGATCTTCATTCTATCTACTATCTGTGTAGAACTGCTTTTAGACACTACTCCAATATCCTTTAAAAAAGCATTTGCGATTATAGCGGCAGAGTGATCTGGAACTCCAGTTTTGTCACCAGCAAGTGCCACGGATGGTAGTTTATCATGCAGGTGGACAAGTTTCAAATATATTGAGGAACCGGAAAACAATAATTTAAGCGATTTAGTTTGGATAACATTATTGGGTTATATTTTATAGTCATATCACAGATTATACAGATTATAATCTTTGTTTTTTCTTTATTGTTTTTCGTGGTTCCAATTTTCGGAATCGGGCACTAGTTAGGTGACTAGTTTGCGCACATAGCACGCCCACGTATGGCCTCTAAAATTGTGCACAGCGCCTGACCGGCACAGTTATTAGAGAGATATCGGAAAACCGAATAGCGTTATCCAGTATTTACGCGTACCTTATCATGGTTACGATATGCGCGAGTCAATTTTTAACGCAACACCCGCTAATAACATTACCGCCTGACGTAATTTGCGGATCAATTACACTAAGCGCTCTTTCTAAATAACCTCTGATAACGTTTAAAAATTGCTTAAATGGGCATGTGCGGGTATTTGACAACCGGAGCCGGCCGGCGAGATCTTTTATTTTAGGTTATGTTTGAATTGTTTTGAATTATTGCTTTAGTTTTATTAGGTAATTTGATATTTAAGTAGCTGGGATTAGTTTTAATTAAATAAGTATGGCCCAAAATATGGATTCCACCTCTTCCAATACTAAAGAACCTATAAAGAGTCTTAGGTTTACAGAGACTAAGAGAATTTGTTGCTTGTTGCCCTAAACCCATTGTCAGACGTTGAACAATAAAGCACTGGAAATAAGCACTTTAGCCCTTTGTTTTTAAAATACCTAGTAAACAAAACAATTTCAAAGTTTTAAATTCAAAGTTAGATTAAGTTTAAATGGCGGACGCGACGCGATCAGAATTCTTTCCGATCCGATAACTATAAATGAACCAAACCAAACCAAACCAAACCAAACTATAAATGAAGAGAGTTAATACCACCTCACGTAAAGGAAATAACACCTGGCCTTATTAACGTCCATGCACGCTATTCGGTTTAGCGATATCTCTCTATTACGCTGTTTATTGTTATTTTACGCGAGTTTATTTTTCCGCACAGGAAATTTGACTCGTTTGCACATCGTCATAAAAAACAATTTTCGTACGAATTAGGGACAAGATTTTTATCTGTATACTTATAGGATACCTAATCTGTGGTCATATTAAGCAGTGTGTTAAAGATAAAAGATAAATAATTATCAAATATGTTGACGGGCAAAAAAACAAATATTTTTCAAAATATCTTAGCTTTTAAGACCCGTGAGGAACCTGAAGATACAAAGGCAGGGCGCTCAGCTTTTGAGAAATAAAAATTACTTATCTAAAGGCACATTTTGAGGCTTTTGTGAAAATATTTTGGAAAAAAGTTTTTTTTTGTTCTACCCTACTCTATATATTTTTATAAAATGTTTTCATTTAATATAAATTAACTATATATGTTCCCAAAATTTAATTTCGATATAAACTACCGTTTTTCTTGGAGCCTCCGCGTCGCGCGTCGTATGTGAGGCGCTATCCTGTAGTAACATTTCATATTAAAAACAATAAGTTATTTATGACACCTTTATTTTTAGATGAAGAACCGCCTGTAATTGAAGGTTGTATAAGTCCCCCTACTTTTTTAATAAATTCTAGAATCGGGGAAAATATAACATGGGACGAACCTTATATTTTCGATAATTCGAAAAATTTCACCGTAAATAAAACGCATGATTTTGGAACTTTTAAAATTGGAACCACCTTGGTGACGTACACTGCAAAAGATTTTTCGGGTAATATCAATATATGCAACATCAATATTACTGTGGAAGGTAAGTTAAACATTAGGATCGAGTAGTGTAAAAATGAAACACGCCATATTTAGGTGAAAAATGAGACATTCAAATCTTCTTCTTCTTTACGTGCCGTCTCTTTCGTGGAGGTTGGCGATCACATTGACAAAATCTTCACGATTCTCGGCTGTCCTTATGAGTTCTTCAAAAGTTAGGTGAATCCAGTTTCTGATGTTTCTCAACCAAGATAGTTTCTTCCTGCCGAGACCTCTCTTTCCTTCAATCTTACCCTTAACTATCAATTGTAAGACGTGGTATTTTTCATTTCTCAATATATGCCCTAAGTATGATGTTTTTCTTATTTTTATTATATTGAGCAATTCTCTTTCTCTGCCTATTCTGTTGTAGACTTCGGTATTTGTCATATGGGCTGTCCATGGAATTTTAAGCATTCTTCGATATATCCATGTTTCGAACGATTCGAGGCGATTCACCTCTTGAACTTTCAGTGTCCATGTTTCTGCTCCGTATAATAGGATTGACCAAACATAACACTTAACGAGCCTAGTTCTCAACTGAAGGTCCAATCTGGGGTTCTGGAAGGCGTTCTTTATTTTTAAAAATGCATTTCTCGCTTGTTCGGTTCTGGTTTTTATTTCCACGTCGTTGTTCAAGGTGTTAACTATCCAGGACCCCAAATATTTGAACTTGTAGACCTGTTCTAAGATATAGCCCTCTATTTTAATAGGAATTGGTATATTTTGGTTCTTTCCAAATACCATGACTTTAGCTTTAGAAGAATTGATCTTCATCCCGTATTTCTTACAGGAGCCTTCAAGTCGTTCCACTAAACACTGGATACCAGTATCAGAGTGGGCAAATAAGAACTGTATCATCGGCAAATCTAATGTTGTTAATGACTTTGCCGTTGACTTTAATGCCGCAATCTGTTGAAGCTTCCCGAAAAATCGCCTCAGAATAAACATTAAATAACGAAGGAGACAGCACACATCCCTGTCTTACTCCTCTCTGTATATTGACTGGATTGGAATTGTCATTTTCAACTTTCATGTGGGCTGTTTGTTGCCAATATATATTTTTCAGAAGTGTTACATCTTTGCTGTCAACTCCCAACTCATACAACATTTCGATAAGTCTCGTATGTTTGACTCTATCGAATGCTTTTTCGAAATCTACGAAACACACATACATTGGTTTTTGTTGGTCTGTACACTTCTGCGCCATCAATTGTAAACAGAATAAGGCCTCTCGTGTTCCTAGTCCACTCTTAAACCCAAACTGTTCATAGCCGCTTTCTTGCTCACACTTCTCATAAATTCTGTTATGTATTATTTTAAGTAATACTTTAGTGCGTGACTCATTAAACTAATAAGTCTGTAGTTACTGAGATGTCGAGTTGATGGTTTTTTCGGAAGCGGTACAAATGTTGAGTGAAGCCAGTCATCAGGTACTTTTCCTCTATCATAGATCTTGTTAAAAAGCCTAGTCAGTATATCTACGTTCTCTTCTGATATTAATTTAAGTATTTCTGGATATATATATCGTCAGGGCCTGGACTTTTGTTGTTTAATTGCCTGCAATTGTTTAAGTTGTTTAATTGCACTATTGAGATTTTCTGGTCCTTGATCAACCGTTAGTCTTACTGTTGGTTCTTCTCTATAGTCATTATAAAGTGCTTTCATGTGTTGTTCCCATACTTGTATTTTTCTTGTACGGTTGAACACAGTGTACCATCTGAGTTACTAATTGTTAGAGGTTAGAGGACAAAAACGTTGTGCTGGTCCAGTTAATTCTTTTATTTTTTTGTGTAATGTAAATGAGTCGTGTTTCTTTTGTAACTTCTCTAATTCCACGCACTTCTCTGAAATCCACTTTTCTTTAGCTGTGATTATTGCTTAAATAAATCTACTAAAAAGATATATTCAGTCAGTTTTCTTATTAGGAACATTTGACAATAATTGTTAAGAGTTCATCCCCATAATTTCTTGTGTTATGAATCATAGAAAAACTGAAATTACAAATCCATTGTCGAAGTAGTAATAGGTTACGGTATATGGCCTAGAAAGTTATGTCCGTTTAAATTAAGTCCTCTTGGTATGAGGAGCTATTTTTGGGCTAAATTTGATACACACACCGGGTTAATAATGAGAAAAGGTAGGGGTAAATATGAGATAACTTAATAGCTTGTATATTTTTAAATTTTAGTCGCAACTGAAAACTAACAAAAAAATGCAAAGAAATCAAACAAGTATACAGAAAAAGATTTTAAAAGGCTGCAAAGTCAGCAGTCAAAGCCTTTCATGTTGATCAAAACTGTAGTTACTGAGATAAATAATGTTTTAAAGAAACATATTGTTTTAAAATTACCACCGACAAATTTGCAAAACAGGACTTCTAGGACTGCTGAGATGTTTGCTTTTTAATAGATTTTGAGAAATGTTTAGTCCTTTAATTGGTATACCTGTATTTTTTTCCACTCTTTAAGTGACACTATTCTGCTATTAATATTTTAATGCATATATAAATGAAACAAGTTTATATTGGAATGCTCGGCTTGCCTCCAAAACTTTAATAAGGGTAAAAAACTTAATTGTTTTGAGGTTCATACGTTGTACAGGATCTGGCGCTGCTATAGCGGTTACTAAGAACAACCGTAAACAAGAACAGGAATATTTTTTTTCTTATCAAAGTCAAAAACTTCAAAAATTATAAAATCTTTCAAAGTTTAAACTGCCCTCATTAAAAAAATACCGAAAAGTGTTAAAGCGTCCATTTTCAAAGTAATTATTGCTATCTTGTGAGTTTAATTTAAATTTTATTTACTCAAACCCGTGATAATTGTGAAAAAGTAGCATTAAAAACTGAAAAAGCTGTGTGAACTGTGAACTGCAAAAACCATCATGAATGGGTTTGCATAACATCGGTTTCCAATGTTTCATAGATATTTCATACATCTCCTTATATAAAATAAAGTTTTTTTTATACAACACACTGTATTTTATTTAAAAAATTAAAAGAACATAATAAATTTGAATAAACAATATTTGGCGGGAAAAGCCGAACCGCGCCGAAATTATCAAAAGCTTTGGAGAGCCACCGTTATAAGAATAGCGCCAAATAATATTTACATTGTCCTTATGGGCACTTTCCAATCTAAACTTGTTTCCTTTATCTATGTTTTAATGTTACTTATTAACTACATATTTTCGTCATTTTTAATTTAATAAAATTGTTTTACATTTTCACTTTATAAATGTTCTGCGGCCGTGTATTTTCACTGAATTTTTTATTTGAATTATATGTAGGTGCTCTTTATTAGTTTAGATTTTTTTAATTTCAGTTCTACTAATAAAAAAGATACATTTCTATGTCTTATTTCTATCCTCCTTTCTATCTTTACTTCACCATTTAATATAAACGATAGCAGGGCCTTTGCAGGGTAAATTGAGATTTACCGAGCTTGTCTTATTTTTAGACTTTTTATGGGTTAATATGATGGTTGTAGCTAAGAAAAAACCTAAAGTATATACAGTAAGATGTATATTAAAAGTTTTGAAAAATGTTTCATTTTTGCCCCACTTTAATTAAATTTATTCGCTATCATAAAGAACTAAAATTTATTTTAATTATTATTTAAATTTTCATTATGACAGAATCCTATTGTGTTGATTTACCATCGCCATCCAATGGTCAGTCAAATTGTACCGACATTTCCAGTGGTATGCGCTGTCTTATTACTTGTCAAGATGGATACGCTGTTCCACTACATGCTCCCATTGCCACAGATATGTCAGAAAATGGTACTAGTTTTATATGCAGTCATGGGGATACTTCTTGGTACAATCAACCCATTTCTGACGGGTTTATTTTCCCTGAATGTTCAAGTAAGTATCGCATAAGTGAATGTTTCTTACAGTGATTTTTTTTATAAAAAATATTTATAATGGTACACATTCTCAGAAAACTTGTAGGAAATTGATATATTACTCTTAGAATCGTTCTGTAATTTTGTATTCAAAACATAGAATCATGTATTATGTTTTCAGTTACTACAGTTCCAGACGTAGTTGAACAGGAAGGAGATATAAATATCCCTTTAGACAATTTTACATGCAATGATACAAATAAAATAGAAGAGGTAAGTAGTTTAAGATATAGGCTAAAACTATATGAAAACATGGGTGTATAGCTGTACCAAATCTTTGGATTTGACTGTCATATTCCTATTGGATTTGACTGTCATACTCTTAGTCATATGTTCACAGTCATATGCTTCTTCAATGAAATTCATCTACACCCTCACCTGTACCCTGTACCCCCCTTTTATATACACAGGGTATGTGTATATACAGGGTGTATATAGGTACATATGCTCACAGTCATATGCTTCTTTAATGAAATTCACCTACACCCTCACCTGTACCCTCCTTTTATACAGGGAGTCGCAGAAATAAGTGCAAACATTTTAACTGGTAGTATAATTCAACCCCAGAAACGCCTATGAAGCGACAAAAAAATTGTGAAAATTCGAAATTTTTTGAATTTTTTTTGAATTTTTTTTTAGTTTTTAGTTAAAAAACATAATTTCTTGATAATATGGCAACATAGGTATTAGATTAAATTTACAAGAAATTTATAAGAAGAAAGAAGAAGAAGAAAATCTAGAAAAGATCCAGTGATTTTCAAAATTTTAGCAAAAAATCATTTTTTTTTAATTTTCAAAGTAAAACAACTCCGTTATTTTGGACTTATTTGAAAAACGATAAAGAGAAAATATGTTTCTTTTATCGAGATCTACCACCCCTTAAAATATTTGCACTTATTTCTGGGACACCCTGTATACACGCTCGATAACAACTTCTTTTGTATACTAGGCCACTGTGCACAGGGTGTCCCATTTTCGTGTGTTTTATGGGGTTTCTTTTGTATGAGTAGAGATACAAAGATAAGACGCCACACACAGATTTGCCCTAGCCTTTTTGTTCTCTAAAATACAGGGCGAACTTGATTGTATTTCCCGACCTCCTTTGTATCTCGATTATCTTATAACTTATTGAAAAGGTGAAAACTGAGTTTCGTAGAGGTTTTACGCGTTGAATCCAATGGCGTAACTAGTTTTTTGTTGGGAGCTGCCATTTTCGAAATATGAGTCAAACTTATGTGTTTTTATATGGGACAACCTGTAAATTATCTTTATTATTTTATTTAGCTTGATAAGCATTATGAGCTGTGTAAAACTATAATATACTCTATACTTCTTTTCATTAATAAGGTAAGAAAATGCTTTATTTCAGTTTTTTTACATAAATCAACCTAGTTTAAAAGAATGTATTATTATTATATTTCATTTTATTTAATTTAAGCAGATACTTTTGCTTTCCATCGTTTTGTCTTATTAATAAACTGCACTGAAAATAAACTTGTGCAGCTTTTAGATAACACGCTGTTAATCAGAGTTATTGATATTTTTTGATACACATATGCAATTAGTCTACATACAGAAACAGAAACTAATAGCATGGAATAGCCAATAACCAAAATTTGACGTCGAATAAATTTTATTTGATTGTTTTTATTACCTTGATTTGTTTTATTTGATTTACCTTGCTTTCTTCATTTGAATAAGGCAAATAAGATAAAAAAATATATACAAGGTATCCCATTAAAAAAATAAGTTTAGGTCATATATCAAGAATTAGGGCTTCCAGCGGACATTTACTTAAATTCTACGTGAGCAAGTCTATGAAACTCGATTTTTACCTTTTCGATAAGTTATAAGATCACCGAGATACAAAGGGTGTCGAAAAATGCAACATTTTCATATTCGCCCGGTATCTCAGGATCTAAACAGGCTTTAGTTTCATAAAAAAAGTAGCACAGTAGTGATGGGCATTACCACTCTTTTTAGTGAATCGAATCACACGATTCAATTTATTCATATTGAATCGACTCCTACGATTCGTTCATTTGAACGAACCACATGCACAATTTACATTTCATAAAAACAAGAATCGTAACTGTCTCTACCGGCGATAATTTGGTAGGACAATTACTTAATGGACCAGAAAAAGAAATATACAGTTCTTTAATTTGTTTTTCAACACTTTATGACATTGACGTAATTGGATTGATATTTTACCAGTAATAAATTAATAATAATTTATAAATAACAATTTATAACTAATCAATCCAACTTATATATATTATTTATTAAAGACTTCTTAATACCAATTTAATATATTTGATATTTTTTATTTATTATACTATTGATTATGATTTAATAATCATAATCAATAGTATATAATACCGCATGATCGAAAAAAATGGCATCCGGATGGCTTGGAAATGAACATCTATGACATTCCCCATATAATTTTAGATATAATATGACAGCGATCTTTATTTTAGAATCATCGCTGACGCCGCGCGCCGTTTTTTATCACATTGAGCAGAGGCCAACAATATTTATTTGGAGTTGCATAAAAACACGATTTCGTCTCTTAGTCAGACATTTAATAGTCGGTAATATTATTTTAACAAAAATCTTAATGTAAAAATTAAATACCTTACAAATACTCCCGTACTAAGCACATCAGTATAAATAAGTTTTTTCTTGTAAATACCTTTCTTATCATTTGCATTTTATGCTCATGATGTTTGTTTAGCGCTTTTGTTCAAGTCTAAATATTGTTGCCTGCATCTATGTCTATATCACTGCCGTAGAAATGAACGATCGCATTGTGATCCGATTCAATTCTCACGATTCTTTTTTACGGCTCATCGTTGAAATCTTATGGATCCTTGCTGGCCACGATTCAATTGAACGTACCGTATTCTAACCAGTGAATCGAATCTCACTATTCATTTTTAATACTCGTTCAAATGAACGACTCGTTCAATCTTTGCCCACCTCTATAGCACAGCGATGTAAAAACCGCACCTTTATATCTTGACTCATTAACGAGAAATCCTGTAAAACACATGAAAAACACCCTGTATATTTAGTTGATTTTATATATTGGATATTTTTTGCTCAAGAAAGTTCTGGCAATTGGCATTTTTTTGTTTAATATCTTTCAGATTGAAAACAATATCAAAGAAAATTTTGAAAATGAAATTTGTACTGGCAACTGTAAAACAAATCTTACTTCAGACTGTTTGGACGAGCAACTCGAGGAAGAAACAAATGCAATAGTGAAAAAGAGAAGAAGGTCGATACCGCCAGAAGAAACAAAAGGAAATATGAATTCTACTAATGAAGTACTACATAAAAACATAAGGATGAACAGAAGAAACAAAAAAAGACTGAACGTCAAATTTCAGCTAAGAGGAAAATTGAAAATTAGTACCAAGCAAATTAACGTAACTTCATCGCATATAAATGGTACTATTACAGTAAGAAAAACTATTTTTACTTGTCCAGTAGGTTTTATACCAAGGAAAAATAGATGCGGTAAGGAAACTATTAAAAAATTAAATTATGAACTGGCACATGCATATCAATATACAGGGTGGCGCCTCTCTTACGCCGCAGAAGCTCCAAGGAGAACGGTAGTTAATATAAAAATGAAATTTTGGCAGCATATGTAGGTTAACTGAAAGCATTTTATAAAAAATATATAGAATTATACAGGGTGTCCCCAAAAAACACCCTATATATTAATTGATTTTCGGATTGTAGGAGAAAAATAAAAGTGAGTTTATTAAAGAAGCATATGCCTAAAATGTAAGGATTTTGACATATTTCACATTTTATGAAAAGGAAGAGTAAATTTTAAATTTCGATAATTAGTGGGGTGCCCAGAGACATTCCTCGGAATTCAATTACTGTAAATGTATTAATGTGAAACCTTCTGTATTGTGTTTTATAGATAAAATACTAAAATGTTTGCCCATTTTTTTTCGTTGCTTTTAATTTTTTATTTTATTAATTTTAGTAAATTCTTAATTATTTCTTTCTTAATATTTTAATTTTTCTAATTCTCTTTCTAAGTAAATTTATTGAAATAAATATATCTAATGCATAAGTTATACCTATTCTGCTTATATTCTAATCATTGAAATTTTGATTGAAACCGAATTATGCCGGGTGGCGCGTCATATACGACGCGGTTTTTGCAAGGAAAACAAGAGTTTGTATTGAAGTGAAATTTTGTGAGCTTATGTAAGTCAATTTAAAGCCTTTTCTAAAATTATGTAGAGTTCTACAGGGTGTCCCCCCAAAAAATTACACATCAAAGTTATGTTTTTTGTAATGGAACACCCTATATATTAATTGATTTTTGGATTCTAGTAAAAAAATAAAGGTTTGTTTCATTAGAAAAGTATATGACTAAAATGTATAGTTTTTTAAATACATTCACCGGCACGAAAAATGGGCACTTTGATGTATTTTAAAGGTTAATATATTTTATTTTATTGGGCCGATTTTGATGATTTTTTAAGCAGTCTGTTGCTAAATTATTTGACTTTTTAGTATCTTTTTCTAAATTAAAAATGAAACTCCCTATCTGTTAATTATACGAGGGAAAACAAAATGTTGATATTTTGGTGAAAGTTTGAAACACCCTGTGAAATATGTTAAAACAGCCAGAAATTTAAACATTATTTTATCATCTAGATACATCCTTTCTCGATGGTTTGTTTTTTGGTTCATCTCATTAGCTTTATTTTTGTTCGATATATTCGGTTTTAAAGAAGGCACTAACATTTTTTGCAAGTTTTAAATTAAAACTATACCTTTACTTTTGGGCCTAGTCAACACATCTAGTAAGTTCTAGTCCCGAAGCGGGCCTTCTTGACATAATATTTGCTTCATTTAATCTTCTTCTTGTAGTCCGTTAGTTAGTTTTCTTTCGTGACCGGGACAATTACTTTTTAAAAAACAACACAGAGACTTGATCAGTTTATTAATATGTTTGGTTGAACAGTACTAACAAAAAGATGAGAAAATATAAATGTAACTTATATTTATAGGCTTCTACTGCTGAGGTAGCAGTGACGTCAAAGGCGGGTGACGTACCCAGCTACGTGGATATAATTCCTCCCTCACAAGTGGAAAATTCTGGGGTTCGGTGCAGGATTTTCCTGGAGTGGAATTTCTTCTTTTTCTTCTAAAATTCTTCTTTTAAATTTGTTAAATATCTGACATTTATACAATATATAAATTAAAACAAATATAAATAAAACATACATTATAATAACCCAAATATTAATACTAGTTTCAAAAATAAATGGTTTAATCGATTCTAAATCATTTTCTATGATATTTCTAATAGGATGTATATTATTTAAATCAATAGAATCTAGATTTAATGGTTTTAATTTATTTATAGATTTTTCTGACATCTTTGTAAAATTAAATTTTGGCAATTGAATATTTTTATAATTAAATTTCGTATCACCTAAATTTTTAATCATTACATCATTGATTTTTATTTCGCAATCAGAATTTAATTCAATAATGTAACTTCCTAATAAAGGTATATTTTCACCATTACTTTGACAATACTGAATTGCAATAGTTTGTTTAGGACATATAACTATCCATTTATTTTGTTCAATTTTTTGAACTTTATTTTCCAAAATTTCAACAGGTGTTAAATGACAATTAGAAATAAATTTATTATATTTTAAAAAGTTCAATTTCACATGGATTATTTTGAGATATTTTAACTATATTAGAGTCTTTGCAAATAAATTCACTTGAGTCACTTCTTCACATTTATTGTCCAGAAACGCGTAATTCTGTTCATTAAATATTAAGTATTTTGCATTAGGTATTAATACATTTAGGGAATTATTATTTTTACAGGAAATGGGTAAAGATGATATAGATTATAACTATCATTTTCCACAATAGGTATTTCTAAAATAAAAATTATTTTATTTGCATCACTATAACTTTTAATATTTATAGTTTTTTCAAAAAGTATTAAATTTATAAGTTCAGGTTTAAAAGGTAGTTTAGAGTTCTTTAAATACTGTGAAACAGAATTTATTTCTTTTGAACAATTCGTCACTCTGAACAATAGAATTGTGAAATACGTTTATCTTAGCAAAACTTATGGCAGTTTCGATTTTTTCTAATATATCATAAATAATCTGATATTCATTGATTATTTGTGAAAGAGTAATTTGTAATAATAAATATTGATATGTATCAAGAAAATATGCTTCAGTATTATAAAGAATTGTTTCTAACATATCAATACGATGTTTAATTATTATTTGATTATTAGATAGATTTTTAATATTATTTTGGAAATTTTCAATTGATTTATCCAACATTGAAATTTGATTTTTAATAATCGTTTTTATTTTTAACTGATTGTCAGAAAGATTTTCAATGGCTTTATTATATTTTTCAGCATCATACTGATCTAAATTACCAGTTATTGATTTGATTATCGATCCCAGTCCATCAATTAAACCACGTTTATATCTATTATTATTAGCACTATATAAAGGATTAATTTGTTTAATTTGAATATTTATTTTAGTTTGCAATAAATTTGCTAAATTATAAGAGTTATAAAAATTATATTTGTATGTTTTTGAAACATTAGTATTATTTTCAAAAGCAATTTTTATTCTAAAATATTGATTTTGAATTTCATTAAATTGTTGAATTAAATTAGTTATATCAAATACTTGTATAAATTTCCAAGTGTCGATTTTATTTTGGGCGTTGCCTAATTTTAAGGGTAGTATTCCTGGGTTATCATTCATTCGGTGGTATTTTGGTTCTCCATAGGTGGTGGCGAATCTGAAACAACAGGTGGTTTCCTCAATTCTTGAATATGTAGTATTTCTTTTTTATTCGGATCTTTTTTCCGGGTTATTTCCACTCGATTCCTTTCTAACATTTTTGTTATAGTGTATGGTCCCAAGAATTTATTTTTTGATTTATTCCTTTTAAAGGGTTTAATTTATATACCGTCTGTCCTAATTTAAATTCATCATTTGTGTTTCCTTTTTACATTATGTTTAGAAACAACTTTCTTTTTGTTTATTTAGATCTTCCTTTACTTTTTTCATAAACTTTTTCTAGTTTTTGTTTATGATTTTGAGCATAATCCGTAAAATATTCTTTTTAGATTAAATATTTCATTTGGCTCTTGAGTTCGTATGGCCAAAAGTTAGTTCAAATGGTGTATATTTTGTTGAGCTATGTATTGTATTATTATAGGCAATAATAGCATAATCCATCAATCCTTCAGTTTCAGTAGGGAAACTTTCTTTCAGTAATCTTAGGTGTTCTATAATTGTGGAGTGAAATCTTTCAACTACACTGTTTGATTCGTGATGTAAGGGGGTGGTAAAATGTACTTTAATTTTATGTAAATTTAAAAGTTCTTTGACAGTTTCGTTTCTTAAATTCTGCCCCATTGTCTAAAATTATTTTTCTGGTATTCCCGCAAAAAGCAATATATTTAATTAAGGCATTTGCGATGTTTATTGCATTTTTCCAGGTATTTCAATTGCTTGTGCATATTTTGAAAATGCGTCAACTAGAGTTAAATACATTTTTGAATTATAATAGAATACGTCAATATGAACATTTTGAAAAGGCTTAGAAGCTGTTTCGGTTAACATTAAAGGTGAATAAGGTTTTTTCCTACAATATTTTGCGCGTTGACAGATGTCGCAACAATTAATATAATTTGTAATTTCTTTTTTCATGCCTATCCAAAAATAATTTCTTTTAAATATTCGAGAGTTTCACTTATGCCCCTATGATTTGTTTTCCCTTCATGATGATTTTTGATTAGTAAAATTTGTTCTTCTTTATCTATTACTGTATTTATTAATTTAGTGCAACGTATTAATTTTGGTCCCTTCTCCGAAAGCGTTCAAGATAAACTTTATTAAATTGTTTATAAAATTCATCTAAATGAAAATACATGTGATAAGTTTTACTTTCCACTGTATAATCCCTTAAAAATTCAAATATTAAATTATAGTTATTAGTTTTGGGAATTTTGACATTAATTATTTTATGATGTTGATAGTTTTCTTGATTAACAATTAATTTATTATGAAGATGTGGAAAAACTAATATTTGATTTGTTTTGTTGTTTATAATCTCTTCCAATATTGAAATTCCATCATTGGTAGTTTCCATGACGTTAGAATGCTGTGTAGTTAAATCCTCTTGTTCTTTTTCTTGTATATCTTCATGTTTTTGCTCTTGTTCTTCTTCTTGTTGTAACTCTTTTTTCTGAACTTCTTTCCTAGTTCTTGGTGATCTAATTTGTATATCTTGGAGAATTTTTATCTTTTCTTTTTCTTTAGTTTTATCTGTGTTCTTTTGGCTTGTTGAGGGTTGTTCTTCACGGTCAACATTTTCTGCTAGGTCTCTTAGATAATCAATAGGGTCGAATCCTTGTTCTTCTGTGTCTCCAGGGTGATTTATCATCGATTCATTTTCTAGAGCATTTATTTGAATTCTTGAAAGTGCGTCTGCATTGGTATTTATTTTTCCTTTTTTGTACATTATGTCATAGTCAAATTCTTCTAATTTTAAGCGCCATCTTACTAGTTTACTATTTGGTTCTTTCAAGTTAAATAACCATATCAATGGTCGGTGGTCAGTGTAAATGGTGAATTTTCGTCCAAATAAATATGGTCGGAAATATTTACATGCCCATACAATCGCAAGTAATTCTTTTTCGATTGTACTATACCGTGTCTCTGTCTCATTTAATGTCCTTGAAGCGAAAGCTATTGGTTTATCAGAACCTATTTGTCCTTGAGATAAGACTGCTCCTAAGGCCACATTTGAAGCGTCTGTTGTCAATATAAATGGTTTTTTGAAATCTGGATATTGTAAAATAGGTGCGTTAATTAATAAATTTTTACAAGTATTAAAAGCTGAAATAAATTCTTGATTATGAATAATCTTCGAATTTTTCTTTAGGCATTTTGTTAAGGGTTTCGTAATTTTAGCAAAGTTTTGAATAAATTTTCGATAATATCCCACTAATCCGAGAAAACTTTTTATTTCTTTAGGTGTAGTAGGTATTGGAAATTTTTTAATTGCTTCTATCTTGTCAGGGTTGGGTTTTACTCCTTGAGACGTTATGACATGTCCTAAATAATTTACTTCTTTACGTAAAAATTCGCTTTTATCTAACTGTACTTTGAAATTGGCTTTTCTTAATCGTTCAAACACTTTTCTTAGTCTTTCTAGGTGTTCTTGTAATGATGTACTAAATATTACGATGTCATCTAGGTAAACTAGGCATTCTTCGTTTTGTATTCCTCTCAAGACGTTATCCATAACTCTTTGAAACGTCGAGGGCGCATTTTTGAGTCCAAAGGGCATTCTTTTAAATTCATAATGCCCATTTTCGGTTGAAAACGCCGTTTTACATATATCTTCGGAACACATTTCTATCTGGTGAAATCCATTTGCTAAGTCCAATGTTGTAAAATATTGGCTGCGTCCTAACTTGTCTAATATATCAGATATATTAGGTAGCGGATATTTGTCATCTATTGTTTCTTCATTTAATTTTCTGTAGTCCACTACTAATCGCCATTTTCTTTTTCCTGATGCGTCCAGTTTTTTCGGGACTATCCAAATTGGGCTGGACCATGGTGATATAGAATCTTGAATAATACCTTGATCCATCATTTTATTGATTTGGTTACGTACTTCTTCTTTATGGACTTCTGGATATCTGTATGTCTTCGTATATATTGGTGTTTCATTTTTTAGATTTATTTTGTGCTGGATTTGGTTCGTAAAAGTTAAGGGTATTTTTTCACAATAAAATATATCTCTGTATTCAAAGCAAAGTTCTCTAATTGCTTTTTTTTCTTCTTGGTTACAATGTTCTAGGCGTAACTGTTTTAAATTTGATTTTAAAATGTTATCTTGATTATTGGATAGTGGTTCATCAATTTCCATTTTTTCTAAGCAGTTTATTTCTTGGATATTCAATATTTCACATTCCATAGGCTCGTTAAAAGTTATTTCGATAGGAACTATGTTGCTGTTGGTTACTGTTGTTAAAGCAAAATAATTTTCTACGTTGACAATTGCTTCTGGTGTTTCCACAGATTTTCCAAAATTTGTGTAATTTAATAATACTGTACCTTTTTCAATATTAACGGGAATTTTAACGATTTGTTTCGATCTTGGATTAATTGTTATATTATATGTACTATCGTCACATTCATAAATAATAGGTATTTTTATACGGGGTGTTATCAATAATTTACGGTTCATATCAATTATAGCTTTAATTTGCTCTAATAGATTTGTACCAATAATACCATCATATTTGTCACTAAATTTAAAAACATAAAATTTGTGTTTTTGATTTTCATTAAAAATATTAAAAATAGGTATGACAATAACTTCATTATGATAGGATATCATATGAGCTGATTGAATTTGAAAATCTTCAAAAAATATAGAATTCGGATAAAATTGTTTTACTAATTTAGGAGAAATTAAACTTTTTGAACTACCTGTATCTATTAAGAAATTAGCATTAAGTTCAGGAATAAAAATATGAGGTAGATTTTTTCTGTTAAGTGCATTAATATTAATTAAGTTATTTCCTTCATAGGTGGAGTCAAAGGAAAATTTACATTATCTGTGTCTGTGTTATTATTGGGAAACAAACACTCATTATTAAATTGTTCATTATTCAATTGTTCATTATATTCTTGTGTGTCATATGTCGTCGAGATATAATTATTAGAACTTGCATTTTCATTGTTACAATAATAATTATAATATTCTTGGTCAGCATAGTCTGGATATTCTTCGCAATAATATTGAGAACAATCAAAGGTTTCATTAGGATAATCATTCTGGGTCACTGGGTTAATGTTTTGAGAAAATAATAAATTTTGCTTGGGATGCATAACTGCATTTCTACCGGATGATACTTCCATGGGTTCTGGTTTTTGTATATTTTGATTTTTTATAACTTGACTAGATTTAAAAAATGGTTTTGGATTTTGATTAAAATTTTGTTGAAAATTACTCCTTTGAGGATAATTCATTTGTCTATTAAAAGGTTGAAAAGTTGGTCTTGGAAATACATTTGATCTCATTGGAAATTGGTTAGAATTTGGTCTGTTATTAAATGATTGATTATTAGGTCTAAATAAATTTTGTTGAGAATTATTTTTAAAATTATTATAAGGTGAAAATAAAGGTTTTTGACTATTTTGTTGAAATGGATTATTCTGAAAAGGATTATTTAGAAAAGGATTATTCTGAAAAGGATTATTATTCTGTAATTTTGGGAAAGAGAGATTGGAATTATTATTTTGGAAATTAATTGGTTTACTGAAAGGATTATCTACAGGTGTAAATCTTTGATTCAGTTGAAAAGTTTGATTGTTATTTACCAAATTTTGTTTATTTTGGCTATAAAGAAAATTTTCTTCTTCAATAACCAAACTCATAGCTTTTTCTAAAGTTTTTGGATCTCTTAATCGAATATTATTTTGTAATTGACCACTTAAGCCTCTAATAAAAGTTTTTAATGCTAGTTCTTCATAATTTGCTATTTTTATAGTGTGTTCAGCTGGGTTTAGACTTAACATATTTAATTTTGAAAATACTAAGGAACGTGCGTCTTGACACCTCATTCCAAAAATTATATGGAGTTTCGTTACGATTAGGTTTTAAGATAATCAAATCTTGAACAAGACAATCTAGATTTCGTTGGTCACCAAAGCTAAGATTTAATAAGTTTTTAATTTGATCCCATGAATTTAATTCATGAATACGTGAACCAATTAAACTCAATGCTCTGCCTGATAATCTTCCGATTATTGCACGCATTATAAAATTGTTATGTCCATCGTTTCCTTCTCTATAAAAGTTTGTTATTAAGCTTTGACACGTATCAATAAAAATATTTAAAGTATGTGGATTGCCATCATACACTGGAATTGTATCAATATATAATCTTAAAAATGAATAATTTATTTGAGAGGGATTTTGACATTGATTTTGAGATTGATTTGAAGTAGCCATTACTTGATCTAATATATTTTCTAGTTCAGAGTTAATAATTGAATCAGAAATAGTTCTATATCTGAGACTTTGTTCAAAACTATCTTTTTCAAAATGTCTAGAACTTAAATTTTGAAGCCTAAATTTATTAGTTATTTCCTCGATTTCACTATCTGAATCGGACATAAAATAAACTTAATCAAATCGTTTTTTACGAATAAAAATTAAAAATAAAATGGAAAATGGATATATATGAGAAAAGCAAAATACGAAAATAGTTTTAAAAATAAAAATAAAAGTAAATGCAAAATACGATATTAATAAGCAGAATATAAAAATACGACTTACAGTAGAGAGATGTACAGGGTGAGTCTAGCTACGATGTTCATTGAGTGCGATGTTTTCGGGGATGATTTTCGTTGATGATTTCGTTTTTCGGGTGATGATTTCGTTTTTCGGGTGATGATTTCGGTTTTTCGGGTGGTTTTTCGTTTTTCGTTGCTTCGTTTTTCGTTTCTTCTTAACCTAACTGGTGTTGGCTATGTTTGTCCTCGACCAGGTCCTTATTCTAAGCTGGTTTCGGCGATGCTTGTCCTCTGCCAGGTGTTGGACTTTCGGCGATGCTTGTCCTCTGTTCCAACGGTGTCTTTGGGCTGTTTCTTGCTTTTCACTGTCTCGATCCGTCCGTTTTGGGTTTTTACCAATTTAATCCGCGTTACGGGCACCAACTACGATTTTTGTTAGATGGCTTGGCAAATCCTACCGACTGCGCCAGTTTTCTTTCGTGACCGGGACAATTACTTTTTAAAAAACAACACAGAGACTTGATCAGTTTATTAATATGTTTGGTTGAACAGTACTAACAAAAAGATGAGAAAATATAAATGTAACTTATATTTATAGGCTTCTACTGCTGAGGTAGCAGTGACGTCAAAGGCGGGTGACGTACCCAGCTACGTGGATATAATTAGTTAATATTTACGGTCCTTAAGTGCAATTCATTATCAATTTGAAAAGCTGGCAAAAGGCGGTTTCTGAGCGATAAACTTACAATAAGTCGATCGTCTCGATTAGAAGTTCTCATGCGAAGGTTCCTAGAGGGGTCTAGATTGACGTCCTCATGGGCGTGGTCATAATTCAAAGACCATTTAGTATACTCTATAGTATTAAGGTATTTTTGGAACCGGAATTTTATAGCAAATTCACTGAACTCGAATAAATAAATGATATATATTTGACTCATCCTGTATATCTATAAAAATATTTTTGAAAGGTAACGTTAAGTTAACGTTAAGTTAACCAAACCAAACCATTAAACATATACACACACCGGAAAAGTCTAGGGATATTACAATTTTATCCAGCCATCGTCAGTAATTTTATTATTTGCATTTCTGATATAATAAAATTAAAATAAACAAATAGTTTACAGGACGTATTGGAAATAAAAATGCGAAATTTGCCGAATTTTTCAAATTTACCTTGATTTTTATTGACCTCAAAAAAATACACACATTTTTTAAAATTCTAAACTGTGAATTAAAAAAAAGATAAAACCATTTTTACCTAATAAAGGGTATAGCTTCCTCTACTGTTCATTACATCGTCTCTCCATGCTCCCGATCAGGTTGTCGATCTCTTCTTGAGGTACAGCCTGCCACGCTGCATTCGCGGCCCGAACCAGATCCCTACAAGTTTCACGAGGCATACTCATTCTCAAAATTCTTCTTTGGACCGCGTCCCATACGTGCTCGATGGGGTTGAGGTTAGGAGATTGTGCCGGCCAGGGTAAGATGTTTAATTGATGAGCATTGATAAACTCACTTACCACTCTGGCTGTATGAGGCCGTGCATTGTCATGCATGTGAATGAAGTTTCTCCCAAAATCATTGGCATATGGTAACACGACAGGCTCAAGAATTAAATCACGATTTGTGATTCCTGTTAGAAACCTTTCAAGAAAAACGAGATCGGTTTTTCGGCCTAACTGGACTCCTCCCCAGTCCATAACCGTTCCACCTTGATAAGGATGCACTTCCTGAACATGATCCAACCGAAGAAGATTTCCGGTTCTCTCCATACCCTAAGCTTTCTCGAATCCTGATGAATTCCAAAGCGTGACACATCCGTGAAGAGAACATTGGCCCATTGTTCATTCGACCACTGAACATGATCTTGAGCCCACAAATATCGTACCTCTCGATTTCCTCTCGTTAAGGGTTGAGCTCTCCAGGGGCGTCTGCTTCTAAAGTTAACCTCTCTTAATCTATTGCGAATAGTGTCAGGACTAACGGTTACATTATGTGTTTCCTGGAGAATTAAACTAAGCTCTGGTGCTGTAAGAGTCGGTCGGCGTCGAGCATTTAATTGTAAAAAATGATCTTGCTGAGGGGTAGTAATGCGATGTCGCCCTGTGTGCCTTTCAGCAACATTACCACTTTCACGGTAGCGTGCACTTAATCGCGATATTACACTTTGCGTTGTATTTAATGCTCTAGCTACGTCGATTTGGCGCATTCCAGCTTCGAGTATACCCATGGCCCTTAGCATTTCGTCTCTGTTAAGATGTCTACGCTCCATAATGTCGTTTAATACTAAACAGAGTTATTTGAATGAATTCTGGCCAGTTATCATAAAAAATAGCCAGTACAGGTTAAATTCGAACAATTGATGATAGGTACTTTTTATACATTTGACAAAATATGCACAAACACTTCTGCAAATATCCCAAATTTAGAAATAACTAATGTGACTACTTCGTTTCAATCGAAGTAGAAAGAATCGGCCTATAAATATGCGGTTGTTTATTCAAAACACTTATTTTTAACTTTAATAAAATGATATCCCTAGATTTTTCCGGTGTGTGTATTTTGTAAAAGGTTTGGAGTGAAAATCTCAAATAGGAATCCTGATACAGAGCTTTTCCGGAATACGAAGCCATCTTGTATGTATGCATTTGTATATGTGTGTTTATTTAAATACTAAAGTGAAAGCAACGAATTTAAATGGGTAAACTTTGTAATATATCTTATTAACAATACAATGAAAAAAGTTTTATAAAAATTCGTTCACAGTAAATGAATTCCGAGGTTTGTATCCCATAAGGGCTTACAGCACTCCGCTAAATAGCTACCTAAATTTTAGTTGATCTTGTATAGCCTGATATTTAATTACAGTAACCATTGTATGTTAAACCAAATTGAAATTTGACCCGAAAAGTTATACAGGGTGAGACAAAATTAATATGGAACATTAGTCACTTTTAAAAGCAAGTTACTCCCTTATTTTAAATGAAACACCCAGTATATTTTTCCGGTGTTCAATGGGGAATTTATATCTTTTCAAAATATTATTAAAGTTGCCTACCCCTCAGACAAAGATTTTTCTAGATATTTTAATTTTTATGATTTTGCGGGAGGTCACTCTTAGACGGCTATGTTGAAGTAACGTCAGACATATCGCAGCCACCTAGATTTTATCAAATAATAAAGATCTAATCGGATCAAGAAAATATCTAGGAAAACCTTTGTTTGAGGGATAGGCAGCCTTAATAGTATTTTGAATAGACATGCATTGTTGCCTTGATATATGTGGACTGTATAAATAAATGAACTGCACTTGTATAATATAACAACTATATTAATTTAAAGAATAATACTAAATTTAAGTGAACAGCAAATAACAACGTGGTAGTTGCACCAAGGAACAAAAGCAAAGTGAAAACTAATTTTTACCCGTCCCGCACCCTCGGACGGAGTTTAGGTACAGAAGCGCCGTTGCCACTTCTATTCCAACGGACATGAATTCATGGAATAAACCAAACTTAAAAATACATTGATTTACATTTTACATACGGGCTAACATACATTCTCCATTGAATATCGGAATAATATACTGGGTGTTCCATTTAAAATAAAAGAATAACATGCTTTTGAAGGTGGCCTATGTTCAATATTAATTTTGTCTCTCCCTGTATAACTTTTTGGATCAAGTTTTAATTTGATTTAAAGTACAATAGTAAATTTAATTACGTATTAGGCTATACCGGGTAAATTCCAATTTAGGTAGCTTTTATTGTAATTTAAAAATTGTTCTTTATTCTTTATTGCTAGAAAATGTCTCTCTCTTATAAAACTCACGTTTATTTTTCTCCCAGAATCCGAGAATCCAAAAAAACACAACTTTGATATGTATTTTTTTTGGGGACACCCTGTAGAACTCTCTATATTTTTAAAAAGTGCTCTGAATTAACCTACATATGCTCACAAAATTTCATTTCAATACAAACTGTCTTTCTCTTTGGAGGCTCCGCGGCGTATGAGAGGCGCCACCCTCTATTAATGTCGTTTTAATGGACCAAACATTTTAGAAGTATATTCAAAATAACTTAAAACGTGTTTTGTTGTTGCCAACATTACGTGGATAATTTTGCAATTTTCTATCAATTTTACTTTGTTAAGGTAATTATTGGTTTTCAGTTCAGTGTCCAAGAGGAGCATTTCATAATGGCACTTCTAATATTTGTCAAAGCTGTGATTTTGGCTATTATAATGATAAGTTAGGTCAAACCAATTGTACATCTTGTCCAGTTAATTATTCTACATCAAAGATGCGAGCTAAAAATTTTAAGGATTGCAAAGGTAAATTATTATAAATAAATAAATAAATAAATGCCTTGTAGCATTAGAAGTTATAAAAAAAATGATGGAATGTTTTTTTATAAGAATTTTCTTTTGGAAAAATTATTAAAACAACTAATACTATGCGACGGAGCTGTTCGCCGGTGAGCAATGGGTCGTAAGCTAGTGAAAATTAAATTGTAATACTTACGTCTTTATAATATACTGGGCGCCACTCAGTTTTCCATTTACTTTCGAAAACTTCTAAGTTGAGAACTGAGAAATCAACTTAGAATATAGGCATTACTTATTTTAGGAATTACACAAATGAAACGCTGAGATAAACTAATAACTAAGTATAATTAATAATTAAATGTTAAGTAGAATAAAATAAGACTATGAAAAATTTGATGTTTGAAAATATTTGTTGGTAAATTGTATGTATCAAAATAGATCACTCAAAATGGTAGTTATGTTAAATCTGCACGCTTCTGAATATTAATATTTTATTAATTATTCCGCAAAAAGTCTGGCGATCTTGGTACCAAAATGTAGGGACTCTTTATATTAAAAAAACCGTACTATGTAGATATCAGAAATATGCATAACATGAATAAAATATTTCAAAGTGACTCTAAAGCAATCAAATATATAATATGCCTGAAGGGCTTAATGCATTCAAACGAACTTAAATTAAATAGATATAAAATGAAATGATCTGGCCTTTTTTTATCCGTTCTGGTCACAAGTTGGTTGTGGTGCACTGCTACTGGAACTGGATTCTGATAAAAACACCTCTGCTCAGAGGGTTTTCCCAAACAAATTGGCAAAATGCCAACAAACGCCGATAGCTCTATCGGTTTTAGCCTTTACCACCAATATGGCGAGGGAAGGTAGGCACGAAGAGTGACTATACACCGTCAGATATAAAGTGACCAACAAACTTCGACCGGACTGAAATATTTCGCCAGAAATAAACTTGAAGAAAAAATAAAAGATAATAGCAGTACTTAGAATGCCATCTCGGTGCGAGGACTTAAACTTGATTTATTTAAATAAAATAATTCTGTACATTTATATAAATTATGTATATTTAAAATAAAATGCTACAGCCTTTATTCTCAAAATTTTTTAGAATTTGTAGACAAAGGTAAAATAAACAAACAAAGTAAACAAACAAGGTACACAAACAAACAAACAAAAGATAACATTATACAACAAAAACATTATACAAATAAGATTGTCAGTCTTATTGTTTAAAATAAACATTTATATAAATTTTTAGAATGTCAAAGAATAAAAAAAAAGTAAAAATAATATTCAAAAATATTTAGTTAGTTTATAGTAAAAATATCAATGACCTCTAAATAAATTTATTTGGGTGTCATTGGTAAATATAGCAATAGCAAACATTAGACCAGTGTTTACAAGATCAAATTCGATTATCAAAATATAATTCATTCACGGCGTAGAAAGCCTTGTCTAGTAAATAAGAGTTCAATGCTTTGCGAAATGAAGAAAATGATGTTATGGATTTGATTTCAAATGGCAGGTGATTGCGCATTTTTTTCGAGTTGTATAATATTGAACTTTTAAGTTCATTCATTTTTTATATAATAATAGGATGTATAATGTAGAATTTTTAGGAGGGGAGTTAATCACCGCGACCTTACAGATCTATTGTGTGTTCTCCTTTCTTGAGTTATAACGAATTATTACTCATCATACAGTCTCAGGGCTTTCACAAAAGCCAGTATCTGAAACAGCTCCACAGAGGCCAGCTCTCCATCCTCGACATCAGCTGTACCAAAGTTCATGGCACGAACGGTCGTGGTCTCGGCGCACTCAGTTGGTAAGGTGTTCTGATGTTTCCCCATTTTTTCCACAGAATCTGCATTCGCCGTCATTTCTCAGCTTTAGCCTACTGAGGTGTTCGTTGAGGAGACAGTGTTCTGTTAGAAACCCCATGACAATCCGAAGATTGTTTTTACTTAACTTTTTAGAGTGTCTTAGACCGTTGGAGGACAATTCCAGGTTGCGGATAGAGTTTTCCAGATTCTTCAGTGCCGCTTTCAGTTGGTTTCCTCTTGGACGACAGAACGGTTCTGGTCCGGTGAGTGGAGTGTTCGCTCCTTTCTAGCTAGATTATTTGCTTTTTCATTGCTCTCTATCCCTTGGTGAGCAGGCTCCCAGAGTAGAAGGATTTTATTTTCTTTGCCTAATTTGTTGAGCTTCTCTAGGCGTTCTTTGACCAACTTCGAATTGATGGTTACTGAGTTGATCGCGTTTAGTGCTGCTTGATTACCGGATATGATGGCTATTTCCTGTTTTCGATAGTTCCTATCTAAGTTAAATTGTACGCATCTTTCGATAGCCTAACTTTCTGCCTGAAGGACGTTGGGGTAGGTGCCCACTTAATTACATAGGATGCAAAACGAATAACTGTACAGGGTGGGTCAAATTCGACGCTTTTAAATGGAAACACCCTTAAATGGAAACACCCTTAAATGGAAACATTCTATAGGAGATAGACAAAAACTAATATCGGTGTCTGGAGCTCAATTTTTTTCAAATACATTATGGTGAAAACCGCATACCGATATCTGTTACCGTCTCGGAGTACCGGGGTGTTTTTAAAAAATATGCATTTTAACAAATCGCTGTAACTTTTTTGCTATGGAAAATTTTGTATTTTTATGAAAACATTTCCAAAGCACCTTTTTACGTAGAATTTAATGGTTTAAGTATAATTTTTTTAAAATTAATAATTTAAGAATTATCAACAGAAAATTTGATTTTTTATATGGGACACCCTGTATATTTGTAATTTATTGAAAAGAATTTAAAATTACCTTTCCAAAAATATAACACACTTGATATTTTGCTCGATTCCTCTTCGAGATATAGAGTATATAAAAATTCGCCCTCTTTAAATAAGTAGACTTTGAACGGCACCGGCTGTAATGCAAAAAAATTCTAGCTGTGAGCGTGAGCATCAGTTAAAACGAAAATAATATTTGCTATGAGAGATGCAGAATTTTATAACAATTTAAAATGTATTTAACCAACATCAACACATTTACACTATATCTAATAACAATAAAAATAAATAGCAAACCAAGGCATGAGATTTTGCTACATGTGTTCGACATATCGACCGTCTTCTGTTATGAACAGACGGGGCAGTTTTTGGTTTGGTTTGGTTTGGTTTCGTTTCTCGCGAAATTCATTAACTCAGTGGGGGTGAAAGATACCCTCTCATAACTGCTAAATATTTTTAATTCTTGTCTATATTATACAGAAGAATAAGGAACCTTTATTCTTCCGCAAATATATCCATAGGATTAGATCCATGGGCACTAAGTCAGGTTAGGTTAGGCTGCCAACGGCTGGGATCTTGGTTAGCTATCCAATTATTATTCTTGAAATTAGCTGCAAAAATTTGCTGATAACTTCAGAGTTCAGAGGCGGTGCGTCGTCTTGCTGAAAAAATGTGTTTTCGAGTTCCAATAAGGGCATATTATCAATAAGGGGTCCAAAGCCTACTAGTTAAAAGTGGCGAACTTTTAAAAATTCTGTATTTCGAAGGGGATTATAACAAAATATTAAGTGTGCTATATTTTTGGAAAGGTAATTTTAAATTCTTTTCAGCTAATTGAAAATATAGAGGGTGTCCCAAATAAAAAATCAATTTTGCTGTTGATAACTCTTAAATTATTAATTTAAAAAAAAACAACCATTAAATTCTACGTAAAAAGGTGCTTTGGAAATGTTTTCATAGAAATACAAAATTTTCCATAGCAAAAAAGTTACAGCGATTTGTTAAAAATGCACATTTTTGAAAAACACCCCGTAACTCCGAAACGGTAACAGATATTGATGTGCGGTTTTCACCATCATATTTTTGATGAAAATTAAGCTCCAGACACCGATATTAGTTTTCGTCTATCTCCTATAGAAAAGGGTGTTTCCATTTAAAAGCGTCGAATTTCACCCACCCTGTACAAAGGAGGCAATTACTAGTTAAAAATATTTTATTTATATAACATTTTTCGGTGTTTTGTTTCAGCTTAAATTCTTTATTACATTTAGGTATATATTCTTCAATAATTTTAAGGAACTTAAAAAAAATCCATTGCAATATAACAAAATGCTCGACAAAATGTATTGATATAGCAATATTGAGAAATACCAATAGTTAAAATTTACCATCTCATAGAATGTCAACGTTCTATTAACTTTAAATCAAAAAATACTATTTATTTTGATCAAACTACACTTTAACAGTGCCGGACTTAGGTCTAGGCCAACTAGGCCCGGGCCGCATTTTTGTATCGAGCGTCCAGTATATCGCAATTGGCTACCGTCGTATTAACCGAGGTCTGTCTTAAAACGAGCATCCGATATCCCGATCAATTGTCAAGCTACCGTACGCTCGATACTAGTCTGGAGAAGTTTTGAATTGGCGTATGTATATTTCGTTGTAAATTTCTTTAAATGTTTTTTTTTTAATTAAGTATGGAGTGGCCAAATAATTATAAATATAAAATTGTCAACTCTAGCGAAATCCGTACAAATTTTAATAATAAAGAAGAAGTTGAGGTAAGTAAATAAGAGAGTTTAATACATAACCTTTACTATTGCTAGAAAACCATAAATATTGCCAGATTCAGCTATATCAGAATTACAATGTTGTTCCTGTAGAAAAGTAGTAGGTAGCCAACTTTAATGTTTTAAATAAATTACATCAAATATAAAAATATAATATGTACATATTTTTTATCGATTTTATTTTGTATGTATTCCGCCTAAATGAAAAGTAGTAGATACAAAATTATCGGATTCGTTCCACATTGTTTCTTATCTAAATATTGAAATATCTAATGTTATCAGATTTTTTAAGGGTAGTCAGAGAAATAGAAATAAGGGACCTGTATTAAATTTTTATTTGCGTAGAACTAATTTCGTGATAAGTAACACGGAAATAAATACCATCAGTATAGGGAAATTAATTTTGTATAGATTATAACGCAGAATTAAATAAATACTAAAAAATCAAAAAGAGAGATATTGACTTTTTTTTGACATTTTCTGGAGCCGTGTATTTTCTTAATGGAAGCATGTAACGTAATGATTTTTATACTATAGAGGGTGGCTTTCATTGACATCACAGTGATTTATTAGTTTTTTGCTAAATGGGCGGATTCAGCAGAACAAATCGATTATACTAATCGATTACTAATCAGAACAATTTTTCCCAAAAAATAATCGTACTAAAAAATACTAAATTGCGTAAAAAGTGTACTATCCGAACGCATTTTTAGTAATCGATTTCTTCTGCTGAATCCGCCCAATGTTTCAATTTCCAAATATACAGGGTGCTTTAGAATGGGATGCAATTTGCATGAATTTTGATTAAGCATAAACTTTTAACTTTAAATTATTTTTGTAAGGTTGTATCATATTCTGGCATCCTTGTTAACTTACCTCGGGACGTTTTTGTAATTTTTTGCCTACTATGCAAAATAACCATTATACAATAAGGTAAATATTTAATCGGTTGCCAAGCGGCGTACAGATATAGAACAAAACATCGTATCGTAACATCGTCGCGCAACAAGTGTGGACGGTACATCGTACTCTGCAACACTAATGCAATTTAAATGAAACGGGCCGTTGGTCGATGCGTAACAACAAACTGTTGCGCGACGACGTTACGATACGATGTTTTGTTCTGTCTGTACGCGGCTTAATTAGACATATAAGTACGGAGAACGATTCATAGGATTTTTCTGAATTTTTTATTGTTTACATATACGATGATGCTCTATCGATCTAAAATCTTTTAAGAGCTGCGACGTTGCCGCATCATCAAAAAGTAGTAGCAACTTTGATCATTTTTTAAAAATACCCTGTATATTATTGAATTTTTCGATTTTACTAAATATGCAAAGAATATTTTATGTCCTTAACTATTTTGGAGCTTTAAACAAATAAAAATCAGCAGTTACTTATTTTATATTGATTTTAATTATGATGGCAAAACGATTAAAGATATAAGATTTTTTACAATGGATGGAGGTTTTTATTGGCATAAGCGTGATTTTTTGCTGAATGTTTCAATTTTTAAATAGGTGATTTAGAAAAGATTGTAGGTACCGATTCATATATTTTGATGGATTATTAACTTTTGGGTAATGGGATGAGATAGAAGAAAACAAATTTCACTTTCCAATCCTAACAATAATTATCAAAAAACAAATAAATCACTGTAATGTCAATGAAAGCCATCACCTATGGTAAAAATTCATTAGGAAAATACACGGCTCCAAAAAAATAAATATAGTTTAAGTTTATATCATGTAAAAAGAAATTAATTCCACACAAAAAATATCCTCTTTACGCCTGCGCATGTGGCATAGTTCTGAAGTACCTACATTTTTTCTAGCAATGGGTTCACGATCTGGAACTAATATCAAAAAAATACGTGGTATATCACTAAAACCATAGCTACTCCAACCGAAAAAGCCCGACAGCATGTGTTTAAAAGAATCTATCATTGCCAGTTTAAAACAAAAACAAATAAATTGAAAGAAGGTCGAAAAAGGGAACATTCTTCCATAAATATTAATTGTCCTGCAGAATTACTAGTCGTTATTAAGAAACAAGTATTTCATCCCCGAACCAAGCCTAAGCATGTTGACAATTTGCTTCAAGAATGGCCATGTATTATTACTATCAAAAATGACCACAATCATACAATAAATAGTGTGGCAGCTTTGACAAAAAGGCCAATAGGGAAAGAAACAAAGGAAGAAATTTTTCAATTGTTTGAAAGGGGACATTCAGTTGCTTCAGCTTATAACAGTTTCTGCTTTAGTAAAATGGAAGAGCTAGGTGACCAATACGATGAAATGGTATGTGACAGACACTATTTTCCTTCTAAAGAAGATTTTTCCAACTTGTGGAAAGCTCATTTCAAAGGCCATTATGGCGATAGATCAGGTGAAAATATGTTTTTCCAATTGGAAAAAAATTTAAAACATTCCATTGGCACAGTTTTTAAAATTACACATAACGAAGAAGACTATGCTGTTTCATTATGCACCCCAATAATGCAGCGTGCTACAAGGCACTTAATTCAGGCATCAGAAATATTATTCGTGGATGCTACGAGTAATTGCGATGTGCAAAATCACAAGTTATATTTCTTTGCCACCCAATCACCAGCAGGGGTATACCATTAGGATGCATAATTACAAATAGCCAAAAAGCCTCTATTTTTGATTGTGCTTTAAAAGATTTGGTAGAAATAATGCCTTTTAAAATTTCGCCTGCAGTCATAATGACAGATGATGATTTATCAGAACGAAATGTTTTAAAAAATATTGGCCAAAATCGAGTTTACTACTTTGCAGTTTCCATGTTTTAAAAGCTGTATGGAAATGGTTACAGCTCGCTAAAAATGAAATTAAAAGGAATATAGACAATCGTTGTATAAATTATTTAGGAACATTCTCATGTCAAAAACGAAAGAAAGTCTGGAGAAAAGCTTGGCGTTGTTTTACCAATATTATCAATATCCACAATACAAAAAATACATTGAAAGTAAAATTGAACAAATTGAAGTATGGTGTTTGTATTATCGCCAATCTTTAATGATACGTGGAGCTGATACAAATAACTATGTCGAAGTAATGTTTCGTCTCTTCAAAGATATCTCCCTGGAAAGAACTAAAGCATATAACCTTACACAGTTAACTGATTTCATCATTAGTAGTTTCGATAGTTACTATAAACAAAGACTACTTGATTTAATAATGAATAAGATTAGCAAGTCAACGTTAAATCGGTTATCTCCAAATGATAAAGATGTTTCGCCAAACCAAATAAAAGAATTGAGTGAAATGCAGTACCATGTCCTAAGCAGTTCTCATGAAGGAATAGAATATTTCGTCGATATGAAAAGCAATATATGTTCTTGCCCTGTAGGTAACACTGGAAAAATATGCAAGCATCAATCTGCAATAATAAAACACTTTAATATAACAAACGCTTGCAATACTTTGTCACTCGAAAGTAGGAAAATATTGTACTTGATCGCTACTGGAAAAGAACCGTCGGAAAAAATCATGTTACCTCTCAAACTAGTCGACTTTCCCGAAAATGATTTACCTACGCCTATTGCAGAATATACAAGTAACGACGACGACTGTAAAAGTATTGACTCCACAAATAGCGAACCATATATGGAATATTCTGAAATCAACAATAATGACGTTAAAAAAGAATGGTGTGAATTTATTTTCAAATTTAATGCAGATATCATTAAAAAATTAGAAGCTGATCCAATATAGGCTTCTGTCCAGCCGTTGAACAATTTATGAAGAATTACCATAAAAATATAAATAGCAGTTCAACCCTTATGAGTGGTTTACACACAGCTTTCAAATTTGATCACTTGCCGCGATCTTTGACTGTCGGATCAAAAAAAATTACGAGAAAAGGCAAAAAAATGCAGTTCAGCCAACATCTGTTTCTCGGAGAAAAATAAAAATGACAGGTAGAAGAGCAATGCAGGCGGGACGAAAAGTCGGAAGTCTTAGAGTAAATAAATCTAAAGCTCCTCATTCGCTTAATAGTTGCGTTAATAAAAATGTTGGGCTCGGTGAAAATAAATTTGCCAAATAAATATTTAGAGTTATAGAGTTTGTCCGTGTGTTTTTTTCGTTTACCATTTTTTTTACATTTTAGAATTTTGTTTGTAATATATTTTTATAACGTTTAATTTACTACTTTTTTTTATTCACCTAATCCTTTTTCAAACCATACTTATCATTATTTACTAACAGTTTTATAAACATAGGTTTCGCATGAAATGAATCGAGCGTACGGTAGTCCGAGTTTTGTCGGATTACCGTGCGCTCGATACGTTTCGAGCTCGGGCATTCGAGATTCGGTTTACTGGACGCTCGATACAAAAATGCGCCCGGGCCTGGGGCGGCAGATTTTTAGGGACGGCAAATTTTGAGCATACTAAAATATTTATCTTTTTTTAACCTTTATTTGTTGAAAATTTCAAAAACATTAAAAAAAAATTATCAAAAACACGTTGGTCTCTACGAAATAAAGCTTGCCAATCACTGTCTTTGTCTTTCAATGAAATAAAATCCACGTTGGAGTAAATTTCTGAAGACGATACCGAAAAGCCTAAAACCCGATTAGATGCTTCTAGTCTCCTTAAAAAAATTCGAAAGCCTAGAAATGGGTTTTATGGAGGTATTTTGGACAGACGTTTTAAATAGATTAGATGCGGTCAATAAAAAGCTTCAAATGGTGGATATTGATCTACAACTTGCTGCAGATTTATATAGCTCATTGGAAAAATATTTCTCTGAAATTAGAAATCTAGATAATACTAAATCATTTAAGGAATATGAAAGAGGGGCCATAGAATTGTTCGTTAAGAAAGAATATGCGGAGAAAAGTGAAACGGAAACGACAATTTGATGGAACCAGTGATAATGAAACTCTATTTAACGCTAGGGACGATTTTAGGATAACTGTATTTAATGTTATTACTGATAAATTAATCCTTGAAATTTTTTTTCCTACAGGAAAAGTGCCTACAATGACTTTTCAACCAAATTTGGTTTCTTTAGTGATTTATCTACTTTAAGTATTGACGACATTACCGATAAGTCCAGACATTTAATAACCTGTCATCTAAATGATTTAGATGAGTCAATGCCTAATGAATTAATACATTTTCGTGAATTTATTATTAAGTATATTTATATATTGAGTCCGACCTTTCAAAAACTATAAATTACGATGAAGTAATTGATAATTTTGCGAACAAAAAAGTACGTAGGGAAGCCTTTATAGGCATATAAGCAAACCTTATAGTTTTGTTGTTCGTTTGTTGTCATTTTATATGAATATTTTAATATTTATTTTATGTTCTGTGTTGATCTGTTCTGTCGGTCTATTCTGTTATTAGTCCTGTATTCAAATAAATGTTTTTTATATCCGCAATTTTTTTAATTAAAAAAAAATGTTAAGGGGCGGCAAATTTTTTTTAGCCTGGGGCGGCAACTTCGTTAAGTCCGGCCTTGCACTTTAACAAGGTTTTCTATGAATTTTTAGAAATGTGTTCTCCCGGAACTCATGCTAGAAGAAAGAAAATTCGAGTGAATGTTCAGCAAATAAAATATACAATTGAAAGGCCTACACTACGGCCTTATTGCAGGTCATGTCCTATTGGAACTTATCAACCAGATTATGGTACAATCAGGTAATTTTTTTTCAATTTTTAATGCATACTTTTTATAAATATAAAAAAAAACTCTTAGTGTCATCTTTGTATCAATAGTTCTAATTCTTTTATGTCTTTGTAGGTGTATTCCCTGTCCTAACGGATACACGACTATAAGAGTCGGATCAACAAGAATAGAGGATTGTATTCCAACCGCTGATGAAATATGCAGTTCTCGACCAAACCTTTGTCGAAATGGTACATGCAATGCGACAAATGAGTATCAGTTTACATGTGATTGCTTTCAACATTTTTATGGTAAGTTTTATTTTTTGCATTTTTCTTCTTTGATAATTTTTGTTTTATACTAAATTTTACTCACGTATACATATTACATTCGTATGATATATTTACATCCATCTCGTACCTATGTTCCAACTCGTCTATAGCCTCCCTCTCAGTTCTTGCATTTTAAATCATGTACCTTAATAAACATCCAAAATGACTATGTTAAGTGTAAGTTTAAGTTTTGGTTTGTTTACATGTATTGATTTGTATTACTACATCCTACTCATATCCATCCCACTTACGACCATTTGCATGGACATCTGCAAGTCTAGATATAAGCCTATGTTATGTTGTTGATTGTAATAGAGGAGGGATGTTAATCACTGCGACCTTGTATGAATATAAATGAAGTACATGCTAATACCACAGATGTATGTACCATGTATCCTATAAGTATACGGATAAAAATCTTGTCCCTAATTCGTGGTACGAAAATTGTTTTTTATGACGATGCACAGTGATCTGGGGCTAGGTCATAAGTGGTCAAATTCAACATCCTGGTATCTTCCTTACCCGATGCCAATTAAACACTTAAATTACCCCAGAGATATGACGCATTATAAGTGAATTCCTAAATTATTTTTTTTTAAGTTACAGAGGGTTCATTTAGTATAATTTTGGATCGTAATCGCCATAAGCCTATAGAAAAAAAGTAAAACAAATTATAACTAAGGCAAAAATTGTTCGTGGAAGAAACTAAAGACATCTACGTGTAGGGTAAGGACTGGGCTTTTAAGCAGTATCAAAAAAATGGTAGGAGCGTTTTTGATTTTACGCAAAATTGTTTTAACAAAATATTAATTTAAAAGATGTTCTTGCTAGTTTCACAAAATTTATCTTTTAAAGTCCACCTTAGTCCGGCTAGCTAGTATATAAGTATCATACCCCAAGGCTTACTAAGTAAATCTAAATTATATATTTACCCGCCATGACCCGCCCATGAGGAGAACAGAGATAAACTCTGTATAAGGAATGTTGTCCGATGCGTTATTAAGGAATCAAGCATTTTTTACGGGATTTGCTGGTGATAATTATATTTTCACCTCGAATCATTTTAACTTATATCTTAAGTTGAATATACAGGATGCTACAAATTCGAGGTACATACGAGCATTGGTATCACGGTAATCGTAATAGATACGAACATGATTAAATTGGGGCAAAGTTGCGCTCTAGGATGTTCACCAAGATGCAATAAAAAGCTGAGTTTTTTGGAAAAAACAGATTTTTTTTGAAATTCAATAATAAAAAAAATCGTATTTTTTTCGTATTCTTAATATCTCTTTATTTTGACCAAAATGGCTTTTGACCGCTTTCTGACCCAGTCAGATCACTGTGCGATGTGCAAACGAGTAAAATTTCCTGTGCGCAAAAATAAACTCGCGTAAAATAACAATAAACAGCGTAATAGAGAGATATCGCTAAACCGAATAGCGTGTATGGACGTTAATAAGGCCAGGTGTTATTTCCTTTACGTGAGGTGGTATTAACTCTCTTCATTTATAGTTATCGGATCGGAAGAATTCTGTTCGCGTCGCGTCCGCTATTTAAACTTAACCTAACTTTGAATTTAAAACTTTGAAATTGTTTTGTTTACTAGGTATTTTAAAACTAAAGGGCTAAAGTGCTTATTTCCAGTGCTAGGTATTTTAAAACTAAAGGGCTAAAGTGCTTATTTCCAGTGCTTTGTTGTTCAACGTCTGCCAGTGGGTTTAGGGCAACAAGCAACAAATTCTCTTAGAAGGGCTAAGTCGTCATCTGCTGTAAACCTAAGCCTCTTTATAGGTTCTTTAATACTGGAAGAGGTGGAATCCATATATTGGGCCATATTTATTTATTTAAAACTAATCCCAGCTACTTAAATATCAAATTACCTAATAAAACTCAAGTAATAATTCAAACATAACCTAAAATAAAAGATCTCGCCGGCCGGCCCCGAATGTCAAATACCGCACATAGATAAATGCAACAAGTTTAGATTGGAAAGCCCGTAAAAATTTTAGGTCGCGAAATTATTTTGGTTCGCGACCGTTATACGCGATCTGGCGCTGCTATAGCGGTCGCTAAGAACAACGGCAAACAAAAACAGAAATAATTATCTCTTGTCAAAGTCAGAATCTTCAAAAATCATAATAATTTTTCAAAATCTAAACCGCTCTCATTAAAGAAATTCCGGAAAGTGTTTATAGCGTCCTTTTTCAAAGTAATTATTGCTATCTTGTGAGTTTAATTCAAGTTTTATTTACTCCAACCGGTGATAATTGTGAAAAAGTGGCATTAAAAACTTAAAAAGCTGTGCTGTGAACTGTGAACTGCAAAAACCATCGTGGATCGTGGCATAATGTCGGTTTCCAATGTTTCATAGGTATTTCATACATGCGTCCTTATATAAAATAAAGTTCCTTGCATGCAACACACTGTATTTTATCTATAAAATTAAACGAAAATAATAATAAATTTGAATAACCAATATTTCGCTATATAATTCCGGAAAAAGCCGAACCGCTCCGAAATTTTCAAAAGTTTTGGGTCGCGACCGTTGCAAGAATAGCGCCAAATAGTGTTTACATTGTCCTTATGGGCACTTTCCAATCTAAACTTGTTTCATTTATCTATGATACCGCAATTGATCTGCAAATTACGTCAGGCGGTAACGCTGTTAGCGGGTGTTGCGTTAAAAATTGACTCGCGCATATCGTAACCATGATAAGGTACGCGTAAATACTGCATGACGCTATTCGGTTTTCCGATATCTCTCTAATAACTGTGCCGGTCAGGCGCTGTGCACAATTTTAGAGGCCATAAGTGGGCGTGCTATGTGCGCAAACTAGTAACCTAACTAGTTCCCGATTCCAAAAATTGGAACCACGAAAAACAATAAAGAAAAAACAAAGTTTATAATCTGTATAATCTATGCTAATACTACAAATTTAAGGTTCTACTTAGAAGTATTTTCTTTATCATGAAGCATTTGATCGGTTCAGGTAGAACTTGCTTGACGTCGGAGTATTTACTACACTGATTAAAGTATTTACTTTTAGACTATAGTATTTTCTTCAACATTATTGTAGCATCTTCTCGGTCTATCTGTTTTGTTTATTTTTCAAATCGGTAATACTCGTAGAAAGGTTTAAACAGCTATGCACGTAAAATTTAGACTACCTAATGTTTATAATATTTGTGATAAGGAATCCAAATAACTCATTTAAAATGTAAAATTCTTCCGGATAGGAGTCAATGTACGTACTGTCTTGATCATTTGGTTTTACCATTGCCCTCAGTAAAATTGTTGAAGTAGAAGTGGTGTATTATCCGAGGTTCGGCAGAAATGTCTACAGATGAAGAAATGTCTCAAGAAAAAGAGTCCCAAATGGAAGATTTTCAATTAGCGTTTGTTATAATACTAGAAGATTACAAGGTCCTTCTGGATAAACAAATGCCCGCTATCAAGACTGTATATATAAATATTTGAAGGTACAAATCATTATCAATGAGATGTCGTCTGGCATTGTATATTTTTCTTTTGCGTGTTATATCCATTTTTTAAACAAAACTAAAACCGTAGTATGCTAAATGAAGCTGCTATTAACCCAACTTCCCTAAAGCCAAGTAAATGCTACAATTTCTTCTTGAAAACGAAGTTTTTACTGTAAAGAACTCGGTTCTCCAAGGTGTAGTAAATATTCAAGTCATTTCCACAACAGTGGTACTACTCAGTGTAGTAGCGTCGCGACAATTTACAAGTATCTACTTCAAAATGTAGTTCCTTCTTAGTTTTGAAGCATTTACTACGTAGACGATACTAATACTTTTAGTATTAGCACTCCTTATAGATCTATTGTGTCGGCCTTTTTCGAGTTATAACTGATCAAAGAGTCTCAAAAGTTTTGAAAAACGGGAGTATTTGAGACCGTTTTACAGATGTTACTTCACCATCTCCTATATCAGTCGTACCAAAGTTTATGGCACGAATGGTTGTCGTCCCGGCGGCATATTCGTAATTCGCCGACACATTAGCCGCTCGGATTAGGTCGGGACCAGCAACGGACGGTTGATAAAGTATCGACGTATTAGACTAGTCCTAACTTTTATGCGTCGGTGATTTACGAGAGCGAAATACTGTTGACTGCTTATTACATTATAGTATAGGTTCAGTATAGGTTATATATCGAGAACTGTCAGAAAATTATAAAAAAACAGGGCCCGAATTCTGTAACTTTGACATAAAAACGTTACGCTTTCAAAGCGGTGAGCGAAAGTATGCGATAAGCGGAACGTCAAGCAGTCGATTTTGGTATTCTCGTTGCTGTGCGAATCGTTTTCTGAATACGCGTTGAGCACATATTGACAGCATCGTAATTTCGCAGGTATCTAATAGTCAAATGTGACTAAAACAATGAAAAATGTCAATGTTACGTGAATTTTATAACCTCTTGTTGAGTTATGTCAACCTATTTTTCTATGGATATGTCATTATTCTTATTATACGAGGGAAATGTTGAAGAAGCTTCTCAGCATTTTCGATGTTTTAAACAATATTTATAGCTACCAACTTGTAATTTGTCGATTACTTATTTAGGAATTTATAGAACAAGTAGAAGTTTTCACTAAAGAGCAAGATAACGCACGAAATCACAATTTTTTCGATTTTCACTGACAGTTCGACAAGCAAAACGATCCTTTAAGGTAACCGTTTTCAAAGCGCTTAGCGCAATCAGTAAAGACGCTAAGCGCGTTAGACGAGAATACCCAAATCGTTAGTTAAGTGCGCGCTCAGCAAAAATTAACGTCATATACGCTGAGCGTCTAAAAGCGCTTAGCGTTTTCTACGTTACAGAATTCGGGCCCTGCAGAAATTACCTTTAATATTAAAATTAAACTTATACGGTGTATTCCATTTAAAATAAGCAATATGATTTTCTAAAATTTCATGGGGCAATTTTCAATCTGTCATTTTTAGTATAAAATTGTAACTAAAATTTTGTTAACTTAAAAAAATACTTTCTGTTATATAAATTATTAATGGCGAAATGAGGGTGGATTACCCTGTATATAGAAATTACCTCTAAGGAAACTACTAATCAACTTAAGTTATTTTGCTTACAAAGCATATTATCAAATTATCAAAAAACATAAATAGAAAAAAATTAAGACATATTTTTTATTTTTTTGGATTTATTCACTTCTAATCCCATATTTTTGTTAAGTTTGTGTCTTGAAGAAATTGTCTGATAGTTAGGTACTAATAATTTTACTGGACAGTCTATAGTTCTTTTGCGGCTCGCTTCCCTATTTTTCTTTTGTTTGCCATCAAAATGACAGTGATAAAATCTCTTAAATGCTCAATTCGACGTAGTCTCAGAGCCAATCTTAAAATGTTTTTTAAACTCTTTCAAATGTTTCTCTTCTAACATTTACCAAGGCAGTTATCCGTTCTATAATAAAATAACCTAACCTAACCAAACTAAAATTTACTCGCTAACCGATTTTAAGCTTCCATGCTAGAATGATTGGAGCCTTAATAAAGAGTAAGTTAAGTTTTAAGACTTATCGCAAGTACCGTATGATCGAAAAAAAAACAGCGTCTTGGAAATGACGATCAATGACATTCCCTATATAATTTTACATACAAAATGACAGCTATCTTTATTTCCAAGCCAATTCTGACGCGTTTTTAATCACACATTAATAACATTACTGTTATTATTTAATGTTTCTGCAAAAAGCAGCATATCTAAAATTTGTTTTTATCAGTAATCTGCAATCTCGGTTTATTGGAGGCTATTTATTTATTAGGTACAGCTGGTAATGTCTTAAAATCCATGTATTTGAATTAGCAAACTTCTCGAAATATGCTAATCACTGGAAAACAATGAAAACCAACTACAGAAGATTACTGATTGATCATAAAAAATTACGAATACCCATTACAGACGCAGATCAAATTAATCCGATTTACAAACTTGCGAAGAAAGAAACAATATCTTGAGCGCATCGTAAATCGCCGACGTATTAGTCTAATACGTCGGTACTTTACGCAGCACCCGAACTAACTCTTGCGGCTAATGTGTCGGCGAATTCCGAATATGCGTCCCGGCGCACTCAGTGATGAGGTTTCCCCACACAATCTACATTCGCCGTTGTTTCTTAACTTCAATCTACTGAGGTGTTCATTGAGTAGACAGTGTCTTGTTAAAAAACCCGTGACAGTCTGAAGTTTTTCTTCCTTAAATGGATTAAATCAAGTATGATTTAAATAACTCAAGTCAAGTAAAATCTTTGATTCAAGTCGTAACTTGAATCTTTGATTTTTGTCGGTCGTAAGTCCTGAAAAATTTCTTCGAATGTCTTAGACCGTTGGAGGATTCCCATTCCAGGTTACGGAAGAGTCTTCCAAGTTCTTGAGTTCCGCTTATGTTGGTTTCCACATGGGAAGTAGAACGGTTCTGGTCCAGTTAGTGTCGTGTTCGTTCATTTTCTAGCTAGATTGTTTGCTTTTTTATTACCTTCTATATTCCTTGGTGCCTTCTCTTAAGAGATTTCAGACCTTGCCGCTGGTGGGAAAGTTACCAGTCGGGTGCTAAGGGGAATCCTCTCTGGTGCACGGAGATACCTCCGATTGCTCCAAGAAGGATTTGCTTCAGAAGAAGCAAAATCGAAAACACTAAACTACACAAAGGATCGAAGAAACAGCATAAAAAAAAACATTAGCCATCATAAAAGAGTATGCTGAAGGTAGTCAGGCGGTTAGTTAGTTAGTCAGTTAGTTGGTTAGTTAGTTAGTCGATGTTAGTCAGTTGCAGTCCAATGTTGAGTTAGTCAGTTAGTCGAGGTTAGTCAGTCGGTTGGTTACCAGTGAATTAGTAAAAGACAGAGAAGACAGAAGTCAGCCAGCCAGATAAGATGCTGTTGTAAGTACCTCTTTGAGTCTTGAACCTTTAAGTCTTGACACTTCTCAAATTTATTATCTACACTTATTTGTTAGGTATGTAGTTGTATATTTAATAAATGCATATTTTTTCTAATGGTTGTTTGATTAAAAGAGAGAACCTGGTATAGTGATCCTAGCGAACAACCCCCAGCTAGGTCGCGACAATAGATTCGGGACAATACCGGTATCAGGTCTAAGGAGAGACCAAGTTAAAGAGGTAGAGAAAATGGAGACAGATCCTTCAGCCCTCACCCAATGGGTACCTCAGCCGGAGACAAGCTTCTCGACTGCGAAGAGCACGGAGAGCCAAACCCCAAATCCCAACCGTATCCTGTCTACACTACAACAGGAAAGTCCTCATGTAATGATGAGTTATAACTGAAGAATGGGGGACAAAATAGATCTTTAAGATCGCAGTGATTAATCCGCCTCCCTCACATTCTAAATTATCTTCTACATCCCTTAGTGGGCTGGCAGAGTAGGAATACTTAATTTTCTTTGTCTAATTTACTCAGTTGCTCTAGGAATTCTTTGACCAACTTCGAATTGATGGTTACTGATTTGATCGATCGTAAGGCTGCTTGACTATCGGATAACATGGCTGTTTCTTGTTTCTGATTTCGTACTATAGTTCCTATTTAAGATAATTACGCATCTTTTGATAGCGTAGATTTCTGTCTGTAGGTACCCATTGGTTTGAAGTATTTAGTTTTTGTCCCAAATATTCTTATCTCTGTTGCTGCTTTAATTGTGGAAATACCAATTCACCATCTTATGCTATAGTCATTAACATTTATCTCTTCTTTATCTTTATCTTTATTCTTTTTGTTGCTGAATACTACGAAGAAGTGTGTCTCAAAGTTGTCCATTCTTGGTACGTCATCCACTGGGAGTTGAAGGACTTGAATTTTCCTTTTGAGGGTGTTCCAAGCTTCAAGGTTTTATGAAAGTCTCCTTGGCATTGTCCGGTTAATGGTCTATGTAGTTGCAGTTCGATAATTGCTGCTCTGAATCGCCAAAAATGTTGTTACTGCAATTGTATCTTTTAAGGTTTTGTAACACCAATTTTTAAAGCTTTGTAGTATGACGTCGTTGATTTTATTTGACATTGCTGCTATAGATAGTAAGTTGGAGGAAGTTACTCCAAAAATATTTAAACCAATTCCTTCTTAGCTAATCTGTTAGCATTTTTGTTGCATTTACATTGGCCTTTGACACAACCCAACGTCATCTTTTTACCATGAGAGGCCTCCATGAGTGCTTGATGATATTCTCATACAGATCCGGTATACTGTATTATTTTATTTTTAGGTATTAATTGTGAACATTTTCTATCCCCTTGCAATTCTGATCCATGCATTAACGGAGGAACTTGTATTGCATTTGAGAACGATTTCAAATGCATGTGTACTAATGGATATCAAGGAAAATACTGCGAAGAAGTACAAGAAAAAGAAAGTTATTGCAAAATAAATTGTCAAAACGGAGGCACATGTATTAATATCGAAGATGAAGAATTTGTTTGCGTTTGTCCAAAAGGTAATCTTAATAGAAAAATTAGTAAAGTAAGTGATTAATTCTGTTAATGTTTTTTTCCTAATTATTTGTGTAAATGTCCAACTGCGTTGTGCATGGATTTTGAAAAAAATATGTTTTAAATTTTAGGGTTTTCAGGAGAAACTTGTCAGAACTTTTTGAGAAATTGTGATAACGTTATATGCGAAAACAACAGCACTTGCCACGAATCTCAAGACACATTTAAATGTATATGTTCCCAAGGATATTTAGGCCATCGATGTAACTTATTGCCATGCGATTATAGACCATGTGATGTAAATAGTATTTGTATTAACATTGAAACGAAGAATACTATGAAAACTGACTACAAGTATGTATATTAAATACTTGTATTAGATATAAATGAGAGCAATCGCAACGTTAATTAGAATTCTTAAGCTTGATTTTCATGCACCTGTTATCCGACGATACGATAATGCGATGTTATTTTTATCGGTTGAATTAAAGACTTCTATTGGTTAGAAAATTTACGCAGTTTATTGCATATAGTGGTGAATGGGCGTTTTATTTTGAAATAATTATATAATAAATTTTGTTTTAGATGTATATGCCCTGAGGGCTATACCGGAGATCGATGCTTAGAACAAATTAATTATTGTATAAACTCACCGTGTCTAAATGATGCAACTTGCATCAATACTGAAGGGTCTTATAAGTGTTTATGCTCAAAACTGTATTATGGTCAGGAATGTCAGTTTAAGAGAGATACCAAATATATGCTTAATTTCGCCAGATATGACATAAATAATTTTATTGGAGTCACAGGGTTTGAGGAGAATTTATTCCAGGTAAGACATCTAATATTTTTTATGCCATTTTTATCATAAATGTCTGAAATATACAGGGTGGTCCGAACTGTATTCCGGAAACTTCAGCAACATATTCTGCAGATAAAAATAAGTAAAAAAGTTCGTATAAATGTATGTCCTAAGATGCTTAGTTTCAGAGATACAGGGTGTAGAAGTTTCATTTTTATTTCGATTTTTTCTAAATAATTTCTGAAATAACGTCAATATTTGGATGAAAATTGGTGTCTGGGAGTTTTTTGACATGAGAAATTTGATTTTGATGTCAATATGACTCTTACTAGTAGAGGGCGCCACCTACATGTGTTTTAACTGTTTTGAAGCGTAATAACTTTTTGTCCGTACCTGTATAAAACTACCGAGTGAAAGAATATACATATCTGTGTCTTTTTACGTAAAAAATATCTCTTTGTAAAAATCGCTACGAGCAACCGTTCTTAAGATATTTAGAATGGAAGTAGTCAATACATATCACTATTGACGAAAAATAAACACGTTGAGTAGATAGTTATTTCACTGAAACAATAAATTTGGGAAATTTTAATTTTTTTAAATCAATCATAAATTTTTCTGCAAAAAACGATGGTAAAACAGTTTCTGTTGAACTTTTGGCACAAAAGCATTTCAAATTTATGGTTTCAGTCTAATAACTATTTAATCAGCATGTTTAATTTATGTCAATGATGACAGATATTGATAATTTCGATTCCAAATATCTCGAAAACCATTACTCGTAGTGATTTTTACCAAGAGACCTTTTTCACGTAAAAAACGTCGTGAATCTATATTTTTTTACTCAGTAGTTTTATACAGGTACGTACAAAAAGTTATTACTCTTCAAACCAGTTAAAAAATATGTAGATGGCGCCCTCTACTAATAGGAGTCATATTGACATCAAAATAAAATTTCTCATGTCAAAAAACTCCCAGATACCAAACCATCCAAATATTGACGTTACTTCAGAAATTATTTGGAAAAAATCGAAACAAAAATGAAACTTCTACACCTTCTTTTTTACTTATTTTTATCTGCAGAATATGCTGCCGAAGTTTCCGGAATACAGTTCGGACCACCCTGTATATTTAGGAACAAATCATATTATTTGATTCAGTGTTTAAAACATATTTATTTATAATAACTAGAACTACATTATATTATAATTCTTCTAGACGTTAAAATTTCGAAAATCAGGTAATATTAAAAGCCAATAAATTTAACTGATTCTGATACATTATACAGTGTGGCCACTTTTTAATGGATCTGTGCTCGATAATTTTAACTGTACTGTATAGGTACAACTGTTTTTAGTTTCATCTGTATCTACCATAAATTAATAATATAGCAAATCGGCAATCGGTAATACATGAAAATTTATATTGACATTTAAAAAATAGGTACTTAATATGAATTCTGGCTATTTTGACTTGACGGTAATTATTTTGTTATTTTGCTGACTCGCAGATCATCATGATTTAAATTAAAAATATAGATTTAAATCATAAAAACGACTTAAATTACTTAAGGTGCGTATTCACTATCCGAATAGGTAGTATATATATAGGTATATCCGGTAGTAGTATGGAGTGGACCGGATTTTAGAACCAAACGAAAACACCTTAACCCATTCGTTTGCGAACACCTTTTATGTACCGACTCGAAACGGATGGCCGAGCGAACGAACAAACGAACGACCGCATGCGTTCGGTCCACCGTCCAAATATACCGAATTCCATTCGTTCGCTCGCTCGTTCGTTCGTTCGTTCGGATAATGAATACGCACCTTTATATTGATTATGTCTTCACGAAGATTATTGAAGTCAAAGACTGAAACCATTTGAACTTTATGTTGAAATTGATTTAAGATTTAAATAATTTTTATTTTAAATATGACTTAAGATTTAAGTCATTTTAGGCCAGTAAACGTAGCCGAGTATTACATGTAAAGGTGGAAAAAATTAGTAACCAACCAATCTCAACGGGAATATGTAGATTGTAACGTTTTTAGTTCGTTACATGTCTTTTTTACATATAATATATGATGTCTGGCCTATCGTCACCGGATTCCCTCTCGTTCAGGCCTGATCATTTTGTTGGTACGCTTGGCGTAATTTTTACGTTCCCTAGTCGCCAACCCTGCTATCGTTTCACTATTCTGTGGAGGCGCGCGCTGTCAACATCGCTTCTGTCAACTCTCTGTGATTTAACGGCACTTTTGGTTTGACCGTTTTACCTGTCAGACGCCATTAGTCCCAGTTTTTTTAGAAATGGTGATTATTTAAATCTTGCTGTATAATCTGAATCAGCTGCTATTTCGAGGCTACAGGGTAGAGTTACGGATGTCCCAACTTGTATTTGTATTTTGCTGGCACGTTGGCGTCCCTTTTCTTTTGTCCTCCAGAATGTCACATGGAAGAAAGGACAGGTTGTTCATTATTTATTGAGCCCTCGGAAGTATTTCGAGGGTCCAAGGTACGGATAGTGTCTTATGTACGGACATTGTCTTATGTACGGATGTCCTGTGGACGAGTGTCCCCAGTAAGAATGATTTTTTCTTACATATAAGTGCCACAGCGTGGATGTAGCTTGAGTCCCATGCTGCTTCGTTCCCAGCTATAAGCTAGTTAGTTACGGCTGTATCAATTCATGGTGTCCTCATTCTGGCCCCTTTGGTTGTGTTGGATGGCTGAGTACAGAGATGCGAGACCACCTCACGCTGTTACTGTTTAAAGCAAGATTACATAAAGAACAGCTAAGTGTAGATTTAAGTTCTAGTTTTACATTTAACATTTAAAACATTTACAGTCTTAAACAATAACGTACATCTTAAATAATATCGTACAGACTATGTTTAGTGGTTAGATTGTTAAGAACATTCATGTCGATTTAATATTTAATATAATAATTAATACTAAATATAATTTAGATCTTAGGTTTCATTGCATTACATCTTGTAATGGTATTACTTTTATAGATATTATTATCGCACTATTTAACAGATGAATAACCAAACATAGATTCTAGAATCTACAGGTTGCAACATCTTCGATTTAGCATCATATGGAATATATCAAATTAATTAAAGTAATGCTACATTTCATATATTCTCTTAAACATTACATGTCTTGTATTTTATCGTAGTTGTTTTCATTGATATTTAGTACGACTCTTACCACCACTTTCTTTGACATATAACCACTATATATTTATTAGAACTCTACAATATCATGTACCATCTAAGAACATCATGAATAAATATAGTCATTAGTTTTAAGTAATATACAACTGTGTTTTCTTTCTCTGTACATGCCTGGCGCCCAATATTTATAATTTCGAGTTATTATTGTTAATTAGTTTCTTTCCAGTGAAATACCTTATCCACGACTGCTCTACCAACGAAAAGCTGCCGTTCGCAGTGATAATGTTTTAAAAAAACGCTACAAGATAATGATCTCCTATTTAACCCCTCAAAAGTCTCATTCGGTCCCAGTGGGAGAACTTTGAAAAAAACCGCCGCTATCTTGGATTTGTTCGTTTTTTTCAAATATCTCCGTTTGCATAACTTTTTTCTAAAAAACTAAAGATATGTTTTTTTGTAGAGAACTAAATTTAGAATATTTTACTTTCATCCTTTTTCTTTTCTGAGATAAATAGTAATAGAGATAGAGCAATTTTTTACTATACGGTTTATAAATTTTCCAGGTTTTTTAAACCAATCAGCTATAATGTTTGCGTTAACAGTATAGTGTTAATATAGATAAACCAAGTAAACATTTATTTAAAAAATAATAAAAAATAAAATTTAAAAAATAAAATTATTGTTAAAAAAATTATTATTAAATTAAAGTTATTAAATAAAATCTGTTATGACGGCATCCTGAGCGTCATTTTAGCCTCAACTAAAATACAAAAGTTTATGCAACTGATTCCGTAGCACTGACCACACTTTGAACAACATTCAAAACCCAGTTTTCTACAAGAGCAATTTTTAGAGCACTGACTCTCTTTGCAATTGCAAAAAAATAATTTTAGTAGGTCAGGAGGCGCCGCGCCACATCTGTTGATTGAATTTCCTATAATTTTTATATATATATATATATATATATATATATATATATATATATATATATATATATATATATATATATATATATATATATATATATATATATATATATATATATATATATATATATATATCTTTACAGTTACCTGAAAATATGTCCTGAGTGAATGGAGTTTAGCAGAGTTCTCTCAGTTGGAGGCAAATTAGCTAAATTAAAGATAGTCTTAAGGGATTCTCATATGGTTCATATGTTTAATATAGCTTGCACAGTGATATAGCTTTAAAAGATAATTTAATTCCGACAGAAACATGTCAAAAATGTGCCTGTCGGTACTGAAAAAAGATGAGGATCTTTGTTAATACCTCGACATACTTTTAGAAAAAAATCCTAACAAAGATGACTTGTTTCAGTCAGGATTAAATTATCTTTTAAAGCTATATGGCAGTGGCCCAAGCTACATATATTAAATATATTAACTATCTGAGATACACTCTATACAATAGGATTACATCAAGACAAGCCCTTAAGACTACCTTTAATTTAGCTAATTTGCCTCCAACTGAGAACTCTGCAAAACTTCATTTACTCAGGATACACTTTCAGGTAACTGTAAAAATATATCTATTATAGGAAATGTTATAAGTTGTATTTTTTAGATTCAAGAATGGATTGGTAACAACTTAGATCCTTTACAATATGGGTGAAAGAAAGACCAAAAAGGCAATCTGACACCTATTCAATCAACAGAAGATGTGGCACCTCCTGACCTACTAAAATTAATATTTTACAATTGCAAAGAGAATCAGTGCTCTAAAAATCGCTCCTGTAGAAAACTGGCTCTTAAATGTTTCAAATGTTTCAAATGTTCACTTTTGAAAGTAGCGTTGACCATACTTTTCAAAGTATGGTCAACGCTACACCTCATCACTGAGTGCGCCGAGACGACAACCATTCGTGCCATGAATTTTGGTACGACTGATATTGGAGATGGAGAACTACCCTCTATAAAACCGTCCCAGATACTGGCTTTTGTCAAAGCCCTGGGACTGTATGATGAGTTATGATTCAAGAAAGGGGGACACAATGGATCTGTAAGGTCGAAGTGATTAACCCCCTTCCCACTCATTCTAAATTCTAAAAAAATGGTCAACGCTACGGAATCAGTTGCATAAACTTTTGTATTTTAGTTGAGGACGAAAATGACGCTCAGGATGACGTCATAGTAGATTTTATTTAATAACTTTAATTTAATAATTATTTTTTTAACATAATTTTTTTAATAAATAATATTTAAACGTTATTTTTAATTTATACTTGGTTTATCTAACACTAACACTATACTGTTAACGCAAAAATTATAGCTGATGTAATTGGTTTAAAAAAACTGGAAAATTTATAAAACGTATAGTAAAAATTTCTATTACTATTTATTTTAGAAAAAAAAAATGATTGAAGGTAAAATTGCAGGTAAAATATTCTAAATTTAATTCTCTACAAAATACATATCTTTAGTTTTTTCGAAAAAAGGCGATATTTGAAAAAAAAGAAAAAATCCAAGATAGCGGCGGTTTTTTTCAAACTATATGGAACCGAATGGGACTTTTGAGTGGTTAAATAGGAGATCATTATCTACATATTCCCGTTGAGATCGGATGGTTACTAATTTTTTCCACCTCAACCTCCAGATTGACTGGCCTATTTGGAAAGTGTGTTGAAGTGTATAGATTATTAAAAAATTAAAATTCCAATTCTCTTTGTTCTTCATATCTTATTTTTAGCCGACCATACCAACAGGTATGGTAGGCTATTAAGATCGGCAAAAAAAAGTTTTTTAATTTCACTCAAAATGAGTTATTTGGGTCATAAATGACCTAAATACAAAATATTTTCATGGTGTCTGTCTGTCTGTCTGTCTGTCCGTCTGTAACACGATAACTCAAAAACCGCTAAACCGATTTTAACCAAATTTGGCACAAAAATACTGTGGCACCCGAGAATCTGGCCATTAGTTTTTGGTGGGGGTTGGTGGTTGGTAAGGTGGTATGGGAGGGGGTTAAAAATTTTAAAAATCGTAACTCCAAAATTACAGTAGCTAGCGAAACGCGATTTTCAGTTTATGATTAGGAATAATATTTGCAACAAAATTTGTAATAACATCAAAATCAGTCAATGTCGCAGTTTTTGAGATAATTGAAACTAAAAGAACTGCCTACCAACTTTTTATTAACACGTTTTAGTATGGGCAGCTATACGTGCCTCCCGGCGTCCCCCAATTTTTTTTAAACAAATTTAACAATAATATATCATTTGTTTTTTTGATATTTTTAATAGATGACTAAATAATTTTCAGATTACTGCTTGTTTATGGATTCAAACAACAGATAGTGTTAACTATGGAACATTATTGTCTTACGCTACTCGATCCTCTGACAATGTCTTCACATTAACTGATTATACCGGGTAAACAGTATTTTAAAAAATTGGTATGAATAATTGCATCAATTTTTGTTTTAGATTAGTACTCTATGTCAATAAAGAATACATTGTAACCGATGTACTTCTAAACGATGGTTATTGGCATCATATTTGTGCTGCGTGGCAGAGTGTAAATGGCGAATATCAAATTTTTGTCGACGGAAGTCTGATCAATAGCGGAAGAAATTTAGCTTCTGGTTCTAAAATAGAAGGTTAGTTACAGACAGGATATTATACACGGTGTCTTAAATAACTGCAAGTATTTAAGTACTGAATTGACTGTACTTGTTAGCAAATATTTTTTAACGTGTTGTAGCAGGTTATTGTTCATCCTTATCTATCTAGATTCACAGTGGCAACCTGAAAACGCTAACAAATAACTACTTCATGAATATGTTCAATAAATGTTTTGCCGTTGATTGAAGAAATAAGATGCGCAACCTTTTGGGCGATTTCGTGGCACAAAACTTGTTCGAGCTGTCGCTGGTGTTACCGTCAGCCTGTCCGATATTTAGTTTAGCTCTGCGTCGCTGGGCGCTGATACAGCGTTGTTTAAAGCACAGCGAACAAAGAATACTGTACCGTAGTACCGTAGTTCTGCTTTCAGTCGTTAGAATGAGTGGTTGCCAGAAACATTGTTGCCAGAACTACTGATTAATCCGTAGATTTACGGATTTTGGGTACAGTACATTAATTACTACGGATTTTCTATCATTAAACAATTTAATATAATATTATATGATTAAACAAAGAACGGCCTTGTTAAAATTAAACAAAGTTCGCTTGGAAATGAAGATCGCTGTTATTTTATATGTAAACTATTATGGTAAATGTCAATAATCGTCATTTCCAAGCCAACTAAACTACTTTTTTCGATCATATGACATATTCAATACCTATAATAGAATTTTTATTTGTGTTGTTTGTTCTATGTTTAACACGAACAAATTTTCAATTTATAAACGCCGATATTACACTATGGCAGCACTGTCGCTTTTAGATCCACACCGTCTTCGATATGGCTTTGCTGGCCGATTTAGAGAAAATAATTGTTTTATGCGTTGACCGCAGAACGATTGGTGTCCCCACCGTATATCACTCTTGACATGTAAGGGGAAATCAAATTAGCCTTGTCATGAATTCGCCCATTAGGTTGCATATCTTCTCAATTCTTTCAGTCAACTGTTTTACGTTAAACTATTTTGTGAGATTAAAGGGATTTTCGTAAACATCCCAAAAATAATCTTACATTGTTAAATTCTCATGGTAAACGAAATATTTAAAAAAGTAATGGGTAAGTATAGTATTGTGTAAAAACCTGAATTTACTATAATATTGAAAATACGTCGTAATATGCCGATAAGAAAAGCTTCATTATTCTTTTAATTGAAAATAACTGTAAAATAGTATCAGTGTGCGTAAACAGCAAGTAGTGTGCGATATTCCACAATTATTACTACGTATGATCGAAAAGAACGGCGTTCAGTTGTTTTGGAAATTACGGTCGATGACATTCCCGATGTAATTTTATATACAGGGTGGCTCACCTCATTCGCCTCGGTTGATTATACGAAAACGGAAAGATGTAGAAACAAAATATATTATGGGTATATGTGGGGAGACAATGTGCACAATTTAAAATTATTTTGAAATATACAGGATGTTTCAGAACTAAGATCCATACCAAAGTTATATTTTTTCTTATGGAACACCCGGTATTTTATTTTATTTTTGGATTCTTGGGCCCAAAAAAGGCATTTATTATAAGGGTTAAATATGTTAAAAATCTTTGGTTTTTGAGATATTTAAAGATATTTAAATTTGCATGCTACAATAGAATAGAGCGAACACCCTGTACTTTACTTTTCAGAATTAGTTCTTATGCTGAGTTTAAAGGTAGAGAAATAAACTTTACTGAAAAATGGTATTGGTTCCTTAAATTTATACAGGGCTATCAAAAATTGCTGATCTATTTTAAGGATATATTTTATATAAAATCTTCGTTATTTCAAAGGCAACACCCTGTATTTTTTTAAATAAATCAAAGCAGATTCAAATGCTATTTCAAACTATATTAGGGTTTCCTAGACCTATCTAGCTCAGATTTTGAATAAAAAGCGATTTTTAAATAAAATTGCAATCAAGAAGGCTGGTGTCACCATGGCAATTTTCTAGGAACAGTTAGTAACTATTTTCAAAGTTGACATTACTTTATGGACATTAATATTTATAATTTATAACAGTTTACATAAATTTACTTACAATAGTTTAATAAGTAAGTATTCATTATTTTATCAAGAAAAATAAAGCAGTATCTGCTGGCGGTATGAATAGATATGTTATTAGTGATATTATTTTGTGAGGAAAATTGCTTCTTGTCCTCAAGGACTTATGCTCAAAAATAGTGTGCCCAAATAGGAATCTTCCTGATAAGCGTTTCTTTGAGAAACTTCTTGTCCTATTTCGCAGAGCTGGTAGTGTGGTTTATAAAAAACGTATTAGGCAGAAACCTGTCGTTGGAAGTGAATTAAATGAATTTGCCGTAATTGGCTATTTTATAGAAAATCCATATATCTATAAGTCAACGTCAAATAATTCAAAGAACTACTTCTTCGTTTTTCTTGATAGAATAATAAACACATATTTAATAAATATTATTTATTAAACTATTGTAGATAAATTAAATAAAAGTAAACAGGTATAAATTTAAATAAGTCCATAACTAATTTCGATTTTGAAAATAGCTACTAACTGTCACTAGAAACATGCCATGATAATAGTAGCCATCTTGATTGCAATTTTATTGAAAAATCGCTTTTTCTTCAAAATCTGAGCCAGATAGGTATAGGAAACCCTAATATAGTTTGAAAGAGCATTTAAATCTGCTTTGACATATTTAAAAAAATACATAGTGTTGCATTTGAAATAACGAAGTTTTTATGTAAAATAAATATTTAAAATAGACCAGCAATTTTTGATACCCTTGTATACATTTAAGGAAGGAATAATATTTTTCTGTAAAGTTTCTTTCTCTACCTTTAAACTCAGCACAAGAACTAATTCTGAAAAGTAATGTACAGGGTGTTAATAATATATTCTATTGTAGCATGCAAATTTAAATATCTTTTAATACCTCCACGATACACGTAAACATGTTTATGTGTATCGTGAATACCTCAAAAACCAAAGATTTTAAACATATTTAACCCTTATAATAAATACCTTTTTTTGGCCTAAGAATCCAAAAATGAAATAAAATACTGGATGTTCCATAAGAAAAAATATAACTTTGGTATGGATCTTAGTTCTGAAACACCCTGTATATTTCAAAATAATTTTAAATTGTACACATTACCTCCCCACATATACCCATAAAATATTTTGTTTCTACATCTTTCCGTTTTCGTATAATCAACCGAGGCCAATGAGGTGCGCCACCCTGTATAAAATGACAGCGATCTTTATCTCATAGCCATCGCTGACGCCGTTTTATTTTCGATTATATTGTACCATACGATCGAAAAAAAACGGCTGGGGATGACAATCGATGATAATTTTGACGCAGTCAAGCCCTAGATGTCATTTACTTAGCCCGTACTACTCTTCATTTTTTAATGGCGCTTACTAGAGATGGGAATTCTAGTTTCTTAGTTCTAGTTCCCCCAGAGGAATAGTTCCTTGAACTAGGGCTTTAGTTTACATTAGTTCCCGACCAACATTGACATCCTCGTTGCTTGCTCATGGGTTTCGTTATAAGAACTATTCACAGTATGATCTATATAATTTTTTTAATGCTCGAAATATAACGAGAAGTGTAATTGCGTATGTTAAAAACAAGCATATACAAGTTGTCTAAAAAGTCAGAATATCTACTTCGTTTTATAAGATATTCCTTGATTTTAGGGACCTAAAGTGAAACATTCCCATAAAATATTCAAAGAACAAACTAAAAATTAAAAGCAGTATCCACGACAATTTTCTGTGATAATTACGCCGGCCGCGGCAATAGACAAGGCCGGATCCATCGTCGGCGCATTGTATTTTATCTCGGATCTGTGGACTGAATAGATTCCCGTGAACCTTTGCCGTGAACTAGTTTTTTAATTAGTTCCTCTAGTTCATTTCAGTCCTTTCGGTCCGGGACCGGTAACATACGGCTGACACTCCCGCCTAGCATCCGGCTACGATCGCCCTCGCCAATCCGTCGCCGCATATTGTTATATATCGATCCCCGGAATAGGTTCTTAGGAACTAATCCTTTGAGAAACCGGGAACTAGTTCCTTTCGTTCCGGTGTCATTGGAACTGGTTAGTTCACGAACTACACACCTCTAGAGCTTACTGCTAGCTATACGGTATTAGCAAACGGTTCACACACTGACATGAATAAACTAAATATTTGAAATTTTTGTGTTGAAAATTAAAATTATTGGGAACTTATAAACGAACAAAAATACAGAAAAATGCAAACCACAAAGCACTAAACATTTTTTTTAAATTTTCCTAGAAAATATTAGGAAAAATATAAAATATTCAACATATTTTTTTTAATTAAAAGGAAGTAATAGGTTTCCATCGAAGATCGAAATATACAACCACATAAAATAATTATTGAACTTACATTGTATTTAAGTGACGCTCTCTATATTTCAGTTTAAATATATAATAAAAATAATTTATTTGAATTTTGTAAAAATTAGTTTTAAATTTAACTATGTCTAATATAGTGGAATTCGATCCATTTCCCTATAAGCACTACAATCACGATAGTTAAGGCATATTGTGCATTACTTTTATAAAACTATATTATTTTTTAGGTAACGGATATTTAGTTATTGGTCAAGAGCAAGATGATATAGGAGGCAAATTCAGTCAGTCCCAGACATTTGTAGGAAATATGGCATACATCGATATTTGGTCAAGGAAATTAAACGAGACTGAAATTTTAACACATCTAAATGATTGTAGTGACTCTATTCTAGGTGATCTGTATGCATGGCCTGAAATACAAGAACATATTAAAGGAAATGTCCAGGTATTAGAGAGCAGCTAAAGGATATTTAATTTAAAATATATTGCTTAAATAATATTTACGAGAGAGAAGTAGATATATAAATTACTTGCTTTAAAATGAGTACTATGCATTAATAATTATATACATGTTGCAGTATTATTCTATTTATAATTTATGTACATGACTTCCATTTATTACTATTTTAGAGACTAAATTCATCATTTTGTCAAAAGTGCAAAGAACCTCATATTATGTACAACGGTCTAATAAACATAATTGACAACACTGCATTTTACTCATGCAACGAAGGATATGAATTAAGTAATAAAAAATTTGAGAACGGACGCAAATGTATGAAGACCTCTAAATGGGAAGAACTCGATGACCCTTATTGTAGAAGTGAGTGCTAATACTCTTAATACAAGATACGGTTTGATAGTTGCAGTCAAAAATGCATACGTTTACTAAATTTGTTGATTATAAATTGTAAAACATATTTTAAAAAAAGAGTCTCATATCTTAATAAATTATGATAACTTTTTTTCCAGCTTTAACTTTTTTTTTGTTTTAGTAAAATATTGTGGATATCCCGGTTTTGTGAAGAATGCATTTTTCATAGGGAATGATTTCTTCTATAATAGTAAAGTAATATTCCAGTGTTATTCTGGATATCAAATGGTAGGAAGTATGTCAATTACTTGTAGAGCAGATGGTACGTGGTATCCTGAGAAACCGCAGTGTGTTGGTAAGTTGATTTGTATGTGTATCTTGCCGGGTCCAGACCAAGCAGACAAAACAACGACAAGATGGAGACATTCATGTTTTATGACAAAATTGTGACAAATCCAATACATTTCTGCGACATTTTTGTCTCATTTTTGTTTTGTTTCAAAATTCAGAGACTTTTCAATGTCCCGTCTCGAGTCGGTAAAGATCAAAGTGTCTATGTTTTGTTCGTATATTTTACAAGTTGTCGGCGCAGTGTGGATGGCGTATGCTGCCAACAGTAGGAGACCAGTGAAATCACACATGGTTAATAAAACTCATTCGCAACAACTAAACTTTTGACTTTGTTGTACTTTTATCCTTGAGGTGTGGACAATTTGTCTCAAGTTTGTCTTGTCAGAATTTCCTATTTTTTGTCGCAAGTTTGTCTTGTTTTTGTCTCAAAATCGTGTTTACTCTTTGTCGCCTTGGTCTGGACCCGGCATATGGTTGACTTAATACCAACTAATATACTAGAGATTCTTTAAAGATATCTCTTTATAAAGAAAGTATTTAACCTTATTACATGAAATTCGATCGTCATTCTTTGTACATGTAAAGATCCTCAAAGTTTTAAAAAATTATCATTATTTATTTGTTTCAAGAGTGTGCCATAAATTTTTAACTCTATGGTGCCATACGCTCTAGATATTGGTACCATTGGTAGCCAAGCGACTCGAATTTTACTGACTGCTGCTCTAAATAATCGTGTAGTAATCTGGTGTAGACAGGCAAAACCAAGTTCTAAGGTTTCAATCAGGAGATTCTGCGTCTTTCAGGCCCTTTTATGCTTTAGACTGAGTATAAACTTTAGACTTCCTTGGAGTATAACCTGAATCCGGCAAAGGTACCCATGAGGTGGAGGCTGGAGGATCTGTCTCCATTTTCTCCACCTTTTTAACTTGGTCTTTCCATAGACCTGATACCGGTGTTGTCCCGAACCTCTTTCTCTATTGCCTCCTTGGATTTGAGATCAATTCCTGTTGTGAGGACCTGACCGTGGCCCTGCTCTCTCGAGCTGATGACTTGCCAACTCAATGACCTTAAACTGGAGTTCTGGCAAAGCTGGTGATACGTCTCTGGTTGCTTCTCGGTGTTGGACGGCTTTTCATCCTGGCCTTTTTTTCTATCTTGCTTTCTCTCTTACCCTTTGGTGGAGATGCGCCAGTCTGATTCTTCGTTCTTTTACTCTCCCCCTTTTCGAGGAGTGTTTAGGGTCGTCCAGCCCGCCTAGTTGACCCCTGCCGGGTAGAGGAAAGAGTAGCTTGTGTAGGGGGCCTGTTGGGTCTAGAGGTAGGCTCCCGACCCTTACTAGAGATGGTGGCACTTGTGGAGGCTGCTTCTCCTGTAGTTACCTTAGACTGTTAATGTTCCCAATGTTGCTAGTCAAGCGATTCCGAACTTCAAATACATTTGTACTAAACTTATGGCAGTTGGTATTATAAAAATTTTAGTAAACGCTTTAAGTATTTTACCTTCTAGTAGTATATGTTGTTATACTACCTAATCTAAAATTCAATATAATTTATTGTAATTCTGTTTTCAGCCCCACAGTGTACTTTACCTACAATTGAACATGGATTTATTAGAATAATTACAGATGACTTAATCGAAGATGTAAAAAACGTTAAAGCTAATGTCGAAATGGAAACGGAAATAAGAATAATATGTTTTGATAATGCTACACTGGTTGGACCATCTACTTTGATTTGTTTAGAAAACGGTAGTATATTTAAATCTTATCAATATTTTTTTTTGGACTAAAATTACTGTTATTTAAGGCACTTGGAGCGATACCAGCGCAAAATGCATTTTAAATAAACAGGAGTTACCAGTGATTGCAAAACCAAAAAAATCAGCTTTGAGTTGTTCTGAATCTCTAATTCCTCCTGCACCAGAGAATGGTTATATATTTGAGGAATCTCAGAACTTGGTTCGGAAAGGCTCTAGGGATTATGTAGAGTACAAATGTCGACCTGGTTATAAACTTGTCGGAGTCAACGTTTCTACTTGCATTATAGATGGGTATTGGACTGAGCCTAATATAACATGCCAAGGTAAAGTGTCTGTAATGTGCATTTTACTTTGTTCCACTTTTAACAAGCTTTTCTTTTTTGAGTTAAAACATTCATTAAAACAATTTAGACTAACTTTAAAACACTTTGTGCACTAATTTAGTGAGCAAGTTTTCTTAAACATTATTGTCTGTCAGAGCCATGTCTCCTGAGTATTTTAGTTTTTGGCCCATGTCAATGCATGCCTTGGTTAATTTTTAAGAGCAAAATTAACTTGCCAGCAACCATTTGCAATTTTTGCAATTATAATTAATTTTTAATGGTATTTCGCATTATGACCAAAGCCACATCCTTTGGTGATTACTGTGAACTATATTATACTACTTTGAACTGTCCAACATGTTTGACATATTATCTGAACTGTGTAAAACAGCCTATCACAAGCATTAAATGAATTCGCGTGGTTCTTAAAGAAGAATGGAAAATCGTAAGGCAATTAGATATATCTCGCCTCATTGACAGTATGAACTGACATATACAGGGTTGTTCACCACGTATAACACGGAGTATTGTAGCTAAACGATTAGATTTTTATAAATTGTATTTTGGGTTCGTTGAAGGACAATTAGAGCTACAATTTAAGAATATTTTTACAAGATACAGAATGTCCCAAATAAGCAGAAATATTGCAGTTTTGTTTTGTTTAAATGGAACATCCTGTATATTATTCTATTTTTAGATTCTACGATTGAAATAAAGGTAAATTTTGGTTAAGGTTTATCACACATAAACCTGACAGTTTTTGAAATATTTTAAATTTTATGAAATTGCAGTAAAAATATTATTTATTTAAAAAGTTATTTATTTAGTTAATAAGTTCATTATTTAGTTAAAAAGTTTATTTATTGATCAGATATTGTGTTGCAATAATAAATTAAAAAAATACTACTTTATACAGAATAACTAAAATACTAAAATTACAGAAATGCTTCTTTACATAGAGTGTCTAAAATTTTTTAAGAATTTTTAGAATTAAAGTTCATATATTTATATACAGGTTGGAAGAAAAATCACGGAAATTCGTCTAAAAATAAAAAAGTATATAACACTTTTTTGTATAATAACATGAAAATAAATCATGGAAATTCGTCTAAAAATAGAAAAAGTATATTTTTTCAACAAAATTTTTGTATAAAACACTTTGAATTTGACGAAAATTTTTTCCGCTGCGTATTTTGCATCTGAGCGTAATATTCATTTTAAATCAGATATATTCTATATTACATAACACATTTTATTATGATGTTACATAAATATACTATTATCATATCACGTATAGTATCCACGCTTCTTTATTTTGTTTAACGCAATTTCGAAAAAATACACAAATATGTATATATTAAAAATAAATTTTAATATGTTTATTGGATTTAACAGTTTATCCTAATTTTAGCTATAATATGTCCTGAAGTACCTACCTTCAAAAATATGGTGTTAAAGAGCAGTGATATATCTGTAACTGTATATCAAGCTGGTAACATGCTAACTTACGAATGTCCAGAAGGATATAAAATGTTTGGCACGGGAATTATTAGATGCACAATTCTGGGGCGTTGGAGTAAAATGCAATCTCGATGCAGTAGTAAGTTATAAAAACTATACGGTGTCGCATTAGGAAAGAAACAACGTATGATCGAAAAAAAAAACATTAAAAAATAAAGAAGAGTATAGCCAAGTAAATGACGTCTAGGGCTTGACCTCGCCAAAACTATCATGGATTGTAACTCCCCAGCCGTCTTTGACGCTGTTTTTTTTCGATCGTATGGTACTATGGTTATAATCCATATTCTTTGTCCATCATCATTTCTGAGAGAGAGAGAGAGAGAGAGAGAGAATACATTTCTAGGTTCATCAGTTAAAACGTTAGTTAAAGTCTTCACTATACAGGGTGAGTTTCCTACGATGTTCTCTATGGGTATCTCGGAAACTACTGGAGACAGAGAGTCGGTTAAATGGGGAAAGAATTGCAGTTATGTGGGATTATAAATATGCGCCTTTTTTTTCGAAAAAGTTCATGGCTTACTAGCTATTTCGAGAAAAACATATTTCGGCTATTTTAAAAATTGTCCCTAATTCCATTATAATATATTTTAGAAAAAAATATTTCAGATAAAAGTTGTAGATAATCACATCCTTCATGAGACTGTGTCCTCCACTTTTTTCTAAAGCCTGTCATTCTTGACATATGATTTTCAAATGTTGACATTTTTCAAATGAAGAAAAGCGTGTAGATACTCGCGCATCAATACGTTCAACATCACTTTCATTTTGACCCCCCCCCCCCATAATGAAAGAAATGTTAAAATTTATTTATATCATAATTATGCTCAGGGGATAGGAAGAGGTGGACTAATTGAATGGGCCTCCTCGATTATCTGACCTATCCATTTTAGATTTTTTTATGCGGTATGATTAACAACAAGGTTTGCACAAAAGAACTAATAAATTAAGAGAGGCACTCGAAGAGGTGGTACGGAAGAAATTTAATTAAGTCGACCGGTTGTTCCGTGAGAATAGCTAATAATTCAGTTTTAAAAAAATGCATTTATGTACTTAAAACAATGGCGGATTTTTTGAACATTTTCTAAAATAACTTAAAACGTATGTAGTGATATTATTTTTTTAAGTTTTAGTTTATGTAATGTAAATTGCAAAGAACCGTTTAATAATATATTCTGTCTTTTTATAAGCTATAAATCATAACAATAATATAGAATACCATGCCAACTAAGTGAAATTAGCCAAGAAAGATAAGAATTGGCTATAACTCAGCAATTTTTCGAAAAAAAAACATATTATAGCTTATATCGCTGAAAAGCTTAAAAAATGGCGCTTTTTATGAAGCCTTGGCCAACTATGGTTTCCATTTAAAAAAATATAATGTTTGTGTCATATGTCAAAAATGACAGGCTTTAGAAAAAATTGGAGAACACAGACTCATTAGCGATGTGATTATCTACAACTTTTATCTGAAAACTTTTTATGTAAAATCGATTATAATGGAATAAGGGGCCATTTTTAAAATAGCCAGTATTTGTTTTTTTCGAAATAAGTAAGCCATGAACTTTTTCAAAAATCTGAAAGGCGCATATTTATGACCCCACAAAACTGCAATTCTTTCCCCCTTTAACTGACTTTCTATCTCCAGTAGTTTCCCAGATACATATAGAGAACATCGTAGGAAACTGACCCTGTATAACTGACTATAAAGACAAACTATTCTGTTTCTCTATATCTACGGGATATCTGTATCTTTCTGTTATTTTAGAAAAGTCTTGTGGCAAACCTCAAGCATCTTTTAATGCAGAAGTACAAGGTGATTCATATCTCTTCGGTGATACAGTGAAAATAATATGTCCTACTGGAAAAACTTATGACCTCTCCTGTGGAAAAGATGGCTCCTGGATTGGAGCTTTAGAAGACGCTACTTGTTAATAAATCTTATCAAAAATAAACATCCTTGTATATTTCGTTTTATTTTTCACAATTTCAGAGACAAATGTAATCGATTTCATTAATATTTAATTAAAAATAAAATATTTCAATTTATGCATTTTTTCTATAAAAATCAATGATTCTCTGAGCTTCTCTGTATCCTGTCTCCATAGCACCACTGACAGTTGAAAATAAAGTAGCATGAGTTGATTCTCCAGCAAATAAAACCGCTGGTTTACTATGAGCTATTAATGGTTCGGCAAGATCATTGGCGCTCGCTTTTGCATTTTCCATATTGGCACTCACGTAAGTATAGGATCCTCGAAAATGTGGATTACTGCCCCATTTGGATCTATAAGTCAGGTAACAAACTATTTTGTAATTAATTATTATATAAAATTGTATAATTCTATTTCTTTCAATATACAGGGTGAGTCTTAAATAAGTGCAAATATTTGTAGGGGTGGTATAAAGCTTGATTTTCATGCATCCGTTATCCGAAGATGCGATATTGATTTTATTGGTTGAATTTAAAGACTTCGATTGGTGAGAAAATTACGCAGTTTATAAATTTATTGCATTTTCATACCTCCGTTCATCGGATCTACGATTTGCTTGTGATTGGTGTTATTTTATATTTTCATTTCCATAACGATTTCACTGTTTTATTTATAGTCTAAGAGCAAGCAACGTTTTCGAGAGATAATTTAAGAAAGTTGCTCCTGAACAGAGTGCGGACCGTCTGGCTGTCGGTAGACGTTGCGTTCACTACTGCGCATCATATCTGTATTCAACATCTGTTGACTATTACGCATCACAAATTCGCCCTGCATTATAGCAGCCTAAAATAATTTATTATTTTTGCGCTACATCTCTAGCAGAATTTAAGCAAATAATGCCCATCCCTAGTCGGTACCGCTGCAATTTTGGTAGTACCGTGAATGCCGTTCAATGTGGTGGCGCAGGGTTGCCATTTATACTAATCGTCAGAATTATTCTGTAAATGTTATTAATAACTTTTCTGAAATTTCCTTATTTCGAGCACAGTTTGGTGTGTGTTGATTTTTTATGTCTTCAAAAGATAATCTCCGGCAGAATTTTAACGTTTTATTCGGATTTTTCGACACTTCCATTTCGACTACTGGTGAGAAGTCCCAGGGTGGTTTTCACCTTCCCAGAGAAGTTTTTTTGTACATCGTTTGTGGCGGAGAATAGCCCTGCGAGTAAGTTATAGCTTTCTTCTTTTTACCCTTTTTCGTATACTTAGAGAAAAAATTATTTCTTATAGATGTGTCCCTTACCAACTTAAGTAGAAGATTTGACATTTTGGGAGTTTTTATTGGAGGAGTTTTTGGAGGAGTTTTTTTTTGAGAACATAGCAATAGTTTTTTTTGGGCCGAAGATTTTGAGCAGTTTTGGGTTTTTATGAATGGTTTCATGAAGGCTCCCTATTGGAGGCTGGTGTGAATTGGCGAGTTTCCCCCTTTTCCGCAAATTTCCAAGTTTTCTGATGGTTTGAAGCAGTTACGTAATGGATATGGGCCCAAGTACGATGCGAAATCAACACTGATTGACTACAGCTTCAGAGCAAAGCTAAGCACTCATTTACGTTTTGCTTTAGAATCTTTTTGCCTTTTTTTTTAACTTTCTACTGAAATTTACTTTATATTGAAACCTTTTTAATGAAACTTAAACAAACGATTACGTTTAGTAATTTATATTTAGTTATAATTAAGTTTCGATATATCAAGATAACATTAATTTATTGTATTTCTTTTAAAGACCTTTTTTAATCACTTTCAAACTAGAGTTATTTAATTATTAATAAATGTACATAGTTTTTTTTTATTAAATTTTGCTGTTTTAATTTGAGATATATCATTACTGAACATCTTTAGCCTGTGGTAATTTTCTTAATTTTTTAAATATCACCTTAACTTGGCTTAAACTAAGTGGTGCCCAACAATATGCAAAAATAATTAAATGAACCTACACCTATTCTTCACCAGACGAAGAGCTGCGATTTTCTTTTTAATTTTTAACATCCTTTTTTATAATTTTTTCTAACCTTTTAAAAAGTCACCGCAGCATTTCAGGAACTAAGGAGGCTAGGACAAACCTATGTGTAGCATATTTAGTTTCATAAAAAAACTAGCAAAATAATATGAAAATCGCATCACTGTATTTTTACTCATAAACGAGAAATTCCATAAAACACACACACACACCCTGTACAGATGTGATGCGCAGTAGTCTACCGGCAGCCAGACGGTCCGCACTCTGTTCAGGAGAGCATAGCAAAATATATATTAAAAAACCAGCTTTATTAAAAGTCTCGTTTTCCCGATGGTGTGACTCTTGTACTGTTATATTTTTATTAAAGTTAAGGCGCACTCTCACGACTGGTCTACTTGGCAAGTACGCCAATATTTGCGTACTTGGCAAGTAACCCCACTAGTCCCCACTTTGTAAACAACATTGGCAAGTGTGGCGCTCACACGACGTGTCCATTTCAACAAGTACACCAGCACAAACATTGTTTAAATCCTTGACAAGGAAACAGTATAGTCGCATCGATGGATACCGGTCGTCCCGAAATTGTCGTTGCTAGTGATTCTTTTTTCTTTTTAAGTTCTTTTATTGTACGATTTATATGTTCTTTGTGTTTGGCCATGCATAAGAAGGGCTCATTTTTGTATAAATCCATAAATTCCAAAACAACATCATTTGAAGACTACACGGGAAAAACCAGTTTTGTCCATTCTAATTAGAGCCGAGAAAAATGAAATTTACTGTTTTTAAAGAGATACATATGTTATTTTCGGTTAAATAATTAGAAAAATATATACTTATTACTACCAATTATAAATTATTAATATTGTGAATTATCGCCATGATCTACCTTATACCGAAATAAAAATGTCAAAATGCAAAACAAAACAGGGGAAAACAAGGGATGTCCAATTAAAGGTTGTATAAAACCTAAATCTAAACTATTATTTTTTTGTTGTAGGGAGAAAATTAATATTTGAGTAGGTTTTTATTACAATACATAAATTTATAATCTTCTTCTTCTTCTAGTGCGAATCCATTAATGGATGTTTGCGATAACATTTTCCATCGCTTCTCTATTCCTGGCGGTGTTTATTAACGACTGTACATCGTGTAGGCCTGTCCACTGTCTAACATTCCTCAGCCATGACATTTTCTTCCTTCCGATACCCCTCCGGCCTTCGATCTTGCCTTCGATTAACACATGCAAGAATTGATATTTGGGATTTTGCATTATGTGCCCCAGGTATGCGGTTTTTTTCTTCTTAATCAATTCAAACAATTCGCGCTGTTTGTTGACACGTCTCAGAACTTCCTCATTTGTTAACCTAGCCGTCCTAGGTATCTTCAGAATTCTGCGATATAGCCACATCTCGAAAGCCTCTAGTTTATTAATGGCAGCTGCTTTCAATGTCCAACCTTCCATACCATAAAGGAGCACCGACCACACGTAACACTTTACGAATCTTAATCTGAGGTTAAGGTCAAAATCAGAACAGACAAGTACTTTTCGGAACCTCAAGAATGCTTGCCGAGCTTGTTCGATGCGACATTTAATTTCCTTGTCTGATGTCCAATCTTCGGAGAGCCAGATGCCCAAGTACTTAAATTTATCTACCCTCTCTATGGGCCTTGTATTGAATGTTATAATGGAGTTTTTAAACACATCTGGATTTCTGGATATTATCATAAATTTAGTTTTCTGCTTTACTCTGTTCTCCTACCTTGTTGACCAGTTGTTGTAGATCGTGTATATTATCTGCAATCAAGACCGTGTCGTCGGCGTAGCGGATGTTATTAATCCACACTCCGTTAACTTTGACTCCCATTTCAACGTCCTCTAGAGCCTCTTGGAAAATAGCCTCTGAGTACAAATTGAATAGGAGTGTAGACAGCACGCAACCCTGTCGCACCCCCTTCTAACTTGTATGGGATTGGACATGGTATTGGCCAATTTTATTTGTGCTGTTTGGTTCCAGTACAAGTTTTCGATGCATTGTATGTCTTTTTGGTCTATATCAAGCCTTTTGAGTAGCTGCATTAATTTGTGGTGTTGCACGCGATCGAATGCCTTTTCGTAGTCTATGAAACACAGGCACACATCCTTTCTCTGATCGTAGCAGTTCTGGACAAGCACCTGTGTTGCAACTATCGCTTCCCTTGTTCCTAACCCTTGCCTGAACCCCATTTGTGAATCGCTTATGTCCCTTTCACATTTTTTGTAAATTCTCTGGTGTATGATTTTCAGAAATATTTTTAGGGTATGGCTCATCAGGCTGATAAGTCTATGATCTTCACAGTTTCTGGCATTGGTCTTCTTAGGCAGGGGGATAAAAGTAGAACGCAACCACTGTTTGGGGTAGTGATCTGTCTCATATATAGTGTTAAATACTCTATGTAGTGCTGTTATGCCTCTTTCATCTAGGAGTTTAAGGATTTCTGCAGGAATTTCATCTGAGCCAGCCGCTGTCTTATTTTTTTAGAAATTTATAATATATAATACTAATTGCAAGATGTATGCTTGTCGCCCATGCGTCAGTACATCTCTGGTTTTTGCCATTTACGCGTGGACTACTCTGGTTTTTCCTTTGTGCGGCAAAATAACCGAGCTGTAATATCTCTGGGACTAAGAGTATTATTTCTTTCTTTTTTCTCGAATGACGCTAATATTTGTCCATAAAGTTGTATCGCTCAACGTCGCTATCTTAATTTCTATGAAAATGTAACATATCTGGTTTTTCCCGTGTAGTCTTCCATTTATTGCTGTGGGAACGATTTAGTTGCCGCCAATATTGAAGTTATTAATGTAAATTTGATATTACATAATCTATTATTGTTTTAACGTTTTAAATTATCCGCAATTAACTCGAAAAACACTACGATCCGGAAATAAATCGGACATACGCTATAACAGTACAATTATTTGCGCAGTTGTTTTTTTGCGCCTCGGCAAGTGTCAACAAGGCTGGCCAAGTACACTTGGCAAGTGTACGATTAATCGTTTGACTCTGGCTATGTTTACCGACAGAGAGTGGGGACGCGACCAGTGACCAAGGAAACCGTTCTCACGACATGGCAAGTATATTCCAATAACAAATGTTTGTCAAGTACACCAGTCGTGAGACTGGTGTACTAAAAATATCAAAACGCGCGTTTAGACTAAATTTAACAAAAAAATATCAAAACGTCCGTTATCGCACGATCTTTCTCCTGGAGTAAAAAAATTACGGATGAAAAGTAGCGCAAAAATGCTATGACCAATCAGAGCGCCGCGCGCCGGCGCCGTCGGTCCATCGTATCGACGGTTAACGGACGCATGAAAATCAAGCTTAGTCGACCCGAGAAACACGTCTATAAGGTTTTTTCGCGAAAAAAAATGAAAGTTCCCAATTTTTTGAAAAGATGTTTGATTTTTTTTTAATTTTTAGTTAAACATAATACGGCAACATAGGTAGTAGATTCAATTTACAAGAAAGAAAACCCAGTAAAGATCCAGCGGTTCTCAAAATGTAAGCAGATTTTTTTTTTAATTTTCAATGTAACATATCTTGGGTATTTTGGACTTATTTGAAAACGGTGAAGAGGAAATTTTTCTAAGATCTACCAGCCCTGAAAATATTTGCACCTATTTAAGACCCACCCTGTATAAAATAATAAAAAATATAATATTAAAATATTTTTTTTTTAAACAAATTGATCGGCATACCTTAAAATTCCATTAGGTTCTGGAATATCAAATTGTTTTCCTGCAAACTTTCTTAACATATACATAGCACCGCTAATAACAGATTCGTCGGGCAGTAACTCTACTAATTTTGACGTAGGCCCATTGACCCATCCAAGCAATACGTTTGGATGGCTATCTATAGCAATGAAGCTAAAGAGATTCTCTAACCATGATCTAAAATATAAAAAATGTTTTTCTTTTATTACGGTAGAGAAGTTAATAATAATGCTAAATAATAAACAAATAATAAAATAATAATGAATGTTCGAATTAAAGAACATAAAGATTATCTAAGAAAGAGAGATTTTCACAAATTTAAGATTTGTCAGCATTCATGGAATGCAGGGCACAAAGTAGATTTTAACCACGCAAAAATTATAATGAAAGAAGCGATAGCCTATAACAAAAGTAAATGTATTTCTTATGCATATGTAGAAGTTAGTAATATATGGCAATCGCTTCTTTGATTTTAAAGAACATAAGTAAATATAAAAAAATAATCATACAGATTGTAAGCTTTGAAGCTTTTTGGTTTTACCTTATTAAGTAATTAATTGTTATCAGGTAGTAATTGTTAATTTTGAAGTTAAACTTGATATTATAATGTAATTTTAACAGAACGTCAATTGTTTTTATAGACGTACCTATGTGTTTGAAATAAACTAAGGTGTTCTCGAATAGTTGCATTTAGATATTTTAGCTAGTTTCTCTTCTTTGTTCTTTGTGCTTTTTTTTGCTTCAAACGACGCGCGACGGAAAGAGATATACTTCCTGAAACGTTAAATATTTTTTTGTCCGTTAGGCAAATTTGTTTATTAGTAAACCACTGCTGACAATTATTAGTCTCCGTTGGATTAACGCAGCAGTGTTTACAAAAATAATTATTTTATTTTATAGATTTCCTTACAGTGGCAAAATACCCATAAGGCTTTTATGGAGAAATTATTCGGTTTTTGGCACAAAAGCAATGTGGATAAAAATAATAACTAATGGAGAAAGATCAATGGATAATGTAAATTTATAGAGAAGTAGTTGACAGTTGGTTCATAATATTATACTATATCATTTTATAACTTGAAATACTTTATACAGGGTGATTCTTAACCTATACGCATAAAGTTGGGAAATTATTGTTGATGACAAATATAATGACTAATAATGAAAAAAAAAGTTAGTAAAATATTTTTATTTACGGAGATAACAAACTATTTGAAATAAAATCAAAAAACGTAAATTCCATTAAATTGAATGTGCACTAAATATTTTTATTTACGGAGATAACAAACTATTTGAAATAAAAACAAAAAACGTAAATTCCATTAAATTGAATGTGCATTTACTGATAAAGTTGATAAATTTTTGTGAAAAAAAACTCAAATTATTTCAGAATCTAAAAATATTTTACTGACATATTTTTTTTCATTATTAGTCATTATTTGTCATCAGCAATAATTTCCCAGGTTTATGTGTTATAGGTTAAGAATCACCCTGTATAATCTAAAATAAATTGCCGAAAATATCGAATAGCTTAAACAAAAAATCTTATAACAGATAATTCATTTAACTGATCTAAATTACCTTCCATTAACTACAGGTCCAGACGAAAATTCTCGTAAGCTTTCTTTGTCCTCTTCTGACCACAGAAAACTTATATCTTTTACGGTACTTGGCCACCATTTGTAAGGGAATTTCAAAAGAATCTTATTAACAGTGCCTAGTGGTACATTTTCAATAGCGTTGACCTAGAGTTGACATAGATATTCTTAATAGATATAGTGCATAGAGATATAGTGCGGAATTGAAATTTATGTGTATTGAGTATCATGAAAATGTAAACACATTCACCAAAATATACCGAAATCCTTTACTTCTAATACTGCACGAACGTTTGCTAACATAGTTGTTAGCATCTAGCATCAAAACTGAACTCAGTTTTAATCATCTGATGATAATGCTAACATGGTTAGCAAAACGCGAATTCAGTGTTAAAAGTAAAGTTTTCTGCTTGTGGTAAGTAAATGTTATATTTTGTTGTTGTAACACCAAAAAAAAGACTTGTATCCTCCAATTTATCTGCCTACTTTATCTTAAAAATATCGTTTAACTTATCTAACTATCGAAACTATCTGTGGTTCTCTAAGATAATTTTTTAATTATAACAATAAATGACTACCTAAAATACTTACCTTTTTATTGGGCAATGCTGGTTCAAATACTTTTTTATATACGTCTTTTAACACCCCCACAGATACCGTCACAATAACATGATCAGCAGAATATTTAGAACCATCAGAACACTTAACAATAACTTTATCATCGGTACTTCTATTCCAAATGATCCTATTAACTTCCTTATTAACAATAATCTTATTATCGATTGGTAGCTCTTTGGAAGGGTCGGGAATTTTTTTCTAAAGCAAATTATTGATAAAATTATTGCATATATGTTGAGTTACTAAACATACTTTCATGACATCAATGATTGTTTTGTAACCTTTGCCTTTCCATCCCAACAGAGGATCGCCTTCGCATGGCTGAAAAACGTAATGACTCGTGGTTGACAGTTGGTTCCAGGATTCAGCTGGGTTTAGGAGGATCATGAATTTTTTGAACCAGTCTAGCACTAAATCGGACAATTGCAAAATATCTTCATCTGCTGGGAAGAAATCTTCTTTCACTCGCTTCTTATATCTAGAATAATATAGGTTTGCTATTATATGTATATATTTGTATACAAATGGTACGTTTTTGGGATTTTCAATTAATTTCATTATACTGTAAATCAACTGTAGACACTAGAGCTGGTAGATAACAATTAAGATAAATATACACGTGATAAATATATATAGGTGTTCGTAAAATTACTATACAGGGTTCGGCAATAGTGCGTCGGGCATTTGTAGCTCCTAGAATAAAAAAACATGGTAATATTGTTTAAGTGCAAACCTAAAGTATGTATGTAAGTATGTAAAGTATTTGGAAGTATTTAGGAAAATATTTTAACTTCTACATGATGGCTTAAAAAAGTGCGAGTGGATTGGTATGATTTTTTTAAATAAACACCCTGTATATTCTTGCATTTTTGGCTTCCTTTCGGATCGCTTTACATAATCTTAAGATATGAATAAATACATTTCGATAGTTTCAGAGATACCTATTAATAAATAAATAAAAAATTGAAATTTTTAGCCTTTCTTAAAAAAAAATATTAAAAATACGAGAACTGTTCTGAAATCTGAAAATAGGTATTGACGAAGAATGAAATTATTGGGCAAACCTACAGTAAGATTAGCCATGAAACATGGCTAAAATACGACTACCCGTAGACACTTAGTGTTTCTGTCTTCCAGCTTCATCAATACGGGAGGAATCAGCAATGATGAACTAGCGATCCTGAAAAATAAAAAAGGGGAGGCAAACGAGGCACTAGGCACCATTTACAACCTGGTTAAGCAGTAGCTCACAATTCGCAAGCGTTACTACCAAAAAACCGCTGCGGAGGTACTTCAACATACCTCGCCGCTATCACCTTGGCCCAGAGAAAACAATAAACAAAAGATGTTATCGTAGGTATGTTATCGTGGAGACTATAATAAAAAAGAAGAATGAAATTATTGGGCAAACCCACAGTAAGATTAGCTGGAAGGCAGAAACACTAAGTCTCTATGGGTAGTCGTATTTTAGCCATGTTTCATGGCTAATCTTACGGTAGGTTTGCCCAATAATATTATTCTTCTTTTTTATTATAGTCCCTAATACCAACCAAAAAAGTTAAAAACCCCAAAACTTTTTATATTGTATTAATTATATTACATTCTTTTTTTTTGTATTTTTGTAAGATTTGTTTTTATTACATTTAAAATTATTATTTCTTATTTATAAATAATTCTCTTTTTATGTATATTTTTACATAATATTGTATATTATTTTGTAGCCCATTAAATAAATTATAATATCAGTTGAGTATTTATGAAATTAGATTGTTAGAAATATTAAGGGGGCGCAACAATTCATTTTTTAAAGAGGGGCGCATGTACAAAAAGGTTGGAAACCACTGTCCTAAGGTCGTTGGCCTAAGGAGTCATGGTTCTAAGTTCTAATCAAAAATAATTGTTTTAGAAAAATTTACTCACGAAATTATTGCAGAGGGTGTTGTAAAGTTATTGTAAAAAAACAAAAATTGTATTAACCCTGCATAATAAGCCAAATACAAAAGTTTTTAAAAAATAACTGAGTAGTCCCAAAAAATATTATATAGGTATTAGAATATTCTTTGGTAGTACCAATTAATAATTAAAGTAGATATATTTATACACAGTTTGCTAAAAAATTATGAAAATAGGGCTAAAAATAAAAAAGGGCACTTTAAATTTTTGATGAAAAACTTTTCCGTTGCGTTTTTTTTTAATCTGAGTAATACTTTCCAGCTAGAATTGTAGTTTCGTTTTTCAGCAATTTGTTTGTGTTATATATAAGTTAAATAACACGAAAGAAAAAAAAAGAAAGATTCAAAATAAGTAAATAATAATTAACAAAAGTATGATAACTATTTAATTAAATCTTTGACAAAACATCAGACTTACTCTGTTGTAAAGTATTCAGCAAAGTTTCCTCTGTATCTGGAGGCGGTTTCTTTATCGTCCTTTACCTTAATTGCTGTAGCAAATAATTTGTCAGTAATTGTTTTATCGGGCGAAGTACCGTTTGGTAGAAAAAAAGACATTCCAGGGTCTGGTGGTAACGAAGATGGAGCGATCAAGTCTAAATCTTTTACCATTTCATATATTATATTATTCTTTTCTCCGTGCACCTATGACAAAAATACGATTATTGATTGGCACGGCAATACTTCTTTTAGTTTTAAGTATTTGGTTAATAAGGAGTTAGGTTAATAATTTAAGTTAAGGAAAGGCTTAGTACTTATCATATATATATTTAATGTCATCATAAGATTGAAATTCTGGCCGAGATCGCTGAAAATAGCCGAAATTATAATGATCCCAAAACACGGTAAAGATTTAAACAGAGTCCCCTCATATCGCTCTATTAGCTTGCTACCATTAGTTTCCAAAATGCTTGAAAGACTGATACTTCGAAGATCCAATTCAGATCCAAAAACCGAAAACTGAATAGCACATCATCAGTTTGGGTTTCGAGAAAGACATTCTACTATTCAGCAGATACATCGGATTACTCGCAATATAACTCAAGCTCTAGAGGACAAAAAGTATTGCACGGGTAAGCGTAAATATGGCATACAGGACTATTTCACAAAATTAAAAATTATCTTCTCATGTCATACTTTGCGCTATTGAAATCCTACCTATATAGTAGAGAGTTTAGAGTCAGAATAAGCGAGGATGTATCTGCAAATTATAGCATAAATGCAGGTGTTCTACAAGGCAGTGTCCTAAGACCACTACTCTATGTCCTTTATACATCACACTTACCCACAAACAATGAAACAACAACAGCTACTTTTGCAGATACAGAGTAATTATGGCTGTCAACAAAAAGCTGGAAACAGCTTCCTTGATCTTAGAAAGACATCTAAATGCAAAAGAGGCATGGTTACGTGATTGGAAAATAAAAATGAATCCATCAAAATCGGCCCAAGTAACGTTTACTTTAAATAGAGACCTGTGCCCTCCAGTATACTTAAACAACATACTAATTTCGCAGTCTTCCTCCACCAAGTACTTAGGTATGCACTTGGATAGTAAGCTTATCACATAGTAAACAAACGTAAACAAATAGATTTAAAAATAAGACTTATTAGTAAATAGGAAGAAGATCTCAACTCAACTATATATCGCTTGAGAATAAACTTCTTTTATGCAAAACCATAATAATACCTATTTGGACATATGGAGCAGAACTCTGGGGATGCGCTAGTACATCAAATATACTTGAATCAGTATGGCAACGGCCCAGCTACGTCGAAACACCGGTTCCGATTAGAACACCGAAGTTAAGCGACGTAAGGCGATACTAGTGGATGGACGGGTGACCGGTTCGAAACTCTGTATCGTGCTGTTGTCAAAAAAAGGCAAAAGTGTAAAATCTATTGACATACACTGCTCATTCACGCCGGTTCGAGGCCGGATGAGGTCGGATATCTCGTGAGTAAGAGTCGATTTAGACACTTGCCAAGTCGGTAGGCCATTGACCATGATATGGCCGAGGACCGCGGTTCGGATTCCGTGTAAACAAAGTAGGCCCCGTCCAGATTAGCCCTGGCAGCAAAAAGGAGACGTTAACTTCAAATCTTTACTTTACCTACTTACTCTGACTTTACTTTGAATCAGTATCTACAAGAAGATTTAAAAGACAATGGCCATCTGATTTAAAACAATATTAAGGAGGAGAGTAAGTTAACTGGAGTGTCATTGCTCTCAAGTCATCAAAGTAGCCCATAAAATTTCTTTGTAATTATTCTGATTGCTAATCATAATAAAAAAAAGTATTTGGTTTTGTATATTGATGAGATATAATCATAATCACACTGATCAAAAAGTCTTATACTTAAATTTTAAAACAAATGTCAATTCAAGATAATACTTTATTTCAAAATTCAACATTGTCTTTGCCATTTTTACCAATACACCCATGTTTATAGGACCTAAGTAGTTGTTAAAACAATATTCTGAATCAAAATAAAATTTTAAACAACATCTAATTAAAAATGTTATTTAAAATATAATTCGTATCAAATATAATAGTCAATATAATTATATTCAAATACTGATACTGTCATTGTACCTTATATTTAAAAACAATTTAACAAATCGAAATAAAAAAAACAAGGTATTAAGTAGCCGTTAAAACACTGAATATTGAATCGTAATGACATTTTAAACATTTGGTTAGAAAAGTCAATTACAAAGATCTACAATTTTTTATTGCTCATTTAAGTAATATTATACCTATACCATTAAATATTAACACGCCTCCTCCAAAAACCGTTATAGTAGGGAAACCCAAGCTGTGATTTTTGGATTTACTTAAGCGCGGCAAAATACCGAGTGCGTCTCAAAAGTGGCTCACCCCTATAACTTTTTATTTTTTTCAGTTAAAATAATTAGATTTGGTATATGAGTATATGACATAAATTAGGATTGATTGGCTTATTCAATTGTTTGTGGTCACTTCCTGTTTCACCGGAAATGACTACAATTTAACTTTTGATTTTTAAATGGCACCCTCGGTATTTTTTTACTTTATTCGATAGAAAATAACACTCTGAATAGAATGACATATCATATGTCAATTTTTGACATTTTCGCATATTGATATTAAATTTGACTGGAAATACCAAGTGTGTGGTATCAAATTATTTTTTCCAGATATGCTAATGAGCAACCCTCGTTCCGTTTGAAAAAATTGAGATATGATTAAAAATACGATTGGAACATTTTCTAACTTTGCAGGACAAGACACTAAAAACATTACACGATCAAATGTATTTTTCCAAGGCTCCTTGATTAAGAATTAGTGTTTATAACATAGCCTTGGCACTCTAGATTGAATTTGAAATACGATTTTTTATTAAAGGAGAATGTCAAAAGGGGTGACATATGATATGTCATTCTATTCAGAATGTCATTTTCTATCGAATAAACTCTATAGTCAATAGGGGAACCAATATTTGAATAATTCAAAATTTGCATAGGATTTCCTGTTTTCAACGACAATGCACCAGTATATTTAACCATATATTTAAAATAATGATTATGTTGAATACCAATGCTGTTATGAATACATACCCATTGTCCTCCAATGTCCACTACACTTCCTCCAAATTCAACAGAATTTATTCTACCTCCAATCCTATTCTCTGCTTCTAAAATCGTTATGTTATTGAAACCATTTTCTAAAAGTTTAGTACCGGCTGCAATTCCTGAGGCACCAGCACCAACAATTATAATTTTTATTTCCTCCTTTTGTACCATTATTTAATAATAATTAATTTTAAAACGAGCGATTTTAACTCTTTATAAAATGAATTGTAACTAAATAAGTTATTTCAGCTGTACACATGTTTTGATTTCATCAAAAAATTATTGTTTATGTTGCGATTAGTTAATCTCCAAAACGCTCTTGACTGATACTGCTATAACCGTTACGTATTTGTATATACAGGGTGATACACAGTCGAGGATATACAGGGTGTCAAAAAAATAGTGTATCTAACTTAGGTAGGTTATAAAAATAAAATAAAAGTTCCTATAAACATAATGCCCTAAAATGCTTTCCGAAGTAGTTACAGTTTACAGCACTCGAAATGTTACATAAAATAACATATTTTGTTTATTTTTAAGTTTGGTACTCTTACACACATTTTAATGTTAAAGCGAATGGCGATAGGATAAAATTCCGTAACAGAGAGCCCTAAAAGGGTACTTTCCGTTAGGGTAGAGAATACTACTGGTGGTACTTCTGTTATCCTTATAGAGACAGTAATTTCAACAAATGAAAATTAAAGCTAAGACTTTTTTATGTAAAAAAGGTGCTAAAATTAGTTCGAAACGGGGAACGGTATTCAAGATATTTGTGTTTAAATGTTCTGATGCAATTAGCAAAATCAGAAGATTAATTTATTTAAAATTTCTTTAAATTTTATCATTTCACTAATACTAAAATCGCTGCATTGTAATTTTTAAACGCAAATATCTTGAAAACCGTTCACTATTTCGAAATAAACGAAGAGCAGCTTTTTTATGTAAAAAAGTTCTGTTGAAATTACTGTATACAGGGTGGGCCGAACTGTATTCCGGAAACTTTGGCAGCATATTCTGCAGATAAAAATAAATAAAAAAGTTCGTATAAATGTATGTCCTAAAATGCTTCGTTTCGGAGATACAGGGTTTAGAAATTTCATTTTTATTTCGATTTTTTCAAAATAATTTCTGAAGTAACGTCAATATTTGGATGAAAATTGGTTTCTGGGAGTTTTTTGATATAAGAAGTTTGATTTTGATGTTAAAATGACTCCTATTTGTAGGGCCCGCCACCTACACGAGTTTTAACTGTTTTGAAGAGTAATAACTTTTCGTCCGTACCTGTATAAAACTACTGAGTGAAAAAATATACATCTCCGGCGTGACTTTCTACGTAAAAAATGTCTGGTGAAAATCGCTACGAGCAACCGTTCTCAAGATATTTAGAATGGAAATAGTAATATAATATAATAAAAATAAACATATATTGAGTAGATATATAGTTCTTTGACTGAAATAGTAAATTTGGAAAATTTTTATTTTTTTAAATTAATCATATTTCTTTTGCGAAAAAATGATGATAAAACAGTTTCTGTGGAACTTAAGGCACAAAAACCTTTCAAATTTATGATTTCAATCCAATAACTATTTAGTTAACATGTTTAATTTATGTCAATGATGACAGGTATCGACAATTTCGATTCCAAATATCTCAAGAACCATTACATGTAGCGATTTTTCCGAAGAGACTTTTTTGCTTAAAAAACGTAAATGTATATTTTTTTACTCAGTAGTTTTATACAAGTACGGACGAAAAGTTATTACTCTTCAAAACAGTTTAAAAACATGTAAATGACGCCCCCTACAAGTAGGAGTCATACTGACTTCAAAATCAAATTTCAATGTCAAAAAACTCCTAGACACCAATTTTCATCCAAATATTGACGTGACTTCAGAAATTATTTGGAAAAAATCAAAATAAAAATTAAATTTATACACCCTGTATCTCCAAAAAGTGCATTTTAAGACATACATTTATACGAAATTTTTTACTTATTTTTATCTGCAGAATATGCTGCCAAAGTTTCCGGAATACAGTTCGGACCACGTAGTACCACAGAATATCTAGCTACGCAACAGAAAAATACTCGAAATGAAAGAGCTAAAATTGCACAAATAGAATACTAGATGGCGCGACAATATCATAATCACAATATAATTAGAAATTTTGAACTTTCGGTTTTGGATCGACGGCTCGTCGACGGCCTTATAGCTCGGCTAAATATGCACAGTTGCCAGATTCAAAAAGACTTGAATTGGCATCCCATTCTTTTTATTGTGTATAATAATATAATTTTATTGTGTATAATATTAAAATAGTTTTAAGTATATTATTACAAAACATATACATTTTTAATATACACTATACCTTATAATGTTAACTAAGAAAATACCTTTAATTACTTTTAAAATTAATAATATACAGGGCGATTGATAGTGATATTTATTAATGCTGGAACGTTAGTAATGAAATATAAGTTTAATAATAATGGAAATAATTTATTAAAATGCAGTACAAAAAATGTTAACTGACTAAAAAATACTATAATAACAAATTTCTTCCGTTTGCCACGTAATTTATATAGACCTAGGTAGATTTTAAAAAGTGACACAGGTACAATTAATAATATATTAGTTCGGCATAAAAGTTGCCGTCACGACATCGAACAATAAATTAAAATTCGTAAAATAAATTAAAATTATTAATTAAACAAATCTTTATAAAGAAACGCAAGTATACCAAATTTGGGCCCAATCGAACTCCAGGAAATGATATCATAATAGTGTACTATATTATGGTACCACTCGATATACTTTAAGGTACCATAATATTGCAATGTCACCGAAGATCCGTAGTATACCAAATTTAAGAACAATCGAACGCCATGAAATGGTATCGTAATAGGGTACTATATTAAGGTACCACTTTATATACATCATAGTTCAATCCTATTACAATGTAACCGAAGATACGTAGTATACCAAGTTTGAACCCAATCGAACGCCAGGAAATGGTATCGTAATATGGTACTATATTAAGGTATCACTTTATATGCATCATAGTACCATCATATTACAATGTCACCGAAAATACGTAGTATTCCAAGTTTAAGCCCAATCGAACGCCATGTACGAAATATAGTACTATATTATGGTACCAGTCGATATGCTTCATGGTACCATAATAATGCAATGTCATCAAAAATACGCAAGTATATATCAAATATGAGCTCAATCGAACGCCAGGAAATGGTATTGAAATATGGTACTATATTAAGGTACCACTTTATATGCATCATAGTACCATCATATTACAATGTAACCGAAGATACGTAGTATAACAAGTTTAAGTCCAATCGAACGCCAGGAAATGGTATCGTAATATGGTACTATATTATGGTACCTCTTATTATGCTCCATGGTACCATAATATTACAATATCACCGAAGATACGTAGTATCCCAAATTTAAGCCCAATCGAACGCCATGTACATAATATGGTACTATATTATGGTACGAGATGATATGCATCATATTACAATGTCACCGAAAATAGGTAGTATACCAAGTTTAAGCCCTATTGCCGCCATGTACCTAATATTGCTATGTCATCAAATATGGTACTATAGAATGTACCACTTTGTATGCTCCATGGTGCTGAAGATATAGTATACCAAGTTTAAGCCCAATCGAACGCCATGTATCGTAATATAGTACTATATTATGTCATTTCCCATATAAATTTACATATAAAATGACAGTGATATTAATTTCATAGCTATCGCTAACGCCGTTTTTTCCCGATTATACAATATGAACTTGGTATAAACTTGGTATAAACACAATCGAACGTCAGGAAGTGGTATCATAATAGTAGAACAATACTTATTATATTGTCGCCGAATTACAATGAAAATTCAGGATTCAATTATACAATCAAACGTCAGGAAGTGATTGTAATTTAGCTCATAAGATTTAATACCAACTAACATGGAAACTGAAAAAAACAGCTCTGATCTATTTTAAAATGTTTAAATGATATAGCAAATTTGAAGGTAGGCTTTATCAGGACGTATTACGATATGAATTACACATTGGCAATACTGCACAAAATTCTTTTAAATTTTGTTTGTAGAAAACTGTTTTCTTTTAAATTTATTGCCCTCTATTATGTAGTAGCGAAACTAGCACATCAAAATATCTGATTTGGAGACAGACTTTTAAAGCCTGTCTCCTTTTGCTACCTACAATTTTATACATGTAACGAGGCTTCTGTTGCGTAGCTAGATATTCTGTGGTAGTACCTACATACGAGAACATTCGAAACCTTCTCTATGCACCTAACGATCTATGGACTATTCGAGCAATCTTTAGCTGTGGGTATAAAAGCCGGCGGCAGGGGCGTAAAGGGGACAGATATAAATAGACCAACGAGTACAGTTGACGCGCTAAATTCAAAATAAATTCTTTCTAGATAAAGAGTTGTAAATCGTTTGTAAATAGTTCTTTAAGTCTTTTATTGTTATTGTTTTTGTAAATTAGTGTTAAATAAATTGTGACACTCTATCCACACGGAACCGACGAAAAACGTAACAATAGGATAAAAGAAGTACCACCAGTAGGACTCTCTATCCGAATGCATACTACTACGTAGTACGTATTTCTCAAATCAAAATAAGTTCATTGGAAACAATAATTTACCTGTAGGTATACAGTACGTCTCTGTCCCCCCGTTCTGTAGCTACGGGGTATTCGTGAGAGGGGAAACGATATTCTCTCGATGTTTTTCGTAAAAAATTAGATGACGCGTCCCATCAATAAAAATTCGACAAATTTGCAAGTAGCCAATAAAATGAGTGGGCGGAGCGATTTGCGGTGACGTACTCGTCATGTCGACGTATAAAATATATTGCTGTTTATTTAAATGTTTTTTGTCCGCATTCCTTTCATAGACACAGATCCAGCAGACGTACTGTACATAAGTGCAACTCGGAATAACGGTTCCTAAAATATCTTAATTTTTTTAAAGTTTGATGACCTCTAACCGGCAAACGAAGCACTTTTTTGTATGGAAGTAAATTTTGTCGAATAGGTACCTATAATATTTATTTTATTTCTTATTTTGATTCCAAAAATACGTAGTCGTCGGAATATTGGGACACCCTGTATGTTTGAAGCCCTGTATACAGGGTGTTTCAAAAAACATGTGCAACCTCTCGTGGGGGGATTCTTCACGTAAAAATAAAATAAGATGTATTTTTCATATCAACATAAATCCGATTCTGTTTTATTTTCGTAGCTACATGGTGTTAAAGTCTTAATAATCTTTCGATTTATTATAATTTTCTTCCACGTAGGTACTTTTAGTGATTCAAATGAAATTTTGAGGGTAAAAGTTACAAGTGCTACATATTTTAATGCTAAAAAAGTGTCGATAATATTCCAGTGATAACCTGTATGCACGTCCCTGGTGAATATGTCAATACTTTTTTAGTTTTAATATATGTCGCATTTATAGTAACTTTTACCCTGAAAATTTCATTCGAAATGCTAAAAGTACTTGGAAGAAAATTATAATAAATCGAAAAAAATATTAAGACTTGACCACCCTATAACCACAAAACCAAGCAGAATCGGACCTATGTTGATATGAAAAATAAATCTTATTTTTACATGAGAAATCTCCTCACGAAAGATGGGAGATGGCACATGTTTTTTTGAAACACCCTGTATCGTTTGAAACCTTATATATTGATAGACATTTCCGAAATGTAGGCAGCTGTACTATGCAGATGTATCGGCAGCACGTTTTATAAAAATGATTGAATATCTCAATCCAGAAACCTGATATTCTGCTTTTTCTGGAACAATAAAAATCTTTTGTGGTATTATTAGTTACTGTTAATTTTCTACTTATTACTTTTATTGTACAAAATATAATTTATTTGACCGTAAGCCCACATGTTTATTTCATGATTAAATAATCTAAATTATTCAGTAGGTACTGTTGAAAATTTATAATATTTGCTTATAGAACATATGTATAGAAATCATAATAAAAAAACAATGCAAAAATTTCTTAATATTTATCACTATTGCATATTATCTACTATACTACACATTATTCTATCTTTAATATCACAGGGATCAATATTAGTGTCATTTTTGTCCATTTTTTCTTGTCGAACAATTAAATCAGTTTCTATCATTATTTTCGAATCTAACTCCATCGGTTCTGGAAGATTTTGAATTGCTTGTTGAAGAATCTCCATTACCTTCTCTAAATGCTTCTGAAACCTATATAAATAAATTTCAATACTGATTGCACTACAAAATTATAATTCTAAACCTACCTGTTAGCCGTTTCTATCCTCTGCCTTTTTTGTAGCTCCATCATTACTCTTAATGTTTCTCTAGCCTGATGTGGTCGAAATTCATTTAATAAATGATGAATATGAATAAACAGTAAACTCAAATCTTCGACTTTCTCAGCCCGTTTAGGAGAATCTGGACAATTTACTAGTAAATCTAAGAGATCTAAAAAATTTGCTAGTAATGATTGATTGAGCTTTTTTAGTTCCCGTCTTCTATCAAAATGTTGTGGATATAATCTCTTTATGCCCTAAAAATTTACAAAATATTTGATATACTTCTCTGTAATATTTGCACAACATAATTTTTATGAAGCCAAGATTTAATCGCATAAAATATTAATCTCTGCTACATAAAACTAATTAGAATAAGTAGAACAATATACACAAATAAATTACCTGGCTTTCTAAAGGTCTAATAATATTCTCTTCCGTATTAAAAGTGTTTCCAAACATATGATAGGTATCCTGAATAGGAGGCGGAGGTTTTGGGGCTCTACCTTTGCGAATAAGCTCGTCTGTGTATTGGCTGACATATTGCATGGGAGGTAGAGGTAATGAACTCACTTGAATCGCATCAGAGGCCATAATTGTATATATTCTTAAGATATTTTAAGCGATATTTAAACAGCTTGAAATAAAAACAAACGTTTGAAAACGAAGAGGTTAGTGACATGACATTTTGTTTGACATTGACAATTCGTCTGTGTTTAACAGAGGTGTTTAACTGGTTGCATAACAATTCAAGTGGTATCTCAGGGTATCTCCATTCAATGCCTTCTATTAAAAGATCAGCCTACGGGCGAGATTTATGACGTCACGCTAGTTAGATATAACGGATTAATAAATATGTTGTAGAATACATGGAAAACATAATTATTCCTCAGATTTTTGGTTTGTATTTTAAAAATGATATAGTTTAAATGAAATATACATAATATACAGTTAATAACTACAACATATATACCTATTTATAGTAACAAATACTTTGGCAAATAAACTATGAACCATACAAATGCAGCAAATGTTTTACAATGTACAAATAATGTATAGGTACATAAGATAATGGGTAAAATGTAAATATATTTTAAATTTTGGGGTTTGAAAATCGATCTAATTTAACAAAAAACATTTAATATCTACTAATAGTGATGTATTATTATTTGCATTCACAAAATTTATATGTATATTTTGCAAGTATCAATGTTCGAAAAATTATATTTACAAATAATACAATATTATCTAAAAAAAGGCGTCAGCGATGGCTATGAAATGAAGATCGCTAAATGTATAATTATACAAAAAAAAAATAATATTATTTTTTTTTTGTATAATGTTTAATAAAAGATGTTAAATTATTCTAAAATTTTTGATTTTCTTGGGATTTTTAGGTTCGGGAAAAACGCTGATTAAGTTTTCATTTGGGTTTTCATTATTTTTATTTGGTTTAAAAAAAACGTTTCGGCTAACTATAGCCTTCACAGTGTTGTGTCATATGAGAAAAATAGTGTCGAATATAATCCAAAAAATTACATATACAATATAATTCACACCTCATAATGTTTACTGCAATTAATAAACTAATATAAACTTATCAAAAGATGACCACATATTTTTAAAATTATTATTCTTAACACTAAAATTATCTACATTGACTATGGAGTACGCAGTAAACATTATGTGCGTGGTGTGAATATTTTATATGCAATTTTTTGGATTATATTCGACACTATTTTTTCATATGACACAACACTGATGGAGGCTATAGTGTTAGCCGAACCGTTTTTTTTTAAACCAAATAAAAATAATGAAAAACCAAATGAAAAATCAATCAGCGTTTTTCACCTAAATTCCAAGAAAATCAAAAATTAGAATATTTAGAATCAAGGTTCAAGAATATCAAATTTTCCAAGATTGTAAAATTCTAGTTAATTATTTTATGTGTACAGTTATTTAGGGAATGGCATCGATGTTCATTTCAAGCCAACTAGACGCCGATTTTTTCGATGATACGGTATAATTCTTACGTAAAATGTAAATAACATTAGACCAATTAAAACCAAGAAATATGAATTTCTTAGTATTTTTAGTAACACCTTTATTCTTAAAACTTAATTTTGTATTATGCAAATATACCAATTTTATTGTTATTTTATTCATATTGTATTCAGCCATCACTTAAATATTTGATATTAATTTGGTATTATAAATAATCAATACTATTCATTAAAAATTACTGAACAAATATATGTTATGCTTAACATACATTATATATTATCAAACAAAAACACATTCTTCTTTTAAACTGTATCAGTCTTGTCTTTACAAAAATCTTTTTAAAATTTGAACTCAAAATAATAATCTTTTTCATGATCTCTAATACACATATTCTTTATTTTTCCCTAGATCATAATACCTACTTACGTGTTTGAATCTATCGAAGCTGAACCAGCAACACTTGGAGTGGAGATTCCACAATATGAATAAAATAAACATAATTGTCCAGTTTTCATTAATACCATCATGGGAGAATATTATTTTTAAATTTATTAAAGATATTTTCAATAAAATTCTCTTGATTTATAACTCGTACCCACTTTTCTTGCTCTTCCGGACACTTTAGGCTGCCTAGTATAATAACTATCCTTAGTAACTATCCTTTCCACCAGGAACACAACAAAGATGAGGCATAGCACCAATAACACACTCCACTTAAGCTTTATTGATGAATTGTTAGAGTCTTAAAAAACACACACAAAAATCACGATAAGTAAAAAATGTATGGGCACTTTTAGGTTAAATCACTTGCACAACGTGTAATTTTTAAAATTTCTATTTTTTTATGCGAAACCGAGAGTGACCATATATCTGGTAGTAGTTTTGTCACTTCAACACCAAAATAATTAGTTTTTTGCACTACAATAATAAATAATACCAAAAATCAAAGAGTTAAAACCAAAAATCAACCGACAAAATATGAAACGGAATCTAACCCAATATCTAAGTATGTACAGCTGATGAAGTAAACAAAAGTCCGCCCGTGGGCTGATCTTTTAATAGAAGGCATTGCTCCATTATTATTAACTAAATCAAAGAACTAAATAAATAAGAGTAATTATATATTTAATCTCTGAAAACATATTTTACACAATATAATATGTAAATTTGTAGATATCCACCACCACCATAAAATAAATTACATTCACATTATCTGCAGAATTTGTAAAACCCAAATGCATTTTTTATAAAAGGGTAAAACAACTTTTTTAATAATATACAATACAATAAATTCAAATATACCATTATAATAACGATACAATACAAATACCATCGTACGATAGCCGATAGTGGTACGATAAATATAAAATTCTCTATTATAATTTCTCAGGACAGCACATTCTGCCACATTGCATTTTAATGTTATGAATTTGTTACATGACAAAATGGTGAATACATTTAGTGTTATTCATAGAAGTTATTTTGAATATTATGTGATAAAATTATGCATTGGGCGTATCTCGGATCTCGGATATTCTCTGGGGAAATCTAAATTTAGCAACTCTATAATTTACAAATTTTAATAAATAGAACAATATTCAAAGTTAAACGACAATTTGTACTGTATGGTTAATAGATATCTACTTTCTAAATTAGTATTCTTCATAAGTTATTTGACGGCTTTGGACTTTTATTTTAAAAGAGTTGTCGAAGGAGAAAATGTATATACGGATAGTTTTAGCTGCCAAGATGTCATCGGCAAGTGCTTAATGAATTATACCGTATGATAAAAAAAAAACGGCGTCAGCGATAGCTATGAAATAAAGATCTGTTATTTTATATGTAAAATTATATCTATGATCGAAAAACAGCATCATAGTGGCTTATGAAATGATAAGGGATGATAATAATTTATGTTAGGCCGATCGCTATTTTTATTTATTTATTTATTATTTTATTATATGGGGTGTCCCAATATTCCGTGGACAGAATTACTACGTATTTTTGGAATGTAAATAAGTTTGCTGGCCACAACTTACCTCTGTACAAAAGTACTTCGTTTGTCCGCTAGAGGGCTTTAAGCTTTAAAAAATAAATACTTTTATAGAATGTACAATGGCATGGGAAGGCGGTTAATCACCGCGACCTTACAGATCTATTGTATCCCCTTTTCTTCAGTTATAATTCATCATACAGTCTCGGGACTTTGATAAAGCCAGTATCTGAGACGGTTTTACAGAGGTTAGTTCTACATCCCTGATATCAATCGTCCTAAAGTTCATGTCATAAATGGTTGAATGAAATGGTCGTCTCGGTGCACTCAGTAATGAGGTGTAATACGAGGTTCTGGTGTTTCCCTATTTTCCCCACAGAATCTGCATTCGCTGTTGTTTTTTAGCTTCAATCTAGTGAGGTGTTCGTTGAGGAGACAAAAAGAGAGTTGTTAAAAACCGAGTGACAATCCGAAGATTGTTCCTACTTAAATCAAGGAAAATCTTAGATTTTTCTATGTCATAAGATCTGAGAAATTTATTCGAGAAAAACACTTTTAAGAACCATTTTTCCGAAACTGATTTACAAAAAATGTTTCTTGTCACATCAAGCTTTGTAGGCCCAGAAAATCTTGTATGCGCTTAAAATCTAATTACTGGATGTACACTGCTATAGTTAGACCAATCATCACTTATGGAGCACTAGTATGGTGGGAAGCGGTACTTAAAGAGACTAATAGAAAAAGCCTCACAAAAGTACAGCGATTAGCAGCTCTAGGTACAACTGGAGCAAGGAACAACACAGCGCAAGCTGCGCTAGAAGCAATTCTGGACTTGCAATCAATCGACTGGCTCGTGAAGGATCTGGCTGCTAAGGGTGCCCTAAGATTAAGAGAATCCAATCTGTGGAACCAGACCAACTACGGTCACTCGAGGATATTGCCAGTGATAGGTATCATGGTAAACACGAGTCCACATCTGCTAGACCAAAAAACGGACTATATGCTCACCAAACATGATTTTGGAGAAAAGATAAGGATTCGCATCCCGACAAGAGAAGAATGGGAAAGCAACCGAGTAATGAACACTCAAGAGATAGCAGTCTACACATGCTTCCGCAAATTCAGGGGGCACAGGTATAGGCATCTTCTCAGAGAAACTAGACATCCGACGATCTTTGAGGCTATCGGATGGCTGTAATGTTCTACAAGCAGAGGTTTACGCCATAAAGGAAGCGGCTAGTTGTATACGAGAGAAAATTGCTGATAGACCAATAGGGGTGATAGTGATATACTTGGCCGCTGTAAGAAGCATCACCATGCAATCAGTGAGATCGAAAACCGTGATGGAATGCCGAGAAGCACTGTCCTGGCTGCGTCGAGGCGGGGCCACTCTGTGCTGGGTGCCAGGCCACAGCAATGTGGTGGGCAATCAGGAAGCAGACCAAAGACATTATAAAGATAGACCGAACATCTCATTCATAAATACTCGTTGGTAGTGTATCAAACATTCCAATGTGTCAAACAAGGACAGAAGAGACAGAGAAGTCTAAAATTTCCGACCCCGGCAACTAGGAGCATTTCGATTGTTCTAATGGCCAGTGGCGTATCGTTTTTTGGAAAGCATTTAATTAGTAAAGTAAAAGTAAATTAATTAGTAAAATTTATACTCCATATTAATATACTACATTAACACTTTTTCGTCAGATGAGTTTTGTTATAAGGTCGATTTTTAATTTAAACTTTCAGTTACTTCTATATAAACTTTCAGTTACTTTTGAATATTCACAGGGTGACTCAGGCTTCCGAAACAGTTCTATATTAGGTTTGTGGTTGGTGACATTTCTTTCATTTTTTTTCAGAATATGGAGGCAATGGTAAAGCACATTTCAGACATTTTTGTAAACATAGGTGGCCGGTACATATTTTCAAACTAAAGTTGTAGATTTGCCATTAAATTTCCATTCCAGAAATACCTAGGGTTACCACATGTCCTTTTTTGAAAAGGACAGTCCTTTTTTGGAATAACTTGTCCTTTTGACTTTTTTTGACTTAAAAAGTTATTTTAAGGTTTTAGTTTTACCATTTTTGATCTTAAAAAGAACTTTAAAATTTGTAATTAGTAACGATTTAGTTAGTTCGCAATCGATAGCTTCCTGTGAAGTACTGTGTAATAGTTGTTTAATCTTGTATTATTAATAACTTCCTATACCTAAAATCAATATTAATGAGAAAATTGAAAATTGATTCATTAAAAGTATCAAACATGTGTGCTATAGTATGGAATTTCTGTCGCATAATAATGAATTACGTTTGCTTCATCTACGTTACCGTAGATGGAGCGCAAGGCTTGGTAGGGTATGTATAAATAAACAAAATACAAGAAGCAAAAAATTATTAAGGCCTAACCCCTACATATATGCTTATTCTCTGCCTTAAGTTCATCAGACTGAAGGGAACAGCCATTCGACGACCGGTTTCGGAGATTTATCTCCATCGTCAGGCCGACTTTGCTGTAACCCTCAACGAAAAGCATAAAAGCAGAAAATAGCATTTGAGTACAAAACGTACTACTATGGCGAGTGCTAGATGGCGAGAGCAGCTAGTAGTAATAGGTAAAAAGCTTTTTTGGAGGCCTGGGTCACTCTGTATATAGGTATGTATAAAACTAGTAGCCTAAGAATTATTTACAGTTCGTCCCATTCTAAAAAAAAGATAAACACATCGTACAAATGACTCTAGGAAGAGGTATTTGTACAGTGGTAAAAAATTGTCTAAACAGGGCCGAAGGGGCAGATATATTAAAGCAATAAAATGTAAAAAAGGTCGGGTAACACCTTTGTTTATTTGCTGAGCAAAATTCCTTTAGAATATCGTATATAATGACCAGAAATGACGCAATTTTAAGAAAAAAATGTCACTTTCTGGCTTATAATAAAATTTCAAATGCAAAGTTTATATTCAAATTTGTTATGATCTACAACAGTTAGGTAGTCATTGAGACAAATTATAATTCAATTACTGGCTACTACGTTCTTGTTTTAATAGATTAATTACAAATATAATTAGAAATTATTTTGATTGTGAGAGGCTCCCTTGTGGAACGCCTATGTACAATGACGAAAACAATACCCACCTGTGAAAAGACAAATTCGGGTAATTTGAGCTTATTTTTCCACACACTTGACACTGTCGTACCATACTGAATTCGCAGATTCAAAAGTACGTTAAACAAAAACAAAAACCACCGAAAAACACTGAAAGTTCACTTTCGTCTTGATTCCGACTTCAAACACACCGCAAGCTAAACGTAGTACGCTATAACGGACCAAGGGCCGTTGCGAGGGGTGGTGGGACGGACGGCTCATTTCATTCTGCAAGACTAGCAGCGACGTTGCCAATAGTTCTAGACGTTTCAGCACATTAAACAGTAAACATGTCCTTTAATAGTAAAGCATATATCCTCTGGTTAATAACCATATTATTACGCATGCTTCTTTAAAAATAAACTATTAATTTAATTAAGAAATTGAGATTTATTGATGTCCGGTAAAGGTTTTAAAGTCACCTTTTCTGCAAATCAAACTGAGTAGATAGGCGCAAATTTGAGATGCGGCAATGTCGCCTTCTCTATCTCAGTTGGTTTTTACAGTACGTAGTCAACCTCCGATTGTTTGATCGGGTTAAAATGTCTAATGTAATATCTGTTCTTACTAAATCTATGAAGCAGACAGACTCGCCAAAGACGGGGCCAGGGGAGAGGCCGTGGCAGATGACCCACCACTTGTGACGATCAACACACTGAAGGAGGCTATAGGAACTGCCATCAAAGTCAAGCAGCAAGAGACGTGGTAACACCGTGAGGACTGCGCTACAGTTAGAAGACTATGGCCAGTGGTAGAGAAAAAGACAAAACAACTACTAGAGTACAAAAAGGACCTAGTACGCATAATTGTAGGTGTCGTCACTGGAAACTGTCCCATGGGGGCAAACCTCGTAAGATGGAAAGTTTCCGACGACGACTACTGCAGAGAATGTGGGGAGGAAGAAGAAACCATAGAGCACCTGCTGTGCCACTGTCCGGCACTGTATAGAAGCTATCACAGAAGCTATATAGAGAGCCGCACTCCACTTTTGCTCCTTTGCTTCACGCATGCATTGAAATGCCAGAGCGAAGTAATACTTCAATATAGTTCCTTTACGAACGTAGCGTGTAGCTCCGTGGTTGAGGCTGCCGCTCTGTTATTACGAAGGTTTTTTAAGAGTTTTTTCCTCCGATTCTACGGATCTGATTTAAGTAACCAACATATTTATTAAAGTAAAACACGTCGGCATTGCCTCTATACTCCCAATGCATGTGTGAGCAAAAGCGGAACATGCAGTCCTCGCCCGGTCAATAAAAGAGCTACCTAGGGCAAACACCGGCCCCCCTGTTCACAGGGTTCGCTTAGGTGGTTGAGTGCTTCGTCAGAAGAACAACATACCATCTTATCATGTTATTTTATTTATTGTATATATTGTATATAGCACCTTTTTATTGTATTTAAGGAGACATTCTCAATAAATGCTTTGAAACTTGAAACTTGCCGCTCTGTGAGCAACGGGACGGTGGATCGAACGTCGGTAGACATATAACTTTTTTATTTTTTTACAGCTGTTTTTATTTTTTAAAACTGTTTGTATTTTTTTATTTATTTAGAGTTGTTGGTAACAGCGATCAAAATACGCCGTAGACCCAAGGCCTCCGAGTGAGGGATCAAATATGATCCCAAACCCCAGCAACCTAACCCAACATAACCTAATCTAAAATCTACTTGGCGAAAATATGGAATGTTATGTTAAGTTAGTATCACCCTATCACAAATTATATTTTGACGATGACAATTGATAAATTTTAAATTAATTAACGTTCGGGTTTATTTTTGATTGATGTCCTGTAACGGACAAACGAAGCACTTTTCTATAGAGGTAAATTGTGTGCAATTAACTTATTTTATTTCCAAAAACACGTAGTTGTTTCTGTTCTATACCTACGGAATATTGGAAATCCTGTATATTTTGTAGGTCTGCTCATTAGCGTAACTAGCCATTCATCCTAGGGGGGCCTAGGGCGGAGACCAGGGGGGGCCTAGGTCTTTTGTTTTTAAAAAAATGAAGAATAATTTAAAAAACACGTTTTTGAATAAAACGTTTACATGAATTTCTTTATCAGTAAATTTCATAGACTTGGTTATCAAACCGTGTTCCCGTAGATTTCTTAAATACCTACAAATTTTCTAAAAAAATAAAAGTTAACACATTTTTTGAACACAACAAAATAATATTAACTAAACTAAACAAAGTCATTTTTAGTACCATCACAAGCAAATAAAAATTAATACGTAGCCAAGAGTCATAATTCAAGATTTCGCTGGAGGGTGCCCAGCAGTACCCAGGGGGGGCCCGGCACCCCCGTGTACCCCTGTAGTTACGCCAATGAGTCTGCTTTCGTCAGTTGTAAAATATTTCTACTAATATTTATGTAGGGGTGGGTATAGTTTTCGCTCTTCCTGTACTTGTTCTCGATTTTTGGTGAAAGTCAAATGTTAATTGTTTAGCAAAACATAGGCATCTCAAATCTCATTCAAAAATGTAGTTATTTTTTTAATTTTCTTTTCTAAAGGACAAAAGAAACGCTTTTTTTATAAAAGAAAATTGTGATTAAACTTATTTTTATTCAAAAAATACGTAGTAACTCTGTGGCTATGGAATATGATACACTCTCTATATTAATCGCATATCTCTTGAGAAGTTGAAAAGAATTTTGAAAAATAAATAGTTTGAAAATTAATTAATTATTAATTATTTAATTATTTAAAAAATAAATATAACACTATTTACTAAATAGATTTGCATATGAATGCGTTTTACATTTTCCATTTAATAGCTATTTATGTAACTAGTACCTAAAATGATGTTTTTTAGGACGAATCATTACTGTTTGCGGACGAGGCGTTAGCCGAGTCCGAAATAGTAGATGAGTCCTAAAAAACATAATTTAGGTACGTGTTACATACACTATTTTTTGTCATACGCTTTTTACAGTTTTTTAGAACGCATATTTGCAAATTTTCCATATTTGAAATTATAATGTTTGAAAAAGTTGGCTTATAAATTCATATCTTAGTAACGAGTTTGTTTATTTCATCGCATTTTGACATGTCATTCGAAATTTGTCACAAAATCACACAAATTCATCAACAATTTTAAAATGTTCCAAAATCCCGAACATATTGCTAATAAGGCCAAAGAAATCGTGTTGGATTTACTTCCTGTGAAGTCTCGTGCCATTTACCAGAAAGAATATGATGTTTTTAATGAATGGAAAGACAAAAATGGCGTATTCGTTGTAAATGAAGATGTATTGCTAAATTATTTCCACGAAAAAGTAAGTACCTAGGTACCTATTTAAAAGTGGCTTTTAAATTAAAATATTCTTAAATTACAGTCACAAACATTCAAACCATCGTCAATTTGGTCGAAATATTCCATGCTGAGAGCAGTGTTAAGTGTTAAAGAAGATATTTATATTGACAAATTTCCAAAACTTATTGCTTTTTTGAAGAGGAATTCGGTTGGTTACGAGCCTAAAAAGTCTAAGGTTTTGTCCATAAAAGAGATCGGTGATTTTTTGGCCACGGCTAGTGATGAAATTTATTTACTTACTAAGGTAAGTTTGCGATAATGATTTTTAAAATATATAGATGGTTTCTTATTCCATTGTATTTGATTTTTAAATTATTAAATACTAACAATATCAAAAGCTAAGTTATTTGGAAAAATAAAAATGAAATGAACAATTTTGTGCATTTTGAAAACTTGCATCTGCAATCGAAACGACTCCTCCATTGGCAGGTAAATTTACTTTCTGATGAGGTGGAGTAAATGCGAACGATGATGTACTTGGTAATACATCCGTGGAAGTGGTCGCGATTTTCTTTTCCCCCATTAGCAGTTTGCAAACTTTCTTCTTTTTCTCAATAGATTCTTCTATGTAACCTTCGGCCACTGTGGACGACCTAAATAATTATTGTTGTTTAGAACAAGATCGGAAAATATTAAAATTTTTACCTCCAACCTCCTAGGCGTTTCAGCGATGTAAAATCCACATCTGCATCTGCAGCAAGAGTAGCAGAACTACGTCGGAAACAATGACCTGTATATTCGTTTGGGTTCGACAACTTTAAAAATGCTGCTACAATCGATGGCATCTTCCCAAATGAATGAATGCCGACTCGTTGCACGGTGCATTTTCCTTTACGATAAGAGATGAAGACATAATCATGTGGTACATTTTTTGGCCTAAGACAAGCATATTTTCTATACAACTCAACTGGATTGACAACGTTCCCTTCGTTCACCACCGGAAACACTCTTTTGATATTAGTTTTTGTATCCGCAAGGGTAACTAAAAGGCAGCTGTTGTCTTTTTCTATGATGTCTTGCACTCGTAGAGATTACATTCTTCTCTTCTACATGCTCCACAAAGGCCAATGACAAGAGCTACCTAAAAATCAAATACAATGGAATAAGAAACCATCTATATATTTTAAAAATCATTATCGCAAACTTACCTTAGTAAGTAAATAAGTTTCATCACTAGCCGTGGCCAAAAAATCACCGATCTCTTTTATGGACAAAACCTTAGACTTTTTAGGCTCGTAACCAACCGAATTCCTCTTCAAAAAAAGCAATAAGTTTTGGAAATTTGTCAATATAAATATCTTCTTTAACACTTAACACTGCTCTCAGCATGGAATATTTCGACCAAATTGACGATGGTTTGAATGTTTGTGACTGTAATTTAAGAATATTTTAATTTAAAAGCCACTTTTAAATAGGTACCTAGGTACTTACTTTTTCGTGGAAATAATTTAGCAATACATCTTCATTTACAACGAATACGCCATTTTTGTCTTTCCATTCATTAAAAACATCATATTCTTTCTGGTAAATGGCACGAGACTTCACAGGAAGTAAATCCAACACGATTTCTTTGGCCTTATTAGCAATATGTTCGGGATTTTGGAACATTTTAAAATTGTTGATGAATTTGTGTGATTTTGTGACAAATTTCGAATGACATGTCAAAATGCGATGAAATAAACAAACTCGTTACTAAGATATGAATTTATAAGCCAACTTTTTCAAACATTATAATTTCAAATATGGAAAATTTGCAAATATGCGTTCTAAAAAACTGTAAAAAGCGTATGACAAAAAATAGTGTATGTAACACGTACCTAAATTATGTTTTTTAGGACTCATCTACTATTTCGGACTCGGCTAACGCCTCGTCCGCAAACAGTAATGATTCGTCCTAAAAAACATCATTTTAGGTACTAGTTACATAAATAGCTATTTTGATACGTTTTATGTCCATTTTTTGAATGACATATATATTTTATGTCTGTCCATAAGAAATTATGAACAATAGAATTAAATAATAATAATTCTCATTTTAAAGATCGTCATTTTTTATCATAGTCTTACGAATGAAATATTTTATATACAGCGTGTCAAAAAATAGTGTATCTAATTTCGGTGAGTGATTCTACAGGTAAAAATAAAACAAAAAGTTCCTATGAACATAACGTCTTTCCGAAGAAGTTATCCCATATTTTCTAAAAAAAAATATTAATTTGAAAGACACTTGAATTCCCTGACTTACGATTTTAAATAGTATGGATACTCTGAAGAGAAATTCGATTAAGGAATTAAATAAGGCTGTTAGTTAAGCCCTAATGTGATACAAACTTCGGAATTCATTTACTGTGAACGATTTTTTATAAAACTTTTTGCATTGTATTGCTAATAAGATATATTACAAAGTTTACCCAATTAAATTCGTTGCTTTCACTTTAGTATTTAAATAAACACACATATACAAATACATACATACAAGATGGCTCCGTATTCCGCAAAAGTTCTGTATCAGGATTCCCATTTGAGATTTTTACTCCAAACCTTTTACAAAATATGTATTTAATGGTAGTTCACATTTCAAAAATATTTTTATAGATATACAGGGTGAGTCAAATATATATCTATATTTGTTTAGTTCAGTGAATTTGCTATAAAATTCCGGTTCCAAAAATATCAATAATACCATAGAGTCTACTAAGTGGTTTTTGAATTATGACCACAACCATGAGGTCGTCAATCTAGACGTCCACGAACCTTCGTATGAGAACTTCTAATCGAGACGATCGACTTATTGTAAGTTTATCGCTAAGGAACCCCCGTTTGCCAGCTTTTCAAATTGATAATGAATTGCACTTAAGAAACGTATACATATTAACTAACGGACTATAAGAAGAAGATAAAATGAAGCAAATCTTATGCTTCGGGACCAGAACTTACTAGATGTATTAACTAGGCCCAAAAGCAAAGTCATGGTCTTAATGTAAAATTTATGAAAAAATGTTAGTGTCTTCTTCAAAAGCGAATATTTCCAACAAAAATAAAGCTAATGAGATGAACCAAAAAACAAACCATCGAGAAAGGATGTATCTAGATGATAAAATTATTTTTAAATTTCTTGCGGTTTTGCCATAGTCCACAGGGTGTATCAAACTTTCACCAAAATATCAACATTTTGTTTACCCTCGTATAATTAACAGATGGGGAGTTTCATTTTTAATTTAGAAAAAAATATTAAAAAGTCAAATAATTTGGCTACACACTGCTTAAAAAATCATCAAAATCGGCCCATTAAAACAAAATATATTAACCTTCAAAATACATCAAAGTTTTAAGGTGCCCATTTTTCGTTCCGGTGAATGTATTTCAAAAACTATACATTTTAGTCATATATTTTTCTAATGAAACAAACCTTTATTTTTTTACTAGAATCCAAAAATCAATTAATATATAGGGTGTTCTATTACAAAAAACACAACTTTGATGTGTAACTTTTTTGGGGGACACCCTGTAGAACTCTAAATAATTTTAGAGAATGCTTTAAATTGACTTACATAAGCTCACAAAATTTCACTTCAATACAAACTTTTGTTCTCTTTGCAAAAACCGCGTCGTGTATGTCGAGCCACCCTGTATAAGTCGATTTCAATCAAAATTTCAATGGTTAGAATATAAGCAGAATAGGTATAGCTTATGCATTACATTTATTTACTTCAATAAATTTACTTAGAAAAAGAATTAAAAAAATCAAAATATTAAGAAGGAAATAATTAAGAATTTACTAAAATTATTAAAATAAAAAATTAAAAGCAACGAAAAAAAATGGGTAAACATTTTAGTATTTTATCTATAAAACACAATACAGAAGGTTTCACATTAATACATTCACAGTAATTGAATTCGGAGGTAAAAGTCTCTGGGCACTCCACCACAAATTACCTATAACAGTTGCGAAAGAAAGCGACTGCATCGGAAACCGTTCGGCAAACCCGACACGCCTATTGAGTGGTGTAAATACACCAGTCGTTTAGTCCGGAAACCCATGCTGTGTCGTATTCGCTTGCTGGAGTGACATAGTGCGTGGTTATATGTTTCTTTTTAAAAACGCGTGTAGGATTTTTGTTGAACTTTTGAACTGTTATTTCTAAGTTTTGGTAATTTATATATCTTATTTAAAATGGGATACAAATGTGTTTATTTATAAGGAAAAAAAGATATTTATAGTATAAAAAATTAATTTATTTAACAAAATTTAATTAACAATGTGACAAAATAGTTTGGTTGGTTCTACCGGACCTTTTTCGACTATATAAATCTTTATTTCTAAACTTTAATACATCAAATATTTTCAATCTAATAAATCATTTAATGATGTAAATAAGAGGAAATTTTTCACATGGGTGGTCAAATTCTATAGTTTTCATTATCAGCCTCTGAATCACAGCCTCTGAAAAATGTTTTCAACTCAAAATGCCTTTAATTATGTTTGACTACATCATTAAAAAGGGTCTTCAAATACATCAATGTGATATTTGTCTAAAATTTACAAAAGAATCCGAATCTCTCGAAATTATGTACCCATTTAAAAGCCTTTGATCATGAAAGTGGAAAAATTTGTTCATTTTATTTACAGGCCGGAAAAATTATTTATATTAAATTTTGATGAGTTTTGCACTGAAGAAAACATACAGAGGCTGTTTGATATAATGAAAACTATAGAATTTGACCACCCATGTGAGAAATTTCGTCTTATTTACATCATTAAATTATTTATTAGATTGAAAATATTTTATGCATTAAAGTTTACAAAAAATAAAGATTTATATAGTCGAAAAAAGTCCGATAGAACCAATAGAAAAGTAACTATTTTGTCACATCTTTAATTAAATTTTGTTAAATAAATTAATTTTTCATACTATAAATATCTTTTTTTTCCTAATCTCCTACGAACTGATATAATATGACGAGCAATCTATTAAATTACTGAGAGATTATATGCCTCGATAATATATTGGTGCAGATTATATTCACCCAAACAAATAATAACCCAAACTATACATTGATGCGGATTGTCTATGAACTCTTTCTGAAGGCCACAGAAACCTGAACACGGAATTCGGTGTTCTTTCGCATCTGTTGTAGTTAATTTGTGACTCCACTATATGCGTTGACCTGTAATTTTTAGTCTGCCGGCTATTTGATTGCATGTGAGCGCGGTTCCATAAGGATATATCGGCTAAAAATATAAACTAAATAGTCGGCCGATCAAAAATTGTCTGTCAGCTCATAGCCTAAGGCTACGCAATGTAATCAAATATTGGGCCGATCGGCTCCATAAGATTGTATTGTTTTCACTTTTGCAACGAAATAGTCTCGCCCGATTAAAAATTACATGTCAGTGCTAACCTAACAGAAAAATGCATGCTTCATTTAGAAATACGTAATAATTACTTTTATTCAAATATGCGACACTTGTTTTGAGTAGTGTATTGTTACGTTTTTCGTCGGTTCCGTGTGGATAGAAAGTCACAATTTATTTAAACACTATTTATTTAACACTAATTAACAAAAACAATAACGATAAAAGACTTATAGAACTATTTACAAACGATTTATAACTAAGAATTTATTTTGAACTTTAGCGCGTCAACTGCACTGGTATATTTATAACTGCCCTCTCTAGGCCACTGCCGCCGGCTTTTATACCTACAGCAAAAGAAATAGTAGAATAGTCCATAGATCGTTAGGCGCATAGAGAAGGTTTTCGAATGTTCTCGTATGTACTAGTCCATTCTAGTGGGTCTCGATTCTTCTCGAACGAATGAATCATTGCGGTGTCTATGCGATGTTAAGGTCATCCGAGGGCGGGCCATATTGTTAGGTTAGGTCGAGTCCACACCGGTCCGCAACACTGCCCCCTTCTTAGGTACATGCTCGTCCCGAGATGTACACGGTGAATGAAGGTATTTGCAAAGCTGGCCCCTGGTACATTGCGAAGTCTGGAAGAAATAGCAGTCTACAGTTTTCTCTCCCGATCTCAGCTTTGGGTTGTAGCAGCAAACAAGGATCTCGATTCCCGTAAATCTGAACAAGACTTCAATCATGTTCCGGATTGTACGCCAACTCAAACCATCGAGTCCACACGCCAGCTTCGGTATGGCTAATCGTGTAATGATGTTGTTTAGCAAGGCTTCTCTGAGTTCAATCAGGGTGTTCCATAGATTGAGATAAGTCGGCTTACTCGGCGACCATTCCTTAGTGACTAGGTAGAAGATGTGTCTTGCTTGACCATGTGCATTGTCGGTTAGCCTCAAGACGCTTCCAACCTCTGGATCCTGTCGGCGTAGTTCTCTGACACGCCCAAACTTCTCATTGAACGTCGCAGCGATTCCTCTGGACATCCGCAAACCTCGGGCCACACAATGAGCGAGCGAATAATCAGGAGGCACGGAAAAGAGGTCTCGTTGATCTTCTTTGGTTACACCATAGCGAGCCTTCTCACTGCTGTTGTATCGGGCCATGAAATCGTCAAAGGACATCTCCGAATCAGGGGGATCAAAGCTGCAGGTTCTCACGGTTCCAGCACGATCTATTTCGCCTTGGTAGGGGCTCAAACGGTTGAAATGGACTACCCTCGGTTTTCCTTTTGGCAATTTTCTGATACGGTATACGACGTCATTAATTCTATCCATGACTTCGTATGGCCCTTCCCACGAGGATTGTAGCTTCGGAGATAACCCACGACGTCTCTGCGGGTTATATAGCCACACCAACTTCCCTGGTTGGTATCCTCCATGCTCAGCTTGAATGTCGTAGTGTTCCTTCATTCGGTCACTAGCACTTTGAATATTTAGGCGGACTCTCTGATGAATGTCGTCCATCCTTTGACGTAGTGTGTGGACATAATCTTCTCCGGCGACTTCTTCTCCCGGTCGGCAACCAAATTTCAGATCACAGGGTAGGCGCACTTCCCGTCCCATAACGATGCTGGCTGGAGTTTGCCCTGTAGATTCTTGGACGGATGAACGGTAGGCCAACAGGAACAGGTGAAGAAATTTGTCCCAGTCTCTTTGGTGGTCAGAGACTACTTTGGCCAGATAACGGTTGATAGTTCTGTTCATGCGTTCAACCATCCCATCGGATTGTGGATGTAGAGCAGTCGTCCTGGTCTTGCGGATGTTCAGGACTTCACAGACGCCTTGGAACAGATTGGACTCAAAGTTTCTTCCCTGATCTGAATGAAGCTCCATGGGAACACCAAACCTGCAGATCCATTCTTTAACAAGGGCATCAGCAATCGTGGACGCTTCTTGATTTGGCAACGCGTAGGCCTCGACCCATTTGCTGAAGTAATCCATTACTACCACAATGTATTTGTTGCCATCGTTCGTCTCCGGGAAAGGACCAGCCACGTCGATCGCTATTCGTTCGAAGGGACTACCAACATTGTACTGGCGCATAGGGGCTTTACCACGCTTTTGTGGCCCATTAATGGCTGCGCAAATGTCACATTTCTTACACCAGGCCCTCACATCTTCTTTGCAGTTCACCCAGTAGAACCGTTCACGCAGCTTGCCAAGTGTCTTGGTAACACCAAGATGTCTCCGCTGGTTCCATTGTGAACTTCCTCCAAGACTTCTGGGACCCTCTTCTTTGGAATGACGATCTGCCTTCTCTCTTCTTGTCCCTCCGGTCTCTCGATCACACGGCGAAGTAGTCCGTTATCTATTACCAAGGAGTTCCACTGGGCCCAGTACGACTTTACGTTCGGCGAATATCTGCAAACTTCTTCCCACGTTGGTCTTTGGCCTGTGTTTTTCCAGTTAATTACTAAACCTAATTCTGGGTCACTGGTTTGGTCATTTGCAAGATCTTCGGGTTGCCAACTATCATTAACCACAGTTGTTCTTAGGAGTTTCACTTCTTTCTCATTTTTGTCTGCTCGGGAATTCACTTTTCTCTCTCTTTTGTCTGCTCGGGAACAATGCTTACAGTCCTTAGCGCAAGGTCTTCTGGAAAGTGCGTCGGCATTCCGATGGATTGCCCCAGCTCGATGTTCTGTGTCGAAGTCAAATTCTTGTAATCGTTCAATCCATCTAGCTACCTGCCCTTCAGGATTCTTAAACTGCAACAGCCATTTCAAAGCAGCATGGTCTGTTCATAACAAGAACTTTCTTCCATAGAGATACTTGTAGAAGTGTTCCACTGCTTTAACTACTGCTAGTAATTCTCGTCTGGTTACACAGTAGTTCCTTTCCGGTTTTGACAAGGTCTTACTAAAATAACCAATGACTTTTTCTTGACCATCCTGGATCTGAGACAGAACAGCGCCTAACGCAACATTGCTAGCGTCGGTATCCAATATAAAGTTTCCGTTGCCAAGAGGGTAGCTAAGTATGGGCGCACTAGTCAGGGCCTTCTTCAATTTTCGGAATGCCTCGTCAGAATCTGAGTCCCAAGAGAAACGCCTCTCGCCTTCGGTAAGTCTGGTCAATGGTTTTGCGATGGTGGCGAAACCCTGTACATAGCAGCGATAGTATGTGCATAGTCCCAAAAAGCTTTGTAGTTCATGTTTATCTTTAGGTATTGGCCACTCTTCCACTGTCTTGGTCTTCTGTGGATCTACCGCAACTCCTTGGGAGGAGACTACATGTCCCAAGTAGTGTACCTTTTCTTGACACAGATGACATTTTTTGGGGCTAAGTTTCAAACCAGAGCTCCCTAGTCGCTTGAAAACTTCTTCCAAATTCTTCAGATGATCGTCAAAGGATTTCCCAACCACTATGATGTCATCCAGGTACACTAAACAGGTAGTCCAGGATAGTCCCTTTAACACAGACTCCATTAGTTTTTCGAAGGTAGCTGGCGCGTTGCACAATCCAAAAGGCATGACGGTAAATTGCCACAGTCCGGAGCCCACCGAGAACGCTGTCTTTTCCCTGTCTTTCGGCGCCATGTCGACTTGCCAATATCCACTCTTCAGATCTAACGTAGAGAATATCGTTGACCCCGCCAGCGTGTCTAGAGTATCGTCTATCCTCGGCAGGGGATAACTATCCTTCTTGGTAACATTATTGAGCTGCCGATAATCAACACAGAACCTGATGGTACCGTCTTTCTTCTTTACTAATACTACCGGCGATGTCCACGGGCTGTTAGATGGTTCGATGACACCCTCTTCTTTCATTTCTCGAAGGATTTTATCAGTTTCTTCACGTTTGGCGAGCGCAAGTCTTCTCGGATTTTGTTTGATTGGTCGTGCATCTCCTGTATCAATTTTATGTTGTACTAAATTGGTACGACCTCTCTTTCCTGCTTCTCCTTTATCAAACACATCTTGATACTTGATTATCAGGTTTCTCAATTTTCTAATATTTTCGGGAGATAATCCCTTAACGTTTACTAACTCCTTCACCATTTTGTCCGGAATTTTTGAAGTCGAAACTTTGGAGGCTTCCACGCTTCGAAGGACTGAGGAGACCGAACAACAGTACCCTAAGAGGGTTCCCTTCTTCAAAGATACAGAATAATAATTCGTGTTCATTACTCTCACCGGAACAGTTTTCTTCGCTCGTAGCAGGGCTTTTCCAACAGCGATCCCTCGTCCTATTTCGCTGTCATGGTTCCTTGGCTCCAACAGAATAATACTCCCATTATTCATTTTACCTTCTAGGCAACCATCCAAAAATATCTCACAGCGCTCAGGGATCGAAACATCTTCTGCTACCACCACGCGAAGCGTCTCCTCACATTTTCGATGCAGAACCACTTCTTCTTCATTTATTTTCAAAATTCCTTGTTTGAGGTTTAGCTCAAAACCTCTAGTGGTCATGATGTCCATTCCGAGAATAAGTTCATCTTCGATGTCTGCTACTAACAGGTGCTACCGATAACAAAATTAAGATCTACCTCTCCATGGATGAGAGCGGAGCTTCCTGTAGCTGTACGTAGTCGCCATTGTCTTGTTTTAATCCTTTTTGATGTTTTAAGGATATCCGGCCTGATGATCGTTTTGGTCGCACCCGTATCCAAAAGCATGGTCCGTAACTCTCCATCCACGAAACCATCCACAAAAATGCTGTTGAACTTGTGTTGTAGCGATGCGACTTGAGCAGTTTTCGTTGGAACCTGTTGGGTACTGCTCGATATGTGTCCCTTTGATTCGACACTTGGCGAAACCGGGTCCACGTCCTTTTCTTTACAGTGACTTCTTACGTGTCCTGCCTGGCCGCAATTCCAGCAACAAGTCGGTCCTTTCTTGCCCATGTACTCCTCCATGACTTTTTGTACAATGCTTACCACGGATTCGTCGGAACATTGGTTGACCGCCCGTACTCTCACTAGAGACCGAGAACTTTGTTTCGCGGCCTCAAATTCTAGGGCACGTGCTAAAGCATCCACCAAGTGCGTTGGGTGGGCTAGGAGAAGTGCCTGTCTTGTCTCGTTGTCACGTAAGCCGTCGGAGAATGCCTGTACTGCCAACCGCTCCATAACATTCTCTGGCGCAGCAGGGTACGCAAGGCGAACGAGGCGGGCTACGTCGGCTTCAAACTCCTGCAGAGACTCATTTGACTTTTGAATGCGATTTTTTAGCTGGGAATGATAGACATGTTCCAAATGAGCTTGGCCGTACCTCATTTCTAAATGTCGTACCAATTGCTGATAATCTCCCTGTTCCGATGGTGACAATGTCTGCAGGATATCAGTCGCATCTCCTCGCAGTGCGACAGTCAAAGCGGTAGCCTTTTCAGCGATTGTCCATCCGTTCGCTCTCGCAGCGGCCTCAAACTGGCAAAAATAATTGGCCCAAGCGGTTTTTCCGTCAAACTGTGGAGGCTTAATAACTGACTTTGAGATATACTTATTTTCGACTAGTTTCGGCCCCTCCGATGTTTCTTGACATTTTGGTGAATTTGACTTCGCTATTTCTTCTCTTAAAATTTCGATTTTTCTATTTACATCTTCCTCAATCTCTGTTATTTTGTCTTGTGTATCTGTTATCTTCTCTTCTAATTCCTTGGAATTTTCTGTTATCTTTTCTTCTAAATTAAGTATTTTATTATTAAAGCTGGCCTGTATGTCTTTAGAATTTTCTGCGATCTTATCTTCTAAAATATTAATTAAATCCTGGGAATTTCCCATAATCTTATCTTTCAAACTGTCTTCTCAGTTTATTATTTTACTATTCAAATTGCCGTTTAAATTGTCTTGCAATTCCCGGGAATTTTCTGTAATTTTGTCATTCAAACTGTCTTCTAATTTTTGTAGGCACGAGTCAAGGTCACCTTCCAACTCAAAGCAAAATGTGTCAGGATCCTCACCTTCCTCAATCAAAACGTCTCTCAGTCTGGCTTGCAAAATGCTTTTCTTTCCATCTGTCTCGCATTCCCTCTCTTCCAGTATGCATTTTAATTCCGACACTTTCAGGTCTTTCAATTTTTTTGGAGCCATCGTTAGTCTTTTTATTTTTCTAGTCTATCACACACGCCACACTTGACACCAATTGTTACGTTTTTCGTCGGTTCCGTGTGGATAGAAAGTCACAATTTATTTAAACACTATTTATTTAACACTAATTAACAAAAACAATAACGATAAAAGACTTATAGAACTATTTACAAACGATTTATAACTAAGAATTTATTTTGAATTTTAGCGCGTCAACTGCACTGGTATATTTATAACTGCCCTCTCTAGGCCACTGCCGCCGGCTTTTATACCTACAGCAAAAGAAATCTAGAATAGTCCATAGATCGTTAGGCGCATAGAGAAGGTTTTCGAATGTTCTCGTATGTACTAGTCCATTCTAGTGGGTCTCGATTCTTCTCGAACGAATGAATCATTGCGGTGTCTATGCGATGTTAAGGTCATCCGAGGGCGGGCCATATTGTGAGGTTAGGTCGAGTCCACACCGGCTCGCAACAGTATTATATTTTGTTCATTTTTAAAAACAATGGTAAACCGTTTTTCTTGAAATTTGATACTCTTGCACACATTTTAATGCTAAAACGAATGGCGATAGTGTAAAATTCCGTAAAAAAACCCTGTAAGGGTACTTTACATTTTACATTAGGGTAGAGAGTACTACTAGTCATTTCTTTATCTTATAGTCATGGATTTTAAGAAGTTCGAATTTAATGTTTTCATGCATCCAAGTGGTTTTCTTTTTCAAATTTCTTGGTTCTATTTATGTAGGTAGCTGTTAGATGAAACATCTGAAATTCCGATAGTTCCTAGATATTCTCAGTTTTCATGCATCCGAATTTCTAACGTTTCCTGCAGAAAATAAAATTTCGGATGTTTTAATCTGACGGCTATCTACATACAATTAACCAAGAGATTCGCATGATAGTATTTGGTTACCAAAAACGTTAAACTCAATTTTTTTAAAATCTATGAGGCCATTTTTTCTAAAAAAAAAACGAAATTTGATGGATGTATGAAATCTGACATGAAGTAGTATGTCAGTTTTTGAATGTCGTCTATCGAAATCCCCTGACATCATATAAGTCATTTATCTATGTCTGACACGTTGAAGAGATGTTATGATTAATATTGTCAAGGTGTATTACTGGTTGCATAACTGCATACTGCTAAAAAAATCGCAAAGTAAATTGAGGAACCTGGCGCATTCGCCAGAAAGTAAAGAAAATTATAGAATTCTTTAGAAAAATCTAGAAACAACCGCCAGGGGGTATATAAGGCCCGCGCTTTGACAGTCTGGGGATAGTCTGAAGTTTGATAATACCGCGAAATACCGTTAGAGTAATAGTAGTTGCATAAGTTGTGTTTTAAATAGTATAAGTTGTGTGTACAGAGTGAAACAAATAAATTCGTTAAGTATTTTATCGTGAGTTTAAATAGTGGACCCACGGAATCCGTAACAATATTAATATGTCCATAGTTTTTATTGTTTTACTATATATAGTTGTTATATATTACCAAATCAATTAGCCATGTGGATTTTATTTGTAGTGTTAAATATACATATTTTAGTGTTAATATATTAATGTATTCCGCTTAATAACCATAAATTATAATAATTATAAGTTAATTCTATATTTTAATTACATAACAATGTAACATATGTATCGCAATGGTATAAATTAATTAAACGATGACAACCTTTTAACTATATAAAACATAAAATACTACAGGTAGAAATGCAGCTAATGATCAGTTAATGGTAATAAATGACTATTGGATAAATATAAATAGATTTTAATGTTTTTGGATATACTGTTTCGGTTTCGAACGGTATGGGATAGTTCAAAGAAAATACTAATTGAAATGTGTAATATTGATTACAGATCCAGAGCATTGGACAGTAAAATTCACTGGAACAGGCATATTAAGAACATTGCCAGCGAAGCCGTAAAGGCTCTCATGATATGCAGAAGACTGCTGCGTTAATCCAAAGGACTTTTTTGAAGAGATCAATCCGCCACAGAGGAATATAAATTTTTTTAATATTTTTACATTTTAACAAAAATATATACATTTTATTTTATTTTTACTCTTTAATGTTTGCCTATTTATTAATGTAATACAAAAGAGAGAGAGAGAGAGAGAGAGAGAGAGAGAGAGAGAATATAAAAAAATACTTTATATTTATTATACACATATTTTCTTTGTTTGGTTTGTTTCCTTTTATTTTTAATTTTATTAATAGTACATAGTTTTATTTAACATATCATTATAAAAATATTATACATATTATTAAAAACATATTATTCAGTACTTGAATACCGAGTAGTGAAATTATCCTATTAAGCCTTTACACTAGTGGAAAGTAGAAACCCCTTATAGGTTAAACCGAGCATGCTACGAAGATCGCCGCGCACAATAAGTAGAGTACGAACCAACTAAGAACATGTCACGAGCTTGATAGAAAACGATCGCCTTCTCTCTTGGGTTCTAATCATGGACGCGCCAGTGCAAGAGAGACAAACGATGTCTAAGTGATGACGCTCGTAGCATGTTCTTAGTTGGTTCGTATTTTAACAATAAGTTCCACGTCAAGCCCAAGTCTTCCAACTTGTATACAAAACAACGATTATAAAGTAACGATACTAAGATACTAAGTACCAAAGTAACGAGTAACTAAAGTAACTAAAGTAACGAGTCCTATTACCAAAAGTAACTAGTAGTTACGAGTCCATAAAAGTAACTAAAGTTTACATCACTAATGTATACCATGTTAGTAAGACTCATGATTACCTATGGAGCAGTTGCTTGGTACACGAAACTATAGCAACGTACAGCAAGGCAAAACCTGTGCAAAGTACAGAGATTGGCGTGCATCTGCATTACAAGTGCTATGAGAACCTGCCCAACAGCAGCAATGGAGGTCATTCTAGACCTAACACCACTGCACATTGTCGTCGATAGTTATGCCAATGCGACAATGATTAGAATGGTCATTGACGGAAACAGTACTGGGAGAATTTTCAGGTCAGGGGCTTGGAACACCCTCAAAAAAAAATTCCACTCCTCCAACTCCCAGTGGATGACATACCACGAATTTACAACTTTGAGAAACACCTCACTGTAGTATTGAGCAATAAAAAGGATTGGAAGAGAGAAACGTTTGCTCAGCATGTAAAAGATCATACAATAACGTGGTATACTGATGCTTCCAAAACCAAAGCAGGGACAGGGATAGGAGTATTTAGGCTGAAAACTAAATACTCCCATCCAATGGGCACCCCACCAGCTTCCTTCAGACAGAAATCTACGCTACCAAAAGACGCGTACAATTTATTTATTAGATAAGAACTATCGCAAACAGGAAATAGCCATCTTATCCGATAGTCAAGCAGCACTAAAAGTGATCAACTCAGTAGCCATCAATTCGAAATTGGTTAAAGAATGCCTAAAGAAGCTGAACAAATTAGGTAAAGAAAATAAAGTTCTCCTACTCTAGGTGCCCGCTCATAAAGGGATAGAAGGCAATGAAAAAGCAAACGATCTAGCTATTAAAGGAGCGAACACTCCACTAACTGGACCAGAACCGTTCTGCTTTCCAAGCGGAAACTAGCTTAAAGCGAAACTGAAGAACCTGGAGAACTCCATCCGTAACCTGGAATGGAATTACTTACGACCGATAAAATTAAAATTTTCCTTTATAAGAACAATTTTCGGATCTTCATGGGGTTTCTAACAGGACACTGTCTCCTCAACGAACACCTCAGTAGATTGAAGCTGAGAAACAACGGCGAATGCAGATTCCTTTGGGGAAAATGGGGAAACACCACAACACGTTATCACTGAGTCCGCCGAGACGACAACCGTTCATGCCATAAACTTTGGTACAGCTGATGTCGAAGATGAAGAGCTGGTCTCTGTGGAGCCGTCTCAGATACTGGTTTTTGTCAAAGTATTGAGACTGTATGATGAGCTATAATCCACTATAACTCAAGAAAGGGAAACACACAATAGAACTGTAAGGTCGGGGTGATTAAGCCTCCTGCTAAGCATTCTACATTCTACAGGGTGTTTCAAAAAACATGTGCAATCTCTCGTGGGGAGATTCCTCAGTAAAAATTAGATTTATTTTTCATATATGTTGAAAAATATATCATCATTTATTTTTCAACATAGGTCCGATTCTGCTTTGTTTCATTAGGTTAGGTTAGGTTAGCTACAGGGTGTTGAAGCCTTAAAATTTTTTCGATTTATTATAATTTTCTTCTAAGTACTTTTAGCGTTTCGAATGACATTTTAGGGTAAAAGTTACTATAAATGCGACATATTTTAAAGCCAAAGAAATGTCGACATATTCACCAGGGACGTGCATATGGGTTATCACTGGAATATTTTTATAAAAAAAGCATGTACGCCACTGACTTTTTCTCTTGTTAGCGAAATAGTGTAAGCAGTTTAATGCCGATTAAAAGTTTTCTGTTGATATTGTTGCGAGCCGGTGTGGACTCGACCTAACCTCACAATATGGCCCGCCCTCGGATGACCTTAACATCGCATAGACACCGCAATGATTCATTCGTTCGAGAAGAATCGAGACCCACTAGAATGGACTCGTACATACGAGAACATTCGAAAACCTTCTCTATGCGCCTAACGATCTTTGGACTATTCTAGATTTCTTTACCTGTCGGTATAAAAGCCGGCGGCAGTGGCCTAGAGAGGGCAGTTATAAATATACCAGTGCAGTCGACGCGCTAAAATTCAAAATAAATTCTTAGTTATAAATCGTTTGTAAATAGTTCTATAAGTCTTTTATCGTTATTGTTTTTGTTAATTAGTGTTAAATAAATAGTGTTTAAATAAATTGTGACTTTCTATCCACACGGAACCGACGAAAAAACGTAACAATTGGTGTCAGGTGTGGGGTGTGTGATAAAAAAAAATAAATAAATAAGACTGAAAATGGCTTCGAAAAAATTGTTGAAGGACTTGAAAGTGTCGGAATTAAAATGCATACTGGAAGAGAGAGAATGTGAGACAGATGGGAAAAAAAGCATTTTACAAGCAAGACTAAGAGACGTTTTGGTGGAGGAAGGTGAGGATCCTGACACATTTTGCTTTGAGTTGGAAGGTGACCTTGACTCGTGCCTACAAAAATTAGAAAATAAAATGACAGAGAATTCTAAAAAATTAGACGACAACTTGAACAATTTGAATAGTAAAATAATTGACTTGGAAGTTAATTTAGAAGAGAAAATCAGTGATAAAATTAATACTTTGGAAGATAAGATCGCAGAAAATTCTAAAGACATACAGGCCAGCTTTAATAATAAAATACTTAATTTGGAAGAAAAGATAACAGAAAATTCCAGGGAATTAGAAGAAAAGATTATAGAGAATTCTACGGAGCTACAAGACAAAATAACACAAATTGAGGACGATGTAAATAAAAAAATCGAAATTTTAAAACAAGAAATAGCAAAGGCAAATTCACCAAAATGTCAAGAAACATCGGAGGCACCGAAACTAGTCGAAAATAAGTATATCTCAAAGTCAGTTATTAAGCCTCCACAGTTTGACGGAAAGACCGCTTGGGCCAATTATTTTTGCCAGTTTGAGGCCGTTGCGAGAGCGAACGGATGGACAATCGCTGAAAAGGCTACCGCTTTGACTGTCGCACTGCGAGGAGATGCGACTGATATTCTGCAGACATTGTCACCATCGGAACAGGGAGATTATCAGCAATTGGTACGACATTTAGAAATGAGGTACGGCCAAGCTCATTTGGAACATGTCATTCCCAGCTAAAAAATCGCATTCAAAAGTCAAATGAGTCTCTGCAGGAGTTTGAAGCCGACGTAGCCCGCCTCGTTCGCCTTGCGTACCCTGCTACGCCAGAGAATGTTATGGAGCGGTTGGCAGTACAGGCATTCTCCGACGACTTACGTGACAACGAGACAAGACAAGCACTTCTCCTAGCCCACCCAACGCACTTGGTGGATGCTTTAGCACGTGCCCTAGAATTTGAGGCCGCGAAACAAAGTTCTCGGTCTTTAGGAAGAGTACGGGCCATCGACGAATGTTCTGACGAATCCGTGGAAGGGATTATTCGGAAGATAATGGACCAGTACATGGGCAAGAAGGGACCGATTCGTTGCTGGAACTGCGGACAGGTGGGACACGTGCGAAGCCGTTGTAAGGAGAAGAACGAAGAACCGGCTTCGTCGAGGTCGGAAAACTACTAAGGGTCGAAATGAAGGGGCACACGTCGACCTGTACCCAACATGCCCCAACGAAAACTGCTCAAGTCGCCTCGCTACAACACAAATTCAACAGCATTTTTGTGGATGGTTTTGTTGATGGAGAGTTCCGGACCATGCTGTTGGATACAGGTGCGACGAAAACTATCATCAGACCGGACATTCTTAAAACATCGAAGAAGGTTAAAACAACACAATGGCGACTACGTACTGCTACGGGGGCCTCCGCTGCTGTCCATGGAGAAGTAAACCTTAATTTTGTTATTGGGAGCACCAGTTTTGAACATCCAGTGTTAGTAGCAGATATCGAAGATGAACTTATTCTCGGAATGAGTTCAACTAAACTTCAAACAGGGAATTTTGAAAATAAATGAAGAAGAAGTGGTTCTACATCGAAAATGTGAGGAGACGCTTCGCGTGGTGGTAGCAGAAGATGTTTCGATCCCTGAGCGCTGTGAGATATTTTTGGATGGTTGCCTGGAAGGTAAAATGAATAATGGGAGTATTATTCTGTTGGAGCCAAGGAACCATGACAGCGAAATAGGACGAGGGGTCGCTGTTGGAAAAGCCCTGCTACGAGCGAAGAAGACTGTACCGGTGAGAGTAATGAACACGAATTATTATTCTGTATCCTTGAAGAAGGGAACCCTGTTAGGGTACTGTTGTTCGGTCTCCTCAGTCATTCGAAGCGTGGAAGCCTCCAAAGTTTCGACTTCAAAAATTCCGGACAAAATGGTGAAGGAGTTAGTAAACGTTAAAGGATTATCTCCCGAAAATAGTAGAAAATTGAGAAACCTAATAATCAAGTATCAAGACGTGTTTGATAAAGGAGAAGCAGGAGATAGAGGTCGTACCAATTTAGTACAACATAAAATTGACACCGGAGATGCACGACCAATCAAACAAAATCCGAGAAGACTTCCGCTCGCCAAACGTGAAGAAGCTGACAAAATCCTTCGAGAAATGAAAGAAGAGGGTGTCATCGAACCATCTAACAGCCCGTGGACATCGCCGGTAGTACTAGTAAAGAAGAAAGACGGTACCACCAGGTTCTGTGTTGATTATCGGCAGCTCAATAATGTTACCAAGAAGGATAGCTATCCCCTGCCGAGGATAGACGATACTCTAGACACACTGGCGGGGTCAACGATATTCTCTACGTTAGATGTGAAGAGTGGATATTGGCAAGTCGACATGGCGCCGAAAGACAGAGAGAAGACAGCGTTCTCGGTGGGCTCCGGACTGTGGCAATTTACCGTTATGCCTTTTGGATTGTGCAACGCGCCAGCTACCTTTGAGAGACTAATGGAGTCTGTGTTAAAGGGACTATCCTGGACTACCTGTTTAGTGTACCTGGATGACATCATAGTGGTTGGGAAATCCTTTGACCATCATCTGAAGAATTTGGAAGAAGTTTTCAAGCGACTAGGGAGTTCTGGTTTGAAACTTAGCCCCAAGAAATGTCATCTGTGTCAAGAAAAGGTACACTACTTGGGCCATGTAGTCTCCTCCCAAGGAGTTGCGGTAGATCCACAGAAGACCAAGACAGTGGAAGAGTGGCCGATACCTAAAGATAAACATGAACTACGAAGCTTTTTTGGGACTATGCACATACTATCGACGCTATGTACAGGGTTTCGCCACCATCGCAAAACCATTGACCAGACTTACCGAAGGCGAGAGGCGTTTCTCTTGGGACTCAGATTCTGACGAGGCATTCCGAAAAATTGAAGAAGGCCCTGACTAGTGCGCCCATACTTAGCTACCCTCTTGGCAACGGAAACTTTATATTGGATACCGACGCTAGCAATGTTGCATTAGGCGCGCTGTTCTGTCTCAGATCCAGGATGGTCAAGAAAAAGTCATTGGTTATTTTAGTAAGACCTTGTCAAAACCGGAAAGGAACTACTGTGTAACCAGACGAGAATTACTAGCAGTAGTTAAAGCAGTGGAACACTTCTACAAGTATCTCTATGGAAGAAAGTTCTTGTTAAGAACAGACCATGCTGCTTTGAAATGGCTGTTGCAGTTTAAGAATCCTGAAGGGCAGGTAGCTAGATGGATTGAACGATTACAAGAATTTGACTTCGACACAGAACATCGAGCTGGGGCAATCCATCGAAATGCCGACGCACTTTCCAGAAGACCTTGCGCTAAGGACTGTAAGCATTGTTCCCGAGCAGAAGAGAAAGAAGTGAAACTCCTAAGAACAACTGTGGTTAATGATAGTTGGCAACCCGAAGATCTTGCAAATGACCAAACCAGTGACCCGGAATTAGGTTTAGTAATTAACTGGAAAAACACAGGCCAAAGACCAACGTGGGAAGAAGTTTGCAGATATTCGCCGAACGTAAAGTCGTACTGGGCCCAGTGGAATTCCTTGGTAATAGATAACGGACTACTTCGCCGTGTGATCGAGAGACCGGAGGGACAAGAAGAGAAAGGCAGATCGTCATTCCAAAGAAGAGGGTCCCAGAAGTCTTGGAGGAAGTTCACAATGGAACCAGCGGAGACATCTTGGTGTTACCAAGACACTTGGCAAGCTGCGTGAACGGTTCTACTGGGTGAACTGCAAAGAAGATGTGAGGGCCTGGTGTAAGAAATGTGACATTTGCGCAGCCATTAATGGGCCACAAAAGCGTGGTAAAGCCCCTATGCGCCAGTACAATGTTGGTAGTCCCTTCGAACGAATAGCGATCGACGTGGCTGGTCCTTTCCCGGAGACGAACGATGGCAACAAATACATTGTGGTAGTAATGGATTACTTCAGCAAATGGGTCGAGGCCTACGCGTTGCCAAATCAAGAAGCGTCCACGATTGCTGATGCCCTTGTTAAAGAATGGATCTGCAGGTTTGGTGTTCCCATGGAGCTTCATTCAGATCAGGGAAGAAACTTTGAGTCCAATCTGTTCCAAGGCGTCTGTGAAGTCCTGAACATCCGCAAGACCAGGACGACTGCTCTACATCCACAATCCGATGGGATGGTTGAACGCATGAACAGAACTATCAACCGTTATCTGGCCAAAGTAGTCTCTGACCACCAAAGAGACTGGGACAAATTTCTTCACCTGTTCCTGTTGGCCTACCGTTCATCCGTCCAAGAATCTACAGGGCAAACTCCAGCCAGCATCGTTATGGGACGGGAAGTGCGCCTACCCTGTGATCTGAAATTTGGTTGCCGACCGGGAGAAGAAGTCGCCGGAGAAGATTATGTCCACACACTACGTCAAAGGATGGACGACATTCATCAGAGAGTCCGCCTAAATATTCAAAGTGCTAGTGACCGAATGAAGGAACACTACGACATTCAAGCTGAGCATGGAGGATACCAACCAGGGAAGTTGGTGTGGCTATATAACCCGCAGAGACGTCGTGGGTTATCTCCGAAGCTACAATCCTCGTGGGAAGGGCCATACGAAGTCATGGATAGAATTAATGACGTCGTATACCGTATCAGAAAATTGCCAAAAGGAAAACCGAGGGTAGTCCATTTCAACCGTTTGAGCCCCTACCAAGGCGAAATAGAAGATCGTGCTGGGACCGTGAGAACCTGCAGCTTTGATCCCCCTGATTCGGAGATGTCCTTTGACGATTTCATGGCCCGATACAACAGCAGTGAGAAGGCTCGCTATGGTGTAACCAAAGAAGATCAACGAGACCTCTTTTCCGTGCCTCCTGATTATTCGCTCGCTCATTGTGTGGCTCGAGATTTGCGGATGTCCAGAGGAATCGCTGCGACGTTCAATGAGAAGTTTGGGCGTGTCGGAGAACTACGCCGACAGGATCCAGAGGTTGGAAGCGTCTTGAGGCTAACCGACAATGCACATGGTCAAGCAAGGCACATCTTCTACCTGGTCACCAAGGAATGGTCCCCGAGTAAGCCGACTTATCTCAATCTATGGAAGACCCTGATTGAACTGAGAGAAGCCCTGCTAAACAACAACATTGCACGATTAGCCATTCCGAAGCTGGCGTGTGGACTCGATGGTTTGAGTTGGCGTACAATCCGGAACATGATTGAAGTCTTGTTCAGATTTACGGGAATCGAGATCCTCGTTTGCTGCTACAACCCAAAGCTGAGATCGGGAGAGAAAACTGTAGACTGCTATTTCTACCAGACTTCGCAATGTACCAGGGGCCAGCTTTGCAAATACCTTCATTCACCGTATACATCTCGGGACGAGCATGTGCCTAAGAAGGGGCAGTGTTGCGAGCCGGTGTGGACTCGACCTAACCTCACAATATGGCCCGCCCTCGGATGACCTTAACATCGCATAGACACCGCAATGATTCATTCGTTCGAGAAGAATCGAGACCCACTAGAATGGACTCGTACATACGAGAACATTCGAAAACCTTCTCTATGCGCCTAACGATCTTTGGACTATTCTAGATTTCTTTTACCTGTCGGTATAAAAGCCGGCGGCAGTGGCCTAGAGAGGGCAGTTATAAATATACCAGTGCAGTCGACGCGCTAAAATTCAAAATAAATTCTTAGTTATAAATCGTTTGTAAATAGTTCTATAAGTCTTTTATCGTTATTGTTTTTGTTAATTAGTGTTAAATAAATAGTGTTTAAATAAATTGTGACTTTCTATCCACACGGAACCGACGAAAAAACGTAACAATATTTTGTCGATTTCGGCCTACTTGATGAGATAAACGCAATTTTATTAATTTGCCTTGATCCAACTCTAATCCAATCCTAACCTAACAACCTTTAAAAAAAATTAATATCATTAACTTGTGAAAGTTTTATATAAGTACTAATTTATTCCTCACCAAAAAATATTAAAAAAAAAGTTTCTAGAAACATGGGTATTAGTCGTAGCGGTAGACCAAAAAACGTTTCAAATCGTGATAGAATAAAACCGCTTGGCAGAGAGTTTACTTACATATAGTAGGTTGATTTGGCCCGCAGCACCTTATCAGGAGTGGAAGCAGATTCAAAATGGCGGAATTTTTCAAAATGGCGCAGCTTATCTTAATTCTTATGAGACTAATGGGGTTGAAATTAATAGAATAGCAATTTTAACTTTTATAATTTATTAAAAGTACATCGTTTTTAAGAAAAAAAAATGGCGTGATTTTTTACAAAATGGCGCCGGATACCATTCCTTAGTCTTCGGAATCTTGTAAACTAAATTAAAAGATTAAAAAGAATAAGTCTACTCAGAAACTTTTTGTTAGTCTAGCTCGGAAAAATATAAAAATATTTAAAAATACCAACTTTTGAATTACACTGTTGGTGCACATGTCTTTGCAGGAACTGCATTACAGTGTACATGGAAGACCACTTCTTTTGCATTTACAGCGACTACTGCTACATCCAGTTTTACAGGAGCATTTAGCTAGCTCTTGGCATGTCTGCCATACATTTGGAAGAACAGACCATAGAGAAGGCAGGACCATAGAGAAGTCCACTTTGAATTCTTTTCAACCCAGCCCCATCCCTTAGGTGATGGCGTCAGCCATATCGTAAGAACGACCCCAGACTTGACCAGCTTAATAAGCAGTCCTTAGGATATGTTGATACAGTGCTGTAGAAGTCGGAGGTATCAAATGAATTGGCTTGTTTTGAGAACAAAAGAATTATTTTCTTGTGGTATCAGCGTTGGTTGCAGTGCTAAGTGGATTGTACATCTGAACAGTGAAGATAGCAAGAACTTTGACGACATCGTCCGGAATGGAAGACAGTGATGGGCTTGAAATCGCTTGAAAAGCTTTGGTTGCCTTATCGCTTTGCGAATTCCATGTTTTCCAGGCAGACTTTTTTCCTTTGTAAGAAAAGAAAGACACCGTGTCACATCCTGTAAAAGCATGAAACCCAGGAAGAGCGCTAGCTTGTCGCCAAGAGCATCTAAAATATGTTTTTTTAGGGCAAGTGTGTTATTTGTGTGTGAGAGGCTTACCTAGGCCATAAGGTGTGCTGCTAAAATCGTCTCTTTGCACCTGTACCAAAAAGAACCCATAAATTCTGGAGACCAGAGATTTAAATTGTGCGTAAAAAGCTATACTAGTACATCAGTATCAACTGTTCGCACTACCACGTTCTGAGACCCATGCTGCACCGCATCCTTTAAATGTAATATTATTCTGCCATCTGCTTCTTCTTTGGTACTATATTTTACACAATTAAGGGATGAGTTTGCCTTTGCTGATGAGTAAATTATGTCACCTATATTTGATACATATACTATTTTGCTTTCTACTGCAATAAAAGATTTTGCTAAAAAAATGAAGAGATCAATTTTGTTTAATGGTTTTTTTAAGAAATCTGGCCAGTTTGGTGTAATTCTAGTAAGGCCGGTTACTTGGCAGCGAATTCCATATCCTCGTTCTTCACGGACAGTATTTTTAACGCTATCAATTACATATTGATCCCAAACAATATCAATGCGCGATGCTCCCAATTTTGCGGCATCTTTTTCAACATAAGTTTTAAGCTCCAGTTCAAAATATTCTTGAAATGTTTTGCTATAACGGGGAATGACAAAATGTACAAGAGCTGCACCATGATAAACAATACCATCGCATGATTCTGGATCAGTGTCGCTTGGTAAAATATTTTTTCTTCGGATTTTTTTTTGTTTGGCAGGGCAGGTGGGGAAGGGGGAGCGGAAGGGGGTCTTCTCACAATTACTTTCTTGCTGCTTGTAATAAATTCTTGATTTGAACTAAAACTTGTATCTTGCGCGTAGGTGATAGAGAATTAGCTCGCAACTACTAATTAATACAGAACTAAATTCCGCCATTGTGAATTTTATATACTTAGTGTAGTATTAATCCTATTATTATTAGTATTTGAATTCAAAATACACTTATTAATTTAATCGATTAAAAAACTTAAAAAAAACATTTAACAATTTACCTCCACTGGCAATAAGGTGCTGCGGGTCAAATTTATTGTTTATATATTTCTTTACCACCTATACCAAGTGTGGTTTGCTTCTATCCTTATTTGAAACGTTTTTCGTGTATTTCGATTCTACCGCTACGACTATATGGAAATGCATAGTTTTAGAGTTACAGGATGTTAAACCTTTTTAAAATTAGAGGGCAACGGCCCAGCTACGTCGAAATACCGGTTCCCATTAGAACACCGAAGTTAAGCGACGTAAGGCGATATTAGTGGATGGACGGGTGACCGGTTCGAAACTCTGTATGGTGCTGTTTATATTATATAAAGGTAAAAGTGTAAAATCTATTGACACACACTGCTCATTCACGCCGGCGCCGGTTCGAGGCCGGATGAGATCGGATATCTCGTAAGAGCCGATTTAGACACTTGTCAAGTCAGTAGGCCATTGACCATGATATGGCCGAGGACCGTGGTTCGGACTCCGCGTAAACAAAGTAGGTCCCGTCCAGATTAGCCCTGGCAGTAAAAAGGAGACGTTAACTGAAATCTTTACTTTTTTTAAAATTAGGTTTCTTGTAATTATCTTAAATACCAGTATTGTGTGTTTTATTTGAAATTGCTGTAGGTTTGGCTAATAGTAATAGTAATAATATTTAATAATAATTTAGATAAAATGTATAATTTATTAATTTTATTTTAATTTGATTAATTGTGATTAATAAAATTGCGTTTATCTGTGATAACTCCTATGCACGTCCCAATGAATCTATTGACACTTTTTTAGCAATAAAATATGTAGTAATTATAGTAACTTCTACCCTCAAAAATTCATTCGCATCCCTATAAGTACTTGGAAGACAATTATAATAAATCGAAAGATTATTAAGAATTTAACACCCTGATAGGTGCGAAATAAAGCAGAATCGGACCTATGTTGATATGAAAAATAAATCTTATTTTTACGCGATGAATCGCCCCACGAGAGATGTCACATGTTTTTTGAAACACCCTATAATACTAAATGCAAAAGTCGAAAATAATAGTACCCAGCCGAATTACACACATAATATTGGCGTTTGTTGATCCACAAACTTAGGTTGGCTTTTCTCGTTTCAAATCTGGTACGCAAACAAAAAGTGGGCAAAGTAAACTAGTATTTTATCTATGTATCCTCCGAAACGTTTCCTAAATAAACAGCAAAGCTATTATGATGGGTAGCGAGAAGGGATTTTTACGATTTAAAGAGCTCCCAGACCAAAAATATAAACAAACAAATAGTTTATTGCCGAGCTAAAACGGGCTTACGTTTTTTAGTGTGCATAATATGAAAATTCCATATAATAAATATAAAGACATTTATGATAGGTCTCATAATGTTGCACAAAATTTCGAGAACGTTTTAGAATGTAGTTTGAGAGTTTTTTGCGTAGCTAATTTTACTATCAAAAATATATCTGACTATCGTGTACCAGCGACTTCGTTCGCGTCGAATTAATCATTTGTAATGGTGATGATAAAGCAAAGCAAGAATTTCCATTAACATACAAACTGGATAAAATTTTCTCACATTTATGTCAGCATGAGAAAAAACAATATGGCGATATTATTATATAACTTGGTAATTTTTGAGGAGTAGTTCCGTCTCTCTCTCTTCCGTTCCGTTGGAATTTGACTTTTCCGTTTGCCAAAAATAAACTTTTTACGTCAAGCAGTTTAAGCAGAATCGTGGTTAAGAAATTACCCAACTTTTTGAAACACCCTGTATGATTTTTTTAAAAATTTTAAAATGTATAAAAAAACCAAATAAATTATCAGCAAAATAAAAACACTAAATCACCACAATACACCAAAACACTTTTACTTTTACACTGGACGCGCGTTTCGCTAACCATGTTAGCATCATCAGCAGATGATTATAAACTATGAGTTTATAATCATCTTATAATCATCTGCTGATGATGCTAACATGGTTAGCGAAACGCGCGTCCAGTGTAAAAGTAAAAGTGTTTTGGTGTATTGTGGTGATTTAGTGTTTTTATTTTGCTGTTTAACACCAAAGGTTCCAACCCTCAACTGTAATCAAATAAATTATGCTTGTCCAAGCGTTTTCCCGAAATACTAACCGTTTTTTAAATAACAAATATTGTAATATTTGAGGGGCGTTTTCACCGTCTTGCAATTTGAGATTCGAGAAACCCGGCCTCTACACCCCACAGTCAATCCGTTTACCAAAAATCAGTTTTAAACGTCAAGCAGTTTAAACAGAATCGTGATTACTCAATGATCATATTTTATGAAACACACTGTATAAATTTATAAAAAATCTTAAAATATGTAAAACAACAAAATAAAATATACGGGTTTAAAAGTTTTTTCCGAAAAACCCACCGGTTTTTAAATAAAAAATATTTGAGGGATAGTTTCACCCCCTTAGAATTCGAGTTTCGAAAAATTCCTTCTTATCGAACCTCTACACCCTAAAGTCAATCTGTTTTCCAAAAATCAGCTTTTTACGTCAAGCGCTTTAAGCAGGATCGTGATTAATCAATGACCAGATTTTTCGAAACACCCTGTATACATTTTTAAAAAATCTTAAAATATGTAAAAGAACAAAATAAAATATACGTGTTTAAGCGTTTTTTCGGAAACTCCTTTTTCGAAAAAACCGTTTTTAAATAAAAAATATTGTAATATTTGAGGGTTGGTTTCACCCTCTTGGAACTGGAATTTCGAAAAATACCTTCTTATCGAACCTCTACACCCTAGAATCAACCTGTATGCCAAAATTGAGCTTCTTACGTTGAGTCGTTTGAGCAGGATCGTGATAACCAGAACTGTTTTTCAACATTGCATTTCCTTCGTAAAGTCGATTTTTATGTCTATCTATAGAGTCGTACATCAATGAAATTTTTAAGTATGGGTATTTTTAAAAAATCAAATAGTACATCTTATAGAACTTTTGGGGTGCTATTCAGAACTCTAACCAGAACTGATTTTCAACATTGCATTTCCTTCGTAAAGTCGATTTTTATGTCTATCTATAGAATCGGGCACCAATGAAATTTTTAATTATTGGTATTTTTAAAAAATCAAATAGTGCATCTTATAGAACTTTTGGGGTGCTATTCAGAACTCTAACCAGAACTGTTTTTCAACATTGCATTTCCTTCGTAGAGTCGATTTTTATGTCTATCTATAGAGTCGTGCATCAATGAAATTTTTAATTATGGGTATTTTTAAAAAATCAAATAGTACATCTTATAGAACTTTTGGTGTGCTATTCAGAACTCTAACCAGAACTGTTTTTCAACATTGCATTTTCTTCGTAGAGTCGATTTTTATGTCTATCTATAGAGTCATGCATCAATGAAATTTTTAATTATGGGTATTTTTAAAAAATCAAATAGTACATCTTATAGAACTTTTGGGGTGCTATTCAGAACTCTAACCAGAACTGTTTTTCAACATTGCATTTTCTTCGTAGAGTCGATTTTTATGTCTATCTGTAGAGTCGTACATCAACGAAATTTTTAATTATGGGTATTTTAAAAAAATCAAATAGTACATCTTATAGAACTTTTGGGGTGCTATTCAGAACTCTAACCAGAACTGTTTTACAACATTGCATTTTTTTCGTAGAGTCGATTTTTATGTCTATCTATAGAGTCGTGCATCAATGAAATTTTTAATTATTGGTATTTTTTAAAAATCAAATAGTACATCTTATAGAACTTTGTAACGTTTTTAGTTCGTTACATGTCTTTTTTATATATAATATATGATGTCTGGCCTATCATCACCGGATTCCCTCTCGTTCAGGCCGGATAGTTTATTTGACGCGTAATTTTTACGTTCCCTAGTCGCCAACCCTGTTATCGTTCGACACAACCCTGTTATCGCTCTGAGGAGGCGCTGTCAACATCGCTTCTGTCAACTCTCTCCGTGCTTAACCTCACTTTGTTTTGACGCCCTGTTGTATCTCAGCTTTTGGAAATGGTGATTATTTAGGTCTTGCTGTATAATTTGAATCAGCTGCTATTTCGAGGCTACAGGGTAGAGTTACGAATGTCCCAATTCGTATTTGTGTTTTGCTGGCACGTTGGCGTCCCTTTTCTTTTGTCCTCCAGAATGTCAGATGGAAGAAAGGACATGTTGTTTATTATTTATTGAACCCTCGGAAGTATTTCGAGGGTCCAAGGTACGGACTGTGTTCAAGGTACGGACTGTGTCCAAGGTACGGACTGTGTCCAAGGTACGGACTGTGTCCAAGGTATGGGTGGTGTCTTATGTACGGACATTATCTTATGTACGGATGTCCTGTGGACGAGTGTCCCCAGTAAGAACGATTTTTTCTTACATATAAGTGCCACAGCATGGATGTAGCTTGAGTCGCATGCTGCTTCGTTCCCAGCTATAAGCTAGTTAGTTATGGCTATATAAATTCATGGTGTCCTCATTCTGGCCCCTTTGGTTGTGTTGGATGGCTGAGTACAGAGATGCGAGACCACCTCACGCTGCTACTGTTTGAAGCAAGATTACATAAGGAACAGCTAAGTGTAGATTTACGTTCTAGTTTTTATGTTTTAGATTTTCTATATTTTCAGTCTTAAACAGTAACGTACATTTTAAATAATATACAGACTATATTTAGTGGTTAGATTATTAAGAACATTTATGTCGATTCAGTAGTTACAATGTGATTTAGATTTTAGGTTTCATTATATTACGCCTTGTAATAGTATTACTTTCTATAGATATTATTATTGCGCTATATTAACAGATGAATAACGAGACATAGATTCTAGAATCTACAGGTTGCAACATATCAGATTTAACACGGCATAAAATTTAACAATTTAAATAAAGTAATGCTACTTTACTTATATTTTCTATAACGTTACACGCATTGTATTTTTTCATAGTCTTTTCATAGAACATATTTAATATTATTTACATACATAGTTTTACTCAACAAATAACCAGTATAATAATTATTAAAATTGTACAATGCTATTTACCATCAGAATTCATCATGAATAAATATAGTCATTAGTTTTAAGTAATATACAACTGTGTTTTCTTTCTCTGTACATGCCTGGCGCCCAATATCTATTTTTTTGTATATTGTTCTTAATTAGTTTTCTTTCCATTGAAATACCTTATCCACGACTGCTCTCCGATGAAAAGCTGCCGTTCGCAGTGGTAGTTGTTTAAAAAACGCTACAACTTTTGGGGTGCTATTCAGAACTCTATTCAGAACTATGCTTTAAATCATTTTTTACCTAGAAAATCGATTTAAACTGCGTAGGCTGCCATTTTATTTTTGTTCATAACTTGGTTAATACACTAGAACTATTTTGATCAATAGTCAGGAACTATAGAACTCTTGTTCTAGAATATATTTCCACTATCAGAACTGTTCCAGAATAAAAAAAGGGTGCTACGTGAAGTTGGCACCTCCCTGTCATATCACCCGAAATTAACCAGAACTATTTTTCTAACTTATCAAGAACTATAGAACTATTGTAAATCTATCCAGAACTCTCAAATTCCAGTTCATTTTTTGAAAAAAGGGTGCCAACTTCACACGAGTGTCTAAATTTATTATTTATGTTATTCCGCTCTTTCACGTATAATTTGCCCCCTGCTTCTCATACGGAAAGAGTTAGATTAAAATAGCCCAACTGTACTTAACAACCTATGCCTTGACGCATATTCTTTTTTTATAATAATATCGGCTTTCAGAGACTAAACATCCATATCCATAAAATAGTTGGCCCACACTAATAAGGCCTTGCTCTATTCAGCTATAGACTTATGTGTTGACAAGTTGATTAGGCAGGTTATTGAACTCCATGTCGCCTCTAGCATGTCGTTTTTTCAAAGATGGGTCCCATATAAACGCGGCTAGAAGTATTTTCAATACTAAAAACGGTGTCCAGTTGGCTTGAAAATTTCAAGTGAAACCAAGTGAAACGCGCGCAGCGTCCAAGTATATTTGATCCAAGTACACTTTGACCGTGTCAACTAGGCAAATGTCTGTCAAGTGGTAAAATGTTATTATTAATTTTACCTATTATTATTTTTATATCCCGATATCAAAGGCCTAATTATATTTTTGTGATTAGACATTCTTACAGTTGTAATGTATTTTAACATAGGTTTAAATAGAGACAGCTTTAGCCAAATTTTCGCCTAATAGGCTGTAATATGGTCAAGACAGTTTGAACTTAGGCTGTCCAAATGTTTTTTGCTATTTATAGAATATGTAAAGATATTACGATGTTATCCCAACGTTTCCCAGGAAGTATTTATAAAACAGACCTACAAATAACAGAGCACTAAATTTTGTTTGTCACTCTTCCGCGATAAACTTTGTAAATATTAATACAGTTAAGCCCCTCAGATGTACCTAATAAATACTTTATGGTTTGGTTAATATATCCTAATTAATAATTATTTTCGTATCGCTCATAAGAGATAAAGATAATTAATCGGAATTGCAAAGGGAACAAAAGATTATAATACACAACTATCAATCAATATTAATAATAAAATTACTTATATAATAACTGCTATTATTAAGAGGAAATGAGGGGACATACTTTGGGTAAATATTAATCCTACGATCTTTAACACCTATCCACACACATTATAGTATACGACAATTTAACAGTATGTGTGATAAATTGTCTATTAATACTTTATATTACCGATTAATATATTTCACATATTTCATAAAATATTTTCAATGTAATAAATTTAGCTATTGAAATATTTTGCATCTTTTACTATTAGGTCTCATTTTATCAAACAATACCTGCAGAGCGATTCTGTAAACAAATTTTCTTTCTAGTGACTCATCGATAGTCTAAAAATATCGTAGACTAGGCAAGAAATTTCTTGTAACGGAGCTTACAGAAGTTACGCCCACGGATTCCTGCACACCTGCTAAAAAGATCAGGCCATCCTGATGGGAAGATGCGGTCCTTGCAGTTTCCACGAAGCCTTCACCAAGCCGAGGAGACTCTTTTCTCATTGTTAAAAATCATTCCATTGTCTTTGCTCTTACAGTAAACATCTTGTACTTTATCAAATAAAATTAAAACTTTTTATTTTAAAAAAGACTCTCCTGTTTTCTTGAAACGTAATTGGCGCAGTCGGTAGGATCTGTGCGGTGGAGATCCTAGAAAATCGAGCGAATATCGGGACTAGTTTTCCACTTGTGGTATCTACCCTTAAGCACGGATCGAGAAAGAACAACCCCAGAAAACGGCAGCAGAGTCCACAACAACAACGACAGGGAATCAGGAAAAGAAAAAAAACGACGTACTTCGGCATCAAACTGTAAGTGCATTTTTCCTTTTCGCCCCATTCCGCCCTCTGGTTAAGGTGTTCGGTTGGGATAATTTAAGCTTTGCATTGCGCAACCCCTTTCGCTACTCATTGTGAGAATTTATTTTAAGAATAGTTTTTAGGAAAAATCAATCAATAATCAATATTAAATAAATCTAAAATAAAAATACTTTTTTATCATATAATAATACTAAAAGAACGTAATTTTCTTTTAATAAAAAAACGTAATATTTGATTTTAGTTATAACAATTTAACTGCTATATAAAATTAAATATATTTTATTTTCTTAGATCATAAGTTAATGACCGATTTAGACGATATTATAGGTAAATTTGACAATTTATCTTTTTCCAAAAATCCAGTGAAAAGTAGTACTATTTCTACCAAAATGACCGAATTAAAAATAAATTGGGAATTGTTTAAATCTAAATTGGACAATATAAGAAATTTTGACGGAGATAGTAACACTTTAAACAAATTTATAAAGAGATGTGAAAGTTTTATTGATAGTTATTCTTCTATGAATAGTCCAGATTTGGAAAAACATATTTTCGAATGTATACAAGAAAAATTAATAGGTAGAGCTGAGGTGATGGTCGGTAATCGCGCCGAACTCAATGATTGGGTTAGTTTAAAAAATGCTTTAATACAATGTTTTTCTGATCGTCGCGATATCGATTGTTTGGTACAAGAACTGACCAGAACTAGGCCTTTTAAAAACGAACACTTGTTAAATTTCGGGAGTAGATTACAATTGTTAAGAAGCAATGTCATACAAAGGGTTAGTAATGACACAAATTTAAATAGGGAACAAAAATTATGTCACATTAGTTACTTTGATAAAACAGCCTTAAACACTTTCATAGCTGGTTGTACAGGGACGCTTAAAAATAACATGCATATAAAAACACCAAAAAGTCTCGAAGACGCAATTGCGTACGTAACCGAATTTGAGAATTTTGAGCGACTTTATGGCCAGTGTAATAACGTTTTTGATAAACCAAAAAATAATTTTCAAAATCCAAAACATAATACGAATAATTTTGGCAACCAAAACTTTAATTCGTATAATCAAAATAATCCGAATAATTCATTTAATAATCAAAACCCCCAAAATAATTTTAGTAATTATCGACAAAATAATGTACCTAATTTTAACAATACTAACTATAATCACCAAAATCACCAAAATAAACCGGCATGGCCTTGTCAGCCAATAAATATTCAAACTAGACAAGTTCCACCACAAAGGTTTCCAACAAACCGAGAAGTTTTTGGACCTCCCGTAAACGTGTTTAAACCTAAGCCTATACCACCAGGACAATTACCAAAACCGGAGCCAATGTCAACAACCTCCAGGATACCCACTTTAAATAGTAGTAGAGGATTTTCGCAGAACTCCTATAATCGGAACAGAATGTTCGATAGAAATCCGAATTTAAATTTCCAAGAATTGTACAATAATGATTGTAGTACAGAAGAAAACTACACGGATTCTACAGAAAATTATTGTGATCAGAATACAACAGATTACAATCAAGACGAAGATACTAATCAATATATTGACAATAATCAATATAATGAGTATCAATACACTCAACCAGGTACCGAAGAAATGACCCAAGAACAAAATTTTCAAGATACCGGGCCAACAAATCAACAGAGCTGATTGAGATAAATATCTCATCGAATAACGCCTTACCTTATATAGAAACTATCAACCCGCCTTTGAAACTATTAATAGATACAGGAAGCACAAAATCGATAATAAAACCTTCGATTATAGAAGAAAAATTTCCAAATTGTATTTATCAAACAACAAATAATATAAAAACAGCTTTAGGTAGTAAACAAACGAAATTTCAAGCCACTGTACCGATTCTTCTCGATTACGGTATCAATCATGATATTGATTTTATACTTTTTGACTTTCACGATTACTTTGACGGAGTGATTGGTTTAAATGATCTTTGCCAAATGAATCTAAATATTAACCTAGTCGATCAAAAATTGATTGGAAATAATATTCAGATACCTTTTAAATTTAGACAGCCTTATGAAGTAAATTTTTCAATTAGTGTAAATCCTTATGAAAAGTTTATTAAAAATTTACCCGTCAGTGTTTTCGAGGGAGAAATTCTTACTAAACCAGGTAAAATTAATGAACTTTATTTTCCCCAAATTTTATCTTACGCTAAGGACGGTTTTGCCCCTGTAGAAATACAAAATTACACGGATAGGACCATTTCAATAACACTACAAGAACCAATACCTGTAGATAAATTCGAGTCAAATGTTTGTGAACTATACACATTTGAAAATGTCTCCAGAGAAATGGAACAATACCATCTAAACAGGACAAACACTGAAATAGACGAACTAATAAGGACAAGTCATATGAATACCGAAGAACGAAGAGAAATATCCAAATTGTGCAGAGAATACTCCGATATATTTTATAAGCCAGGAGATAGATTAACATTCACATCAAAAGTAAAACATAATATCAGGACAGAAGATGAAATACCCGTACATTCTAAGTCATATAGATACCCATATGTACACACGAATGAAATCCAAAAACAGATTAACGAAATGTTAGACAAGGGTATAATAAGACCTTCATCAAGCCCTTGGTCGTCGCCCATATGGATAGTTCCAAAAAAGATGGATGCGTCCGGGAAACAAAAATGGAGAGTAGTTGTAGACTACCGAAAAATCAACGAAAAAACGATAGACGACAGGTACCCTATACCAAACATTAATGACATCCTAGATAAATTAGGTAGGTGTAACTATTTTTCTACACTAGATCTTGCCAATGGTTTCCATCAGATCGAAATGGAAAAGAACTCCATTGAGAAGACCGCTTTTTCTGTAGACAGAGGACATTATGAGTACACACGTATGCCCTTTGGCTTAAAGAACGCGCCGTCTACATTTCAACGTGTGATGGACGAGATCTTGAAGGATATTCAGAATAAAATCTGTATGGTATATATGGACGATATAATTATTTTCAGCACAGGACTAGACGAACATATAAGAAACCTAAAATTAGTATTCAAAAAACTGAGAGAAGCTAGACTAAAAATACAACTAGATAAGTCGGAATTTTTGAGAAAGGAAGTGGAATTTTTAGGCCATATCATAACGGCAGAAGGAATAAAACCAAACAAGAACAAAATCGAAGCAATAAAAAAATTCCCTATACCCAAGACACCAAGAGAAATAAAATCATTTCTTGGACTAGTTGGTTATTACCGTAAATTTATAAAGAACTTCGCTAAAATTACAAAGCCTCTCACCCAATGTCTGAAGAAGAACACAAAAATAGTCCATACCAAAGAATTCATCGAAAGTATCAATTTATGTAAAAATGTTTTAACATCAGAGCCCGTACTAACATACCCAGATTTTACGAAGACCTTTGAACTAACTACAGACGCCTCTAACTATGCTATTGGTGCTATTTTATCACAAAATAACCATCCAATATGCTATGCATCAAGAACCCTAAATTCAGCCGAAATTAATTATTCTACGATCGAAAAAGAACTGCTAGCGATTGTTTGGAGCTGCAAATATTTTCGACCATACTTATTTGGACAAAAATTTGTAATTAACACAGATCATAAACCCTTACAATGGTTATTTTCACTCAAGGAACCAAATTCAAGACTTGTACGTTGGAGATTAAAGCTCGAGGAATTTGACTACAAAATCCAGTACAAAAAGGGTAAGTTAAATCAAGCAGCTGACGCTTTGTCAAGAAACCCCATACAAGATCTGAATGCACTCGAAACTCAATCAATTGCAAACAATTCGGGAGACGCAGATGATGTCATAGATACCTTCTTAAATGATTTACAACAGTATCCACAATTAGACCCTTCGATAGTATCAGAAATTTTGGGACCAGAATTAACGAAACCCAAAAATAAAATCAATATAATATCTGATATACAAATTCGACCACCTTTTAAAACTCCTAGTAAAAAATCTAGTAAAACATCGACAGACCTAGAGACAATACATACATCTCTAGAAAATCCTATTTTTAATTTACCAATATCTGAAAAATCAATAAATGTATTTAAACATCAAATTATTTTAACAACAGGTGATATCGAAAATATTAATTGTCGATATGACACAGTTTTTCAAAATACTCGACTTTATGTAACCATATCTATTAAAAATACCACCAAAAATATTATTAAATTATTAAAAGAATTTATCGATCCAAAACAAACATACGCGTTGTATTTTAGAGACGATAATTTCGCAAAATTCTTCACTGTAACTCTTCAAAATCTATTTAAAAATTCTTCCTTTAAATTTGTTCAAGCTAATAGATTTTTACAAGACATAGAAAAACAAGACGATCAGATAGAGAAGTTAAACATGTACCATACCACTAAAACTTGTCACCGTGGAATAACAGAAATGAAAAACGCATTGTCAGCTAAATATTATTGGCCAAAAATGCTAAACGACATCGAAAATTTCATAAATAACTGTGAGACGTGTCAAAAGAATAAATACGACAGAAGTCCCCCTGTAATAAAATTTAATCTAACACCCACATGTTCTAAACCTTTCGAACATATCCATGTCGATACTTTTAAAATAGCTAACGAAATTTATTTAACTATTATCGATACCTTCTCAAGATACGGACAAGCCTATCACTTGAAAACTCTTTCAGGAATCGAAGTAATCGAACAATTATTTAACTTTATTACACATCACGGATTACCCTTAAAATCACTACGGATAGTGGAACAGAATTTAAAATAAAGAACTAGAAAACTTCTGTAAATTATATAAAATAGATCTACATTATACCACTCCAAAGAATAGCAACTCAAACTCGCCCGTAGAAAGGTTTCATTCAACCCTTATTGAACACTATAGATGTTTAAAAGAAGAAAATAATAATTTTACACCAAATCAATTAATAAAACGTGCAGTTTTGGGATATAACAACGCTATACACAGTGTCACAAAATTCACACCCTTCGAAATAATCAAAGGACACATAAATACTAACAACCCCTTCGATTTAAATGACAATATAATTATATCAAACTATGTACAAAATCATAAAGAAACAACTAAGAAACTTTACGATCAAATTCAGGAAAATAATCATAATAAAAAGAACAAATTATAAACAAAAGAAACGAAGATAGAATAGACCCACCTAAATACCTTAACGCAGATACGGCGTACATAAAAACTAAAAAATCGTGGGAAAGATCTTCCAAAATTTAAAAGCTCTCTGTTTTAAACGAAACAGATATTAAAATTGAGACAAATAAAGGGTTTTACCATAAAAACAGCGCAAAGAAAGCCTAAACAAAATATTTCATTACAGGATGAAAATGATCAAAATCACCCTGTTGATAATTGCAGCGCTGGTCCAAGTTCACAGCATGGACGACACCCAAATAAGAACCCTTAATAATTACTTATTACCCCTTAAGTTAGGTGAATCTAAACTAGTTTATAGTAAACATACATTTATACATTTTATAGACTTAGGTACTATTATTAATCAATTTAATGATATAGAAAGTAAGTTTTTAACTATTAAGAATTTTATAGATCAAGAAAATAGTTCTAACCCTATTTCTTATCACGGGTTATCCCAAAATATTCTTTTAAGGACCGAAACATTAACTCAAATAACATTAAATAAATTAAAAATCTTCATCCACATATACGAAGTAAAAGAGGTTTATTAAACATCGTAGGAAAGGCAAATAAATGGTTATTTGGTACTCTTGACTCAGACGACGGTGAACGATACGATAATATAATAAATAAACTAAAAACGATCACAAAAAACATTATAAACGAAGTAAACATGCAAATTTCGTTATCAAAAATTTAATTAACAATTATAATAAAACTATCACAATTCTTAGTAAAAATCAAGAAAACTTAAATTATGGATTAAGACTATTTCAAAATGCAATGAATAAACAAATCAGTAATCTTCACGACTATATTAGTCTTCAAGGAATTTTAACACAAATAAATCTAGATTGTCAAAACATTATCACCTTTCTTGACAACATCGAAGATGCAATAATGTTTGCAAAATTAAATACTTTACATAATTCGATTCTGCCTAGCTCTGAATTAGAACACATGTTAAATTATTTAAAATCAATCTATAATGAAAATCAAATTCCAAAATTTAAAAATATCTTGTCTTATTACCAATTCTTTGGGACACAAATATCATTCTCAAATACAAAGCTTATATTTGCAATACATGTCCCAATCGTACAATCGAATATATTTACCTTTTATCACTTATATCCTATCATCCAGAATCATAAAGTTTTTATCCCTAAATACCCCTACCTCGCACGAGCAGTCAGAAATCAATTCGAAGAAAGTATTTGCCCGAAATTAGAAGACACTTTCTACTGTATCGAAGATTTCCACCCTGAAGATCGCTGTACCCTTCAACTAATCGAAGATCAATCAATTGAAAATTGCGACACCCTCAATATCAATGTCCAAGAAGCCGTAGTCCAGCAGATAACACAGAACGAAGTACTAATACTACCAAATGGAAAAGATCGAATATTTTCCAAGTGTAAAATCGATCAATACATAGAAATCGATAAGCCAAGCTTAATAAAAATACCAGAGAAGTGTGAAATCGAAATAAACAACAAGAAGTATTTCAATGATGTTCAAATTGATGAAGGAAAACCACTTATTTTACCATCGATCAAATTTGAACAAATCAATACATTAAATAATTACGAAACAATCAATATTTCAAGAATAAATATGGAAGAAATTTATCAACTTCGAAAAATGGCTAATCAATTGATTCCAGTATCGGAAGAAAGCTTAGCAGAGAAATCAACCCCTATTATATCCATCATCTTGTTTGTCATGGTTATCCTCACCCTGGTATTCGTCTTATACAAGAAAAAGATCTTCAACCCTATTTTGGCTCGACTGAAGAAAACTGCCCCTACGAATGAAGAAAATCAACCCGAAGAGGTCCAACCAAAAGAAAGCCCCCATTTTCTTTTGTCTTAAGGAGGGAGGAGTTACGCCCACGGATTCCTGCACACCTGCTAAAAGATCAGGCCATCCTGATGGGAAGATGCGGTCCTTGCAGTTTCCACGAAGCCTTCACCAAGCCGAGGAGACTCTTTTCTCATTGTTAAAAATCATTCCATTGTCTTTGCTCTTACAGTAAACATCTTGTACTTTATCAAATAAAATTAAAACTTTATTTTTTAAAAAGACTCTCCTGTTTTCTTGAAACGTAATTCAGAATCGCACTTCTAACATTTTACAATTTATATGAGTATAGTGTAGAATGTTTAGGAGGGGAGTTAATCACCGTTACCTTACAGGTCTATTGTGTGTTTCCCTATCTTGAGTTATAACTCATCATACAGTCTCAGGGCTCTAACAAAAGCCAGTATCTGAGACGGCTCTATAGAGGCCAGCTCTCCATCCTCGACATCAACCGTACAAAGTTTATGGCACGAACGGTCATCGTCTCGGCGCACTCAGTGATAAGGTGATATGGTGTTTCCCCATTTTCCCCACAGAATCTGCATTCGCCGTTGTTTCTCAGCTTCAGCCTACTGAGGTGTTCGTTGAGGGAACAGTGTCCCGTTAGAAACCCCCTGACAATCCGAAGATTGTTTTTACTTAAATCAAGGAAAATCTTTGATTTTTCTCGGTCCTAAGCTCGGAACTTTTTCGAGTGTCTTAGACCGTTGGAGGACCCATTCCAGGTTACGGATGGAGCCTTCCAGGTCCCTCAGTTCCGTTTAACCTTTAGATGATTTACTTCAATATGGCTCTCCACTACTTTCTCCATCGTTTGTAATATGAACGATATGAGACTAATAGCCCTAAATGATTTAGGGTTAGCCCAGTCAGTTTTTCCTATTTTGGTTATGAATATTACTTTCGCTCTACTCCAGATGGTTGGTATATATCCCATCGCTAAGCTGCTTCTTGTAATGTTTAATAGATGGCGAGTAGCTATTTCCTGACAGTTCCTTGTATTGTATTTGACTAAGAGTGGGTCCCAGGTGGGACCCTCCACTGCGGCCGCGAGGGCTTATTGTGGCTCAGTTTCTACAAGCTCTTTAATAGAAAAAGAATATTAAAGTTCACCCTTAAGACCCAGCCTTTTAACATAGGCTGTTATGTTCGAGGGTGATGTCTTCTAGGTCTGATAGGTCTAGCGTGGGTTTGCCAAACACCTCAAACCTGGTCCTGCCCCCAGCGGGGTAGGTACACATAACGTGCTTCATTGTTTCGTCATCTTCCATACAGAGGCAGCATTCGGCGTCTTCCACCAGTCCCATCCTCTGTAGGTGTGATCTCAGCCGGCAGAGGCCCGTGTACTGGCCCGTATAGTGCCCGGCAGTGGCCCGTATACTGCAGTAAGCGTACGCGCTCCGTCCCTACCAGCCTTTAGTTCATCTGTTCTACGTTTGGATGGCTCTGCTAGGATTGTCTTGGCATGTTCCATTCCGGCACTGTCATACCAGTCCCGAAACGTCGCACCCCTAACCCATTCACAGAGCCTGTCTCTTGCGAGATTTTTTGGTACGCTAAATGTCGGTTCTGAGCCCACGAATGGCGAGCCTGCACCAGTTTTGGGGAGGGAATCAGCACGTTCATTTCCCTCAAGGCCGATATGTCCCGGTATCCATATTAGCGACACTTTGTTCCTATCACCTAATATATTGAGTAGTTTCTTACAATGAAGAATCGTCATAGACGTGCTTTTCGTTGCCTTTCAAGTGCTCTCAACGCGGCTAATATCCGAAAATATGCTTATTGTTTTCCCGGTGTATTGCTGTTCTACCAGCAGTTGCACACAGGTTTCAATAGCATATAGCTCAGCTTGAAAAATTGTGGTGTGTTTTCCAAGACTGTGGTAGATCTCAGTCTTTGGACTTCTGCAGTAAATTCCTGCGCCAGATCCTTTATCGTTTTTGGATCCGTCCGTGTAGCAACACATTTCCGTATGTAATATTTTGCCGTTTCTCGTCTTATCCCATTCGTTCCTATTCGGAAACAGGACGTTGTAGGTGCGCGTCAAGAGTTGGATTGATGGTGTGAGATCCGAGACCATTCCCAGAATCTCATCCGATTGTAGTTCGTCTACTAGTCGGTTTTGTATGAACATGATTGTTCCTTGGCTCTCTCGTGCCATATTTAGAAACCTATATGTAGCCCAACTCGCTTTTGACGGCGTAGAATGAAAGGCACCAGTCACCGCTAAGCATGCTTGTCGTTGTAATTTTGACAGTTTATTCTTTGCCGTTGTTTGGTTGGCTTTCTACCACCAGGCAACTGCGCCATACGTGATAATAGGTCTGATGGCTGTCGCGTATAGCCAGTACATATTTTCTACCACAAATTCGGCGGCATACCCATAGAGCATAGCAAGCCTTTTTGATATTTTTTCTAGATGGGAGGTCCAGCTAAGTTTTTTGTCCAGGTTTAATCCTAGTTACTTAACTTCTTCGGCAAATGGAATTGTCTCACCAAGAAGAGTGGGTGCTTTTGACCGTTCCTTAGAAGGGCATAAAAAATCCCATCTACTCCTGCTGTTTTATAAAGCTGAAAGCTGTCACTAGCCCATTTCAGTTTTTGTTCTGTTATTAGTACTAGTGGATTACTAAAGGATTGTGTTTAAGAGGCTTCAGATGATTTATATGAGATGCTTGTGTGCTACTTTTCCATATTTTTCTAGTTATTTTGAAATTAAAAAAAGGCGTCCATTATTCCAAAACATAACCTCACATTTATATTTTTAATTTCATTTAATCATTTATGTTAATTCGTTACTAAATTTTAGTATAGTAGCTGTAACTTTATATTTTATGGGTATAGTAGGTAATATTAAAGAACACTTTATGAATATTTAAACTTATAATCTTAATGGTAAGTTGCAGCAATAAATATGATTTAACAATTATTGTTTACAGTTTTCTGTAGGACTTCATCACAGTTGAAAAATTCCTCTATGGAATTTAAATTACACTTAGGAATTCTATACGTTAATCCTTTTGTTTCATCCGCATAATCCACAAGTGACAATTGAAATGCAGCTCCTAAAACAAAATAAACAGAAATATATTTTTTGTAATCTAGTATAAAAATAAATTACCTATAACTTATAATGCAATTAGATAGTTAATAAATAATAATAATAATATAATTTAAATCAACAGTTGTACAAAATTTATACAATTTGTTTACTAGTCAATTAACTCAAAATGGATAAAGTTTCCGAAAGCACATTTAAAAGACAACTGTTTTTTTGTAATATTGTGGAACTTCGTATACAGGGTGTTTTAAAAACACGTGTTTTTATCGGTTTTACTTTTGAAAGCCATCCCTTACTTGCCGATTGACGAACTGCACAATCATTGAACAAAAATTTGCTAGTATCGAAAATACCGACAAAACCGGGAAATTGCGGTTTGTTAGAGGCATTGCTATAGTCTATAAAATGAATAACTTTCAATTTTGACCGTTATTTTTTACCAACATGGCAAATATAAAATCCCTCTATCAAAAAAGTTACTGATATTCTTTTAATTGAGTGCCTAAACGAATCAGATAGGTAACTCTTTTTACTTTCGTGAAATAGAAAAGGAAAATTATAAAACAAGTGACAGTTCTTCCTCTTCTTGCAAAAATCAACACGATATGTCATAATTGTCAAAAGTAAAATGTCATCAGCTTTTGACATTTCTAAATATCAGACCAATGCCGTCTCTAATAGAACAGCCTCGGAGCGAGATTTATGACGTCACGCTAGTTAGATACTACGGATTAATAAATATGTTGTAGAATACATGGAAAACATAATTATTCCTCGTATTTTTGGTTTGCATTTTAAAAATAATAATAATAATACTTATATGTAACAATTTATATATAAAATTACAGCGATCTTTATTTCATAGCCATCGCTGACGCCTTTTTTCTGTGATATTGTATTATCTGCAAATATAATTTTTCGAACATTGATACTTGCAAAATATACATATAAATTTTGTGAATGCAAATAATAATACATCACTATTAGTAGATATTGAATGTTTTTTGTTAAATTTGATCGATTTTCAAACCCCAAAATTTAAAATATATTTTACATTTTACCCATTATCTTATGTACCTATTCATATTTGTATATTGTAAAACATTTACGAGGAATTTGTATAATTTGTATATTGTAAAACATTACGAGGAAGAATTGTGATTTCCATGTTTTCTACAACATATTTATTAATCCGTAGTATCTAACTAGCGTGACGTCGCAAATCTCGCTCCGAGGCTGTTCTATTAGAGACGGCATTGCGTCAGCATGGCCGCAAGTTGCTAACCTAATAAAATCAACACTAGAAAAGCCCGCGGGAACTGTCAAATTCAAAGTTATTCGTTTCACAGACTATACATTCCTGGTTCCGAATAATAGCCCCGGTTCAATAATTTGATATTATTTTCTTTAAAAATTTAAAAAATAGAACTAATTTGAAACACTATACCTGGTTTGTGGTTTTCCGTCTGGAGCATCCTTAACAGTAACTCCCGATTTTACTTCAGGCTTCTTCTTGGCTTTTCCTCTACGTTCCTCCTGCAAAGTAAATGTTTTTTTAGTTTTTTTTTTCTCTCTTTGCGAAAACAGGAAAGAAGAACGGAAGAGTCTTACCTCGACAATTTCGCGTATTTTGAAAGCCTTCAATTGTTTTTTCGCGTCCGAGGAATGTCCGAAATCGTCGAAACCCTTTGTGCAATCTAATCCGGCGAACTCGGTGATTAGATCGCCACCGCCAGGATGCTGCAAAAGAAATAAAATCAAATAAAAAAAAAACTTGTGAAAACTAGGTTAAAATGGGCTTTTCACACAACTCGTCCGTTAAAAGTTTCTAGAATCTCATTTAGATACGGAGATGAACGTTTTGGATTAAGATACATGATATTATATAAAACATATTTTGTGTCAATATTATATTTGTTTAAGTTTAACCATTCTTGAACTTAATGTTATGGAAACATTTTTCGGTTTTGCTGAATGTTTTAGAGGTGTGTAGTTCGTGAACGAACTAGTTCCAATGAACTATTCCGACCCCGGAATGAAAGGAACTAGTTCCTGGTTTCTCAAAGAACTACTTTCTCAGGAGCTATTCCGGGATCGAGACTGTGACCGATATAGAATGATATGCGACGGATCGGCTAGCGCGCGTAGTCCGATGGTAGGCAGGAGTGGGGAGTGCCAGCCGCACGTTATCGGATCCGTACCATCCGTACCTAGAGGAACTAAACTAAATAAAAGACTAGTTTACGTACGTACGAATCGGGCCAGCGCGATCGATGCTAGGCAAGAGTGGGGAGTGCCAGCCATATGCCGTATGTTATCGGATCCGGACCTAAAGGAACTAGACGTACTAAATAAGACTAGTTTACGTATGGATCAGCCAGCGCGATTGATGCCGTATGTTATCGGATCCGGACATAGAGGAACTATTAAAAGACTATTTCACGGGAATCTATTCAGTCGGCAGATCCGAGATATAATCCAAGGCGACGACGATGGATTCGGCCTAGTCTATTGTCACAGCCGGCGCGGCGTAATTACCACAGAAAATTGTCGTCGATACTGTTTTTGATTTTTAGTTTGTTTTTTAAATATTTTATGGGAATGTTTCACTTTAGGTTCCTAAAATTAAGAAATATCTTATAAAACGAAGTAGATATTCTGATTTTTTAGACAAAAACAAAAAGCTTGAAGTGAGGAAAAATGCAATTTTTCGTAAAATTTTTGTAATATTTGCTCTAATTGATTTATGATATAGTTTTTTAAACTCTGATTTGAGTTTCTTTTTTATATTTTTTATCTGCAATAAAACTTACCTATAAGGGAAATTAAAATAACTTTCGTTGCACATCATAATACGACCACCAGCAAACTCCATAAGATGACGCATGGTGTCATTAATGACGTGCAATGAAAGTTCTTCCAATTTCCCTATATAGGTTTTTAACATACACAAACATACATAATTTTAACATTCCTCCCAAGGAACTAGAATTCCCACCTCTAGCATGTTTTGTAACTTTATTTTTGTCTGTCTGTTAGAAAAGGTTCTATTTTACTTAGGAGCTCTGGCACGAAGGTACAGAATTAAATTATTCTGGGTGCCGGGTCACAGCGGCATCCAATGCAACGAAAAAGCCGACGAACTAGCTAGGCAAGGATCATCGGCATCCTATCTTGGTCCAGAGTCAGTACTGGGAATACCCAAATGTATGGCCCGCAGGGTACTAAAACTCTGGATCAGAGAAAAACAGAATGTCCACTGTAGAAATAGACAGGCGCACAGGCATAGCAAAGCCTTTCTCCAAGGACCTAGCTCCAACGAACTGTTAATGCTTAGCAGGAATAAAGTGCCGATTACAACAGGACACATGGCTGTCAATTGTTAGCTGAAAAACCTCAATCTGGATCAAGGAAGCGTTTGTTGCAGACAAAGATCCTGAAACAGTGGAGCACATAATATGTCACTGCGAGGCTCTGGATCGCAAACGACCCTTTTTATTTGGGAAAGCAAGACTAGAACCGGACTTATGCTCCCATACTATCAATCAGGGGCGGATACAGGATTTTATTTTAGGGGGGGCCCAAAATAAAAATTAATGTAAAATATGCTTTTTAGGGCACCATTTTTAACCCAAAAGCATAAGATTTAACCCAATTTACAGATTTTAGGGGGACCCCCCATGCCCCATGAGCCCCCCCTCTGTATCCGCCACTGCTATCAAGGGCCTGCATAAGTTGGTGCAGGGTACAGGAATAGGAAAATGGGTGCAGTCCTGTGGTGCAGACAGAAATGGGACAAACACAATAGGCCTCACAGGTCGCAGTAGAGACGTAAAATCATTTGCTCCTTATAAAGTCGTAAAAAAATAAAAATACAATAATATCCGTATTTAAATGCATCAAATTTTGACAAAAATGCAAAAATAGTATTATAAAGTCAATTAGTTTTAGTTATTAGTTAATAAGAATTTTGTTAAGTTGCAAAACCGTTACAGCAATTACAAGATATGTTGAACCCATATACCTGAGTATACGAGGCTTTGGGCCTTAAGCTAAACATCGATAAAACCAAAACCATGTCCACTCCCCCGGAATATCACAACTATGCTATACGGAGAATATAAAGAAGAACTATTGGAGTATGTAGCGAAATTACTTCGGCAGTTTGGTTTCAGAAAAGGCCAATATCGACTCTGAAATTGAGCACAGGCAATTAAAAGACAGGATTTTTGTACAATCATGACTTGAGCACAAAAACGAAATTTGCAGTGTACCGAGCAATAATAATCTCCACCATGTTATATGGAAGCGAAACCTGGGTGCCGCGATGCCGTACCGTTAACACATGAACGCATTAAATAAGTTGCAACAGAGACATCTTAGACAACTCTTAATAATCAAATGGCTCCACCATGTCTGAAATTTATTGGTCCTTGAAGAATCTAGCTGCGAAATCGTTGATTACTTAAGATGGGCTGGTCACGTATCCAGGATGCAAGAAAACCAAAAAGCCTACCAAAATCTCTTCTTTACGGTGAGTTTGTAAACGGTAAGAGGAAACCGGGTAGACAACTAGGGATATTTTCCATGAAAACTTAAAGGGGATGAGCATGCAGAATCAGTGCGAAGAAGTAGCGCACAATAAAACGGAATGGAGAATTGTAAACTCAGTTAACAGCGACAACCAAAAAGTAAAGAGGCAACAAAGCAATGCGATTTTTAAATGTCCGGAGTGCGGAAGAGAGATAACATCAAATATCGGGCTTTTCAGTCACAGAAAAGCTCATGAAAGAAAACGCTTTGCGTAACCATCTTCTGATGCGTGTCAAATACTCGTTTGCAGTGGTATAGTAGTATATGTTTCACCAATATAAAGTTTCTCACGTTCAAATTGTATCGTATATTGTATTTGAAGCCAATAAAAGCGGGTTAAAAAACGAAAATTATTATTTATTTTTCTAACTAACTAACAATTATTTTCCGAAAAATGCGAGTGCGAAAATAACAATATCTACGCTGTAACAAAATCGAGCATTATCCAGATTGCCCCAACGGCCATAAATACGTGAAAATATTTGCTTTTCATATTTTGTTATAAAACCAATAGTGTTGTTAACGAATAATATGTAAATATAAACAAAAACATCACACATTTTGTCAATAAGTAAATAAATAAACAACAAAGCATTGAAAATAAATTGTTTTTTTTTCAATAAATTTAATAAGTATGACTATAAAATTAATCGAAATTTAAAAAAGTTAAAAATGTTTCGTAATAAAAATATGTAAGTGAAAACAAATAATAGAGAGTGCCAGATAATTTTTACAAGACTACAGATAATAATTAAATTAATACTATAGGCTTGGTGCATTCTCCGCCGGTGCTGCCACCATCGGAGAATATCGTAAACAACCGGTATATAAGTATTTATACCCGGGTTTAAATAGCGAGTATACGAAAAAAAGTTTATATGATTATTCTAAAAGTGTTAGGAAGTTTCATTTTTGAAAATTCTAAAAAAATAAAAAAGTAAATATTTTGATATCTTCAGGAGGTCTAACTTGTGTTATATATTATTATTCAAGTTAATAAAACTTCTTAGATGAGTTCTACTGCGGTAGCAAGTATAGTTTTACGCACCGGTTTTGCTAGTGTGAAATTAAGTTATTTACAGTACAAGTGTGTTAATGAATATGATTACAACAACGAGTGTGAACGATTAGAACGACTCGGTCTACGACCTCGTCGTTCTAATCACACGAGTGTTGTAATCATGTTTAAACGCACGTGTCATGTACTACGTTTTATCTACAACCGAAAAATAAGAAAATGCTGTTTTAATTTTTGTTTATTAGTCGCCCACCTTTAACACCCTTAACTATGACATTTGCCACATTTTTTTAATTATAATTGTGGGGAATTGTTACCTGCTTCAGACTATAGTTACAAGTAAACGCGAGCACATTTTGCCCAGAAAAATAATTTTAAAAATTACGATGAGCGATTTCAAAAGTCTCCCTTCAGATGTAGAAGCCGCAGTACGTGCCACGGAATCATTATTGCCGGAAAAGTCACGATCAAAATATGAAAAACATGTACTGTATTGTATTTTGTATTTGACTAAGAGTGGGTCCCATAGGGGACCCTCCACTGAGGCCGCGAGGGCCTATTGTGGCTCAGTTTCTACAAGCTCTAATTTACAAGAGCGTCAAAGTTCATCCTCAAGACCCAGCCTCTTAATATAAGCCGTTATGTCTGATAGGTCTAGCAAGGGTTTGCCAAACATCTCAAACCTGGTCCTGCTCCCAGCGGGGCAGGTACACATAACGTGCTTCATTGTTTCATCATCTTCCATACAGAGTCGGCATTCGGCGTCTTTCACCAGTCCCGTCCTCTGTAGGTGAGATCTCAGCCGGCAGTGGCCCGTGTACACTGCAGTGAGCACACGCGTTCCGTTCCTACCGGCCTTTAGTTTTGTTTTGAGTTCTCCTGTTCTATGTTTGGATGGCCCTGCTAGGATTTTCTTGGCATGTTCCATTCCGGGACTGTCATTCCAGTCCCGGAACGTCTCACTCCTAACCCATTCACAGAGCCTGTCTCTTGCGAGAATTTTAGGAACGCTAAGTGTCGGTTCTGGGCCCACGAATGGCGAGCCTGCACCAATTTTGGCGAGGGAATCAACACGTTCATTTCCCTCTAGGGCGACATGTCCCGGTATCCATATTAGCGACACTTTGTTCCTATCTCCCAGTATATTGAGTAGTTTCTTACAATGAAGAATCGTCATAGACGTGCTTTTCGTTGCCACAAGTGCTTTCAGCGCAGCTTGACTATCCGAAAATATGCATATTGTTTTCCCGGTGTATTGCTGTTCTACCAGCAGTTGCACACAGGTTTCAATAGCATATAGCTCAGCTTGGAAGATCGTGGTGTGTTTTCCAAGACTGTGGTAGATCTCAGTCTTTGGACTGCTGCAGTAAATTCCTGCGCCAGATCCTTTTGTTAAAAAGGAAATTTTAAGGAAAAGTAAAATCCTGCGCCGATAGCTTTTGAAAAACATACAACCAGTTTTTGACATGGTGTGATGACAAAAAGGTGAAGAATCAATGCAATGAAAAAGTATTTTTAGCATATTTTCAAAATCTTGCACGGAAATACAGCGCATCAAGTCTATGGACGTTTTATTCTATGTTTCGAGCCACAATATCCCTGAAGAAGAACGTCGATATAAGTAAATATGCCATATACCCAAATCATTGCTTTCCTCAAAAGAAAATCTGTGTCCTACCAGCCTATTAAATGAAGGTCTTTCACAAGAAATGATATGGAAAAATTCCCGAAGAAAGCTGATAACAAACAATTTTTACTTATGAAGGTAAACATTACAATATTTTATTTCTTATAGCAACTTAACCGCAGGTGCGTGTAGAAAGGACGAATTAACTAAATTACTTATTGAAAATGTGACTGATGAGGGTGCCCAATTTCATGTAAGACTGCCAAAACAAAAATTTTAAGAGAGTGTTGCTTGACATCAGGAGGCATAGAAGGTAAAAATTTGGTAGAAATGGTGCGAAGCTTTTTGTCTTTACGACCTCATAGTCCGCATGGTAGATTTTTTGTTTTCTTTAAAAATGGGAAATATACAACTCAACCCGTTGGCATTAATATGTTTGGGACGATGCCTAAAAAATTGCTTGTTTTTTTATGCCTTAGTGAACCGGAGAAGTATACAGGACACGCTTTTAGACGCACATCTGCCTCATTGCTGGCGGATTCGGGGGTAGATCTACTAATGGTTAAGCGTCATGGAGGTTGGAGAAGTAGTTCCGTCGCAGAGGGATATATAGATACATCGAAAGAAAACAAGAAAATTGTTGCGCGGCACATTTTCGGACCAAGAATCGCTGAGGAAGCATGCCAGCCCGAGTGCGAGCCAAACCGATCAACAGCCCAATCTATTTCAATTAGACCTTCACTATTATCATCGTCATCATCATCAGCAGCAGGAATTGTTTTGAAGAAGTGTAAAAAATGTGTTATTAATATTTATAATAATTAGTAGTAGGAATTTGTATAAAAAATTAAAATATTTAGATGTTAGTAGTTGTTTTTCATTATTATAAAAACTAGTTGTGTTATAGATTCATAACACCACTATGTGTGTTATGAATCTCATAACGTAACTGAAATACTATAAAAATGGTGATGTAAAAACGTCATAACTAAACGGTTGTAGATAAACTCTCTAGTTTTAAAACTTTGCTTAGTTATTAAAACCAAGACTGCATCGTTACTGCAAGTTTTTTTTTAAATTTTAGTATAGAGTATCCAATGCAGCATGATATGACGTTACGATAATAATCACCAAAGCCACCTCGTCATTTTGAAAAATAACATCAAAAATTAATGATAATTGAGAAAATTTCAAATTGTTGTAAGTTCCTTTAGATCTTAAAAATTAACCAAGACATGTGTTGACATGAGACAAAAAATAAAATGCTCAGGAGACATGGTTCTGACAGAAAAAAATGTTTTAAAAATTTGCTCACGAACTTATTGCACAGGCTATTTTAAAGTTAACTTAAAAAACAACCATTCGATAAAGCTTGTATAATAAAGCCCAATACTAAAGTTCATACAAAACAAATGTTAAGAATTAAAGTTGATATATTTATATACACTTTGCCAAAAAAATCATGAATAAAAAAAAATAAAAAAATATATAACACTTTAAAATTTGACGAAAAAATTTCCCGTCGCGTTTTTGTTTGCATCTGAGTGTATATTTTTTCTTTTGTCGTTGACATATCAACATATCATCCCAAATAAAATAACGAACAAAAATTCCTTTGACATTTCCTGATTCACAGATACGAATAGAATTTTGTTTATCAAAGAAATCTATATACTTGTACAGGGACATCATTTTAAGTGTCTCACTCGATTTATAATTTTCCTCTTTTCTATTTTAAGATAGTAAAAAGATATTTTAATGTAATTTTTCACGAGGATGCCGATTTTCTACATTAAAATTTTTTAAAACGTCAATTTTGACAGATACGACGCCATCTTGATTTTTTTTAAATGGAAACCCCCACATATTTTAGCATGGTCCGGTAGATATATTTTAGCTAATTTCAATAATATATAGTTTAGTATACTTTGCTCCTACCGTTTTCGATATACAGTGGATTTAAAAATAAATTGTTCCAGAATCATTTTAAGTGTCTCACCCAATTTAAAATTTTCCTCTTTTCTATTTTAAGATAGTAAAAAGATATTTTAATGTAATTTTTCGCGAGGATGCCGATTTTCTACATTAAAATTTTTTACAACGTCAATTTTGACAGATATGACGCCATCTTGATTTTTTTTAAATGGAAACCCCCACATATTTTAGCATGGTCCAGTAGACAGATTTTAGCTAATTTTAAAAATATATAGTTTAGTATACTTTGCATTTACCGTTTTCTATATACAGGGGGTTGAAATCAAGAATTCCTCTAATTTTTATGTATTTGAATATGAATGCCATTCACTTACAACTGAGTGGCATTTGTATCCAAATGCATGAAATTTACGTAAATTGAGCTATCTTATGATAGATGAGCAGTTTAAAACTAAATTTTCATTTTTTTTATATACAGGGTGGTCCGAACTGTATTCCGGAAACTTCGGCAGCATACTCTGCAGATAAAAATAAGTAAAAAAGTTCGTATAAATATATGTCCTACAATACTTAGTTTCGGAGATACAGGGTGTAGAAGTTTCATTTTTATTTCGATTTTTTCCAATTAATTTCTGAAGTAACGTCAATATTTGGCTGAAAATTCGTGTCTGGGAGTTTTTTGACATGAGAAACTTGATTTTGATGTCAATATGACTCTTATTTGTAGGGGGCGCCACCTACATGTGTTTTAACTGTTTTGAAAAGTAATAACTTTTCGCCCATACCTGTATAAAACTAATGAGTAAAAAAATATACATTTTCTGACTTTTTACGTAAAAAATATCTCTCGGTAAAAATCGCTACGAGCAACCATTCTCAAGATATTTCGAATGGAAATAGTTAATACATGTCATTATTGACAAAAAAATAAACACGTTGAGTAGATAGATATTTGGCTGAAATAATAAATGTGGGAAATTTTATTTTTTTTAAATTAATTATAAATTTTTCTGCGGAAAAATGAAGATAAAACAGTTTCTGTTGAACTTTTGGCAAAAAAACATTTCAAATTTATGATTTCAGACTAGTAACTATTTAGTCCACATGTTTAATATATGTCAATGATGACAGGTATTGATAATTTCGATTCCCAATATCTCGAGAACCATTACTCGTAACAATTTTTATCAACAGACCTTTTTTACGTAAAAATCGTTATAAATGAATAATTTTTCACTCAGTAGTTTTATAGTACGTATACTCAGTAGTACGGACGAAAAGTTGTTACTCTTCAAAACATTTAAAACACGTGTATGTGGCGCCCCCTAGAAATTGGATTTATATTGACATCAAAATCAAATTTCTCATATCAAAAATCTCCCAGACACCAATTTTCATCACAGTATTTACGTTACTTCACAAATTATTTGGAAAAAATCGAAATAAAAAAGATACTTCTACACCCTGTATCTCCGAAACTAAGCATGTTAGGACATTTATACGAACTTTTTTACTTATTTTTATCTGCAAAATATGCTGCCAAAGTTTCCGGAATCACCCCGTATGTAAAGGTCATATTGAAGAAGAATCAAAGTATAAAAAAATAAAAAAATTTAAGCGTAGTAATTGTCAAATTTGACATTTTCAAGAATTTTAAAATTCGAAAATTGTAAACTGGATGAGTCACTTAAAATAATTCTAAAGATTTCATTTTTAAATGCACTGTATATCGAAAACGGTAAGTTCAAAGTATACTAAACTATATATTTTTGAAATTAGCTAAAATATGTCTACCGGACCATGCTAAAATATGTGGGGGTTTCTATTTAAAAAAAATCAAGATGGCGTCGTATCTGTCAAAATTGACGTTGTAAAAAATTTTAATGTAGAAAATCGGCATCCTCGCGAAAAATTACATTGACATATCTTTTTACTATCTTAAAATAGAGAAGAGGAAAAGTTTAAATTGGGTGAGACACTTAAAATGATTCTGGAACAATTCATTTTTAAATACACTGTATATCGAGAACGGTAAGTGCAAAGTATACTAAACTATATATTTTTGAAATTAGCTAAAATATGTCTACCGGACCATGCTAAAATATGTGGGGGTTTCCATTTTAAAAAAATCAAGATGGCGTCGTATCTGTCAAAATTGACGTTGTAAAAATTTTAATGTAGAAAATCGGCATCCTCGCGAAAAATTACATTGAAATATCTTTTACTATCTTAAAATAGAGAAGAGGAAAATTTTAAATTGGGTGAGACACTTAAAATGATTCTGGAACAATTCATTTTTAAATCCACTGTATATCGAAAACGGTAAGTGCAAAGTATACTAAACTATATATTTTTGAAATTAGCTAAAATATGTCTACCGGACCATGCTAAAATATGTGGGGGTTTCCATTTAAAAAAAATCAAGATGGCGTCGTATCTGTCAAAATTGACGTTGTAAAAAATTTTAATGTAGAAAATCGGCATCCTCGCGAAAAGTTACATTAAAATATCTTTTTACCATCTTAAAATAGAGAAGAGGAAAATTTTAAATTGGATGAGACACTTAAAATGATTCTGAAACAATTCATTTTTGAATCCACTGTATATCGAAAACGGTAAGTGCAAAGTATACTAAACTATATATTTTTGAAATTAGCTAAAATATGTCTACCGGACCATGCTAAAATATGTGGGGGTTTCCATTTAAAAAAAATCAAGATGGCGTCGTATCTGTCAAAATTGACGATTTAAAAAATTTTAATGTAGAAAATCGGCATCCTCGCGAAAAGTTACATTAAAATATCTTTTTACCATCTTAAAATAGAGAAGAGGAAAATTTTAAATTGGATGAGACACTTAAAATGATTCTGAAACAATTCATTTTTGAATCCACTGTATATCGAAAACGGTAAGTGCAAAGTATACTAAACTATATATTTTTGAAATTAGCTAAAATATGTCTACCGGACCATGCTAAAATATGTGGGGGTTTCCATTTAAAAAAAATCAAGATGGCGTCGTATCTGTCAAAATTGACGATTTAAAAAATTTTAATGTAGAAAATCGGCATCCTCGCGAAAAGTTACATTAAAATATCTTTTTACCATCTTAAAATAGAGAAGAGGAAAATTTTAAATTGGATGAGACACTTAAAATGATTCTGGAACAATTCATTTTTAAATCCACTGTATATCGAAAACGGTAAGTGCAAAGTATACTAAACTATATATTTTTGAAATTAGCTAAAATATGTCTACCGGACCATGCTAAAATATGTGGGGGTTTCCATTTAAAAAAAATCAAGATGGCGTCGTATCTGTCAAAATTGACGATTTAAAAAATTTTAATGTAGAAAATCGGCATCCTCGCGAAAAATTACATTAAAATATCTTTTTACCATCTTAAAATAGAGAAGAGGAAAATTTTAAATTGGATGAGACACTTAAAATGATTCTGAAACAATTCATTTTTGAATCCACTGTATATCGAAAACGGTAAGTGCAAAGTATACTAAACTATATATTTTTGAAATTAGCTAAAATATGTCTACCGGACCATGCTAAAATATGTGGGGGTTTCCATTTAAAAAAAATCAAGATGGCGTCGTATCTGTCAAAATTGACGTTTTAAAAAATTTTGGTGTAGAGAATCGGCATCCTCGCGAAAAATTACATTAGGAAATCTTTCTACTACCTTTAAATACCAAACAGGAAAATTATAAATTGAGTGAGACACTTAAAATGATGTCCCTGTACAAATTTAAGGACACTCTATGCCAAGGTTTAATTTTATCTAAGTATATTTTATAGGGGTCTAAAAAAAGATAAAGCAATAATGACAAGATAAGCTTTTAAAAGATTAAAACCGCCAAACAATGTAATTTATCGATACCTTTTAGTCATATTAACTCTTCTGTTTAAACATATATGCCTATATGTATCTGAAACTCTATACTAGTAACTTACTACGTAAATCAAAGTACACAGAAAATTTCTATTTCAATATCATAATATTTCCGTTACAGACATTTCTATGTACTACAAAACGTTATCGAAAAGTGTCACGTACTCAGATAATTTAGATAAATTCATTATATTCATATTTTTGATTCCGTTTTTAACTTATTATCATTTATTAATTTGCAGACTAATAGGAAGCGCTGATATCTACGCTATCGGACAAAAGTAGAAAAACTTTTTAAAATTGTGTATTTTTTGTTAACGCAAGGACTGAGGCCATTTTATGCATTGTTAAAATTAAAGATACTTAAATAGTTCTTATTTAAATGAAATAATCACATGTCTCACGAAAACTTTTCATTCAATTAAATAAAAAGCTATAGGGACAAAAAAAGAGAAACTAAAAATTAATATAAAAATTATAAGTACATAGTTGTTGCTAACCTAATAAAATTAATAATGGGTAGAGTAACCGTGATTAGCTATAACTTCACGACATCGTTTTGGCATGGAGTCCAATAGTTTTCTTATGCTTTTTTTGTTTTTTTTTGTTTTTTTCCTGGCGATCTAGTTCCTCCGACAGGTTTTCAATAGGGTTAAGAATTTGTTCAGACAAAAACCATTCTTGTAAGACTTTCGATTTATGCTTTGGATCATTTTCTTGCTGAAATATCCAGGTTAAAGGCAAATTATCATCAGCAAAGGGAATCATCGCTTTCTTTAAGATGTCCAAATACACAAATCGATCCATTATTCCTTCTATTACATGCAGTGGCCCCATGCCATAGCCCGAGAACCATCCCCACACCATGCAAGATCCACCTACATGCTTTACAGTGGCCTTGGATTACTTTGGATCAAATCTTTTCCTTTCTGGGAGATGTATAGACGATATGCCATCGGATCCAAATATATTGGATTTGCTTTCATCTGCAATCAATACCTTTTTCCAGTCATTCGTCGATTTTTTTGTAAAGGTAAGTCGGGCATTCTGGTTCTTCTTACTGGTGAGTATTTTTTTTGGCTGCTCTTCTGCTAAAATTTGATTTGCCGATTCCAGTGGCCGATCTAGGCGTGGGCAAGGTGGGCTCTTGCCCACGACGCGACGCCAGGCGTCAGGGGCGCCGCAGAGGCGCCAAAATGTGTCTGAAATCAATAGGTAAAAACCCTAATCAAGCACCGCATGCACACATAATTTTTTTGATGGAGGGAGGGGGGTGTCTACATATCTTTTGAATTGTGGGGGCGCCAAATTTTGTCTTTACCCACGACGTATTTTACCCTAGATCCGCCACTGCCGATTTATGCGGATTAGTGAAGGCGATTTTTTTAGTTATAATTTCAATTTTTTTCGTTGTTTTCCTTGACCGACCACTTTTTTTAATAGTCTTTAAGGAATTGCCAATTTTTGAAATTGGAAATCGTTTTGCTAATGCAAATAAAACATTGTGCTTATGTCCGTTTGCCGGACACCATTCCGATGTGCCTTGATTATTTTTTAGCGAAGATCCTCAGACAAATATTTTTCGCGTGGCATATTTAGTAAAAATGTAAATCAGAATTTCAACAGTTTTCACCTTAAGCAAATAACTACTAAGCATGGTCAATTTTTATGTTCGTTTCTATATTTATGTCCCTTCAAAAATATTTGTGTTCCTTCCATATTATAAATAAACACCTGATAAGATAAATTTGGGATGTGGCGAAAAATGATTTTATTGCTAAAAGGAAATATGTTTAAAACAAACATTATTTTAAATATTGGGGGTTTTTGAAATTCGACGAGTTTTAAAGTTTTAAAAAGTTTCTCTACTTTTGTTTGATAGTGTATCTATTTATAATGTCGAAGAACCAAAGAACAGGCCTGAGTTGGGATTATATTAATTTGGGAAAAAGAATGTAAACTATAATTTTAGTTTACCGTAGCCAAATTAACATAACGTAGGACCAATGTTTGGTTTAAGACAACTCATTAGTAGCTTGAATTATGTCCATTTATATTTTTCTTAAAATATACTTTATAAATGAATATACTGAACATAACAGTCGGAATGCAGGTAACTGAAGAAACAACAAACATAATTGGAAGACAGAAACGTTTGCTTATCAGTTAAAAGGTCATGCCATAACGTGGTATACCAATACTTCCAAAACCAAAGCAGGAACAGGGATAGGAGTATTTGGACAGAAAACTAAATATTCCGAACTGATCTACGCTATCAAAAGATGCGTACAACTTCTATCTAGATAGAAACTATCGAAAACAATTAATTTTATTTTATAAATATGAAAATAATAAAATATGTAATGAACATTTTAAATTTAAATTAATAGACGAATTTGATATTTTCTAAATTTTATCTTCCATAAAAAATTCTACATCTGGTTCTGACTGTGTAAATTTATCATTAATCTCTTATGTCCTCATATTTTGCCTTTTTTGGTTAATATAATTAATAATATTTTATTGTCATCTCAATTTCCAACGGCTTGGAAGCAATGCTATTACACCCATTCCAAAAACAAGTAAACCAAAGAAGTTATAATTAGTGTAATACTGTTATTATTTTAATAATTATTGTATTTTATGGAGAAATAAAGGCATTTATTATTATTATCCGATACTGAAGCAGCTTTAAGAGCGGTCAACTCAGTACACGTAATTTCGAAGTTGGTAAAAAAATGCCTAGGGAAACTGAACAAATTAGGCAAAGAAAATAAAGTCCTCCTATTCTAGGTGCAAGCGTACCAAGGGATAGAAGGTAATGAAAAAGCAAACAATATAGTTAGAAAACTTCCCAAGTGGAAACCAACTTAAAGCAATTATTTTCCTTGATTTAAGTATAAACAATTTTTCGATTTTCGTGAAAAGTAGTGGTGTAAAGCCGAGCCGCTTCTACCATGGCCAGTCCGAATCCTGTTTAGCTGAACCCAGGTTTTACGGGGCATGTTAAAACCCTGTGGAGGATTTTCTAGGTCTAGCAGAGTATACCAAACTGAGCTTACACTGCTCTGCTAGTTCGAGATCCATTCGTGATGTCCGTTAAAGTCATCAGTAATAAGCTCTTGGGCTGTTTTAACAGGTGGATTTCTAGATTTTAACCGGTTGAATCTTATTACGTCTTGATGGATTGGTAAATCAAGATTTTGTATTTGTATATTCTTTTTATATTCTCGCAGTAATATTTGCTGCCTACGGATTTTCGGTGGTTCTATATGAGACAATACTAGTAGCCATTCGATAGGGGTAGATTTGATAGAACCTGTAATAATTCTCATTGTTTGGTTGAGAACGGTATCTACTTTACTAACATAAGGACTGTTTAGCCAACTGATGCACAATATTCGGTTGTAGAAAAGACCAGACTATGTGCTGACGTGCGTAATGTTGACGCTTCGGCGCCCCAGGTCGACCTCGCTAGTTTATATAGAATATTGTTACGAGTCCTTAACTTCGCTGCGAGGTTGGTTAAATGTTTGTTAAAAGAGAGAGTGCGGTCCAATGTAATTCCGAGGTACTTAGGATGATGATTGTGGCGTAAAATGTTATCGTTAAAAATAATATTTAAATTCGTCGATGCCAGACGATTGTTAAGGTGAAAACAACATGTCTCAGTCTTCGTAATACTTGGTATGAGTCGCCATCTTTGAAAGTATCTTGATGTCATCTTCAGATCATCGGACAAAGTAATCTCTAAGTCTGCCATGCAGGTATGTTGTTTTGCAAGGGCTAAGTCATCAGCATACATAAATTTACGACTTGATGTAAAAGGTAAGTCAGCTACGTACAAGTTGAAAAGTAGAGGCGCCAAAACTGATCCCTGAGGGAGACCATTATTGAGCAATTTCGGTTTGCTTAATGTAGTTCCAAAAGATATTTGAAGTATCCTGTTGGAAAGCATGCAGTTTACCAATGATGTTAGCTTACTGCATCTTGTAATATTCAGGAACTTGTACATTAACCCCTCTCTCCAAACCGTATCGTAAGCAGCAGTAAGATCTATGAAGACTGCACCAGTCTTGCTACGCTCTTCAAAGCCTCTCTCAATAAATGTAGTCAACGCAAGCACTTGATCCTCGCAGTTACGACCAGGTCGGAATCCGGCCTGTTCTATTGGTAGGGCCTCTAATATTATTGGACATATTCGGTTGTAAATTAGACGTTCTAAAAGTTTGTAAGAAACACTTAGCAAGGCAACTGGTCTCTAGCTTTCGGCCAAGTCAGCAGGCTTACCTGGCTTAAGAAAAGAAATCATTTTCGATCTCTTGAATTCCTTTGGCAACTGCTCGGATTGAATAATATTTGTATAGAATCTTGCCTCTCCACGTGACTTGCCATTCTTCATGAGCTGTAAGGCCCTTGTCACTTCATCAACGGTGAATTTGCCAGAGAATTGTTCCTGTGTAGTAGATGATTTTTTTAGAGCTTTAAATTCCTTCTTAATTGTGATTGAATGTTGTTTGTCCTTTTTAGCTCTAAACAAATTAGCTACGTGGTTGGCTATTTGGTCAGCTGTAATGTAAGCTGTAATGTATGATGAGTTATTACTCAAGAAAGGGGGACACAACAGATCTATAATAAGGCCGCGGTGATCCCATACAATTTACAATCTGCAACTGAAGGTTAAGTTTCTCTCTCTTTTGAAGTTTGAAAATGCGATCAAATTTTGTTGCGCAGCAAGTATACCCCAGAATGGAAGGGCATAACGAAGATGTGACTCAAAAAGAGCATAATAGGCTATTCTAGAGGTTGATAAAATAAGTTAATCTAAAAAGATACGACCAAATACATTAAGTTGACCAAATATACTAACTTGAGGTATGAACTGAATACGAATTTAAGCGAAGATGATAGATATTGGGGACTATTGCAAAATTATAGCGGTAACAACTTTTATCATTTATATGTATCTGTGACACATTATTTTTGAAAAGACTATACCTTAAAAGGGTAAATTTAACGCTCAGTGAGATGAGGGAGCTTCCCCAAAAATGATCATAAGGTTTGTAAGAAGTTTGGGGTTACTGCATAATTCACAGATTAGAGTATTTTGATAGAAATTATTCATCATAACAAATTTTGCTAAATCATTATCAGTTAAAGGAATGCATGGAATTACTTTTAGGAATTCTCATTTACCATTATCTATTGGTGATTTATATCTTTCTATAGTACTTATCTTATTTCCTTTATTAAGTACGCATTTTTCCGTAAAATTAAGTAAAATATACTGTCGTAATTACATATATTCTAGTATGTCATGTCATCTTTTTAAATGGGATTCTTGTCATTTATTAAATATTTCTGAACACAATTTTTTTTGGAATATTGGTATAAAAATAGATTTTATATATTTTTTTTGCAATGGGAAGAAATTTAAGCAACCTACTCACCAGGGAGTGTGTTGGGCAATATTTTGGTGAATGTAGTTTTCAACAAGTTTCCTAGTTTGTGTGTTGGTTTTTTAACATGTTGCTGAGTTGTATAATGTGTGTTGGCTGGTCAACATGTTACTAAGCATGTTTCTCAACAATTAAAAATACTAGAAGGATAATTTTAAAAAAGTTTGATTTTTAATCTCAGTGCACTTTCCGAATGAAATTGTGATGAATAAAGATTATATTAGCCTTATACAGGGTCCGGTAATAGTGCGTCGGGCATCTGTAGAATAAAAGACTTGGGAATTTTTTCTTAGTGCAAACCCAAAGTATGTATTAGGATGTAGTTCAGGAAAATATTTTAACTTCTATAGGGTGACTCACAGAAGTGATGTGAGTGGATCGGGATGATTTTTTTTAAATTGAACACCCGGTATATTATTGCATTTTTGGCTTCTTTTCAGATCAATTTATTTCGATAATTTCAGAGATATTAATAAATAAAAATTATATATTTTTCAGCCTTTCTTAACAAAATTATTAGAACTGTCCTGAAATCCAAACTATATTAGGCGTTTACTTTAGATGGTCTGTACTTACTTTGCTATAAATATATGGTAATCATAAATCATACAGAATGTTTAAAATTCTACGCCAAACTTTCGAAAATACAAAATAATTTTTCTTCGTTTTTTTTTAAATGGAACATCCTGTATATTATTTTCTCAATAGATGGAGCATTAAAAAATGAACATTTTTTATGATTACAGTATTTCAAAATGTTTAACGGTTTTGCACATATTCGCGGTTTTATATTTCATATCGCATTTTCTACAGTAAATTTTTATCAGTCACCCAATGATTTTTCTCTCGTATTTTACCATTGAAAGCGCCATATGAAATAATACTGCGTGTATATCTGCAAAACTATTTAAAATTTTAAAATACTTTAAATGCAAAAAATATTGATTTTTTAATTCTCCATCTGAAAAAAAAGTACAGGGTGTTCCGTTTAAAAAAACCAAGAAAAATTATTTTATATTTTAGAAAGTTTGTCGTAGAATATTGAACATCCTGTATGATTTACGATAACCATATTTATAGCAAAGTAATAACAGACCGTCTAAAGTAAATATCTAATATAGTTTTGATTTGAGAACAGTTCTTGTATTTTTAATAATTTTTTTAAAGAAGGGTGAAAGATATATATTTTTTAATATCTCTAAAACTATCGAAATATATTTACTCATATCTTAGGATTATGTAAAGTGAATTGAAGGGAAGCCAAAAATGCAATAATATACAGGGTGTTCCATTTAAAAAAATCATCCAGATCCACTCACACTTTTTTGAGTCACCCTATAGATGTTAAAATATTTTCCAGAAATTCATTCTGGTACATGCTTTAGGTTTGCACTTAAACAAAATTCTCAAATCTTTTATTTTAGGAGGCGCCCGACGCACCCTGTATATTATAACAGGTACCTTCTTATAATAAGCAAGGTCTTCATACAAAGAGAGAAAAAGTCAATGTTACTGTGAATTACCACTAATTGATTAAATATGTATAAAGCATCGCAGCAGACGGGGAATTTTTAAATCGTATTCACGGTTCATCGAATTTTCCTAATGTATGTTTTCAAGAATGTTTTTGTCTTTAATTCTAATGCATTGTTTATTATTTTTATTTTGATATCACATCTGTTTGGTATTTATTTTGGACATAGATCTGCATTTTTAATACTGAGAATTGTTTATTATACAGGATTTTTTGCATAATCCAGTTATTACAATCTTTTTAAGATATAATTTATTGTTCTATATCTAAGCTTTACGGTTTTTGAAATATTTTAAATATTTTCATTTGGAGAGGATAAGTAAATTAATTATTTTTTTGGCATAGATTCATTTTATGCCAATTTATGTTTTAAAAAATTAATTACAGATTTTTCTATGATTGATTAATTATTGTACAATATGATTAAGAAAAATCGGTGTCAGCGAATGGCTATGAAACCAAAAACGCTGTCATTTTATTCCAGGTGCGTCTCAAAAACGGCTCACCCCCTCTTTATTATTTCAGATAAAAACGAGATTTGGTATGTTAGTATTTGACATAAATTAGGATTGATTGACGTATTCAATTGTTTTTGGTCACTTCCTGTTTCAACGGAAATGACTACAACTTTTGATTTTTAAATAGCACCCTCGGTATTTTTTACTTTATTCGAGAGAAAATGACACTCTGAATAGAATGACATATCATATGTCATCTTTTGACCTGAAAAGCCGCTTTTTTGGATCATGCGGTATATGGTGCTCATAAAAAATATAATTCAAATCAGTAATAATTAAATTCTAGACTATAAAAATATAATATCAACTATGTCAAATGGATAGGTACTTTTGTTTTCTTTATTTTATTTAGCTTCAAACATAAAAGCAAATTTATATAAAGTTGTCTATAAAGTCAACGTGTCCAACAAGAAGATCAGCTGACAGTGACAGTGATTTTCTGAAATTTTAATTCTTAATTCTATATTTTCCGTTATTTTTTTGGTGTCTGTCCAAATCAACTCTGACTCGTTGGACCGATTACGTAATTCCAACAGTTAATAAAATAATTGGATGCTAACTTTTTCCTATACATAAACAGTGTCGAGGTATTCTGAGAGATGCTAACAAGAATCTTGATAGGCGGCGAGGAAAAGCTCGATCGGTGGAAGGAGTATGTTGAGTTGCTATACGCAGATACACGGCCCGATCAACCACCCACTGATATTACAAAGGAAGAAGTCAAACACGCTATAGATCTTTAGAAGAAAAACAATGCAGTAGGACCAGACCAGATCCACGCGGAAACCCTAAAGCTAATCGCCGATGCAGATGATAGGGGTCTTAAGATTCTTACAGAACTGTTTAATTCGATATACAAGGCCGGCAAGATACCCACTGATTGGCTAAAATCCACTTTTATCCCATTACCCAAAAAACCAAACGCTTCTCAATGCCATGACCACCGGTTAATCAGCCTGATGTCGCATGTCCTCAAAGTATTCCTCCGCATAATTCATACCCGTATATACAACAGATGCGAAGGACAGGTTGGGGATACACAATTTGGATTTAGGAATGGAGTCGGCACGCGCGAGGCGCTTTTTACACTGAACGTTATTACACAGCGATGCAGGGACATGAACGTCGATATATATGCCTACTTTATAGATTATAGAAAGGCCTTTGACTCTGTGTCGCACCAAAAATTTGCCCAGATTCTTAGAACCACCGGTGTGGATGAGGGGGATCTGCGCATTTTCACCAGTTATACTGGAACCAGACTGCAGAGATCAGGGCGGATGGCGGAACATCTGATCAAGTAGCAATTAGGAAGGGCGTCAGGCAGGGGTGTGTATTATCCCCACTCCTTTTCAACATCTACTCCGAGGCGGTATTCCGTGAGGCACTAGAGAGCGTTGAGGATGGTATCAAAATCAATGGTACCCTGATCTACAATATTCGCTTCGCAGATGATACGGTCGTACTGGCTGGCAACATTCTACACCTTCAGAACACGATGGACTACATCGTTGAACATAGCATGCAGTACGGATTACACATCAATGTTAACAAAACTAAACTTGTTGTATTTTCCAAAACACCGGGAAAGACTGTCCTCAGAATTAACAACAAGTTGGTAGAACAAGTATCGTCCATAAAGTATCTAGGAGCCCTAGTTAACGACGCTTGGGACTCCAAAATTGAAATTTTAGAGAAGATCGAACAGGCCAGACGTACTTTTGCTTCCATAAAAACGCTCTTCTCGAGCCGAGATCTAAGCCTCGAACTGCGCATACATATGCTACGATCTGCTACATCTTTCCAGTATTTTTCTACAGCTCTGAGAGTTGGACCCTCAATCAGACATTGGAAAACCGCATTAACGCTTTTGAGATGTACTTGTATCGTCGTATGCTGCGTATATCCTGGATGGATAGAGTAACAAATGAGGAAAAACTCAGGCGAATGGGTAAATATAAAGAGCTCCTAGTAACAGTGAAGAGAAGGAAGTTACAGTACGTCGCGTCGGTCACATCATGGGGGGTCATCGATACGAGATTCTTAGACTGGTCATCGAGGGCAAAATTGAGGGCAGGAGATCAGTGGGAAGAAGGCAAAACTCCTGGCTTAAGGATCTGCGTCGTTGTTCGGAAGGACATCGATCGAAATTTTCACGCACCATTATAGCCAGTTGGATCGCCAACCTCCGAAGGGAGACGGCGGCCTAAGAAGAAGAAGAACTTTTTCTTATTTATAATGCTGTATTAAATATAATAATAATGTATTTTAAAATGCTGTGTTCTATAGGAAAATTAGTAATTAACGGATCATAACTAGCCATGATAACCAGAATCCAAAAATTCGGTCCCCATCGGACAAAAACTAGAAAAAAATTAAAAATAACTGCTTTATTTTTTTTTTCTAGTTTTCGAATATCGATATGATCCATAACAGACACCCATGCCATATAAAAAGCCGTTAAAATTTTGTGACAAACATATAATAATTGATTTTTTTGCACCTATTCATTTGTACCCTGTATATTGTAGTTGCATTAGATTTGTTAAGTTATAGGTGTTTTTTGAAATCAAATTTGTTATAGACCGTGACGATGCATATTAAAAAAAAATAAATTCAGATAAGCAATCACCTGCTTTGATAACTTTCGATATATTATTGCGATAATCTTCAGTAATAAACATATACATATCAATTTTCCAATTTTTCCTCATTTTCAATAATATTTATAGCGCTGATAATGCCGAGATGATTTAATATCAGGTATCTATTACCAAATATAGTTTCTTGGAAATGATAAATTAAATTAAGTTCTATAATCCCTTTTTAACTTATGTTTTATTTTTTTGATATCGTTAAAGGTTACGGACTATAGTAGAAGAAGAACTTTAGTTTTGTTTTAATCGTCCTTGACAAAAAACAACACGATTGTGCCTATAGGCTCTCATTCATTGTCCATTAGACAATGTCCAGTAATAGTGTCCCTCATCAAAAATGTTTTAAACAGCTCGATATTTTCGATGTTAACAATTAGTTCATTTTATCTATATATATGGAAATGGAATAGATTTTTTCGAGGCTTACAAGATAAAAATGGTGGACATCGACATTTTTTTGTCACCACCCTATTTACATAATAAGTATAAATGGTTAAGTAAGTTTCAAAAGATGGGTTTAAAAGTAACTTTAATAAAATCATAGACGAAACATGATACATATTCAAATTCCAGATAATTTGTCCGATGTTTTGATAACCTTTAATAAAACTTGGTGACAATATTTTTAAACAAGGGTATACAATATTTACTCATTCTAACTGTATTTATAAATTTAATTATAAATAACTTAATATCTACTAAAATGAGACTTTTATATACAGGGTGGTCCGAACTGTATTCCGGAAACTTCGACAGCACATCCTGCAGATAAAAATAAGTAAAAAAGTTTGTATAAACGTATGTCCTAAAATGCTTAGTTTCGGAGATACAGGTTGTAGAAGTTTTATTTTTATTTCGATTTTTTCCAAATAATTTATGAAGTAACGTCAATATTTGGATGAAAAATAGTGTCTGGAAGTTTTTCGACATGGGAAATTTGATTTCGATGTCAATATGACTCCTACTTGTAGAAGGCGCCACCTACATGTGTTGAAACTGTTCTGAAGTGTAATAACTTTTCGTCCGGACCTGTATAAAAGTATTGAGTGGAAAAAGATACATTTCCATGACTTTTTGCGTAAAAAATGTCTCTTGGTATAAATCGCTACGAGCAACCGTTCTCAAGATATTTGGAATGAAAATAGTCAATACATGTCATTATTGGCAAAAAATAAACACCTGAGTAGAGTAGATAGTTACTTGACTGAAATAATAAATTTGGGAAATTTTATTTTTTTAAATTAATCATATACTTTTTTGTGAAAAAATGATGATGAAACAATTTCTATTGAACTTTTGAAACAAAAACATTTCAAATTTATGATTTCAGTGTAATAACTATTTAGTCAACACGTTTAATTTATGTCAATGATGATAGGTATTGCTAATTTCGATTCCAAATATCTCGAGAACCATTACTCGTAGCGATTTTTACCAAGAGACATTTTTTACGTAAAACACTTCGTAAATGTATATTTTTTTACTAAGTAATTTTATACAGGTACGAACGAAAAGTTATTACTCTTCAAACCAGTTATAAAATACGTAGGTAGCGCCCTCTATAAGTAGGGGTCATATTGGCATCAAAATTAAATTTCCGATGTCAAAAAACTCCCAGACACCAATTTTCATCCAAATATTGACGTTACCTCATAAATTATTTGAAAAAAATCGAAATAAAAATGAAACTTCTACACCCTGTATCTCCGAAACTAAGCATTTTAGGACATACATTTATACGAACTTTTTTACTTATTTTTATCTGCATAATATGCTGCCGAAGTTTCCGGAATACAATTCGGACCACCCTGTATATCATATCCAGTCGTCTAAGAAAATATTAAATTAAACTTTCTTGGCCTCTATGAACTAAAATTTATCATATATGTTTTAAATAACACACTACTAATATACGCTATTCAATAGGCATACATTGTTTAGCACACTCTACATTATATCTAGTTCCAATATAACTAGAAGTATTACTGTCTTGAACATATTCTAGTCGAATTGCCCACATTCGCGACATACTGTATTTCTTCCTCTACGAGATGTGAGATCTTGTCGTTGGTGGGGAAGCTCTTAGTCAGGTGCTAGCGGAATCCCCTCTGGCACTCTAGCTAGGTCTAACAAGCATCTCACTGCCATGTCCCTGGCTGTGGTGTCGTGACCAGGGAATTGCACCAAGACGTATATCGATGTCGGATGGGATTACCCTGTCAGTCATACCACGCACACTCTACTCTGTCTGTGATCATGTATCTTGGCTTAATCGCCCGGACCAAGGAGACAACCTCACCAAAAACCTAAATCCTACGATGGTGAGACCAAGTTAAAGGAATGCGTGGCTAGATAGAAGGCTAACCTTTACTGGTCCCAATCTTGTGGCACCAGGGAGCAACCCATTGTATTCTCGTCACCCTTACTTCTACATACAGGACTCTGTAGAAGTGGACATACTATCCCCTGCGCCCTGCGGTGTATCGCCAGCTTTGCCAGAACTCCAATGTAAGGACATCGAGGTGGCGAGTCAGGTGGATGACACTTCTTATGGGAGAACTGGCAATGGTTGAAAACTTGACTACAAGCGATTTTCTAGGAATCTTCCTTACCGATAAATTATTGACAAGAGTGACAGATAAAACCTTGACGTTCTTTCAGTATTACAGTTCATCTCTTTTTCTTTCTAAAGTGTGCGTTGAAAGGAGACAAAAACAATTTTTGGTGACCCATAATTTGTTATTCGAACACCACTTTTCTCCTTGTCGGGTCGTTGACGTTGACTTGTCGCCATTTTATTTCTTTTGTTTACAAGCTGCAGTTTGCTTTGCAAATTTAATACATAAATTATTTAGGCAAATATAGGTTGTTGATAAAACTTCTCGGACTAACGTGTAGGTAAGTGTTGATAAATTTTTTTTTCATATTAACATGCTCATTGTTATTCTCCTGATTTAGGTGACAGAAAAGGATCATCAAATCAAATTGAATTTTATATTTTTTCATCCCAGGACCGATAGTAAAATATATATTTTATGGATACCTTCCTAAATATCAACGAGATGAGCCATCGGAAGAAAGGGACCATAGTACAAAACAGAAAGGTGACCTTTTTTCTTTCCACTTAGGATATTGAAATTATATACTGTCGGCACTCGAGAAATATAGATAAACAAAGAACAACAGATATAAAGTATCCCAGAGGAAAAGAGAGGCAATACCTGTACTCTCTAGGATATTGAAATTATATAGTGTAGTCGTGTTCGGCACTCTGAGAAATATAGATAAACAAAGAACAACAGATATAAACTATCCCAGAGGAAAAGAGAGGCAATACCTGTACTCTCTCTGATATTTGTGAAAGTTACGGCAAAGTATTGTTGTAAATGTCATCTTTTTGATCGACCTGAAAACTTCGAGCAAAAAGATGACACTTTCAACAATACCCTGACAGATATCAGAGACGATACAGGTTTTTCCTCTCGTTTCCCCTGGAATACTTTTAATTTATTATTCTTTGTTTATCTAGATTTCGCAGAGCACTATGAACGAACTCAGCTTGTATGTTTGAAATAATCGTCCAGTTGACTTAAAAATGATGATCGATGACATTTCCCATATAATTTTACTTTCAAAATTATGATATATATCTTCATTTCTAAGCCATCTATGACGCCATTTTTTTCAGTTTTGTTATAATTAATTTTGTCTCTTGATCTACTTGTAACATTATTCTTTTAATTTTATTAATTTATTGTTGTGAAATTAATTTCTGTTGTATATTTGATATTGATATTAAACATATTTTTAAAAAATGGTGTATTTCTTGTGTTTTTATGTATGTCATAATTAAAAATAAATGAAGAATTAAAATTTTTTATTTTTTTAAACTTCCCGCCATGCGTGACAATCTAGTCCGTAGTTCCTACAAGCGAAATTGGGGGCGCTAGTAGCAGTAGACTTGTCAGCAGTGTCAAATTTAAACGTCAATTTCACTTTCCAATATTTAGCAAGGCGCTCGCACTTCTTCTTGTGTATGTGTTTTGTGTGGCGAGTCATAAACTCGAGGGAGGAAAGTCATACCCAGGTCCTCACAATAGGAATTAACCTCTTAAACAATAGAGATATATGTTCTAGTATAGATCTAAGAGAACACCGGTATCAGGGCTAAAGAGACACCCAGTTAAAGTGGTGGATAAAATGGAGACATATCCTCCAGCCTCCATTTCAAGAGAAGCTCAACCGGAGATAAGCTCCTCGAATATGAAGGGCACGGATGGCCAAACCCCAACCTTGGAAGAGTGTATACTAGGGTGAGCCAAAAAAACTAACTTATGTAATTTATGGGTTAAAATGAATCTAATCACCGAGAAAAAAATATCCCCGGAAAGCATGGTTTTTAGCTCACTTTTAAAAGGTGTCCTTGAACATTCCAAGTTTTCCCTTTAAATAACACGTAAAAAAATCTTTTTCCATTAAAAGTACCATTACTTTGAAATGGTTTACGATAAAAAAATTTACATCGCGGATTCTTGTATACCATAAAATTTACTAAAACATCTATATGAGAGTATTTTTTTCAATTCAATAATTCGTATATGTGAAAGCTTTGAAAAGTGAAAAAAATCAATTTTCAACCAAAAATCAATCAGTTTTAGTCTTTATTGATTAAAATTTTTTATATTTAGTAAAAATAAACTAGATTACTCTGAGATAGATTTTTAGGAAATTTTATGCTCTACAAGAATCCGCGAAGTAAAATTTTTTGTTCGTAAACCTTTTCAAAGTTATGCTACTTTTAATGGAAACAAAATTCAACGTTATTTTAAAATGCTGTGTTCTATAGGAAAATTAGTAATTAACGGATCATAACTAGCCATGATAATCAGAATTAAAAAATTCGGTCCCCATCGGACAAAAACTAGAAAAAAATTAAAAATAACTGCTTTATTTTTTTTTTAGTTTTGGAATATCGATATAATCCATAACAGACACCCATGCCATATAACAAACCGTTAAAATTTTGTGACAAACATATAATAATTGATTTTTTTTGCACCTATTCATTTGTACCCTGTATATTGTAGTTGCTTTAGATTTGTTAAGTTATAGGTGTTTTTTGAAATCAAATTTGTTATAGACCGTGACGATGCATATTAAAAAAAAATTCAGATAAGCAATCACCTGCTTTGATAACTTTCGATATATTATTGCGATAATTTTCAGTAATAAACATATATCAATTTTCCAATTTTTCCTCATTTTCAATAATATTTATGGATTTATGGAGTTTTTTTGGATCACCCTAGCTAGTGTATACCCTCGTAAGATGTCCACTTCTCGGAGGATGAACAGTTATTGTCGAGGAAATACCCTGTCTCCCTACAACAGGAAGGTCCCCATGTATGATGAGTTATAACTCAAAAAAGGGGGCACGGTAAGACATAGTTAACGTTACCCATTTTTTGTCCGTCAGGCAAATTTGTTTTATTAGTAACATACCCACCAAGCAAAAAACCTCACATTACATTTGCAACATTGCAGTCAATCCCCAAACAGTTTGCTTTATAATGTTGATTTCTAAACGTTGTGTCGTGATTGATGAAACCTTGATACAGAAACATTGTTTTTGAATGGTGATTAAAACGTTTTTTCTGCAACATTGCAACAAAGATTAAAATGAAAGATCCGCGCAAGTTAATATTAATTAATAATATAACAAATATACCATAGGATCGAAAAAAACGGCGTATAGTTGACTTGAAAAAGAATATCGATGACATTCCCCATATAAAATGACAGCGATTTTCTTTTCATAGCCATCGCTGACGTCTTTTTTTTTCGATCATACGGTATAAGAAGTTAGGTTAGGTTAACGCATTTGTTTTTTTACGTTTTTGGTATCACATTTTATGCTTTTCAAATGAGATTTTAATGAATGTAAATGTAAGTATAATTTTATTATTATGTGTATTTTAATAATACTTAGCCAATAAACAAATTTTGTTTAGTTTAGTTTGTTTTTAAGCTAAATTTTATGTTTTAGGTTAGCATTTAGCCAACTGAAAATTGAAGTAGATAAAATCAGGATACGAATATATCAATCTAATGATAAAATCACAAATAATATTCAGTATTAATTATTCTCAATAATATTTTTTTAATGATGTTATAATCATTTCAAATTTTTAAAATAAGGACATAAAGGGGCCTCAAAGACTACTGTTACAAGAGGTAAGTTTCTCATTGCTTTGTTTATTACAACTGATTGTTTTTATTTTTACTACTTTAGAATAGATTTCAAAACTTTACCGAAGAGGAATTTGAAACCATGAATAAGACAATTCATGCGAAGACAAAATATTAAAGATCCAAAAAATTAAAATATATAAGTTTGCTTTTCCTTCTACATACATTTATTGTTATACTTTCCTTTTGTATTTTTGAATAAGAAATATAAAATAATGTTTATACTGTACCTATATATTTTGTATTATTTCAGACATTCAATTTTAAGATTTTTTTTAGAAATTCGACTCGGAGGTCAGAGTTGAGTAATTCCTTATTTAATGAGCAGCCGAAAAGATCAGTAAGTTTTACCAATATTGTATTGACGTAAAATTAACAATATTGCTAATACATCCCAAATTAGTACTTTCTTGAAAGTTACATTAGCAACGTTTCAATAATATTGTGAAATGCAACCTTGCACTGCAATGTTATTTGGCGGAAGATTAAGCTACCCTGAAACCTTGCATAAACCTCCCTACAACGAAAAAAGCAATGTTACACCTTGCTTTGCGAAGTTTTGGCAATGTTCCAGCAATAAATTTTGCTTGTTGGGATACTGCTGATAAATTGGTCTACGTTGGATTAAGGCAGCAGCGGTGTTTACAAAAAAATAAGTATTTTATTTTGTAGATTTTCCTGCATTGCAAGTGGCGAAATAAAGAGATGAATTTTTTTGAAGAATCGTTAACAATAATTGTTATAATTTAAATAAATGGATATCTTTTACGTAATTACCCAAACGACATACGACATCCAATTTTTTAAAAAATTTGATGTCGTATTTTTTTATTTCTTTTTATTTTATTGGATTTTAAAAATTTTCTCATTAAAAATGAATTGGGGTATTAAAATACCCCCAGACGATTACTTACGTAGAAAAACAAAGCGCGAGTAACAGAAGGTTAATTTTAAAGCAAAAGAAAACTTACGTCGTCTAAATACGATGTCACATCATAAACAATATCCTTATAGATAATCCAGGTGGCCGGGTCATCTTTTCCATTGTGAATTTTAACTTCGGCTAGCGTGAATAACTTCACTTCTTGACCGGTTTCTTCTGTCATTCTCTTTCCGATTATTTGCAAATCTCAGACGTGCCGACTAACCCGTCTGTTACACGAGTAGAGATAGCGCAAAACTGTAGACGGATCGAACAACAAATGTAGAGTGAATCGCGTTTACATTTCAATTGTACTGTAATGTCGTTGAATTCGCAAGGAAGCCGTCTTAAAAAATCGATTAGATTTTGAACGTATTTGATAACATTAGTATTAGTAATGATTTATTGTTGTCATAAATACGCGGTCTCGCCAGTGGCGGCTCGTGAGCATACAGGGTGTCCCAGGCTGAGCGTGCATTAGAAATTTCTAGAGAACTACAACATCTAGATCGGAGATTTTTTGCACATCATTGTTTTACAACAAGATCTATCGATTAAAAATATTTTTAATGTGGCGGCACTTGCGGAAATACCGGAAGTTGACAGCAACTTTCTTATTTTAAATGGGTGCCCCCATTTTTTATTACATATTTAAATTCTCTGTAATATTTTATGAATTTTGATATAAACACTCTATACCTAACATTAACCGTTTTTGAGAAAAAAAAATTAAAATTTTTGGACGAAAAAAAATTCTGTCAAAAATATGTGTACAATTTAAACGTCAAATTTAGTGATTACCACAATCACTGTGCTATAAAGTGAAGATATGTAGCTATCTATTACAGAAATTAAATTGTTCGAATGTCATACAGGGTGGCCCATCGAAAACGTTCCGCAAGGCATAACGGCCAGGGTAATTTTTTTTCAGAAAATTCAAAAACACGTCAATTTTGTTTGTGAGGGGGACAACTTTTGCCCCAAAAATGATTGCAAAATCTTCAACCCTCTGAGCGGGGGTGTCATCCCCCAATTTTTTTCAAATGGGAAGGGGGGTCAAGTGGTACCGCAATGAAAAGGGCTTTCTATTATCTATACCTTCCCGCTTCGTTTTTGAAAATCGGTCGGGTCATTGAGAAAATATGAAGGATTGAAATTTGAAAAGTTTATTTAAACATTTATCAGAGTAAATGGTAAGAATAAATTCCTTAAACCAATTTGTTGTTTTTTCTTATTATTTCTAGATGTTTACGCATTTTTTCACTTGCCACAAGGCTGAACGATCAGGTGGGGTAGTTGCTAGATAGCTGTTCTGTGACTTGTGCGTTGAAGTTCTTCTCAGTATCGTTAAACTTTTTAACAATTATGGTGTACTCACTTGCAGAAAAAGTGGGAATAATCGAACTAAATTTTAAAAATAATGAATGTGGCAATCGGGTTGCGCAGATATTCAATGAACGCCATCCTGACAAACAGGTTTATGGCAAAATTATTCGCGAGTTAGTAGCAAAAAACTGGTTTTGTTATGAATAAAAAGAGGCAGCGGGAAAATTCTGTAGTAAATGAAGATATGGAGGTATTCATATTGGGCCAAGTTGCCATGGATAGTACGCTGAGTACAAGAAAATTTGCCAATGAGACCGGCGTGAATCGTACAAGTGTCCAAAGGATATTAAAAAAACACAACTTCCATCCGTACAAAATTCAGTTGGTACAAGAACTCAACGAAGACGATTTTGATCGTCGCTTGCAATTTTGTGAAACTATGAGTAAACGAGTGGCCAATGATAATAATTTCCTATTTAATGTGTGTTTTTCGGATGAGTGTACTTTCTTTTTGAACGGTGTAGTTAATCGGCACAACTGTCGGTACTGGGCTAAGGACAACCCCAGGGTTTTTTACGAGGTGCACACACAAAACCCTCAGAAATTGAACGTGTGGGTTGGTATTTTTGGAAATTCTATTGTCGGTCCTTTTTTTCTTCCTGGAAATCTAACAGATGATATGTACTTGTATTTACTGGAAAATACCATCGACCCAGCCCTAACTGACATCATCCTGGAACATTCTCAAAGAACAATCCTGGATACGTTGAAGCGGAACTAATATTTCAACAAGACGGTGCACCTCCACATTGCTCTCAAAATGTGCGGAATTTTGAACGATAACTTTCCCGGTCGGTGGATAGGACGAAGGGGTGCAATTGAGTGGCCTCCCCGGTCACCCGACTTGACTCCTGTAGACTTTTTCTATGGGGAGACATAAAAAATAAAGTATATAGCACTCCTCCCGCCTCATTAGAAGACCTGCGAAGACGAATTATTGATGTTTGTCGCGAAGTGATCCCGCAAGTTCTTCAGAATGTTCGAGAACGGTTTGAAGATAATTTGTATTACTGTATGGAGGTTGACGGGCAACATTTTCAGCATTCGATTCATTAATAAGTTAAATTTTTTTTAATTAATTCAATTTATGCGTTTTTTTGCAAAAAGTACTTTTCAAATTTCAATCCTTCATATTTTCAAAATGACTCGACCGATTTTTAAAAACGAAGCGGGGAAATATAGAGAATAGAAAGCCTTTTTCTATTTGCGGCGCCACTTGACCCCCCTTTTATTATTGCGGCGCCACTTGACCCCCCTTCCCATTTGAAAAAAGCTGGGGGATGACACCCCCGCTTAGAGGGTTGAAGATTTTGCAATCATTTTTGGGCCAAAAGTTATCCCCCTCACAAACGAAATTGACGTGTTTTTGGATTTTTTGAAAAAAAAAATACCCTGTATAATAATGGCCGCAGCTCTCATGCAACTGAGCGATTAAAAATTATCATAATTTTTTTTTCAAATGGAAACCCACTTTTTTATTTCACTAGTGAAAAAGCTTTCCAATTCGTTAGTTTTTTCACTAATTACATTTCACCTAATACACTAGTACAAACGTTACGTTGAGACATTCTGGCCCTTCTGATCTTCATTCTATCTACTATCTGTGTAGAACTGCTTTTAGACACTACTCCAATATCCTCTAAAACAGCATTTACGATTATAGCGGCAGCGTGATCTGAAACTCCAGTTTTGTCACAGGCAAGTGCCACGGATGGTAGTTTATCATGCTGGTGGACAAGTTTCAAATATATTGAGGAACCGGCGAAAGCAATAATTTAAGTGATTTAGTTTGGATAACATTATTGGGTTATATTTTATAGTAATATTAAGCAGTGTGTTAAAGGTAAAAGATAAATAATTATCAAATATAATTACGGGCAAAAAAACAAATATTTTTCAAAATATCTCAGCTTTTAAGGCCCATGATGAACCTAAAGATAAAAAGGCAGGGTGCTCAGCTTTTGAGAAAAAAAATTATCTAAAGGCACATTTTGAGACTTGTGTGAAAATATTTTGGAAAACATTTTTTTTTCGTTCTACCCTAAGTGGCCATGTCATATTGTGACGCTTTGCTCAAAAAGCAGCATCATTTCCGAGCCAACTTTGCGCTGTTTTTTTTTTCGATTACACGGAATATTATTAATAATATCAACTATTAGATATCACCTCGGATATCACAAGAGCGAAAATACGAGATATATTCATATAAATACTTTTCAAACTCTTAAGCAGGCAGTATTTATAATATAGGAAATTTAAATAATTCGTTTTCTGTCAGACGGAAATAAATTGTCTGACCGTTAAAGGAAGCTAGATAAAATCAAGAAAAATATACTGTTTCAAACTAAATCTCAAATAACCTAAAAACGAATTACTTTAGGTATAGGAACATGTATAGTTAAAAAGTAACGAACTGAAAAACCTTTTCATTAGTGAAATCAAAAAAGTGGGTTTCCATTTGAAAAAAAATGATTTATGATAATTTTTTAATTGCTCAATTCCATGACAGCTACCGCCATTATTATATGACATTTGAACAATTTAATTTTTGAAATAGATAGCCACATTTTCACAAAAACTGTTAATGTTAGGTATAGTGTGTTTAACATCAATATGCATAGAATTTTACAGAGATTTTAAGTATGTAATAAAAAATGGGGGTACCCCGGGGTATAAGTGCCGCCATACTGAAAAAAAAATAATCGATAGGTCTCGTTTTGAAACAGTGATGTACAAAAAATCTCCGATCTAGACGTTGTAGTTCTCTAGAAACTTCTTTTTCGTCCAAAAATTTTATTTTTTTTTTCTCAAAAACGGTTAATGTTAGGTATAGAGTGTTTATATCAAAATTCATAAAATATTACAGAGAATTTAAATATGTAATAAAAAATGGGGGCACCCATTTAAAATAAGAAAGTTTCTGTCAACTTCCGGTATTTCCGCAAGTGCCGCCACATTAAAAATATTTTTAATCGATAGATCTTGTTGTAAAACAATGATGTGCAAAAAATCTCCGATCTAGATGTTGTAGTTCTCTAGAAACTTCTAATGCACGCTCAGCCTGGGACACCCTGTATAGGAAGGTGAGGCTACATGAGGTTAGTAATTTTGTTCAAATACGAATAAATTTTCTCACCTATGAAGTATTATACTGAGACGCATTATCCTTTTTTTAAATGGTACGAAACCTATTACGATTAGAACCAAGATCTTAGACCAAGAGAATCTTAGAACCAAGAGAATCTTAGAAAAGGAGTTTCAAGTAGAGAAAGAATAGCAATATCAATAGGATTCATTTTAAAGAAAATACTAAAATTCAACTTCGATACTTTAAAGTAAATAAAATCAATCTTACCGGCGAAGAAAAGACTAACCTTCAAATTTCAACAGTATTGTTTGCGTTGAATTTTAAAACTGCTAAAATTCCACCTTATCTGTGTGTAATCGTGTTAAAAATACTATATCTAATAGACATCAAATAATTTAAATTTAGAAAAACAAACAATCTAAATAATTCTCCTCAAATGTCCAAATAAAAACAAAAACATACTTTAATTAACTCACCTACACTGTTCTCCACCGGCACCGGCCAGCCACCGGCACTTTAATTCATGAGTCATGCATACGAGATCGATTTTCAATAGTCAATATATAGTCAAATGATTTAAACTACCAATGAAAACACACTTAAGCGCCAAATATCCCGTCTCAACCCTGCGATAGAGAATGCGTACCCCGTCGCATCACCGACCGTAAAGGAGCGTCCACATTTAGTAACATGTTATATAACATTGCTATTTAACAAGCTACATATTACATGTTAAAAAACCGGGAGCCGTCCACATTATAGTTTTCGTAATCATGAATCGTTTTGGCGAGAAAGAGGTTCTGCTCGTAGAAGCGTAATTATTTTTGAAGAAAGAGAAAGAAAGTGAGAAAAAAATGGCTTTGAATTCGCCATAGCCTACAAGCAAGATCTAGATATAGTTGAACTCAATTAGCTTACCTTTTCAATACATATCTCGGTTGTTTCTCGTGGTGTGTTTCTGTATTTTAAAAACATTAATAACTTAAAAGCAAACCATTTTGTATTGTCCACTTCATGTAAACCAGTATCTGATTTGCATTTCTTTTGTTCCCTCTGGAACTGCCCTATTAGATAACGCATTTTTTTCTCAACTTTTTCTATTTCCAAATACATACTTTTTGCAATTTTTAACCATGCATCATGCTTTTTTTATTTCACTTTAAATAAGGGACTACGGATATCCCATAACACTGTATGATCTCTATACAACTTAATTAGATGACAAGTCTGCTCTTGGCTCTACTTCATTAACAATATAAGAACATAGAGAAAGTAATAAAAAGTTTTACTTTACTATAAGTTTACGCTTTTTACTATCTTCCTCTATGTATAAGAACCATACGATCGAAAAAAAAATGGCGTCAGCGATGGCTATGAAATGAAGATCGCTGTCATTTTACATGAAAAATTATATTGGAAATGTCATCGATCGTCATGTCCAAGCCAACTGGACGGGAGGCCGACTAGACGCATATTTTTTTTTCGATCATACGGTATTATTGACCAGTAAATAAGCAAACCCAATATCAGCTCACTACACTAAGATTCTGTCGCGAACGTCCCTGAAAATATGAGCGGCTAAACTAGAAATATAGCAAGTTTGGACTCATTGTTTCATGTTACAATAGCAGTGTTGCTCAACATCTTTTAATCTTTACCGACTACAAATGGATAACATCTAGCAAGTTATATAGCAGCGAAATTTGCTAAATACAACAAAAAAATATGTAACATGTTATATAACTTTGCTATACCGACCTGGTCATTTGATTACTGTGTATAGGATTTTAACGTGTAAGACAGAGAATAATATAAATGACCGGTTGACAGACAGAGAGACAGCATCAAAAGGGGCCGGCGAGAAGCCGGTGCGACCGATACAGTGTTGCCGGTTTTTACGGGTGTGGGCAAGGTAAAGCATAAGCATGGTGGGAGAACGCATTGAGAGGGGCGGTGCTTTATGTTAAGGTTCGTATTCACTATCCGAAAGAACAAAGGAATGAAATTCGGTATATTTGGACAGCAAACCGAATGCATGCGGCCGTTCGCCATTCGGTTCGCTCCATCATCCGTTTTCAGTCGGTATATCAGAGACGTTCGCAAACGAATGAAAATTATAGAACCGCGCGAACAAGACTGGACGTTCGCTCGTTGAATAGTAGCATTTGTTCGTTCGGATAGTGAATACGCACCTTTATGTAGATGAAAGGGTGGGGAAAGGAAATAGATCACCTGAGATCCAAACTATTTTTGCATCATTCTTTTCGCCTAGCTGTTTCGGTATGTACGTTAAGTGTTTTATATATATTTTATTTTATATATTTTATATGGCTATTTATACGACCGAAGAGAAGGTGCATATCGTTAAATGGTTTTACATTTCGTCTAGTGTGGAAGAGGTCATTGGGCGTTTTGTGTTCACCTTTCAAGATCGCCCTGTGCCTTGTGCCACAACTGTACGCAACATTGTCCATAAATTTGAGCAAACAGGCTGCATTGCGGCGTGCAGAAATTGTGACAATAAGGAAGGCGCAGAGAAGGTGATTCCCGACAAGGAAATTAATATTTGTGCCGCGGTCGAAACAAGCGAACCTTGTTCAAGCCGAAATATAGCCGAACAAGTTGGTTGCAATGCTCGAACGGTGCGCAGGGTTTTAAAAAGCATGGATATAAGTCCTACAAAATCAGTACCACGCAAGAAATTTTCCCGCAGATTGTAACAGACGTCTGGAGTTTTGCGAGGCTGTAAGAGAAAGAGCCGATCGGAATAATTTATTTTGGAAAATATATTATTCTCAGATGAAAGCTCGTTTCCCTTACATGGCTACCACAATCCTTCGATAGTACGTTATTGGTCTCGAGAAAATAAGCACCTTAGTATGGCACTGCGGACACAATATCCACAAAAACTAAATGTTTGGGCTGGCATGCTGCAAAATCATATCATTGGGCCTTTTTTTATTGATGGTATGTTAACAGCTGCCAAATATTTGGATATGCTACAAAACCAAATTGTACCAGCAGTTCGAAATTTGCCAATCAATTTTGAGGAAGTGTGGTTTCAGCAGGATGGCTGTCCTGCGCATAACGCGCGGAACGTAAATCTGTTCCTTCAAACCACATTTCCCAATCGGCTAATTTCCACACAAGGCACAATTAATTGGCCACCACGTTCTCCTGATTTGTCGCCCAATGACTTCTTTCTGTGGGGATATGTAAAAAACTCCATTTATGGCCATAACCATGAACGACCCATGAATATTGACGAGCTGCGATTAAAAATCGTTCAGTCGTTAGAAAATATCCCCGCTGTTATGTTAGCTAAAGTTAGGTCAGAGTTTTATAACCGTCTTGGCTATTGCGAAGCACAACAGGGAGGTATTTTTGAACCTTTGATTTAATTTTTTATAATTATTTTGCTAATTGTCCTTTTTTAAAGTTGATTTTTAGTCATTTTTTTAATGCTTGTTTTAACTTATGCTGAAACAGCAACAAAAACATGAGCAGTATAGATACAACCGGACGTTTAATTATTTTTATTGTTAAAAGATTAAACGTCTCGAGATGTATGGATAACCTTCAAAATCGTAAATATATTGTAGAATGATGTACACCCAACCCCTTTCAAATCCGACTGATTTGATTTCTGTCTACCGTTCTAGGACTTCGATACTGTCAGTGTTGCCAGATGAAGTTTTGAAAATTTCCTGAAGCCTGGTTGGCACGGTCAATCAACCAACAAAATATTCTTTTTAAAATATTTATCTGATGATACTTTTAGAAATGCCAAGTTTGAGAAAACAAATTAAATACACACACTAAATTGTGTCCAAAAATATGCTTTCTAAAAAGGTATTTCCTGGATAGAAACCTTAATGTTAGGGAATATTTCCTAGACCTGGCATCTAAGGCCATATTCTCTCCCACCACTTGATTTGTCTCACCCCGCCTCTCGAAATGTGGAAGCCATGCATATCTCTTCGCACGTGTCGCCACCAAACCAAACCAAACTCTTGAGTCATAGGCGTACTAATATTTTATTTTCATTTAGATTTAGTATTACAGCCAATTTTAGTTTAAAAGTTTTGCTTATGAATTCTGTAAAATTTAATTTATTAGAATTTTAATAATAATAATCTTTTTATGACAGCTGACAATGTTTAAGATGCAAACAGTGGAACAACGCCTTCACCACGCTGCTTCTTAAGCCCCATACATACTCAATGAGTTTTTTTTATACTCATCGACATGATCAAAAAGTTTTATGATCAAGCGGGTTTTGTATCATAAATAAAAACAGATGAACAATTTTTATGTAAAACGACCTTTAAAATTAACATTATAAACATTATGTAACTGTTAAGTGGCATCGTTTTTATGATTCTAATTGTGCTACACTTTAAGGGGTGTGAAATAAATTACTTATTTATAATAATACTGAATTTATGCGGGGTGGTATAACTAGTGTTATAACGGTTGTAGCTATAGTATTACGGGCAACCAACGGTCCAGCTACGTCGAAACACCGGTTCCCATTAGAACACCGAAGTTAAGCGACGTAAGGCGATACTAGTGGATAGACGGGTGACCAGTTCGAAACTCTGTATCGTGCTGTTGTCCAATAAAGGCAAAAGTGTAAAATATTTTGACACACACTGCTCATTCACGCCGGTTCAAGGCCGGATGAGATCGGATATCTCGTGAGTAAGAGTCGATTTAGACACTTGCTCGGTCATTGACCGAGGACCGCTGTTCGGATTCCGCGTAAACAAAGTAGGCCCCGTCCAAATTAGCCCTGGCAGCAAAAAGGAGATGTTAACTTCAAATCTTTTACTTTACTTTATAGTATTACATTATAACATTATCATGTCATAATATTATGAAATAATATTTCCTACTACCAATTTTTTTAATATTGGTACAGCAAACTTATCAGTATAAAGTTTTACTTATCTTTATCCTTTTTATTGCTATTTATAATTCTGAATACGAGGATAAGAAATTTTAGTTTTCAGTACGCCTATGACCGAAAGCGAACGTCTACCTCCCGCTTCATCAGCGGCCATAATTGGATGGAATCAGGGATGAGTAAATATAAAGGACCATAAAATTAATAAATTTTGCTGGTCTGCTGCAACACGTAAGAAATATTTATTGATGGATCAGTATGACAGAGAAGTAATAAAAAGGCCGTTTTTATGAATAACAAAATGGTATTTGAACATCATAATATAATCATATTGAATTGACAATAGATTAATTTATCAGCTATCCGCAGAAAATTGACAATAATAATAAAAACATGACACATGGCAATTAATATAATTCCAAATTAAAAATGGATAAGAGTTTTCATTCATAATAGTAATACAGATATATTTCAAAGAACTTTACTTAAAATTAAGTTTTTTAATTTTGTACTAGTTTATAGCACTTGGTGGTATAACTTGACAAAATAATATCAATCATTAAATAAAGCATAAACGAACCAATAAATAAACAAAAAGGTTAATTTATTTAATAAAACGTACAACGTACGGCTTTGTATGCCGATTGTCGTGTGTATGAAGAATAAAGTCAACGTTTGTTCAGTACAATACGATATACTGAAAGAGAAAAGACTATAAAATACGGGAGAAAAATGAGAAGTTTATTACCTATCCACTTAATCCGGATCGGTCGACAATAGAATTTTGATATTTACAACATTATGTAATTAATTGATTATCGGTCCTATTATGTAACTGAGGATGTACGTAACTAAGTAATAGAGCATATTTTTTGGTTAGTTTATTTAATGAAGCGTACACACGGCTTTGGTTGCTGATTCTCGTGTGTCAACGTGTTCAGTACAATACGATATATTGAGAGATGCTGATGCACTATTACGTAGACACGTACATCCTTAGTTGCATAATAAGACAGATAATCTATTAATTCCAAAACGTACTAAAAGCGCAAATTCTGTTGTTGAACAATGTAATCAGTATGATTACAGATTAAATAATTATGGAGGTGCATATGAAACATTAAACGATTCATCATTGTGTTAAGTCATACCACGTAATTTAACAAAAAGATCAATCATTTAATGTCTCACTTCACACTGGCTCACTCCATTATTATTTAATACTGATTAGAATGGTCGACAATAGAATTTGCACCATTTACTACGTAATACAGCATATTTTTTGGTTAGTTTATTTAATGATATAACCGATAATGTACACACGGCTTTGGGTGCCGATTGTCGTGCACAGAGTCTATAGACTCTGTGATTGTATAAATGAACAAAGAGAAAAGAGCAAGAATTTTCCCAAGCGTATGAAGTTGAGCTCCGGATTAAGTGGATAGGTAATAATTTTCTCTCCCCGACTTACAAGATTGCCATAGCGATTCACTTCTAGACATGTAGGTAAATGATGACTAAAATAAACGACCCAAGATTTTCTCTTGCCGACCAGTATATTATCGTAGTCTTAAAGAAATTAGAATAAAATAAACTATGTTAAAAATGTTCATGTATACTACTGAAATGAAGATAATATATTTAAGCTAAATGTAATCTATTACAGTTGTAGTAAAATGGGTAACTAATTGTTGAAAATCCAGATCCAACCCTAGATGCCACATTTTTTTGAAATGTCTACTTATGCGGTTTGAAATTTTGATGCAAAATCTGGCAATACCGCTCAGAAGAAATGTTCCCACCCATACCCACCCAACTTTTTTCTCTTTTTAATACATTTGATTTGCCATTAAGCTGCCTACATCACTGTCTTACACGTTAAAATCCTATACACAGAGTTGACCTGTCCCGATGTGTATAGCAGTGTTATATAGCAAGTGTGGACCGTCCTTAAGCGGTCACATGATCTTAAATCGTCGCTGCTTTCGAAATTGTCGTCGCTTCTTAAATTCGTGCGATTTTCCAAGCTAGATTTATGTCGTCTTTGTCGAGTCGCGTTCTTTTTAAGCAAGGTTTACGCGGCTTATATTGCGCCTGGACCTGGATGTATTTATACAGGGTGTCCCAGAAATAAGTGCAAGCATTTTAACTGGTAGTATATTTCGGCTTCAGAAACACGCCTATGAAGTACTTTTTTTTGAAAACCTGGAATTTTTTGAAAAAAAATTTAGATTTTTGTTTAGTTTTAAGTTATAATTTCTTGATAATATGGCAACATAGGTAGTAGCTTAAATTTACATGAAAGAAAATCCAGAAAAGATCCAGTGGTTCTCAAAATTCTAGCAAACATTTTTTTTTTTAAATTTTCAAAGTAAAATAACTCGGTTATTTTGGACTTATTTGCAAAACGGTAAAGAGAAAAAATGTTTCCTTTGAGCAGATCTACCACCCCTTAAAATACTTGCACATATTTCTGGGACACTCTGTATAATATACAGGGTGGTCCGAATTGTATTCCGGAAACTTCGGCAGCATATTCTGCAGATAAAAATAAGTGAAAAAGTTCGTATAAATGTATGTTTTAAAATGCTAAGTTTCGGAAATAACAGGGTGTAGAAGTTTCATTTTTATTTCGATTTTTTCCAAATAATTTATGAAGTAACGTCAATATTTGGATGAAAATTGGTGCCTAGGAGTTTTTTGATATGAGAAATTTGATTTTGATGTTAGTAGGACTCCTACTTGTAGAGGGCGCCACCTACATATTTTTTAACTGGTTTGTAGAGTAATAACTTTTCGTCCGTACCTACTACTGAGTAAAAAAATATACATTTACAACGTTTATTACGTAAAAAAGTCTCTTGGTAAAAATCGCTACGAGTAATGGTTTTCGAGATATTTGGAATCGAATTTATCAATACCTGTCATCATTGACATAAATTAAACATGTTAACTAAATAGTTATTCGACTGAAATCATAAATTTGAAATGTTTTTGTGCCAAAAGTTCAACAGAAACTGTTTTATCATAATTTTTTGGAAGAAAAATATATTTATATTATTTTTTCACTCAGTAGTTTTATACAGGTACGGACGAAAAGTTATTACTCTTCAAAACAGTTAAAATACATGTAGGTGGCGCCCTCTACAAATAGGAGTCATATTGACATCAAAATCAAATTTCTCATGTCAAAAAACTCCCAGTTTTCATCCAAATATTGATCTTACTTCACAAAATATTTGGAAAAAATCGAAATAAAAATGAAACTTCTACACCCTGCATCTTCGAAACTAAGCATTTTAGGACATACATTTATACGAATTTTTTAACATATTTTTATCTGCAGAATATGCTGCCGAAGTTTCCGGAATACAATTCGGACCACCCTATATTGTTTTGTTTTATCATTTTGAATGTGTTGTAGAATTGTTATAAGTTATACTGGGATTAAATAAAAAGCTAGATACAAATAATAAATCGTTCTTCCATTTAAAGGTGAGGCGCGGCCTGACCTACCCTGACGAGCCGCCACTGGGTCTCGTATCTATAGAATGCGCGAATTTCTATGGCTTGGAATTCCCAATACTATAAAATCTGGTAAAATGTTTCTCTTATTCTCGGTATCGTTTTAACTGTGTAGTTGCGTAGCGTATTGTACTAGAAGTAATTAAATTTAAAGATATGGCTCCTAAAAATAAATATTTTTATACAAAATTCAAGGCGAATAACGTTATGAAAAATTATAGTCCAGCCGAATTAAACAAATCGGTGGAAAAAAATGATAGAGTTGCGGATTTCTTTAAATTTGGGTGGTGGGTGTCATATTACATTACTTTATACACAGTACTTACATATTACGACTCGATTCTACAGGGTGTTTCAATACAGAGTGGCTTAATTGCGGTAAAGTTGTCATTAGTGAGCCCAATGATAATCCTTTTAGTAAACGAACTTATCGTTGTCATTTTAAGTTTTATCCTTTGGTGATGTTAAAATCCTAGACTTTTTTTGGGACAATCATTAACTTTCATGTTTTAAGACTTGGATTTTTAATTGCATTTTTTTTTAGAAATTATTTATCTTAAAACTTATGTCTTTTTAAAACTGACTTTGTGTCTTAAAACAATCGAATTATATTATTATTTAAAACATTTATTTTGTCTACGATTATATCTTATCTTAAACTATTTATCAGACATTGATTAATTAATAAATAATTGAATGAATTTGTAGAAATGGTGTATTATTTCTGTAACTCGTTGCAATAACTAACTCAATAATTTAATGATCGTAAAATAATTTTACGATCTCTTTTAACTAGTTCCCTTGTTTCTTTGTTTGATGCTTTATATTGCTTAATATAGAGATATATTATTTAATTGTCTCCAAATTATCAATTAGCGATTCTCTAGTTTTTTTTTGTGAATAAAGTACCTACTCAAGATTTTAAACCTAGTCAATTACAGATGCTTGAAATATTTGCGAAGGGGGTTTTGGTGTCACATATTGATATTAAGTTCTTTAATATGAACTACCTACCTACTATCACTGATACCTTTTTCATCAAATACAAAAAAAAGTATTTTCAGCCTTATTTATTAATATTTTTGAAAACCATAACCAAGGTAAGAAACGGCATACAGGCTTAATTTTAAATTGGGATGGTTTGGCTCTTAAAAAGGCGCTTTTGTATTACTATGGTTTAGAAAAACCCAAAATCACAAAATTTTGAGTTGTGCCGCTTTTGTCGGAAAGCTGTCCTGAACAACTACAAACACAAATTAACGAACTAAATACAGCCAGCAATAAACTAGGTCTCAAAATTAATTTAACTAAAACTAAAGTAATGTACAACTTAACAAGTATAGCTAGAGACGTGAGAAATATAAAATAACACGGGCGACCGGTGCTATCCCCAAGTCTCTTCCTATATTTGCTTAACTGTACAACGAACTAGTAGACAGAAAAGTAATTCTAATAAATAACACAAAACTGGAAATAATAGAAGACATTTTTAGTTTGGGACAACTAATACACAGCTCGGGACTTCGGGGATTCAACCGAAGAATTAAGTTAGCATGGAGTACTTATGGAAGAAACTCAGTCATATTCAAATCTAAAATGCCACTTTATCTAAAGAAGAAAGCATTCGACCAATCTGTACTACTAGTCATAACTTATGCATGCGAAACCTGGACACTTAAAACGGACATCGTTAGCAGGAAACTGCAGGTCGCACAACGCTCAATGGAATGAAATATGCTGGGAATAATCAAGAGAGACCGTAAAAGAGTAGAGTGGATAGTGGATACGCTCCAGGCAACAGCTACCATCCCTCTCTCTTTCTCTCTCTCTGTGTGTGTAGCACTACAACCCGGAGTGGGTCCTTGATGACTTTACAATCTGCCTCTACTCGCTACGGTCCATCATTTGTTCTTTTGCTCGCTCAATCTAACATTATCTCTCCACCGCGTTCTTGGTCTTCCCAGTGGCCGATTTACTTCCGGGATTTCTTCCTATACCAGCTTGACGACACGTTGATGTTGTCTCTTAACATGGCCGGCCCATCCCAGTAGATATCATCCACAGAATCAAATCCTTCAAGTGGCAATGGGCAGGACACCTGGCGAGAAGGACGGACAATAGATGGGCCGCAAAAATTACGGTACTCACGAGGAATTAAGAGACTTAGAGGAAGACTATGATATTAGGAAATTAGCAGGGATAACTTGGGCACGCATAGCAAACAATACACACCAATGGGCCCAACTACAAAGAGAGTATCTGAATATTTGAAGGAGGCTACTTAAGTGACATTTACTAGAGCGCCAAACCAAACATTTTACTAGTTGCTTCTGAAGCTTATTTGCAAAATTTACTAGCGGATAAAGCCTGCCATCCTACTCAAATGTTCGGACCAAACCTAGTTCCGGGAAAAAAAACAAAGAATCACAAAAAAAGGTTGAAACAAAAGCAATCAAAGCTCAATCGTGCAACTAATCGTTTTGTTGCTTCCGACTTCTTCTGCTTATTTTCAGCGCGCACCATGAAATTTATCCGATATTTCAGTTGGTAGGAATGAATTTTGATTGCTTTGGTTTCAACGCTTTTTTTCGCGAGTATTGAAGAGAACAGTGCAAACACAAATTTATTAGAAATTTAAAATTGTTAGATATTGATTAAAAAGAACCTCAATGATTTAATGGTGTTGTAGTAATGACTTTCTATTTTGGAATATATCTGGAAACATGTGGATTTCATATAATTCTGATTTAGAACTTGAGGTTTTTAATTAAAACTGTTTACTTTACATGTGATCATCAAGCTTCTGTATGTTAATAATAAAAGACATACGCGAAAAATTATTAAACTATACCTTTCAGGATAATTTTAATATTGCAGTAATAAGTAAGATGAATAGCGTTAAATGTCAGCCTATATACCGGGTGATAGTAAAACGGTTGCACAAAATGCCATTTGTGTTTTTTAAATAAAATCACTCAACCTGCAATGTTTTCTGATATATAAAATACTTATATACTACAATATAAATATATTAAAATATTAAAGGAAACGTCAAAACGTCATACTTCTGGAAATGCGTCTTGCATGTTTTTGTGCAAATATAAATTACTAGCGCGTACCAGCGACTTCGTTCGCGTCGAATTAATCAGTTGTAATGGTGATGATAAAGCAAAGCAAGAATTTCCATTAACATACAAACTGGATAAAATTTTCTCACATTTATGTCAGCATGAGAAAAAACAATATGGCGATATTATTATATAACTTGGTAATATTTGAGGGGTAGTTTCATCTCGTCGGAATTTGACTTTCGAAAAATCCGTTTGCCAAAAATAAGCTTTTTACGTCAAGCAGTTTAAGCAGTATCGTGGTTAAGAAATTGCCCAACTTTTTGGAACACCCTGTCTCATTTTTTAAAAAAAATCAAAATATGTAAAAAACCAAATAAATTATGCTTGTCCAAGCGTTTTCCCGAAAGACTAACCGTTTTTTAAATAACAAATATTGTAATATTTGAGGGGCGTTTTCACCCTCTTGGAATTTGAGATTCGAGAAACCCCTCCTTATCGAATCTCTACACCCCACAATCAATCCGTTTACCAAAAATCAGCTTTAAATGTCAAGCAGTTTAAGCAGAATCGTTCAATGGTCATATTTTATGAAACACCCTGTATAAATTTTTACAAAAATCTTAAAATATGTAAAACAACAAAATAAAATATAAGTGTTTAAGAGTTTTTTCGAAAAACTCACCGGTTTTTAAATAAAAAATATTTTAATATTTGAGGGATAGTATCACCCCCTTAGAATTCGAGTTTCGAAAAATCCCTTTTTATCGAACCTCTACACCCTAAAGTGAATCTGTTTTCCAAAAATCAGCTTTTTACGTCAAGCGCTTTAAGCAGGATCGTGATTAATCAATGTCCAGATTTTTCGAAACACCCTGTATACATTTTTAAAAGATCTTAAAATATGTAAAAAAACAAAATAAAATATACCTGTTTAAGCGTTTTTTCGGAAACTTGACCGTTTTTTTAAATAAGAAATATTGTAATATTTGAGGGGTGGTGTCACCCTCTTGGAACTGGAATTTCGAAAAATCGCTTCTTATCGAACCTCTACACCCTAAAATCAACCTGTATGCCAAAATTGAGCTTCTTACGTTGAGTCGTTTGAGGAGGAGCGTGATTAATCAGTAGGATTATGAGCGTGATTAATAAGTATATTATGAGTCACTTAAGGATTTTATACAGGGTTGTTCACCACATACGACACGGAGTATTGTAGCTAAACGATTAGATTTTTACAAATTGTAAGTTTTGGGTTCGTTGAAGCACTATTAGAGCTACAATTTCAAAATATTTTTACAAGATACAGAGTGTCCCAAATAAATAAAAAATATCAAAGTTGTATTTTTTTAAATGGAACACCCTGTATATTATTGAATTTTTAGTTTCTACGATTAAAATAAATGTAAATTTGATTAAGGTTTATTACAATTAAACATTACCGTTCTTGAAATATTTTCAATTTTGTAAAATTGCAGTATAAATTTTAAGGCTTCATTTCTCCGAGGGTATCAAAGTTTTTAATACTAAATATTTACTGAAGTTTATTTATTGACCAGTTATTGTGTTGCATTAATAAAAATTATACTACCTTATACAGAGTGTCTAAAAATTTATTTTAAATAATTACTAGCTTTAAACGGCAATAACTTGTTTAATTTAAATGGAATACCCTGTATATTTTATGAGAATCAGATGCACAATTTAATTGTCTATCAAATTGTATTACATCACTTTTTACCTATCCCTTCAAGTTTTCCTAGAAAATGCATTTTCTTATAATTTAGACCTCATTTATCAATATACCCGTGGAATATTGACATTTTAGATTGTTTTTAAAACCAAAATTACCTTTATTTTAATCGTAGAAACTAAAAATGTAATAATACACAGGGTGTTCCATTTAAAAAAATACAACTTTGATATTTTTTATTTATTTGGGACACTCTGTAACTTGTAAAAATATTTTTAAATTGTAGCTCTAATAGTCCTTCAACGAACCCAAAACTCACAATTTATAAAAATCTAATCGTTTAGCTACAATCTTTCGTGTCGTATGTGGTGAACAACCCTGTATATTAGTATAGATATACAAGGTGTCCCAGAAATAAGTGCAAATATTTTAACTGGTAGTATAGTTCGACCCCAGAAACACGACCATGAGTTTTTTTGCTTTTCTTGACATTTTCTGGAAAATATTGAAAAACTTCTAGTATTTTAAATACCTTTTTTACAGTTTAGTAAACTGAAATAATGAAGCTCTAAATTAATAATGAACCATTATAGCAGCTTTTTTTCAGCATATAACGAAATATTTTCAATCGCTTCCCTCAACAGCTCTATATTATTGCATATTTCAATTCTTCTTTGAATTCTAAGCAAAAATCGAAATACATACAATATACCTCAAACCGAGCCTCAAACCAACCCTTTCTGAGTTATTGACTTTTGAACATATTACTTAAACAATTTGATTTAATTAATTTCGATATGTTCAGTTTCATTTAATGAATTCCATTCTGCCGAAACTGTGATACTGTTGTAATGAGTTTTTAAATGTCTATTAGCTACTAGTAAATTTAAGTATACAGGGTCGGTCATAAAGTTGTGGCACATCAAACTTTATTTTATTTAAATGGAACCCCTTGTATATTATTGCATATTTCAATTCTTCCTTATATTGTAGGCATTAATCTTAATACGCAATGTACAGAAATTGAAGAATTGAAAAGTTACACGAATATTTTGTAATTTTCAGACTAGATATAATCTCATTTTACACGTTTATAAATGCTAACTTGAGAACTAATGTCAAATATTATTATGTATCACAGTTTCGGCAGAATGGTATCGATAAATAATAATAATAATAATTTTTTTCCCACAATCTACAAAATATTCACTTCCATCACCGCAAATAGACTGTACGACCATTCTAGTCAAAATAGTATCCTAGCAATGGAACAAAAAGGGTGTATTAAACAATCAAAAGGATGCAAGGAACAACTTATTATAAACATGATAGTGACAGAGCAAATAAGAAAACAAAAGAGGAACCTACATTCATCATATATTGACTTCAAGAAGGCATATGATTCAGTTCCCCATAGCTGGCTCCAGAAAGTTCTGGACATATATAATGTACACCCAATAATAACGGAATGCCTCAAAACTGTAATGAGCAAATGGAAAACAAAAATAATAATACCGAAATAGGAAAAATAGAAACTAAATATATCCAAATAAATAGAGGTATCTTTCAAGGCGACTCGTTGAGCCCGCTTTGGTTTTGCCTGCCACTAAACCCTCTTTCTAATATCTTAAAGAGGGAAGACACAGGCGTACAGATTAAACAGAACAAAGAAGTAATTTATACATTGTCACACCTTCTCTATATGGATGATATAAAGATCTACGCACCCAGAGAAATGCAGCTTAAACACCTAGTAAAAATGATATACAATTTTTTGAATGATATTAAAATGGAATTTGGACTGGACAAATGCAGAACACAGTCGATAAAGAAAGGGAAACAAGTAGTAGAAAGGGTACAGGGAAACAACATGCCAAAAATCGAACCAATGTATGAAGATGAAATGTATAAATACTTAGGAATGCATCAAAAACAATGCACTGAACACAAATATATAAAAGAAATAATAAAAGAAAAATATTTCAAACGCATCAATATGATCCTTAAATCTAAACTCAACGCTAAAAATCAGATTAAAGCTATAAATACATACGCTATTCCACTGCTAACATCTACATTTGGAATCGTTAAGTGGATACAAACAGAAATGAAAGACATCCAAACAAAAACAAATGTCGCCATGACGAAACATAGATGCCACCATCCAAAAGCGGCAGTAGAAAGAACTACACTCAAACGGAAAGATGGTGGTAGGGGACTTATAGATCTATCTAACCTGCACAACAATAGTATAATAAACCTACGGAAATACTTCTACTCAAAACAAGCACAATCTCCATACTATAGAGCTATTGTAAAAGCAGATAAACACACCCCACTAATACTAAGTGACGAAGAAAAAACTTGGTCCATAGTAGAAGACGCAGACAAGCTTACCCGCTGGAAAGAAAAAGCTCTACACGGAAGGTTTCCCCATGACGTAGACCAGGACACTGTCGACAAACAAGCGACGTACAATTGGTTAAAACGTGGAGAGCTACAACCGGAAACTGAAGGGTTTTTTATAGCCATCCAAGATCAAGTGATTAAGACCAATAACTACCGAAGATACATCTTAAAGGACGGAATTGAGTCTGACTTATGCCGAAGGTGTAAGAAAGCAAGTGAGACAATACATCACGTCATAGGAGGATGCCAAGCTATAGCACAGAGTGACTACAAATTTAGACACGACCAAGTGGGAAAGATCATACACCAAGAACTAGCATTGAAGTATAAACTCATAGAGCATAAAGTTAACTATTATCAGTACGAACCTGCTACAATCCTTGAAAACAATGAATATGAAATGTACTGGGACAGAACTATAATAACAGATAAAAGACTAGAACACAATAGACCAGACATAGTAGTGAAGAAGAAAAACGAAAATGAAGTGTTGCTCATAGATTTTGCGGTGACAAACAACAATAACCTAACACAAACATACAGAGAGAAGATTACCAAATATATTGATTTATGCTTTGAAATTAAGGATATGTGGAAATACGATCGAGTCCGGGTCATCCCATTAGTACTATCGAATATGGGTGTAACATACCAAAAACACTAATTGAATCGCTGAAAGCAATAGACTTGGAAGCATACCAGTACCAACTTATGCAAAAATCTGTAATCCTTAACACCTGCCATACAGCAAGGCGATTTCTATACATGTAACTTAGCCGGGAACGTTTCTAAGCCAGAAAAGTTATCACCATCATGGTTGAGACGAGTCACTCCTCCAACCACGAGAAACCAACGGATGTAGTTGAGATAATAACAATAATATAGTTTATTTACATCGTAGAATTACAATAATTATTACAATGGTTGATCAAAAATCAACTGTAAATTCTATAAACTCAAAATTACTAACAATGTACGGCAAATAAACAAAAACAACCTACTAAAATCTATGATTGCGTGTAGGGATGAAACGTAGGAAAGTAGTAATGAAACTGAACATGTCCAAATTAATTAAATCAAATTGTTTAAGTGATATTTTCAAGAGTCAATAACTCAGCAACGGTTGGTTTGAGGTACACTGTGTGTATTTCGATTTTTTGCTTAGAATTGAAGGAAGAATTGCAATAAGTAATAATATACAGGGCATTACTGCATTATTTTAAAAAAAATGAAACTTTTATGTACCACGACTTTATGACTGACCCTGTATACTTAAATTTATTACTTGCTATTATATATATTTAAAAATCCTATAACTTTTGTATTTAACTTTTTGCGGTACCTCCTATATTTTACCTAATAATCGACCGTTTCCAAACATAACAGCGACTCTGTATGTTGACAGGCGCCTACGATTTTTCTATATGCAAAATATAAAAGACAATGTATATTGCAACATTATTAAATAGTGGGTACTAATTAAAATATAGCATTTCTATTATGGAATAACATTTCCTTTGATCTAATATAAACTAATTCCACATGTCATTTAATTAACTTTTTCATGTTTAATGTATAAAACCATTATGTTTTTAGGTAAACCATGATTATAATTAAATATACATATAGTAATTTCAAAATACCTATATCTAAAATGCGGTTAATCTAGATAATACAATAATATCACATTTATGAAACAGGAAAGCTTTATACCACTGGTAATTAAAACTGTCAATTAGGAGCAACCACCAGAATCGTTGCAAGCTAATTTGTTGCTACCTGTCATCTCGGTAAGTCAGAAAATTATTTTTTTCTTTAACTTTGAATTAAATTATCCTTCATAAAACTTGGCTGGGCAAGACTTTAAATACATATACAGGCTGTCCCATTTTGGTTGAAATCATATGGTATCTCCGTTATTAGTGAAGATAGAAGGTTGCGGTTTTTACAAACCTGTTCCACTTTCTTGTCAAACGGAAGTTGCTGTAAACAACATTTTCATAGCCCTTTTCGTTTCTGAGCTACAAGGTCTTTTTGAAAATTTTGCAATTTGGGACACCCCCTGTATCTCTGTTATTGTTAAAGCTATCGAGAAGGTGAAAACTGTTTGTTGTGGAACTTTTTACGTAGAATACAGTGGTGTAGTCTGTTATTCAGAAAAAAGAATCTTTTTAAAGATATGGACTAAAGTTATGTTTTCTTAAATGGAACACACTGTATATTTATAAATTATATGATCTGACTTACCATAAGCTTCTCAAAAATATATAGCACTCTATATTTATTTTCACAATTTGCTGCAATATTTAAAAGTATTTATGAAACTATCATTTTTATTAGTATGCCATGATTAGAATAATATAAAATAAAAGAAACTAAAGAATTATTAAAATTATATTGCTATCTGTCTCTTGTTTTATTTTGGGAGCTTTTTATATATTAGGAAAATTTAACTCTCTACCGCTATTTGTAAATATTCGAAGCTATCACACAGGAAACTCTAGATACCTATTCCTTTAGCTAATTTACGTGAAATATACTTTCAGCAAGATCCAGCTCACAACTTTGAAAATATTAGAATTTTGTTAAATTATTATTTTTCAAATTAATGAATTGGAACCAATGAAGCCATATGATGGCCTCCCCGATTTCCGGATTTGTTCGTTCTCGATTTGTGATTTTAGGGACTTATTGGGGATTGGGGATATATTTCATATTTCAATGAAATATATCCTGGCAACTACAACAATGTCGAACACATGAAAAATTCTTTAATAGTGCAAGCTTTTAGATATTTGCAAACCTATCCCGTTATAATAAATTTCATTATAAAAAAAAGGAAAAATATATTTACAGATTCAGGGGTAACAGTTCAAAAATAAAATATATCAATCCCAAATAAAATTTGAATATGTATATGTTTAGAAAGGAAATAAAGAAATGATTGTAATAAACTCGAGAAAATAGAAATTCCTGCTAAAATAACACGTGGTACGAGGTCGGCTTACCTTGGAGGGTTGTAGTCTTCTCCTGGGTGGCCACCCTGTATCTGGATCAGGAACAACTACTCGCACGAGTAAACGGTACCGAATTGGTAGGACCTTTTGAAGATTTAAAATAAAGTTATTTGCGGCGGCGGCGGTTAGCACGTTGAATCGATCTTTCGATAGATGCGGTTCTTGCGGGATCTTTCGATCAAGTGTATTGTGGTACAAAGGTTAATTGACGCAGGCGTGTTTCAGCCCTTTGGAATAACCTTCCTAGTACCACATATGCGTATACAATAAATAATAGAATAAATTAATATTGAATTTAAAATTAAAAGAGATAAAATTAAAAATATTTTGAGAGTTTCCTAAACATTCTGCCCGGCGAAAAGGCATGTTCTAAACATGCGTTTTAAATGCGTACCTTTTGAATGCAAAAAAAATAAAAATTGAGATAAAGATAAAGAAAAAATAAAAGTAGAAAAAAAATACATAAAAATAATTTTGTGTAATAGCAAAAAAAAAATAAATAAATGGCGATAATTAATTGCTGGGTAAAGGGCATAATTTAACTAAAGGACGCTGCAAAGTTCCCTTAGCTGTCCTCACCAGAGCCACCCGCACCACACCATCCGTCCCCTCACTTAACGAAATTATGCGACCTAAGGTCCATTGGCATGGAGGAGCATTTTCATTTTTATAATAACTAACGTTCCTAGAGAAGGAGCGTCAGAGGAATTAAGCCATTTCTGGCGTTGTTGAAGCGAATGCAAATACTCCTTATGCCACCTGTTCCAAAAATCGCGATGTAATCGTTGTAAAAGTTGCCAACGAGAGAGACGGTTAATTGGTACAGCAGTAAAGTTCGGCGTAGGTAAACTGTTCAATGGCTCTAAAGTTAAAAAATGACCAGCTTCCCAAAGTCCCCCAAAATGCGGGGCAGCGGGCGGATTAAAATGCCATTGAATATTTTCATGTTCAACTGCGGATTCAAACATAGTTTTAATTTCTTTGCTAGCACCAACAAAATTGGTTCCACAATCACTATATATGTCTGTGCAGCGACCTCTTCGGGATAGGAATCTCTGAAGGGCGCCCAAAAAAAGCTTCCGTGGACAAGCTACTAACTAATTCTAAGTGCATAGCTTTAGTCGCAAAACATATAAATAAACATATATATATGCTTTAGTTGTTTTAGCACCTCTATATCTGTTCATAGTAATTAAGAACGGCCCTGCAAAGTCTACCCCCCCGTGTGTGTGAAAGCTTTTAATTGTGAAACGCGAGACGGCGGTAAATTTCCCATTTGCGGTTGGAAAGGCTTCGGATTGGATCGCCAACAAATTAAACATGAATGAATTACTGAATTTATAGCTCGTTTAGGAGAAAGAATCCAAACCGATTGAGATAGTAAAAAAAGCAAGTGCGCAATCCTGCATGAAGGTATTTAAGATGGTAGTAATATATTAAATGGCGTGTTAGTAAACTAGAGCGAGGTGAGTAAAATTGGATATTTTGCAGAATAAGATAGAGTTGAATGTTTTAATCTACCACCTACACGAACAATTCCTTGTTCGTCAATAAAAAGGATTAAGTTTACGTAATGGTTTAGAAAAGATTTAGAAATCAATTCCGATTGGAAACAAATCGATTGAGTCCTTTTTACAAGACACGTAAATGATTCATTTAATTCAACAGTTAAGAGCGGACCCGATCTTTTTTGACGGGGATTTTTTATATTAAAAAGGAAGCGTAAAACATAAGCGACGGTACGTTGAAGAGTAGCGAAAGAAGAGTATTTTTCTAAAAGAAGGTCAATAAAGTTCTCTTTTTCTTCTTCGGAAGTACTATTTAGAGTAGCGCATGCGGAGGTTGAACCTAACATAGCATCAGGATCATGAAGAAAAGAAGGTCCTTGAAACCAAGTACTAAAATTTACAAACTCTGATGGAAATATTCCTCGAGAAGCAACATCAGCAGGGTTGTTCTTGGACTCAACGTGTAACCAAGTTGCGTGTGGGAGCTTGTCTTGAATATAAGATACTCGGTTAGCAACAAAAGTTTTCCAACGACTAGGTGGAGAGTGAAGCCAATATAAAACAATATTAGAGTCAGACCAGGTAATAATTTTATCTAAAGATATTTTAGTTTTAAAAATGGGTACTAAATATGCGAGTAATTTAGCAAGAAGAACAGCGGCGCAGAGCTCAAGACGGGGAATTGTTAACTTCTTTAAAGGCGCAACTTTAGTTTTTGAAGCAACTAAATGAACATCTATTTTTTTGTTGTTTCTCAAAATTCTAAGATATACAACTGCGGCGTAACCTTTTTCAGACGCATCACAAAAACCATGCAACTCACATCTATTCTCACACTCGGAAAATAGGATCTTCCGGGGAAGGTCAATTTGAGACAACAAGTGCATTTCATTTTTGTAACGCGTCCAAATACGGATAATTTCGTCAGGGGGCTGTTGGTCCCAATCCATATGGGACGACCATAACTTTTGGATTAAAGTTTTAGTAAAAAAGGTAACAGGAGCTAAGAAGCCTAACGGGTCAAAAATACGAGCTAATTCTGACAACATGTTTCGTTTAGTACAAGGTCTGTCAAGAGAGTTAAAATGAAAATGAAAGTTATCCGTTGTGGGATTCCACTGAAGACCCAAAATTTTTAATGATGATTCAGGATCATCAAAATTTATATGAGTAGTTGATAAAAAGTCAGAAGGTAGATCACTCAGTAGATTGGGATCGTTACTTGCCCATTTTCTAAGGTCAAGCCCAGCTTTAGAAAACAAAGCTATTAGTTCATTTTTAAGGGCGAGAGCTTCACTGAAAGTGGTGGCTCCAGTAACCACGTCATCAACATAAGTATGATTTGAAATCGCATGAGATGCTAAGGGAAAATCTGCTCCTTCATCAAGGACTAATTGCTGAAGTGCGCGTAAGGCTAAGAAAGGCGAAGGCGATAAACCATAAACGACAGTAATTAATTCGTAGTCCTGAAGAGGGTCATTACGAGAAAATCTCCAAACAATTCTCTGATACTGATGTTGAGAAGAAGTGATCAATATATTGCGATACATCATTTTAATATCTGTACATAAAACGTACACATGAAAGCGAAATTGAATTAAGAGTTCAACAATGTCTTTTTGAAGTTTGGGTCCGGTAAACAAATGATCGTTGAGAGAGGTTTGGTTCGGGAGCTTCGCACTACCATTGAAAACCACTCGCAATTTGGTTGAGCTAGCTTGAGGCTTTAAAACGCAATGATGCGGAATATAATACGAAGCGGAAGATAACTCAGTTTCATGACTGACAGGTTTCATATGTCCCAGATCAAGATATTCTTTCATAAATTGACAATAAGATTTATACAATTCTTGATCTTTTAATAGACGACGTTCTAAAGAGAGAAATCGCTGTTCAGCAAGTTGACGAATACCGGGGAAAGTAGGAAAGTTATCGCGGAATGGTAGATGCACTACAAATTTTCCATCGGAATTTCTCTGGTATGTTTTTAAGAAATGTTCTTCACAAAAAAGATCATTATCTGACAGCATAGGCAAAAGAGGAACTGACTCTACTTCCCAAAATTTTGTAAGAATATCATCAGTATTAATTTTATGCGAATTACAAAAGAATGAAGTTACAGTAGACGTTTCACAAAATGTACCTATTTTACCCATTGGAACATACCCAAAAATTGTGTTCAAAAGATCTGGTTCTCCGTGAATCCCTCGAACACATCCGTTTAGGATAATTTTTGTGTATACATCAGCACCAAGCAGAATGTCAATAGGACCAGGTACATAAAACTTCGGATCAGCAAGTTTCAAATTGCTAAGATGAGACCAAGAAGAAGCTGGCAAAATTGCAGTAGGTAAGCTATCGCAAATTTTAGGTAAAACAATAGCGTCAGTATTAAGTACTGATTCCGGACAATTAAGCGGTCGAAATGAAAGTGTAACGGTAGCTTGCCCGGAGTTTGTAACCATATTATCAAGACCTTGAATTTCATAAAGTCCCCTTTCCTTTGGTAAACCAAGAGTATTAGCAGACTTCTCTGTTATGAATGAAGTCATACTTCCAGGATCAAGCAAGCATCGCATTGATTGATATATACCAAACTTATCTAATACTTCGATAACCGCGGTTCCTAATAGAACTGATGTAGATTTAGATAACAAGCCTGTCGCAGCGAAGCTCTGATTCAACGAAGAATTCTCATCGCGATTTGAAAATACAGTTTTAGAAGGTGTACCAGAAAAGTGAGGTTTATTATTAAAGCTATTTTCACGAGAAGTTGAAGGTAAAGCTGATTCGGGACTATGAGTGGCGCGTTCTATATTACTTGAAGAAAAATGCAAAAGAGTATGATGACGTTGATTACATTTACGACAAGACATAGCTGATTTACAATTTTGCGTAGAATGAATATTACTTAAGCAGTTAACACATAGATGTGCCCTTTTGGAAAGCTGATACCTTTCTTGAGGAGTTTTGCTTAAAAAAGTTGAACAATTATATAACGAATGCATTTCGTTACAAAGTAAACAAGATCCGGAATTACTATTTTTTGTTTGCTTTGCCAAAAGAGAAGTAGTACGACGAGGTTGTAATGGTGATTTAATTTTATTTGATCTTTTGTTATTAATTAAAGGTAAAGAAAGATTAAGAGATTCATAAGTTTTACAACATTTTTCTAAAAATTCAAATAATTCTTTAAATTTTGGTATTGTGCCTGAGGCAAGCGAAAGTTCAAACCTTGTTATTAAATCATCATCAACCCGTTCCAACAACATGTTAACTAATATGAAGTCCCAAGATTCAATTGGAAAATTTAAATTTTTTAAAGAGGCGAGATTTTGTGAAAATGTGTCCAAAAGATTTCTAAGAGATTCAGGTTGGTCGCGAATAGCTTTAGGGGCAGTTTTAATAGCATACCAATGCGATTGCGCTCGAAATCTTACGTTACTGTAGCGATCAACAAAGTTATCATATGTGGTTTGATAATTGTCTGAAGTCATTGGCAGGCTACTAACAACACCCAATGGTTTACCCTCGACTAACGAAAGAAGGTAACGAAATTTTTCTATTGGCGTTAATGTTGGATTATTATGTATCAGAGCATTATAGAGATCGATAAATGTAGAAAAAGTTCTATAATCACCATTAAATTTAGGAATATCTAAATTTGGAGGTTTTATATGATAATTATGTTCATTAGAAGTACCTGAAGTAGTAGCATTCATAGAATAATTTAATATTTTTTGCGAATTTGCAGTATCAATTTCGCATAAGTCTACGTACATGGACTTTACGACATAAAAATCATTAAAAAATGCTGTTCTTATAACATTTTCTGGATCTAAATCGGTGTCAGCTTCATTTGCAAGACTAGAAATAATATTTTGATGCTGTTTTATAAAGTCATCTTTGAGAACATCAAGTTCTGCACATCTAACTTTAAATAAACTGCGAACTGTTTTATCAGTTTTGGTACGTTCTGCTAACTGTAATAAATATTGAATCTCTGAAATAGAATTACTTCTATTGTTTTTCAGTTTTCTTAAGCGTATTTGTTCAGCCATAATTACTAAATTATGAAATAAAGTACAAAATAATATTATTTATTTGAATCTCCCTCGTAGTATAAACATAAAAATAACAACAAACAAAAAAAACTTGAAGTGCGTATGCTTATCAGTAAAATTATTGATTTGGTGAACAGTTCCCTCAGACGACGCAATTACTACTGACCATCGATAGAATGTCCGTTGGCTATCGTGCAAATCTGTGGAATCTAAAATGGCCAGGCGCGGAATGGAACTGGCGATGCGGTCTTGCGCTGATAATATTGAAAAGAGAGAAAACAAAAAAGGGAAAATTTAAATCTTAGAGAAATATATAACTGTAGTTAATATAAACTTTTTTATAGAAATGAATGTAGGAAAATAGGTATTGATAGAAAATCTAAATGCGAAGAAAAAAAAGAAAAAAATAGGAGAGAAAAAAATAACTTTTTTTTTACTTTCAAAAGTTCGCTATATTCGGCGTTATCCGGCTACGAAGGACCAATGTTTAGAAAGGAAATAAAGAAATGATTGTAATAAACTCGAGAAAATAGAAATTCCTGCTAAAATAACACGTGGTACGAGGTCGGCTTACCTTGGAGGGTTGTAGTCTTCTCCTGGGTGGCCACCCTGTATCTGGATCAGGAACAACTACTCGCACGAGTAAACAATTACCGATTGGTAGGACCTTTTGAAGATTTAAAATAAAGTTATTTGCGGCGGCGGCGGTTAGCACGTTGAATCGATCTTTCGATAGATGCGGTTCTTGCGGGATCTTTCGACCAAGTGTATTGTGGTACAAAGGTTAATTGACGCAGGCGTGTTTCAGCCCTTTGGAATAACCTCCCTAGTACCACATATGCGTATACAATAAATAATAGAATAAATTAATATTGAATTTAAAATTAAAAGAGATAAAATTAAAAATATTTTGAGAGTTTCCTAAACAGTATATGACTATTTTAGTAAATACCATTTTAATTTTTTTGTTATTTATCACGGTCTACTAATGAGAAAATAATTAAGAAAGATATTTTAAATATGCAGTAAATAGTGATAATAAATATAGAGTGATATATATTTTTGAGAAGAAAGATCATATTATTTATAAATATACAAGGTATTTCATTCAAAACACAACTTTAGTTCCTATTTTCAAAAATATTTTTTTCCTAGAAAACCAGACTACGCCACTGTATTTTACGTAAAAAGTTCTACAATAAACCGTTTTCATCTTCTCGATACCTTTAATAATAACAGAGATACAGGGGGTGTCCCAAAGTGCAAAATTTTCAAAAAAACCCTGTAGCTCAGAAACGAAGAGGACTATGAACATTTTGTTTACGGCAACTTCCGTTTAACAAAAAAGTGGGACAGGTTTGTGCAAACCGCATCCTCCTCTCTTTACTAATAACAGAGATACCGTATCATTTCAACAAAAATGGGACACCCTGTACAACAAGCTTATTTGTTTTTATTGAATTTTTAGATAGTATTTTTTTTAAAGAGTGATTTTAAAAGTGGCTCACCTCTATAACTTTTTTGTTTTTTTAGACAAAAAAAAACGAGATTTGGTATGTTAGTATTTGACTTTCATTATTTGGTCAGTTCCTGTTTCACCGGAAATTATTTTCTTGAAAGTTCTTTTTCTATAGAAGGAAAATTAAATAAATAATAGAAAAATCATGCGTTATTCTATTTTTAAATAACATAGATTTCTAAAAAACCTTCTTGATGGGAATAGAATATTTGTATTGTGGACTACGTATTTTGAATCCCTTTGAAGGCAAAATAAATTAAAAAGTAGGATGACCGCTTTGTGTTTTCCTGAGTATCGAGATAAGACAGTATTAATAAATTATATGAAAAATGTTTCTTACGGCATAAGAGACAGTTCTCAGTAACGTATGTACCTACCTATGTTATACAGGGTGGTCTGAACTGTATTCCGGAAACTTCGGCAGCGTATTCCGCAAATAAAAATAAGTAAAAAAGTTCGCATAAATGTATGTCCTAAAATGCTTAATTTCGGAGATACAAGGTGTATTTCATTTTTATTACGATTTTTTCCAAATAATTTCTGAAGTAACGTCAATATTTGGATGAAAATTGGTGTCTGTGAGTTTTTTGACATGAGACATTTGATTTTGATGTCAATATGACTCCTATTTGTAGAGGGCGCCACATACGTGTGTTTTAAGTATTTTGAAGAGTAATAACTTTTCGTTCGTACCTGTATAGAACTATTGAGTGAAAAACTATAGATTTTCGTAATTTTTTACGTAAAAAATGTCTCTTGGTAAAAATCGCTAAGAGCAACCGTTCTCAAGATATTTAGAATAGAAATAGTCAATACATAATATATTTATTGACTAGAAATAAAAAAAGGTTGAATAGATCGTTATTTGACTAAAATAATAAATTTGAGAAATTTTTATTTTTTTTAAGTTAATCATATTTTTTTGAAAAAAATGATGATAAAACAGTCTCTGTTGAACTTTTGGCACAAAAACATTTCAAATTTATGATTTCAGGCTAATAACTATTTAGTCAACATGTTTAATTTATGTCAATGATGACAGGTATTGATAATTTCGATTCCAAATATCTCGAGAACGATTACTCGTAGCGATTTTTACCAAGAGACCTTTTTACGCAGAAAATGTCGTAAATGTATATTTTTTACTCTGTAGTTTTATACAGGTACGGACGAAAAATTATTACTTTTCTAAACAGTTAAAAAATATGTAGGTGGCGTCCTCTACAAGTAGGAACCATATTGACATCAAAATCAAATTTCTCATGTCAACAAACTTCCAGATACCAATTTTCATTCAAATATTTACGTTACTTCATGAATTATTTGGAAAATATCGAAATAAAAATGAATCTTCTACACCCTGTATCTCCGAAACTAAGCATTTTAGTACGTATACTTTATACGAAGTTTTTTACTCATTTTTATCCACAGAATATGCTACCGAAGTTTCCGGAATACAGTTTGGACCACCCTGTATATTCATAATAAGGGTATCCGGAAAATTACCCTAAAACAAATGACCGAAAGAAAATTGCCCGAAAGCAAATCACCAAAGAAAAGATTGTCCTAATGGAAAATTGCCCCAGGGATAATTCCTCTAAGGATATTTACTCTACAGAAATTTGTCCGAAAAAACAGCATTGTCAGACCATTGTCATTTTCGTCCCTACCAGTTCCTTTAGAATAATTACTTGTATTCATTGTGTTTATCATCACCCCAATATAAACACATAGAATAGCAGACGAACTTGTAGTCACTGAAAAGGGAAAACAGAAACTGTTATTCCACAGATATTTGTATAAAAAAGACACGGGCGAATTTTTTTTTATTTCTTTTTCCTTTTTTTTAATATGATGTTGGTGTGGTTTTTGTTAAATGAGCCCCTGTCTGACTCCTTGTTCAAGCGAAAATTCCTTTGAAGCTGAATCCAGGATTCTAACTGATCCTGTAGTGTGCTGATACAAATGGATGATAAGTGAAATAAGGTGTTGCGGTACCCCCACATCCTTTTAGATTTTCCGCAGGTGATGCCATCTGACTTTATCGAAAGCTTTTTTATAGTCTACAAAACAAATATAAAGAGGGATGTTGAATTCCCTTGCTTTCTCTATGATTTGGCGCATATTCAGAAGATGTTTCCGAGTGCCTCTGCCCTTGGTGAAACCTGCTTGTTCTGCTGGAATTTCTCTTTCTAGAAAAGCTTTCAGTCTTTCATTTATAATTTCCAACGATTATTCCACTAATTTACGATAGTTGCTGCACTTATGTATGCTCCCTTTGTTGTGGAGAGTGACAATGGTGGAGTGTGTCCAGTCGTCGGGCCATTCTCCTGTGTGCCATATTTTATTACAGATCACATGAAGCATTTTTAATCCAGGTTCTTTAACGGCTTTTATTATTTCTGGTGTCATTAGGTCTGAATCTGGTACTTTATGGTATTTTAATTTGTTTGTGGCCAATTCAACTTTACTTTTAAGGATGTCCGGTTCTTTCTCTGATTTTTCGTGATGGTCGACATAGTTATATTCTTCACTGTCCTTGTATAATTCTTCGCAATATGATCTCTACAGCTCAATAATGTCTTCTTTTTTTTGTTCTTAGAGTTCGATTTTGATCTTCGATTGCCCAATTTCTGGCTTTAAAGTTCCTGGTAATATATTTTATTTTTTTGAAGAGGTCTCTTGATTGGTTATTTAGACTGCACGGAAAAAAAGCTAAACTGGCTTAAAGATTATTGAATCTTGAACCAACGATATGCTAGTTTCTCCATTCCGCAAATCTAGTTATACTTCTTTTCAAGAAAACCTTATCCTTAGATGCTAAGAAAATTTATCTTTTATTTAAGATTTACATAGTATTGAAATTAAGATTATAACTACACTCCAGACAATTCGAGATAAAATCTTGTTTCGAGTACTACTTATACTTATTTGTAAATTTGCAAATTATTGTATTAAGTATAGAAATTCTTTGTGTATATGTAATTATTACTTTATTCAAGTGTAATATCACCTACTATACAATAAAGCCTCTTCTTACTTTTAGGTTAGTTACTAGACGCGCCGACTAGGTAGTTTATAAAATTATAAAGTTTTTTTGTTATCGTTTGTGCTTGTGATATGTGAAAATGGAGGACCTTCTTCAGGCATGGGAGATGACGAATTGATCCCAAAATTTCAAGGTAAGTTTAGCAATAATCCTACATTATTTGATGACATTGGTTGGAGGTTAGGGGGACTCCATTTTAATATGTATTATTTCTTATACACTGGTGGTAAACTAGGTATGTACGCATTTGGAATGATTCAATTATGTTTTAACAATTTTTATTATCGTTTCTCGTTTTCAATTAGCGATGCCGCTGTTCAATATCTACCTATATTGGGAAATTACACAGTTTTATTGTATTTTCTTATTACGAAAAGCATATAATTTGGTAGGTGATGTTTGGCTGATCTAATTTAAAAAATATTAACCATATTCGGGGTTATTCTAGTGATATTTCAATATTCCATACCTATTGGAAATGGAAAGTAAGAAAAGATTTTACCAAAACAAGAGTTTCTAACAAGATCGAACCCGAACCTCCGAAAGCATAGGAAATACGTTACCGAATTTTGTGAGAACTATATAGTTTTTCGATCCCGGTTAATATTCGTCCTAAGAAAAACTAGTTTATCCTAAAATCGGGTTTGCCCGGTAACATACATGAATATAATAGAGTTGGGACATGCTAAAAATTTTAATTTCCATTTACAGTAGGTATGGAATATTGAAATATCACCAGAATAACCCCGAATATGGTTAATACTTTTTAAATTAGATTAGCCAAACATCACCTACCAAATTATATGCTTTTCATGTAAGAAAATACAATAAAATGTAATTTCCCAATATAGGTAGAACAGCAGAATCGCTAGTGAAAACGAAACGATAATAAAAATTGTTAAAACATTGAATCTTTCAAACGCGTATACCTAGTTTACCACCAATGTATAAGAAATAATGCATATTAAATGGGTCCCCTAACCTCAAACCAATGTCATCAAATAATGTAGGATTATTGCTAAAATTACCTTGAAATTTTGGGATCAAATCCGTCATCTCCCATGCCTGAAGAAGGTCCTTCATTTTAACATATCACAAGCACAAACGATAACAAAAATTTTTTATATAAAGTACCCGGCGCGTCTCTTGTCGCAGAGGAGAAATAGAAACTAAATGAAGATAGGAATCAGAAATGCACTGTTGCGTTGTTGCTGTTGGGGATGGTCACTTAATATAAGAATAGTAACCCTTGGAAATGGGGTGTTATTCTCGCGCCGAGAATACTTTTCTTATTTAAAGTCTTAATACACCGATTTCAAGTAAAAGTTTTAAAAAAGTTAAGAATACTACTTATTATTATATAAAAGCATTTATACTTCATTTAATAATAGTTTCTTCGTTGCTAAAGGATATATTGACTTGATAGTAATATAAGTTTTTCTTAATATAAGTCATTTTATTCTTTTTTTAGATTCAAAATTACTTAAAGTGACTATAACTATATTTAAAAAGCAAGTGTAAAAGTAAAATAGTTCCAAATATTTGTTGTACTCATGGAAAGAATACTATCCTTAAAGAAAGTGTAAAATTTTAAGTGTATGATTTTTCTTGAATATAGAAATTATTTTTTTTCCGTGTGTGTCCCTCGATTCTTTGCATTATTTATAAAAAAGCTTGCTTTCTTGCAAGTTTATAAAAAACTGAGTTTACGAATTAAATTTGATATAATTATACACAGCCTGCTAAAAAATTCATGAAAATAGGGCTAAAAATAAGGAAAATGCAACACTTTAAATTTGACCAAAAGTTTCTCCGTTGTGTTTTTTTTTGCATCCGAGTGTAAAAAAAACGCCTCCGTATATGAAATGAAATACTTAAATATTCATTCTAATGATTTAGAGCTTAACAGGATACATACATTTTTATCAAGAACACAAATTTCTGAGGAACCTAAAGTAGAAAAAATGTAATACTATCATTATCATTTTTAATGAGTTGTTTTATGTTTTATGCTTTATAAGTTGCACAGTAGAATTTAACCCAAAAGTTGAATGATGCATTACGCACATAAACTTTTTCGTATTCCATTTTCAAGTATTCCCTGCAATATCCCAGCAAAGCAACTGAAAATTATTTTCTAATTTTCTGCGGCTCGAGAGAAGCAGTTTCGGCTGGCATTAATTTTGACCGGAATGGATGTCGAACACCTGGTGCTTTGGATCTCCTGCTTTTGATACTTTTGGGACTAAACGATGCAAAAATATAAAATCCGTCTGTTTTAAAAATCGCTAGAATTGTTTAGAATAAATAATCGTAAAATTGGATTGCGTAAATCTGCAAGACTTATGAAATATTAATATGAAATGTTTAAGTCTCTTTACTATACAGGGTGGTCCGAACTGTATTCCGGAAACTACGGAAGTATATTCTGTACATAAAAATAAGTAAAAAATGGCTTCGTTTCAGAGATACAGGGATACAGAGAATTAAAACTAAAAGATTTCGGATATCCATTGTCTTTATTTATTTTGCTTACACAACGTTTCGGTCAGAAGTATCACTGACCGTTATCAAGTGTGAACTCTCTGATAAAGGTCAGTGATACTTGAATCATTGTTTACCACATTCAAAGTAACAGGGTGTAGAAGTTTCATTTTTATTTAGTTTGTTTCCAAATATGTAATCTCTGATCTAACGCCGATATTAGGATGAAGACAGATTTGACAGAAAAATTTGATTTTGATGTCAGTATGACTCCTACTTGTAGAATGCGCCACCTACCTATTTTACACTAAATCACCACAATACACCAAAACACTCTTACTTTTACACTGGACGCGCGTTTCGCTAACCATGTTAGCATGTTTTCTATCCATTTAAATTTAGTATTGACATTATATACAGTTGTTTATTTACATGTATGTTTATATTTTATTTATATTTAATTAAATAAATTTTTGACAATGTACAATTTCTATAATTGTATAAAGTATTGTTTTAGTTTTGTATGTTTGCTGTTAGTTTTATATGTTTTTCTATTGTTAAGTGAAGTTTTGTATGTTTTTTTATATTCTTTTTTTTAAGCTTTGTCAACAAAATTGTAAAATTTTTTTATGACAATAAAGCAATTTCTTTCTTTCTTTCTTTCTTTCATGGTCAGCAGATGATCAAGACTAAACTAAATCTACAATTTGAGTTAATATTGACCTTCTAATTTGTCCAACATATTTCTGATTACAATTTTACAAGAAATTTCATAAATACGCGACCTTTCCAGTGGAGGTGTTTTATCCTTAGGATTTCCGAATAATTGCTGTAATTTATTATTAGCACTATACACAACCCATATAGCACGTCCAAATGAAATTACGTTTCTACAAGGAAGACACATGAGAAACAACATATGTTAAAGTGAACCTAAGTGTTCATCTAGTTCTAACATATACATATGAGATACACGCAGGTTTATATTGATAGAATTGTGTGATACAATAAAGAGATTTTAAGGTAAGTACAAGTTTTTAATTACCTTGTTACACCTTCCTAAGAGTATTATTAATATTATAGCAGCGATTCTTCCCTTACTTGATACCCAATTAACAAATTTTGACTCCAATGAATGAAAACTCCAACAATTCTCGTATAATGATAAAGAGGTTAGCTGAGTTAGCTCTGCAATATATTTTTTTTAATTTGGAAATAATAAAAATCTAAATGGACCAGAGAAAGAAAGATATAAACACTTCAAAGAACTTCTTACACTGATATTCGGTAAGTTATTGATGGATCGATATACAGATATGTTTAATATTCAATAATCAGTTTCATATAAAATTTAAGGGTGAGATTGTTAATCTGGAAATAAAATACAACAAAGTCCAGCAGAGTGCTCGATGAATGAGTATGCTAATAAACCAACTGCTTGGAGAAAAAAGAGGAGAAAAAAATGACTAAACGAGGTCCACCAAATCGTGGCGATATACCAGTGTTTACCATTTTAGTATGTTGTTATACCGTTTTTTTTTAAATATTTTTAATACATTTTGATACAAATACAAATATTTTTAATACATTTTGATACAAATTCTGTTCTTTTACAGTGTTTTCTTACTTCTGATTTCTGCAGTGTAAATAATTATTATTATTGTGTTATTTGCGCTATTGCGTTCCATGCTATAAAGAAATATAAGAATTTTATTTTTTAACCGCTTAGTCCATTTTATGGAAGAAAAATGATACATTTAATACAAAACAAAATGGAACAATTTTAAGGCTACTTCTCTTGAACTTACGATCGAGATACTTTAGGAAAATACAAAGTTTTGCCTTCCTAATTTTCGTCCTAAAAAGATATAATTGGTATAATTGAATAAATATTTCTTAAAAAGAACGAAAAGTTAGGCATCAAAACATGTATTATTTCCTAAATTCGTTCATAAGAAGTAGTTTTATCTAGCACAAGATGTATATACGAAGCAAAATACATACGTATACACGCGGTAGTCACAACTGCAAGGTGTAAACATAGTTTAAACGTAATACACAAGCACTGTGTATCGTACGGCACACTGTGTATCCCTTACTTTACGTATACGTAAATACTATACTGTGGCTACATTGTGAGGCGGACGTTTAACCTTTGTGCATACGTGTTGAACTACAATGTGTAAACGTAGCATATTTACATCGGGGGAATTGTGTCACCCTGTGTCTACATCTAATAATGTAAACATCGTAAATGTGATTTGATGTGCTGTATGGGAAGTTTATAATTGACATTCTTAAAAATTCCTTTTAGACCATGGGATAACTCTCTATCAAACGGTATTGAAAAATATTTTGACGTATCTTTCTCCACTTGAAAAGTCGAATTTTCAGAAATCAAAAACTTATACCTACGTTTTCTAGTTATTATTTTATCAACTAGTGAAGGAGAATATCCATTACACTCACCTAACCTACATTCCTAATGTAATCTCTTTCTATTTCATATCTTTCGTTGGTAAGTGGAAAACTAAGTAATCTATGAACTAAGAAACTAAACTATTGAAAAATAACACTTATTAGGAAATCCTAAGGATGAAACACCTCCACTGGAAAGGTCGGGTATTTATGAAATTTCTTGTAAAAATTGTAATCAGAAATATGTTGGGCAAAGTAGAAGATCAATATTTACTAGATTTAAAGAACATTTATACGTATATTAACATTTTAGCTCAGATAGGATATGGTAGACTGGATAAATCTTGCGTTGCTGAACATATTGTTGATAAAGACCATTGTATAGATCTTAATAGTTTAAAATTAATTCAAAAAATTTAAGTCTCAAATTACAGGCAATTAGATGCATATTAAAGCATCAGAATTTATAAATGTAAAGATAGTATGAATAGAGACAACGGTCCAATTCCTTCCAGTTTTTTGTTCCTACTCTCTAGTTGCGAAAATTTAATTGTTACGCTCGGTGGGGTCTGACCCGGTTGGCTAGATCTTGCCACGCCCACTCGGTACCCACTGAGTGAGTATATAAACGCTCAAATTGTAGATTTTAGTTTAGTCTTGATCATCTGCCGATGATGCTAACATGGTTAGCGAAACGCGCGCCCAGTGTAAAAGTAAAAGTGTTTTGGTGTATTGTGGTGATTTAGTGTTTTATTTTCTAGTGTTATACATGTATGGACGAAAAGTTATTACTCTTCAAAACAGTTAAAAAAGATATAGGTGGCACCCCTTAAAGTAGGAGTCATATTGACATCAAAATCAAATTTCTCATCTTAAAAGAAACAGATACTAATTTTCATCCAAATACCGAATTTAGTTCAGAAATTATTAGGAAAAAATCGAAATAAAAATGAAACTTCTACGCCCTGTATCATCTACACCCTGTGTATGTTTATTTCGCGTTTTTTTCCAAATAATTTCTTTTCAATTAACGTCGATATTTATATTGTAACGTTTTTTAAAGCATTACCACTGCGAACGGCAGCTTTTCGTTGGTAGAGCAGTCGTGGATAAGGTATTTCACTGAAAAGAAACTAACTAACAATAATAAATCAAAAATACAAATATTGGGCGCCAGGCATGAACAGAGAAAGAAAACACAGTTGTATATTACTTAAAACTATTGACTATATTTATTCATAATGGACTCTATTGATAGTAAATGACATTGTAGAATTCTAGTAATTATAGTGGTGGTATGTCGAAGAAAGTTGTGTTAAAAATAGTATTAAATATGTTCTATGAAAACGATAAAATACAATACATGTAAAATATACTATATATATATAATAATACGATAAAATACAATACATGTAAAGAAAATATATGAAAGGTAGCATTACTTTATTTAATTTGTTATATTTCATACGATGTTAAATCTGAGATGTTGCAACCCGTAGATTCTAGAATCTATGTTTGGTTATTCATCTGTTAAAATAGCGCAATAATAATATCTATAGAAAGTAATACTAGGTATTACAAGACGTAATGTAATGAAACCTAAGATCTAAATCATATTTTAAATACTAAATCGACATGAAGAAGTTCTTAACGTTCTAACCACTAAACATAGTCTGTACGATATTATTTAAGATGTACGTTATTATGTTAAGACTGAAAATGTTTTAAATGTAAGACGTAAAACCAGAATTTAAATATACACTTAGCTGTTTGTTCTTTAGGTAATCTTGCTTCAAACAGTAACAGCGTGAGGTGGGCTCTCATCTCCGTAACTATCGATTAGCCTTAAAGATAGGAACGAAGCAGCATAGCTACATCCATACATTGCTACAACCACACTGTGGGAATCTGTACATAGGATATACTATCCATACATGGGAACTACGCCCCTATATAGAACATCCGTCCATAGGAAAACTACCCGTATATAGGGCATCCAACCATAGGAAATCTGTACAGCGGAACACTACCCGTACCTTGGACAATACCTGTACCTTGGACATCCGTCCATACCTTGGATACTGTCCATACCTTGGACCCTAAAAATACGAAACTATCGTTTAAAACCAACCAAGGTCTAATAAACAAAATAAACCCACATCGAAATACTTCCGAGGGCTTAATAACAAACAAATGCTTTTGCCCTTTCTTCCAATACACATTCTGGAGGTCAAAAGGAAATCAACATGCCAGCAAATTCCAAATACAAGTTGAGTTGAGCCAATACAAAATTCTACCCTAAAAATACGCAGTTATAATATCGAATCTAAAAAAAATAATACCTCATCTTTACCTGTTGCTTTGAAATAGCAGCCGATTCAAATTATACAGCAAGATTTAAATAATTGCAATTTCTCTAAGCCGGGCTCTGAAGGTGACAGCCGACAAAACAAAAGTGAGTCCACAGCGCAGAGAGCGAAACCTTGAAGCGATGTTGACATCCCTCCACAGAAGCAGTGTTGTCGACTAGAGAGCGTTAAAATTACACCAGCCGTTTCAAATTAATTATCAGGCCTGAACGATACGGAATCCGGTGACGACACGCTAGACATCATATATATCATATACAAAGACATGTAACGAACTAAAAACGTTACAATATGAAAATTGGTGTCTGGATGTTTTTTGATATGAGAAATTTGTGATTTCGATGTCAATGTGACTCCTACTTGTAAGGGGCGCCACCTACACGTTTTTAACTGATTTGAAGAGTGACAAGTTTTTGTTCGTACCTGTATAAAACTACCGAGTGAAAAATATATATTTCCTTCATAGATTTAGTAAGAACAGATATCACATTGTGCATTTTAACCCGATCAAACAATCGGAGGTTGACTACGTACTGTAAAAACCAACTGAGATAGAGAAGGCGACATTGCCACATCTCAAATTTGCGCCTATCTACTTAGTTTGATTTGCAGAAAAGGTGACTTTAAAACCTTCACCGGATATCAATACATCTCAATTTCTTAATAAAATTAATAGTTTAAAGTTTTCTTAATAAAATTAAAAGTTTAAAGAAGCATGCGTAATAAAATGTTATTAACCAGAGGATATATGCGTTACTATTAAAGGACGTGTTTACTGTTTAATGTGCTGAAACGTCTAGAACTATTGGCAACATCGCTGCTAGTCTTCCATAATGAAATGAGCCGTCCGTCCCACCACCCCTCGCGACGGCCCATGGTCTGTTATAGCGTACTACGTTTAGCTTACGGTGTGTTTGAAGTCGGAATCAAGTCCGAAGTGAACTTTTCAGTAGTTTTTGATTTTGTTTAACATACTTTTGAATCTGCGAATTTTCAATATGGTAGGACAGTGTCAAATGTGTGGAAAAATAAGCTCAAATTACCCGAATTTGTCTTTTCACAGGTAGGTATTGTTTCCGCCGTAATCGTACATAGGCGTCCCACAAGGGAGCCTCTCACAATTAAAATAATTTCTAATTATATTTGTTGAATTTTGATCTATTAAAACAAGAACGTAGTAGCCGGCAATTGAATTATAATTCGTCTCAATTACTATCTAACTGTTGTAGATTATAACAAATTTGAATATAAACGTTGCATATATTTGAAACTTTATTATATGCCAGAAAGTGACATTTTTTTTTTAAATTGCGTCATATTTTGGTCATTATATACGATATTCTAAAGGATTTTGCTCAACAAATAAACAAAGGTGTTTACCCGTCCTTTTTTACATTTTATTGCTTTATTATATCTTATATCTGCCTCTTCGGTCTTGTTTAGACAAGTTTTTACCACCGTACAATACAAATACCTCTTCCTAGAGTTATTTATACGGTGTGTTTACCTTTTTTTAGAATGGGTCGAACTGTAAATAATTCTTAGGTTACTAGTTTTATACATACCTATATATAGAGTAACCCAGGCCTCCAAAAAAGCTTTTTACCTATTACGTTTTTGGTTTGTGATTTTTATTTCAATCTTTACATAAGATCGGGGCCATTGTAACGCACATTTTCAAAATATTTTTGTCAACATACAGGGTGATTCAAACCGCAATACATATGCTTAATACAGTTCATGGAGATTGGGACGTTTAACTAAAATTTGATTGACTGATTAAGCTACCTAAGTAATGGATTTGTAAATAAACGTAATATTCATTATTATGCGACAGAAATCCCATACTGTAGCACACAGATTTGATACTTTTAATGATAAATGCCCTCTATTGAGAGACTAAAACGCAATTGCCTCGTATCAGATCCATCATAATACGAGAAGAAGACCGAAAGTCAAATCTTGTCTTATATTTCCAAAAAAACACAATTTTCTCATTAAAATAAATATTGATTTTAGGTATAGGAAGTTATTAATAATACAAGATTAAACTATTACACAGTACTTCACAGGAAGCTATCGATTGCGAACTAACTAAATCGTTACTAATTACTAATTTTGAAAAGTTCTTTTTAAGATAAAAAAAGGTAAAACTAAAACCTAAACTATCATTTGTGATTAAACGGGAAGTTCTAAATAATGTTGCCTATTCTAAACAAGAAAATTTTTTTTATAAGTTTTATAACACCTCTAATTAAATTTGGACGAAAAGAATATTTCTGTTTGCTGTAGGTAATTTTCTCAGAGATTAAACGGGAAGTTCTAAGTTCTCTTCTTCTCCCAGGGAAAATAAGTAAATAAAAATGACTTTTTAAGTAAAAAAAAAGTCAAAAGGACAAGTTATTCCAAAAAAGGACTGTCCTTTTCAAAAAAGGACAGGTGGCTTAGGTGGCCCTAGGTATTTCTGGAATGGAAATTTAATGGCAAATCTACAACTTTAGTTTGAAAATATGTTCCGGCCACCTATGATTACAAAAATGTCTAAAATGTGCTTTACCATTGCCTCCATATTCTAAAAAAAATGAAAGAAAAGTCACCAACCACAAACCTAATATAGAACTGTTTCGGAAGCCTGAGTCACCCTGTAAATATTCAAAAGTAACTGAAAGTTTAAATTGAATATCGACGTTGGAGCGATTTTCGAAAACTACCTACTAACGTTTCAACATAAGTATATGTGGGATATTAATTATATTATTATATTAGACCTTATAACAAAACTCATCTAACGAAAAAGTGTTAATGTAGTATATTAATATGGAGTAAAAAAATTACTAATTACTTTACTAATTAAATTCGTTCCAAAAAACGATACGCCACTGGCCATTAGAACAATCCAAATGCGCCTAGTTGCCGGCTCGGTTGTCGGGGTCGGAAATTTTAGACTTCTCTGTCTCTTCTGTCTTTGTTTGACACATTGGAATGTTTGATACACTACCAACAAGTATTTATGAATGAGATGTTCGGTCTATCTTTATAATGTCTTTGATTTCCTTCATTTTTTACTTAAAAAATGTCTCTTGGTAAAAATCGCTACGAGCAACCGTTTTAAAAATATCTGGAATGGAAATAGTCTACTACGTGAAATAACTACGTTTGATACCGTTAAACTTTTAATTACGTAATCGACGGAGCGATTTTTAAATTCATTGTTGGGGGGCCAACCATGGACATATTCGGCGCCGGGCTGACTAACTGGAATTTATATTTTCCGCTGGGTATTCAGGCGGTAGCTCTGCTGTAAAAATATCAAGTTGCCACATTTATTTATTTATTTCCTCACATTGTCATTCGTTTTGACACTACTTCAGTTTTGTATTTGACTCTGAGTCTTTGGTTGTTTACTAGTAAACCTTGCAGTCGAACATTGTTCTTTTTAGAACTTCATTTAATGCGAAATGTACAAGATAGCTTAACAGCCGTAAAAAACTCATCGCAACTTTATTGGAATATTTTGAACGGGAAAGCGGTAGTAATGGCCCTTTATGTCCCTTAAGTGCTGTTAAGAAGGTGAGTTTTCTTGATGCAAAAATAATTGTTTATATATTTATAATTCATTTATTTTTGTTTCCTAAAATTTTGATTAAAAGAAAATATGTAAAAGTGGGCACCGCTGTGCCGGTCAAGCTTAATCACGTGACTAAAAATTTATTTGATATGAACTATACATGAAAATTTTAGGGTGACCGTTTTTCGTGTTGTGCAATGTAGATATTGTGATGATAATCTAAAATTTAAATGACAGCAGATTCTAAGTTGTAAATCCTGGTGTAAATAGCGTGTATATCCTTATTAATAATTTATAGTCAATATTTATAAACGCATATTAACATTTCAGATATTGTTTAGTAATTAACCGTCTCTTGCCGTATTTGATTAGCGATTAGCATCGGTGAGTAGTCTCGGACGGTGGAATAAATTGCCCTTTCGATAGAATATAAATTGAATTTCAATGCGGACATGCTAACAAAAGGATTAAGGGCGACGTTTGCCTTGTAGTTGGATTGGTCTGATTAGACGAGGATTAATATGATATGCTTTAAGATGATGCTAGAGAAAACACAGTGAAAAATGTGTGCATCAATTGGGATTTTTTTTAATAGATACAGGTAAAATTACAGTTTTTCAAATACAGTCTTTCAAAGACGGCGGAAACTGACGACGCGTCAGAAATTAAAGAAGTTGAAAAAAGCGATAATTTTGTTGTAAAGAAAAATTAAATTCTACAATTACATGCATAGTGTGTGGGAAAGTTTTTCATCAATCCGGTGCTGAAAGGGATTGGATTGAGAAGGTAAAATTATTGGATGAAAGCCGTTTAAGATGTTTGGACGTGACGTTGTTGACGTTAACAGCAACAATGTGAAAGAATTAGAAATTTCATACCTAAAGACCCTGGACAAAACTTAGAGGCAAAAATCAAGCCCTGGAGGAAAACAACAGCTTTCTAAGAGAAAAAATTGTAATTTTAGAGACAAAGGCAAGTACAAAAACAACAAAAAGCATGCCTAACCTGCAAAATCCGAACGTATAACATGAAGTTAGCTACAAAAACTGCTGGCGCAAGTAAAATCACTGAAATCGACTGCTCGGAGCTGGTATTACCCGCCCGCGACGTTGAAACATGCGCTCGAGCAACCCACAATCATCGCCACTACCGAGCGGCTCCAACACAGCTCAACTTGGCAACCCCACAAGTAACCTTAACCCAAGTTTAACAAAAACAAAGACTACGAAATCAAAGGATAAAAGTGAAAATGAAAATAAAATAAAAAAATCGGAACTAATTAATTGTGAGGATCCTCTAGAAACCGATGGGACACTCTCATGGACTTTGGTCAAAAATAAAAAAGGTAAGCGCCCTGCTCCCAATAAGGGCCTGTTAGAGGAAAATAGTGACCTGCAACTAGCGGAAAACTACTCCTGGTTATTTGTAAGCGGATTAGATTCAGAAACTAAAGTGGAATCTATATTAAATTATTTAAAACGCAAAAACATAACAAAAAATGTACCTGTGAAAAATGCACACGAAGAAAGATGCAGAAAGAAGTTCGTTTAGACTAGCTGTTCCTGCCTCTCTAAAGGATGCTATAAACTCTGGTGAGATGTGGCCAGTAGGACTTTACATAAACTATTTTATGAATCTACAGAACCAGCGGGGAACCAGTCATGTAAGACATCTACGGCCACCGATGGTGAGAGAAAGGCAGGGTGCCGGCAGGCAACAATAAGTGATAAGCTGGCTGTCGAAAAAATCAACATTCTCCATATTAACACTCGTCCTGTTAGAAATAAAATGGCAAAACTAGACTCCGTTTCAGCAGCCAAAAAATATAATGTTATATGTCTGTTTGAACACTGGCATCTCAGGTTGATCCTCTTGAGTTCGTGCATAATTTTGCTGTCACTGAGACCCCATTCTTTTTCTCGGACGTATCACCTGTTGAAATCAGAGATGTTATTGACGGCCTGAAAGATAACCATAGTTCTGATGTGTTTGGATTAAATTTAAAGCTCATCAAGTCGGTCAAAAACCAACTAATAGGTCCTCTAACTAAACTTATTAATGAGAGCTTCAGAGAAAACACTTTTCCAGATGAACTGGTAATTATAGGCCCATCTCTCTACTGCCTATCAAAGATCTTTGAGAAGTGTATTTCTTTCAGGCTAACGCATTTCTTCGAGAGAAATAATCTCTTTACACCGTGCCAGTTTGGCTTCAGGAAAAATAGGAATACGATTCTTGGTATCCTGGACTTTGTGTCTTATGTTCTGGAGTCTTTTGATAATCTTGACTTTACAAGGGCCTTATTTTGCGACATAAGTAAGGCATTCGATTGTGTACCACATGACATACTGTTACGGAAGCTTGAAAGGTACAATTTTAGTCTGGATAGTATTAATTTCATGCGTTCGCTTTTAACCAATTTTATTTGTTGTTATATGAATATTAATATTATTATGAATGTATGGGGTGCAAGGGGTATTGAAGCGATACATATAGCCTAGCTTACCCAAAAGTCAACCTCACCTTCACGTGGTGCACCCTGTTTACACAAACGAGGCTCTAACGTCCGAGTATAGGCGGTATAACCTATATATATATATCCCTCGGACCTACCATCTTTCTGGGGAAGAGGAGTAGTGAACTGCTCCTAGCCGGCCGAGAACGTAGCAGAAGGGAACTATCGTCGCGGTCCTCACTGTGCCATAGCCATCCCGTGCTACAGTTGCAGCCAAAACTGTGCGGTAGCGTAACCGTCACAGTTAAACCTCTTCACGCAGCTTACACACATCAATGATGGAACATTCGAGTGGGACAAAATCATCATCCGGGGGTAAAATACCCCCTCAATCGGATCTCCGGGAGGGGGTGCCTACTCGAGCGTATCATCGGAGAAACAAAAAACATCAATGTTTCACGTTTGCAGCGTGGAATGTCCGCACTCTACTGGACAGGACAAACTCCAATCGACCAGAGAGAAGAACAGCACTGGTCTCACAGAAACTCCACCGGCTAAATATAGATGTTGCCGCTCTTAGCGAAACCCGCTTTGCGGATGAGGGTAGTCTCACTGAGGAGCATTACACCTTCTTTTGGAAGGGTCACCCCGCAACACACAGGGGAATTCATGGCGTAGGTATTGCAATCAAGAACGAAATTGCAACCAAATTAACAGAAGTACCTATTGGTGTCTCCGAATGCCTTATGATCCCATATCAGACAAAACTTACGTCAACATCATTAGTGCCTACGCTCCCACCCTAGACGCTAAAATTGAGGATAAGGATAAATTTTACCAAACTCTACAAAATACTCTCCAACGAATTCCGAAGAACGAACGAATTATCTTGCTAGGTGACTTTAACGCCCGGGTCGGTAAACAACAGGAAATATGGCCTGACGTATTGGGAAAACATGGTATGGGAAACGTAAATAGCAATGGTGAACGCTTATTAACAACATGCACAGAGTATAATCTTTGCATCACCAATACGTGGTTCATGTTGAAGGACAAGTTTAAAGGTACCTGGAAACATCCCAGATTAGGCCACTGGCATCAATTGGACCACGTAATCTTTCGAAGGACGCATCTAAAAGATGTTAGACTCACCAAAGCCAGAATAGATGCCGAATGCGGCACTGACCACCGACTTTTAATTTCAAAAATGAAAATCCAGTTAAAACCCAAACATCCACACTGTAAAAAGCAAAACAACATGACCAGTTTGAACGTACGGGGTCTAGAGAACAACTATACCGCCGACGCCCTCCGGGAAGCCATCAAAGAATCACTTCCACCGATAACTTCAATCTCAATATTGGAAGCTGAACAAGTCTGGACACAATTAAGGGATGCGATTCATAAAACCACCGAAGCTGTTCTGGGAAAGTCCAACAAACCAGACTGGTTTAACGAAAATCAACCTCATAGACAGGCTTTGTTGGAACAAAAGCATAGCGCACATCAAGCAGTTACTGCAAATCCACACAACCCAAGGCTGGTAGACAACTTTAAAGCAGCCAGGAGAAAACTACGCCAACTAAAAGATAACTGGTGGTCACAAAAAGCTAATCAGATTCAAGAGTATGCCACGCATCACGATTACCGTAAATTCTTCAAGGCTGCAAAAGAAGTACACGGCCCAACCAAGAAGGCAAGCTGTCAAATCATGGCACAAAATGGCGAACTTCTAAAAGAGGAAGAGCAAATCAGAAACCGCTGGAAAGAGCATTACAGCCATATCCTTAACCAAAAAAATAACCCCAATATGGAAGCGCTAAACACAATACCTCAGTATAACAGCCTCGATGTATTAGATATCCCAATAACAGAACAGGAAATAAAGGCCTCCGTAAAACAGCTTAAAAACAACAAATCAGCTGGCTGTGACGCGATTCCGGCGGAAATCTATAAGTGTGCAAGTAAAGAACTTATTGGTCATCTTAAGGCTCTCTTCGGTATCATATGGGAAAGCGGAGAGGTACCTCAGGACTTTTGCAACGGAAATATAGTGAATATATTTAAGAACAAAGGAAGTGCATCAGACTGCGGAAACTACCGGGGAATTTCACTCTTGACTATCGGCGGAAAAATTCTTGCAAAAATTATGTCAAACCGCCTGCACCCACATATAGAAAAATCCTTCCAGAATCGCAAACGGGTTTTCGCACTAACTGCGGCACCGTCGATTCCATATTTCCCATCCGCCAACTACAGGAAAAAGTAAAAGAACAGCAGTCTAAACTTTATGTTGCATTCATCGACCTAACAAAAGCCTTCGACTCTGTAAACAGAGATACACTTTCGGCAATTATGAAAAAGTTCGGAGTACCCAACAAATTTCTTACAGTGTGTAAAAGCCTCCATAACAACAACCAGTCAAGAGTGTCACATCATGGATCACTAAGCGATCCCTTCCTGACAAATACAGGAGTTAGGCAGGGATATGTCTTAGCGCCTCTCCTATTCAACATATTCATGGCAGCGCTCTCCATTATTGTGGACAGCAAACTGCAGGAGAGAGGATTGGGCATTAGATACCGATATGACGGCAGACCGCCGTTTCAACATAAAAAGACTCAGGGCAAAAACACGTACAAAATTTATCACAGAACTTCAATACGCTGACGACTGCGCTCTAGTTGCAAACACGGTACAGCAATTACAAGAAATGTTGAACACATATATCTGGGCATACAAGGCTTTGGGCCTTAAGCTAAACATCGACAAAACTAAAATCATGTGCACTCCCGCAGAAGATCACAACAATGCCATAAAAATCGGAGAAGAACTACTGGAATATGTAGCGGAATTCAATTATCTCGGCAGTTTGATTTCGGAAAAGGCCAATATTGACTCTGAAATTCAGCACAGGATTAGCAGCGCTTCAAGAGCATTCTGGAAATTAAAAGACAGGGTTTGCTACAACCATGACCTGAGCACAAAAACGAAACTTGCAGTGTACCGAGCAATAATAATCCCCACCATGCTATATGGGAGCGAAACCTGGGTGCCGTACCGCCGACACATGAACGCATTAAACAAGTTGCAACAGAGACACCTTAGACAACTCTTAAGAATCAAATGGTTCCATCACGTCTCAACCGTATCGGTTCTTGAAAAAGCTAACTGCGAGAGTATTGAAGTCATGGTTACAAAATTCCGACTACGATGGGCTGGTCACGTATGCAGAATGCAAGAAAACCGCTTACCAAAATCACTGCTTTACGGTGAGCTTGTAGACGGTAAGAGGAGGCCAGGTGGACAACCAAAAGGTACAAGGACATTTTCCACGAAAACTTAAAGGGGATTAATGTGCAGAATGAGTGGGAAGTAGCAGTTCACAATAGAACTCAATGGAGAAGAATTGTAAACTCAGTTAACAGCGAGAACCAAAAAGTTAAGAGGCAACAAAGCAATGAGATTTTTGAATGTCCGGAGTGCGGTAGACAAATAACATCACGTATTGGGCTTTTCAGTCACAGAAAAGCTCATGAAAGAAAACGCCTTGCGTGACCATCTTCTGATGCGTGTCAAATACTCGTCAGCGAGTAATGGCAGTATGTAGTATGTATGTAATATTATTATTCAGTTTTAGATTATTATTTACAAATAAATTATTACAAGTTATTTCGGACATGGGGGGTGTAGGGAAGACCAATAGTAATATCTTTGAGAAAACTGTTGGTATATAATGCCAAAAAATAAAACAATGTATTATTTATATATCATTAATATAACTCTAGTACAATGTTATACATATTTCATTGTAGACAATAATAGCATTTGTTAAAAGTTTTGAGGATACGAAAACATTTAATCTTACACATGTATACAAATATTTCAGTTATTTTACGGTGCTGGATTTTGAAAATGTATTTGTATAATCCGAATATACGGACCTAGCTGAGCTTTCTAGGTGAAAAATAATTAAACTGAATTCCATTCCTCCTAAAGTTTTCTATATGAAACAGACATACAAAACCATTGTACAAACAATGCATGAATGCATTTCTAGCTAATTTTTGGTGTAGAAATTTGAGTTCTTAATTTATTCATACGTTATGTAAAAAATAATATATAATATGCATTATTCAGGAATATTTCTTAAGTGTATAGATATAAATTAAAACATTTTTTCATGGTTCAACCAAAATAAAAACTTGTGCAATAGACAGCATTTTTTAAATCATCCCTTTAAGTTAAAATTAAAAACAATCCTTTAATATAGAACGAATAATCATTATATTGTCAAGCAAAATTAAGTCAGACTTGGGTTTATATCAATTTGGTCAAAATCATACAAAATATATTTTTTTTGCAATAATAAGGGGCATTCCTCATTTCTGAGCTACAGGGTCTTTTTGAAAATTTTGCAATTTCGAACACCCCCTGTATTTCTGTTATTGTTAATGGTATCGAGAAAGTGAAAACTGTTTATTGTAGAACTTTTTACGTAGAATGCAGTGACGTAGTCTGTTATTCTACGAAAAGAATATTTTTAAAGATATGAACTAAAATTATGTTCTCTTAAATGGAACACCCTGTATATTTATATATTATATGATCTGGGCTTACCATAAGCTTCTCAGAAATATACATCACTCTATATTTATTTTCACTGTCACGAAAGGCCCTGCAGCTCAGAAACGAAGAGGGCTATGAAAATTTTGTTTACAGCATCTTCCGTTTGACAAAAAGTTGCACAGGTTTGTACAAACCGCATCCTCCTATCTTTACTAATAACGGAGATACCGAGTGATTTCAACCAAAATGGGACACCCTGTACATTGTACTAATTTATGCAGGTCCTTAATAGTAACTATATTCCTAGTTCCTCCGGTTCTAGCCTTAAAATATATCATTTTAGTCAGCCATTTTGATATAAAACCAATTTTGAACATACAGGTGCTTACTAATATTTAGCTAACCCGGCTAACCTCATACCGCAGTGAAGTGAGTAAGTTTTTTTTTGTTAATCTTAGGGTACGGATGACAGTTATAAAGGGTGTAACTAACCCGACTTTGTTTTATTTATTTAGATGTTGGATCTCTAGCTGCATAAAGGTAGGTCCCGAGAAAGTTATTAAAGAGATAGAAAGTCTATATAATAGAAATTTTCCGAGATGCAGGCAATTGAAAAATGCATGACGTGCTGTATTTTGGTGGAATGAACACATCAAACCATAACGACGTTAAAACGATGGAAGCCAATGAAAGTTACAGATCGACTAAAAAGAACAGAGAGTGGCGATTTGTCTCAGTAAAAAAGAGAATTGGAGTTAAGTTTGTAATGAATTACACAGAGCTGTATAGCTGAAAGCATATTAGATAATAAGTGACAAACATGGATTAAAGCGAAGTGCGAATAGAGAATAGCAATAAACGAAAAACGAAAGAATATTATTATGTAAAACATTATTCTGTTAAAAATACAATAAATGAAGTCAAACTACCAATTAACAATTATTACCTTATAACAAATATTTAATACTGAATACTGTACTTTACTAGTACAATACCACTGAAAACTTGGGGTTCTCTTCACCGGAACAACCCTGAGTAAAACGGCAGACGTTAAAAAAATTAAAAATAATATTCCATAAGTTACCGATTCAAATCGGGTTTCTATAAAATGCCGTAGAACATGTATATAATAGAATTTATTTCATAAACGCGTGATGCCCGAGATTTTGGAATTTGATATAATACCTAAGTATTCTATACTATATCGAACTTCAAACTTTGCCGGTAGCAAATACATTTTATACAGGGTTTTTCACCACATACGACGCGGAGTATTGTAGCTAAACTATTAAATTTTTGCAAATTGTAAGTTTTGGGTTCGATGCAGGACTATTAGAGCTACAATTTAAAAATATTTTTACAAGATGCAGAGTGTCCCAAATAAATAAAAAATATCAAAGTTGTATTTTTTTTAAATGGGTCACCCTGTATATTATTACATTTTTAGTTTCTACGATTAAAATAAAAGTAAATTTGATTAAGGTTTACCGCATTTTAATCTTACCGTTTTTGAAATATTTAGGTTTTTGTCAAAATACAGTAATAATTATAATGCTTTATTTCTCTCGGCGTATTTAAGTTTTTAAAACCAAATATTGTACTGAAGTAACGTATGATCGAAAAAAAATGGCATCCAGTTGGCTAGGAAATGACGATCGATGACATTTCCCATATAAATTTACATATAAAATGACAGCGATCTTCATTTCCCAGCCAACTGGACGCCGTTTTTTCTAAACTTCACAAAATTGAAAATATTTCAGAAACGGTAAGGTTTAAGAGTGATAAACTTTAACCAAATTTACCTTTATTTCAATCATAGAATCCAAAAATAAAATAATATACAGGGTGTTCCATTTAAAAAAATACAACTTTGATATTTTTTATTTATTTGGGACACTCTGTATCTTGTAAAAAAAATTTTAAATTGTAGCTCTAATAGTCCTTCAACGAACCCAAAACTTACAATTTGTAAAAATCTAATCGTTTAGATACAATACTCCTGTGTCGTATGTGGTGAACAACCCTGTATATACCGAGTGCGTCTCAAAAGTCACCCCTATCACTTTTTTATTTTTCCAGATAAAAAATTGAGATTTGGTATGGTTATATTAGTATATGACTTAAATTAGGATCGATTGACATATTCAACTGGTTTCGGTCGCTTCCTGTTTCACCGGAAATGACTACAACTTTCGATTTTTAAATAACACCCTCTGTATTTTTTTTACTTTATTCGGTAGAAAATAACACTCTCAATAGAATGACATATTATATGTCAACTTTTGACATTTTCGCATATGGTTTATTTGAATATAACTTGCGGTTCGTAACGAAAATTTGGTTCGAAATACCAAGTGTGTGTGATATCAAACTATTCGTAAAAAAAATCCTTTTTCCAAATATGCAAATGAGCCGCCCTCGTTCTATTTGAAAAAATTGAGGTATGATTAAAAATACGATTTGAGCATTTTCTAACTAGCCAGGACAAGACACTAAAAACTTTAGACGATCAAATCTATTTTTCTAAGGCTCCTTGATTATGAATTAGTATTTTTAACATAGCCATGGCACTCTAGACTGAATTTTAAAATACGATTTTTTATTAAGTGAGAATGTCAAGATTTTGTCATTTTTTTGTCATATTATATGTTAAAAATTGACATATAATATGTCGTTTTATTCAGAACATCATTTTCTATCGAATAAAGTAAAAAAATATGCTATTTAAAAATCAAAAGTTGTAGTCATTTCCGGTGAAACAAAAAGTGACCAGAAACAATTGAATACGTCATCAATCCTAATTTATGTCATATCCTAACACACCAAATCTCGTTTTTTTATCTGAAAAAATAAAGAAGTTATAGGGGTGAGCCACTTTTGAGACGCACCCGGTATAATCGTATATGTTACGGTTAAAATGGATACTTATATACCGGGTGTTGCATCGTCGGACGGGACATAGGAAATCCCATGTAAATTTTAATGGGGTCAATTATTGGCTTCCCTAATTATTTTAGAGAATAATTCTATTTAGGTTTATTGAAGAGCACTAAAACCCCCATTCAAAAGAATAACTTTAGATATTTTTGATTAGCTCGTTTACGAGTTATCGCCGATTTCTTTTTTAATATTTCTCCTTTCTTATGGCCCTGTATTTACTTATGAGCACCGGTCAAGGTAAAAGATAACTGTCAAATACAGTTGTAATTTCAGAAATTTACCTATTTAGGGCTTTATTATTATTTAAAACTCATTCCTATATCGGAAATCTTAAAGATGTATTTATAAATACAAATTAATATGAATTAAAGTAAAATAACGTAATCAATTACAAGGTTAATTATAGTAGTATTACAATATTCAATAACTTATTAATTTAGGTACTATTAGTTAGAACTTTAAGATTTAAGAAGATGTTCAAATATTCATCCATCGACTGCTAGACAATAACCCAGGAGATCATAACATTCTCTTCTTACATTCGCTAGTTGGTAAACTGAAATTCTATTGCATTCGGCAGAAATAGCAATTTTTAACTCGTCTAGATTTGGGTATTTTTTATCCTTGTAGGTATATACAATATACAGGTGCATATATCCTGTTTTTTAAATGACCCCAGAGAAAGAAATCATTTGGCGAAATATCAGGAGACCTTGCTGGCCAATTTACCGTATGATTTAGGCCAATGACGTTTCCGTTAAAACTATTGTCTAAATATTCCCGAACTATGTGTCGGGCAGCCATCCATTTGGTACCAAATTTCCTGATTTTCCTTAGCGGCATCATGTAAAGCAGGTAAAATATGATTTTCGAGTAGTTCCAAATAATATTCTGCATTTAAATTTCGTGTAAGAAATAATGGCCCGATAATATTGTGTCCGAATATCCCTGCCCAAACATTTACTTTCTGTGGATATTGCGTCCTTGTTTAGACAAACCTGTGTTGGTTTTCTTTGTTCCAATATCGATAATTTTGAACATTGGGTTCATTATTTAAGGTAAACGTGCATTCGTCAGTGAAACATATGTTTTTTAAAAATTCCCTATCCGTGTTTGCTCTTTCCATCATATCAAAACAAAACGCCTGCCGCCGTATTTTGTTCCTATCTCGTAGCTCTTGGTGCTTTTCATATTTGAAGGAATAGTATTTATGTCGTTTCAAAATTCGAAATGCTGTAGTGTGATCTATTCCACAACAAAACTTCCAAGTCGGTATCATTTTTTGCATCTTCTCTTTGTTCCTGCCTTGCTTCACATCTGCAGTTATTTATTAGAGTACCTTTGGTCTCAAATCTCTGGATATTCCTTGCAATTGTAGATTTTCCAGGTATCGGTCTATTCGGATACAGAGCAGCAAACATGTCCGACACCTTTTGATAACTATTTCCTTGATAATACCATTTAATGATCAATACTTTTTCTTCGGTAGTGTAATTCATGGCTAATATTTTCGATGTAGGTATGAGTTTTTAATAATAATAATAAAGCACCAAATACATAAAATTCTGAAATGAAAACTTCATTTGACAGTTATCTTTTACTTTGACTGGTGCTTATAAGTAAATACAGGGCCATAAGAAAGGAGAAATATTTAAAAAGAAATCGGCGATAACTCGTAAACGGGCTAATCAACAATATCTAAAGTTATTCTTTTGAATATGGGTTTTAGTGCTCTTCAATAAACATAAATAGAATTATTCTCTAAAATAATTAGGGAAGCCAATAATTGACCCCATTAAAATTTACATGGGATTTCCTATGTCCCGCTCGACGATGCAACACCCGGTATATAGTTTGAAAACTTGCCAGCTATTTTGCAAACCAACACCACAAACTGACACCTAACCAACAAAGTAACAGCGCTTTTTGCAAAATAGCTGGCTAGTTTGAAAACTAGCCAAGTATCCATTTTAGCCGTTTAACCAAACGCAACGGCGAGATTTTTGGTCAAATTTAAAGTGTTATATTTTTGTTATTTTTAGCACTATTTTCATGAAATTTTCAGCAATCTGTATACAATTATATTAACTTTAATTCGTAAACTCAGTTTTTTTATAAACTTTAGTATTTGGCATATTATACAGGGTTAATCGATAGGTTGTTTTTTACCTTAATTTTATAACACCCTGTGCAATAATTTAGTGTGTAATTTTACGGTCAGAACCCTGTCTAATGAGCATTTTGTTTTTTGGATCATGTCAATACATGCCTTGGTTAATTTTTAAAAGCGTAATAAACTTGCCATCACCAATTTGCAATTTTTTCAATTATCATTTCTTTTTAAGTTATTTTTCAATATGACAAGGCGGCTTTGGTGATTATTGTGAACTATTTACTACTATGAACTGCCCATTACGTTCGATGTTTGAGAAATGCTTGGCAGGAGGGTTAGAGGCCGTGAAGCGGTACCAGCTTCATTAAATGAACTTCGCTTGGTCACAAAAACCATCTTATCATTTTAAAAAATGACATAAAAAAGAAATGCTATTTGAAAAAATTGTAAATTGACCGTGATTCAAATCAAAACATGTCTTGACATGAATCAAGAAACAAAATGCTGAGGAGTCATGGGGTTCTGACCGAAAAATTATATTTTAGAAAAAATTACACACGAAATCATTGTACAGGGTGTTTTAAAGTTAAGGTAAAAAAACAACCCCTCGATTAACCGTGTGTAATATGCCAAAACTAAATTTATAAAAAACTGAGTTAGAAAGTTAAAAATAACAAAAATATAACACTTAAATTTGACCAATAATTTCTCAATACTCGCAATACGGAATTTTATTGAGCATCAAATTGTGCAACTTTGTCCCAATTTAACCGATCCTGTATCTCTTACGGTTTTCGAAATCCCAATGATGAGCGGCGAATTCGAGCCACCTTGTACATCTTTCCCTAGAACTTTAAGTACTTACTGATTGGGTCAACCGGTCGACTGCGACAAATCTGCTATATAGTAAACGCCACGAATGTTTGGGAGTGATTCATCGCTTGATGAAGTTAGACTCGACACGCGCGCTATCATTTTTACATTAAAAACGTAAATTTTTACCGCAGACGTAGGTTTTTAAAAGCCCAGTCTAATCATCTGCCTGCGCTCCTCCTACTTATTCTAAAATGTTAGTGTGATTGACAAAGACGATACTATATCGCGTTTCTTTGATTGATTTGTTTTTGTGCGTCAGTCCATTGGTGTGCTTGCAGTGCGACATAAGCTTCATTCAGAACCTCCCAATTAGTGGAATGAATTAGTGGTTTCAATTACACTTTAATAAATTAGTGTAAACAAATTAAAATTAATAAAATATCCTAGCAACAGCTTGCGGTAGTCTGTTGTATCCATAGAGAAAGCCCAATATTTAGCTTATAAAACAATAAACTTTTGATTTCTAACCAACATTTTTCTTGACGGGTGATAATCTCGCAAATGTTGAAGTATAATTAGTGGAAAAGTCAAAAGTTTGTTAACTTTTTCCAATAATTGAAAATTACTACCACTAATTATGACGTTCTGAATGCTTACATTAAAATTAGGTGAACAAACTTCTACGGCTAATTGAAACTACTAATTTATTCCACTGATTTCGAGGTTCTGAATGAAGCTTAATGGGGCATTCCATTTTATATTTATAACCAAATAAATGTTTTGACAAGACTTTGACAGTTAAAACAACAAATTACAACAGATTATATATTGATTATTATATGACTTGAAGAAGTTTTATGTGACCTTGAACAGATTAGTTCACATGGTAGCGACCGATGAATCACTCCCAAACATTCGTGGCGTTTACTATATCCCTTTCCATGTCTCTTAGCAATGTACAGGGTGTGTCAAATTCGACGCTTTTAAATGGAAAAACCCTTTTCTATAGGAGATAGGCAAAAACTAATATCGGTGTCTGGAGCTCAATTTTTGTCAAAAACATGATGGTGAAAACCGCATATCGATATCTGTTACCGTTGCGGAGTTACGGGGTGTTTTTCAAAAATATGCATTTTTAATAAATCGCTGTAACTTTTTTGCTATGGAAAATTTTGTATTTTTATGAACACATTTTCAGCGTACCTTTTTACGTAGAATTTAATGGTTTAAGTATAATTTTTTTAAAATTAATAATTTAAGAATTATCAACAGAAAATTTGATTTTTTATATGGGACACCCTGTATATTTTTAGTTTATTGAAAATAATTTAAAATTACCTTTCCAAAAATATAAAACACTTGATATTTTGCTCGATTCCTCTTCGATATATAGAGTATATAAAAATTTGCCCGCTTTAAATAAGTAGAATTTGAACGGCATTGGCTATAATGCAAAAAATTCAAGTTGTGAGCATAAATTAAAATGAAAATAATATTTGTTATGAGAGATGCAGAATTTTATAACAATTTAAAATATATTTAACCAACATCAACATATTTAAACTATATCTAATAGCAATAAAAATAAATAGCAAACCAAGACATGAGATTTTGATACAGGTGTTCGACAAATCGACCGTCTTCTGTTATGGACAGACAGGGCAGTTTTTGAACATTTCTCGCGGAATTCATTAACTCAGTGGGGGTGAAAGATACCCTCTCATAACTGCCAAGTATTTCTAATTCTTGTCTAGATTATACGGAATAAGGAACCTTTATTCTTCCGCAAATATATCAATAGGATTACATCCATGGGCACTAAGTCAGGCGGCCTCGACGGCCAACGGCTGGGATATTCAATTAGCTATTCAATTAGGGTTAGCTATTCAATTATTCTTGAAATTATCTGCAAAAATTTGCTGACTTCGGCGTTTAGAGGCGGTGCGTCTTCTTGCTGGAAAAATATGTGTTCGAGTTCCATTAAGGGCATATCATCAATAAGGGGTCCACAGCCTACTAGTTAAAAGTGGCGAACTTTTAAAAATTCTGTATTTCGAAGGGGATTGTAACAAAACACCAAGTGTGCTATATTTTTGGAAAGGTAATTTTAAATTCTTTACAGTTAATTAAAAATATAGAGAGTGTCCCAAATAAAAAATCAATTTTTCTGTTGATAACACTTAAATTATTAATTTTAAAAAAATTATACTTAAACCATTAAATTCTACGTAAAAAGGTGCTTTGGAAATGTTTTCATAGAAATACAAAATTTTCCATAGCAAAAAAGTTACAGCGATATGTTAAAAATGCACATTTTTGAAAAACACCCCGTAACTCCGAAACGGTAAAAGATATTGATGTGCGGTTTTCACCATTATGTTTTTGAAGAAAATTGAGCTCCAGACACCGATATCAGTTTTCGTCTATCTCCTATAGAAAAGGGTGTTTCCATTTAAAAGCGTCGAATTTGACCCACCCTGTACAGTTTCTCGGTTTATTTTCATACGTTTGACAACGTGTTTACTGTTTTCCCTTTGTTCAGTACATTATAAACGCATTGTACTCTTCTTACATACGGAAATCTCGACCCAAGACTAACCTTTGTATCACAGAACATTCAATACGTTAAGGTGTGCCTTATAACCACTGCATCCTAGATTTTGAAACATATATTTGACAACTAACTTGATCTCTACATTAGATTTAATTGCAAACTATTGCGTCACTAAACCTATAACCAAACGTTGAGGTTTTCTTTCCATAAATACACATTTCCTGGTAATCTTTCAATCATCCCCGGTTGTCGACTGTCTTTGCGGTCGTATCGCAGTTCGTGACGTTGACGTCACGTAGCGCTGCGCGCGGGGCAAATATTTTTTCAGTTCATATCGCACAGACAACTCAAACAACTTACTTCTGATAGCCTTTCGATTAAATCGGGGCCCATAAAACGTGGAATCGTGTCGGGCGATCGAACAATTAGAGGATTTGTCGGGATTAAGACCAGCTCGGGATGATAATATGTGAATGGGGCGTGTTTTTCTCGTCGCGTTCGCAGATTGAACGAGTTTTAGGTTTTATTTTTGAATAGTTGCGTTCATTTGTGAGGTATAATAGAAGCTTAGTTATTTTTTCTTAGTTTAATGCTGTAGCAAACTAGAAATGCCTATTTGGAATAACTGTATTAGTTTAGTTGGGATAGTTAGTCATGGCTACAATGATTAGAATGGTCATTGACGGAAACAGTACTGGGAGAACTTTCAGGTCAGGGGCTTGGAACACCCTCAAAAAGAAAATTCCACTTCTCCAACTCCCAGTGGATGACATACCAAGAATTTACAACTTTGAGAAACACCTCACTGTAGTATTGAGTAATAAATTTGGAAGGATTGGAAGAAAGAAACGCTTACTCAGCATATAAAAGACCATACCATTACGTGGTATACTGATGCTTCCAAAACCAAAGCCGGGACAGGGATAGGAGTATTTGGGCCGAAAACTAAATACTACGAACCAATGGGCACCTACCCCAGTATCCTTCAGGCAGAAATTTGCGCTATCGAAAGACGCCTACAATTTATCTTAGATAGGAACTATCGAAAACAGGAAATTGCTATCCTATCCGATAGTCAAGCAGCACTTAACGCGATCAACTCAGTAACCATCAATTCGAAGTTGGCCAAAGAATGCCTAGAGAAGCTCAACAAATTAGGCAAAAAAAATAAAGTCCTCCTACTCTGGGTGCCTGCTCACCAAGGGATAGAAGGCATTGAAAAAGCAAATGATCTAGCTAGAAAAGGAGCGAACACTCCACTAACTGGACCAGAACCGTTCTGTTTTCCAAACGGGAACCAATTGAAAGCGGAACTGAAGAATCTGGAAGACTCCATCCGTAACTTGGAATGGGTGTCCTCCAACGGTCTAAGACACTCGAAAAAGTTCCTCAGAACTTATGACCGAGAAAAATCAAAGGTTTTCCTTGATTTAAGTAAAAACAATCTTCGGATTGTCACGAGGTTTCTAACAGGACACTGTCTCCTCAACGAACACCTCAGTAGGCTGAAACTGAGAAACAACGGCGAATGCAGCTTTTGTGAGGAAAATGGGGAAACACCAGAACACCTTATCACTGAGTACGCCGAGACGACGACCATTCGTGCCATGAACCTTGGTACGTCTGATGTCGAGGATGGAGAGCTGGCCTCTGTGGAGCCGTCTCAGATACTGGCTTTTGTTAAAGCCCTGAGACTGTATGATTAGTTATAACTCAAGAAAGGGGAACACACAATAGATCTATAAGGTCGCGGTGATTAACTCCCCTCCTAAACATTCTACATTCTACTAGTCATGGTTGTCTCAGTGGTGACACTAGGGAGGAAAGCAGGGATGTCCCAGGTCTCATCGGAGACATCTAAATTACAAAAGCAAATAAAAGCTATTTTATTTAAAATAACTTTTTGAAGTGAAACATCAAAAGGAGCAGTTAGGAGTAAAAATTCGTGACGTACGGCCTTGAATGACGGTCGTGAGAGGGCCGTGACATCCGTGACGCGCGAGCTAACGAGAGGAAAAGTGATAGCGGCAGTGTTGCCATAGCTACCCCATTCGGGGTAGATCTACCCCTTTGTAAAATAATTTAACCCCGCTATCTCGTGATAATATACCCCGATGAAAAATAAGCTTCTGGCAACACTGGGTAACGATCCGAGCCATACGCAGCTAAGAAAATCACTATAATAAACTTGATACTGTACCAACCTCGATGTGTACCAATGGTCTGGTTGTGTGCTAGGAAGTAAATTTTCATGCATATTTTCATCGATAGGTTTGTAGCTTCTGAATAACGGTCTAGGTAAAGCGTCTAGCCCATTTGCCAGCTCAGAATTAGAATTTAGAGTTAGTAACTCGCATTTTCATTGGAGGATACTGTTATATTTTTTTCAAACCAATAATCAACGAGAATATTCGTATAATTGAATAAAATTACTGTAAATCACTATAAATAATGAATAATTGTTTGTAATTGAACTGTAATTTCTGTATTATTAATCCGGTAAATGATGGAGATAAACAATTGTGATTGATTGAAAGTTTATTTTAAGATGATGATTAGACAACATTCTGAGAATTCGAATAATGAATTAAATAATATTGACAAGACAAGTGACATCTGTCTAAAGAAGACAGCCATTAATAGTGACAATTTGGTTATATAAAATTTAGAGTGACATTTTTGATTATGCAAAAGAAATAAATATTCTATGAGTTTACTGGTTACCTAACGATTAACCTCAATTTAAAAATAAATCCTTAACATAAATAATGAACAAAACATTGAATCAAAAACAGACCACAGACCACACAAAATAAATTGTTGGTTTAGTCAGTTAGTAGTACTCAGAGATATAGATGAAGTAGTATTTTGGTTTAATGGCCACAGCTGCCAGGGCAACCCGGCCGGGTGATAGAATTGTCGTTTTTTTAATAAAAATTAAAAAAACATTAAATTATTAAGCAAGAATTATATACGGTTTTATATAAACTCTCATTTTTTTGAGGTTTATAAAAAGCATTCATACATATATATCTATCAAATCCTTCAATTTAATAGCTGTTAATAAGAAGTTTCACTTCAAATATGCGCATATAGTGCCCAACAATTTTTTTTTATCTAAACTACTTTTTTAGATAACATAATATATGTTAGCTGTGCTTAAACCCCTTTAGACCAATGTGCTGTTGTTCCAAAGCAAGTTTGATCTGCATTGGCAGCTAGTGCAAGTTACCAGAGATTACTAGTTTTAACAACTTAATTTCACTTCATTTATGTAATTCTGAGATGAAAAATGTTTTTAAAATTAGATTTCACTGAGACATTCTATAGTAGAATCAAAATAAAATATAAAGAGAGAAATCTACATTTATTACAGAATTAGAGCATTATTTTAGTAGAAATATATATAAATTTGGTATATACTATTATTAGAATTAAAATATTAATTTTATTCGAGTCACCAAAATCAAGTTAAAAGCTATATTTAGTAAACTCGAGAAAAAATTCTGCCTTTGTTCGAATTATATTTTACTTTTAAAGCTAGTCGGTTTAAATTCTTTATTAATGGTCTGGCCAGAAAAACCTATAAAACGGTTCAAGTCAAGTCTTTTTAATCCGATTTTTATGACTTTACCACCCCTTTTTATAATATTAATAAGCATATTGAAGAGCAATTAATATTGATTTTTTAATAAATATTAATATTAGTGTTTAACAGCTAGAATAAAAATCACAGCTAGAATAAAAATATGAGACTCAGTGTCAGAAAACATAAAAATTACAAAAGGCGTCAAGCAGGGATGTTGCCTATCTTCTATACTATTCAAAATATACCTGCAACAAGCACTAAAAAATGGATAATAAGGTGTAGAGGAATGGAAATCTCTCTAATAAATGAGGACACCCTATTTTTTGCGGACGACCGGATAGTCCTAGCCCAAGACCACGAAGACGTTGAGTACATGGCGAGGAAGCTGTTAGAAGAGTATAAGAGTTGGAGTTGGGGTTGGAGGTAAATATTACAAAAACTGACTGTATGACTGTAGGGGGGCCACAAGAGAACATAGTCTTAGAGGATGGAAGCGTGATAAAAAATGTGAGAAATATAAATATCTTGGATTCAAAATAACTAACGATGGAAAACTCGATGAGGGTATAAAAGATCAAATAATGCAAGGCAGGAGGGCAATATCTATGCTGAATGGTGTACTGTGGGATCAAGGAATTTCTAAAGTTAATAAACAGAACATATATAATACCGTTGTGAAAAGCATAATAACTTACGGAAGCAAAGTATGGCAGTTGAAAAGCAGAACGGAAAACATACTATTAACGACCGAAATGGATTACTGGAGGAGGTCTGCTGGAAAATCGAAAAGAGAGAAAATAACCAACGACAGATTAAGAGAGGTTATGGGAGCAGAATACACAGTTGTGAACGATTGGAACAAAACAACTTATATGATTTGGTCATATGCAATGAATGCCCGATCACAGAATACCAAAACAAATTTTACTGTGGACATCGCGAGGCAGAAATAAAAGAGGAAGGCCACGACGAAGCTGGAGGGATGGTGTTGATAAAGAACTTGAAAATAGAGAAATACCTGATGATCTCTGGCTAAATAGATAGTTAGGTGTCGGAAAACGTCGTAGAATGGTCTGAACCGACTTATATATTAATAAGTTTGAAATGGATATGAATAGGACAGAAATAGCGGAATCTTTGTGAACTGACATCGAACGCAAACAACTTGTATATGGTACATATACAGGGTGACAATTTAAAAACGAACAGTATTTATATTGCCTCTACCGATGATAGTATGAAAATTTGGCGAAACACGTCAATTTACATATCAAGGCGGACAATTTTTGAGGCATTTGTTGTCGTGTTACTGGTAGGTACAAACATTTTTAAATGAAGTTCTATGAGGCGGTGAATGCAATGCGTTTTAAAATTAGATATTAAATACATTTCATTCATTTGTGAGGTTAAGTATCACAATTTTGACAAAATAATAATGCAGTTTATGTAGATTTTTATAAGGAACTCAAAAATGGTAAAAGAAATAGGGGTTGTCATTTAAAATTTTAGGGGTAGGTGCCCTGAGTGTCACAGGGTTGAAAGTAACACGACAACAAATGCCTCAAAAATTGTCTCCCTTGATATGTAAATTGAGATATTTTTTTGTGTAATATTCTTTAGAAATATTGTGTCTGTCTAAAATTAAGGGTTGCAGTTGAATTGCCAGACTTTGAAATTTTCTTTAGCTGAATTTATGATTAGCAGATTATAAGCAGTTAAAACAAAAGGACAAAATATGGACAAAAAATTCTTCAGAATTTTTTTTATTTGGCGGATAAACCAAACCGCATATATGTATATTTATTTTTAGCTTATCGTTATATTATACTGTTACTCATGAAATTTTATGTCGTCTGAATGACACAATATAAAACAGCAGCCTCTTTAGGGAGTTGTTATCATAATTTTTTTATTCATACCGCTGTTCATACCTATATAAATATTTATATTTGTAAAATTTTAAATTAAATTATCGCCCTTTGTTACTAAACCTACGCTTTTATTTTTTTTTCAAAATTATCAATAGAAAAATAATATATTTTTTTAAACTTAATTATTGTTTTTATTTCATATTTTTTTGTTAACATCTCTTTTCTATAGAAAATTAGGTACTCTTTAGGTTAGCAAAACATCTTCAGTATAATAGAATGTGTGTGTATAATGGAAATTGTCATTAAATATTAAAATAATCATAACATACGTAGAAATTAAAAACGAATTAAAAAAAATCATCCAGAAAGTTTGAAGCTTTACATTTATTAAGTAATTGATATCTGGTAGTAATTGTTAAATTTGAAGTTTAACTTGATGTAATGCCATTTTAACAGAACGTAGACATATCTATTTGAAAAAAAACTAAAGTGTTCTCGAATAGTTGCATTTAGATATTTTAAATAGTTTTTTTCTTTGTTCTTTGTTTTTTTTGCTTTCGATGACGCCGACGTGAAGAGATATACTTCCAGAAACGTTAAGCATTTTTTGTTCATTAGGAAAATTTGTTTATCAGTAAACCTAATTGCTGACAATTAGTCTCCATTGGTTTAACGCAGCAGTGTTTACCAAAAATAATTATTTTATTTTGTAGATTTTCTTTCATGGGCAATAAATACCCATAGGACTTCTTTGAAGAGATAACAATTATAATATTATTTTATTTTTTGTCACGTTACAATGGATTAAAATCCCTTCAGTCAATGTCCCTGTAGATTTTCTAAGTACGTATTTACCATTCATTAAGTCATTTATTAATATTAAAATATGTTTATACAGGGTGAGTTTCCTACGATGTTCTCTATGGGTATCTCGGAAACTACTGGAGATAGAGAGTCGGTTAAATAGGGAAAGAATTTCAGTTTTGCGGGGTTATAAATATGCGCTTTTCAGATTTTTGAAAAAGTTCATGGCTTACTAGATATTTTGAAAAAAACATATTTCGGCTATTTTAAAAATTGTCCCTAATTCCATTATAAGCTATTTTAGACAAAAAGTTTTCAGATAAAAGTTGCAGATAATCACATTCTTAATGTGCCCTCCGCTTTTTTCTAAAGCCTGTCATTTTTGACATATGACACAAACATAGGTTTTTTTAAATGGAAATCATAGTTGGCCATGGCTTCATAAAAAGCGCCATTTTTTAAACTTTTCAGCGACATATGCTATAATATGCTTTTTTTCAAAAAATTACTGAGTTATAGCCAATTCTTATCATTTTTAAACAATTTCACTTATTTAGCCATGGAAACAAGTTTAATCGTCTTTGCTCTCATAAATGTGAAGCTGTCACATTCAAACTTTGCAAATTAAAATAAATAAAAATTGTAAATATGAATTTTTCAAATGAAGAAAAGCGTGTAGAATTATTGGTTCAACTTTTCTTGATCATATATTTTCGAGGATACGTTGACCGGTGAATTAAGTCAACTGCTTGACAATAGAAACTGCTTTAAAAAACACTATCGAAGGGCAATTAAAGCCGCGAAAAGGGAATATAATGATAGACTTATTTCTAACTCAACAAATAAGTCAAAAAGTATTTGGAAAATCGTGAATAACAACCGTGCAAACAAGCAGAAACAAAATATCTCAATGACAATTGGTCCCGATGCATTTAATGATTTTTTCTCTCTAGTGTGGCGGATGTCTTGGTCGGAAATGGACAGTGTTCTACACAAGATATTCCATTTCGGATTACTCATCTGCCGGATGAGGAATTCAAGTTCGGAGATGTGGGTTTTAATGAGGTCAGGGACGTAATACTTAACTTAAAAAATAAAGATTCGCGTGACAAATTTGGGTTCAGTGTTAGGATTATAAAGATGATAAGGGAGCTTATCCTTATACCGCTAACAAAAATAATTAATTTGTGCTTTAGGGAATGCATTTTTCCATGTTGTCTCAAGGAGGCTGTTGTTGTACCCGTATTCAAAAAGGGGGACAAGAATGATATATCTAATTATCGTCCGATTTCACTGCTTCCTGTTTTTTCAAAAATCATTGAGAAATGTATGGCCTCAAGAATGGCGTTATTCCTTGAAGAGAATTTATTGCTGAACGACCAACAGTTCGGCTTCAGGTCCGGACGAAGCACTGTGCTGGCTATTCTGGATCTCGTGTCATTCATCTTGGATGGCTTTGAGGGTAGGGAACATGTTGGCGCGGTATTTTGCGATTTAAGTAAAGCCTTCGATTGTGTGTCTCACGAGTTGCTCATTAAAAAACTCGACTATTATAAATGTAGTGAGGGTAGTGTTGCCCTTTTGAAATCCTACATGGAGGACAGAATACAGAGAGTGGTCGTTGATGGTGTGTGGTCGAACCCAAGACCTCTTAAAAATGGTGTCCCACAAGGCTCAGTACTGGGCCCTTTACTTTTTTTGATTTATATAAACAACTTACCACATATCCGACGTGACGACCACTACGTTTTATTCGCAGATGATACAGCGGTCTCGGTCAGAGGAAAAGAACTAAAAGACCTAGAGGGAGGCGCGGATGACGCTCAAGCGAGGGCGGCTGACTGGTTCCGGAAAAATAACCTAGTTTTAAATGAGGCCAAAACAAATCGTGTAATTTTTTCTTTGAGGAGTGTGCCTGAGGACTGTCGCTTCTCCAGGGAATCTGTTCCATTTTTAGGGGTTCAGTTGGACAGTGAAATGAGATGGAATGCTCATATTGAGCAACTATGCAAGAAGCTAAGAAGCGCGCTCTTCGTTCTGCGTAATTTGTCAGGTACTGTTTCCTGTTGCGTATTGCGCACGGCTTACTACGCTCTTTTTCATTCTGTGATGTCCTACGCTGTTTTGGCTTGGGGTCACGCACCTCAGTGGCGCAGGGTCTTCGCGCTTCAGAGGAGGGCTGTGCGAGTTGTCGGAGGATTGGGCTACAGGGATGATTGCAGGGAAACCTTTAAAATGTTAAATATACTTACTCTCCCAAATCTTTATATATTGGAAAATCTATTATATGTTAAAGCCAATACGGAAAAATATCCCACAAATGCTCAGCACGGCTCTCATGACACTCGTAGGGCGGAGCACCTCAGTATCCCTATACATAGATTAGAAAGGTCTCGAGATGGACCTAGATACTGGGGTGTGAAGTTTTACAATAAACTCCCGGATGGGTATAAACTATTGTCCGATAAGGTGTTTAAGGGCAGGGTTCGTGGCTGGTTACTTAAAAATCCACTGTATGACACGAGGGAGTTTCTTTCAAGTGATATACATATTAATCTCACTTGATGGAAATTCCTTCTACAACAGAATGTGGGAACTGGAAACTCCCACCCTATATTTATATTACAATGTATTAACTAGAATATATAACTGTCATTGTATACCCATCTAATATGATGGTTTTAACTTTATGTCTTTTGTGTTAATTTTTAAGTTAATTGTGTTTTATATATGTATTTTATTTTATATTTTGACTTATGTACGCCACTATTTGTATGGTATTGACATCAATAAATTATTCTATTCTATTCTAATTACGTTTTTTAGAGAACGGTTTTCAAGACATGTTAGAAAAGTTAAATTTAGTTATAGCCAATTCTTATCTTTCTTGACTAATTTCACTTAGATTGCATGGCATTCTTATTCTGTTATGATTTATAACTTATAAAAAGTCAGAATATATTACTATACGGTTCTTTACAATTTACATTACACAAACTAGAACTTAAAAAAATAATATCACTACATACACTTTAAGTTATTTTAAAAAATGTTCAAAAAATCCGCCATTGTTTTGAGTTGCATGTTTTTAAAACTGAATTACTACCTATTCTCACAGAAGGACCCGTCGACTTAATTAAACTTTTCTCGTACCGCCACTTCGAGTGCCTCTCTTAATTCATAAGTTCTTTCGTAAACCTTATTGTTAACTATACCGCATAAAAAATTCTAAAATGGATAGGTCAGGTTGATCGAGGAGGCCCATGCAATTAGTCCACCTCTTCTTATACCTGCGTTTGTAAAATTATGATATAAATAATTTTTAACATTTCTTTCATTATGGGGGTGGGGGGGGGTGTGTCATAATGAAAGTTATGTTGAAACCACTCTTTTGATGTGCGAGTATCTACACGCTTTTCTTCATTTTAAAAATTCATATTTACAATTTTTGTTTATTTTATATTTACAAAGTTTGGATGAGACAGCTTCACATTTCTGAGAGCAAAGGCGATTGAACTTGTTTCCATGGCTACCTAAGTAATTTTTTTTAAAATAATAAGAATTGACTATAACTCAGTAATTTTTCGAAGAAAAAATATTATAGCTTATATCACTGAAAAGCTTAAAAATGGCGTTTTTTTTGAAGTCATGGCCAACTATGGTTTTCATTTAAAAGAAACATATGTTTGTGTCATATGTCAAAAATGACAGGCTTTAGAAAAAAACGGAAGACACAGTCTCATTAAGAATGTCATTATCTACAACTTTTATTTGAAAACTTTTTGTCTAAAATAGCTTATAATGGAATTAGGGACAATTTTTAAAATAGCCGAAATTTGTTTTTGTCGAAATATCTAGTAAACCATGAACTTTTTCAAAAATCTGAAAGGCGCATATTTATGACCCCACAAAACTGCAATTCTTTCCCCATTTAACCGACTCTCTATCTCCAGTAGTTTCTGAGATACCCATAGAGAACATCGTAGGAAACTCACCCTGTATATCTATCTAATACTGAAAAAAAATATACAATTTCTTAATTACATAAAAATATTTTAATGGAATTATAATGTTGATTTAATTAAAACTGACTTATGCAGAAATTTTCATTACCTTAGTTGTCAAAATATCATTAGATAATCCGGATCTTTCGTTTTGAGATATTCTTTTCATATATGATATACTCGTAAGTGAACAATAATCTTATACAATGTGGGGATATCAGCACAGACTCTTTTTGCGTTTCCCGAAAAACAATTGTAATTATTGTTTTATCCATAAAGTATTAAATGAATTGGGAACCCGTAATGCTGAAAACGTATTAGGTAAGTAGAATTGGTATGTTTATGTGAGTGTGAAGAATCACCGGGCTTCCATAAAACAGAACATTATCACAACGAATCACCCTATATGCATATTCAAATAAAATTTCTAGACTTATTGCATTTCTGTTCTTTTACCTTTTCAGCAAAGAAAAAAACTATTTAAAAAGTCTGAATTTAGCCATATCGAGAACAATTCTGGCACTTTTCCTTGGCATAGATATATTTACATTAGCGTTGAGGTTCTGATTCACCTTTGCTAATAATAGTCAACTAATGAGGTAACACCAACAAGCTTTAAAGCAACTAAATTTGAAACATTTTCATGTTTAAGATTTCTTTTCTTTTAGAATAATTGAAAAAGGGATTTAAAAAAACTAGTGAAAAACAGATTACTTAGTTGTTTTCCAAAAATTTTCTTTTTTATTTATATTAAAAATGACTACGTAAATGCACCTCTTGACGAAAACACATGAAAACATTGTTTTTGCTGTTTATAGGGAATAATTAAGAGAGTAATGGAATATCCCAACTATACACAGACATTATATGATGCTAAAATTCCATTGGTTTGAATCTATCGGAAACCAGATTTTTAGAGGTTCTTTACATAGAAGGAGATTTGTCTAATAAACAATAACACTTAACTTGTCAGAAAAGAAAGAAAAACTACTTAAAATGTCTAAATTTAGCTATATCGAGAACAAGTTTGACACTAGTCTTTTGCACAAATATCTTTACATAACCGTCGAGGTTCTGATTCACCTTTAATATTAAGAGTCAGCAAAAAGTTTAGTCACTAACTTTGAAACATTTTCGTTTTTAAAATTTTTATATGTCTTACTGTAGAGTAATTGAAAAAGCGATTTAAAAGAAAACTAGTAAAAAACAAATTACTTAGTTGTCTTCCAAAAATCTTTTATTTATATTAAAAACGACTACGTAAATGCACCTATTGCCAAAAACAGATGAAAACAATTTTCTCTTGACATTTAAAAGAAATAATTAAGAGAGCAATGGAATATCCAACTAGCACAAGGTTTTCATTTAGCTTTAACGGTCAAAAGAAACGAGACTACTATGGGATTTGAGAAGATGCAAAGCTGCAAAAGTATTTTTAATAAGGCATTGTGCGAATAAAAGAAAAATAATTTTCGAGTTAAAATTTCTGTTGTAGCGTGTCAGCTAATTCGCCTCCCTTGTACCAGACAATGTGTATAAAAAATTCTCATTTCTATTTGCTAATTTTCTTCGCGTAGGAGCGAGTTTTATGCTTCTTTCGCCAACTATTAAGAGATTAAAAGTGAAACTGATTCTAATTTTATGTATGCACCTTTTGATTGCTTCAGATTTGGCTCAAATAATTCTACAACTTTTGGTAAAGAAATACGTGAATTTTAAATATAATTTTGAAGTCATAAATATTTAATATTTGAATGGTTGAGCGAGGAGACACCTTATGGGCGGAAAACTGCAATAATCACTGACAGTCAAGCAGCCATGTCGGCGCTGAACTCATCAACCATATCCTCCAAAATATATAGTCAAAAAAACGTACGACAAATTATCCTACATAGCAAGTAGGTATGATATAACCTTGCTTTGGGTTCCAGGCCACAGGAACATCGAAGGGAACGAACGCGCTGATGAACTTGCAATGCGAGGATCGTGCCTTGAGCTGATGCATCAGAGGAAGGTTTTCATCCCCTCAATACCATAAAAAAACATTTACCACCATTTTCTGCCTATTGAGAAAACTAGATGGAAAGCTTTAGGCAGGACAGCCAGGAAAACTTAGCCCATACCACCTTAAGAAATCGGGAGAGCTCATAAACTAAGTCGCGTAAAGATATCGCCAGGCTTACGGCGATATACAGGGTGGTCCGAATTGTATTCCGGAAACTTCGGCAGCATATTTTGCTGATAAAAATAAGTAAAAAAGTTCGTATAAATGTATGTCCTAAAATGCTTAGTTTCAGAGATACAGGGTGTAGAAGTTTCATTTTTATTTCGATTTTTTCTAAATAATTTCTGAAGTAACGTCAATATTGGGATGAAAATTGTTGTCTGGGAGTTTTTTGACATGAAAAATTTGATTTTGATGTCAATATGACTCCTACTAGTAGAGAGCGCCACCTACATGTGTTTTAACTGTTATGAAGCGTAATAACTTTTTGTACGTACCTGTATAAAACTACCGAGTGAAACAATATACATCTCTGTGACTTTTTACGTAAAAACTATCTCTTTGTAAAAATCGCTACGAGCAACCGTTCTTAAGATATTTGAGAATGGAAATAGTCAATACATGTCATTATTGACGAAGAATAAACACATACGTTGAGTAGATAGTTATTTCACTGAAATAATAAATTTGGGAAATTTTTATTTTTTTAAATTAATCATAATTTTTACTGCAAAAAATGATGATAAAACTGTTTCTGTTGAACTTTTGGCTCAAAAACATTTCAAATTTATGATTTCAGTCTAATAACTATTTAGTCAACATGTTTAATTTATGTCAATGATGACAGGTATTGATAATTTTGATTTAAAATATCTCGAAAGCCATTACTCGCAGCGATTTTTATCAAGAGACCTTTTTCACGTAAAAAACGTCGTAAATGTATATTTTTTACTAAGTAGTTTTATACAGGTACGGACGAAAAGTTATTACTCTTCAAACCAGTTAAAAAATATGTAGGTGGTGCCCTCTACTAGTAGGAGTCATATTGACATCAAAATCAAATTTCTCATGTCAAAAAACTCTCAGACACCAATTTTCATCCAAATATTGACGTTACTCCAGAAATTATTTGGAAAAAATCGAAATAAAAATGAAACTTCTGCACCCTGTATATCTGAAACTAAGCATTTTAGGACATACATTTATACGAACTTTTTTACATATTTTTATCTGCAGAATATGCTGCCGAAGTTTCCGGAATACAGTTCGGACCACCCTGTCTAAGGGACACTGACCAATTGGCGAACAGGCGGCGAGGATGGACATCCCTTTTAACGAAGTTTGCCGACACTGCAAGGACCCGAAGGAAGGGGAAACGGTTCTGCATTTCCTGTGCCGCTGTCCGGCTTTGTATAGGACCCGCAATCGTTTCCTCGGTGGTTATAGCTTTGTAAATCTTGAAGATGTTGCCGAGAAGAGCATAACGGAAGTTACCCGTTACCTTAATGCCACCGAATGGTTATAAACAGTTAATAGTCCACCTTTTCCATCCCTAGTGATAGGGTCTCAGAGTGAGTGGTATCAAAAGGACAATTCTACTAATTGGAGTTCGACAAGCGGTCGCACTCGCTTGTCGAACTGCGTCGGCGCCTAGCCGTGCTCCTATATACTTGTGTTCTGGACGCAACTACAGCATTCTCTTTGTCTGTTGCCGAACACCTTTCAGGTACCAATAACAAAGCCATGAATTTAGATTTTATAGTTCCACGAGTAGCACATTTTTCGATACGGCCTTACTAGCTGGAAACATTCTACACCTCCAGAAAATGATGGACTGCATCGTTGAACAGTACGAATTAATTGCACCCCAATGTCGACAAAACTAAAATTGTTGTGTTTTCCAATACACCGGAAAGGACAGTCCTCAGAGTTAACCACAAGGTAATAGAACAAGAATAGTCCGTAAAATATTTTGGAGCCTTCATTAACGATGCTTGCGACCAAAACTAGATTTTGGCGAAAAAGAGGCTAGATGTACTTTCGCTTCCATGAAAAGGAAGCCTTTTCTCCAGCCGAGACTGAACACACGTAAGCTTCGTTGTTACATCTTTTCAGTGTTTTATTACGGGTCTATCCTGTGTGGATAAAAGATCCCAGAGCGATCTGACATAACTTATTTTTACAAGGATGAAACCTTAAGCCGCGTATAAATATGCCGAGGCAAGTACGAGACAAACTCGAAACGAGTATGAAACGAGGCTATAGCAAATTCTTTCCAAAAGGCGTACTAATATGCCGAGACGAGGACGAGACGAGTCAACCTCAAGCGGAATTCGTCATATTATAGCCTCGAGCGGAGCGATTTAGCCTCGAGCAGAGTCCCTGCCCAGTCGAACGGCGTTGTATCGCGGCTATCCATTTTCAGTGGAGCCTTTGGCGAACCCACAAAATTCTTCATAGGGCTATGCGATACTGAGGCAGTATCGATATTTTGGTATCGGTTGTATTGAATATAAAGTATCGATACTTTAAAATATTGATAAATATCTTAAAGTATTATTCGATACCATTCAATATTTTAAAAAATTAATTAATAAATTTAAGTATACTGTGTTTTTCAATTGGATTAGGATCGAAAAAAATCAGCAGAAGTCCTTTGTTTTAAATTTGTCGACGTTTCGCAAAATTTATTTGCATCTTCAGGACACTACATAGTTAAGAGAACAAAATACAATCAAAAAAATTTAAAAATTTAACAAACAACTTAAAACACATATCAGTGGAGTTCCACACAATAATAACAAATAATAAGGGATAAGGCCAGAATTTAATCAGTATATTTTCTTATTCGCATTTAACGAAAAAAATCGACGATGGTGGCACTGTTTTATACAAAAAATTACCAGGATCAGAACTAAATCAGTCATCAAACGATCTCAAATTACTAAAAGTACTTGGAAGAAAATGATAAAACACTTAACCTAGGGTTGGCAACTTTGAAAATAAAAAATAGGGGCGAGAGGATAAAAAGAGGCATAGGCGAAACCTTTTTGAAACGTCGCTCAAATGTCGAGAATTTACCAAAAAGTTATATAAACGGTATGCCATAAATATTTAAAACAAACAAAAATATTTATACTCAAAACATATTAAAATAAAGCAAACCATTGTCAACAAAACTTTTTTTCAAGACATAAACTAACAGTAAGTAAACATAAAATTACATAAAAGACACAGATTAACAATTCTTTAAAGCATTGTGGCGATAAACGAATATTTTTTATATTTTGAAGTTGGTATGCAACAAAGTTTTCAATACGTGAGAGAAAAGAGGACAATCAGATCAAAAAGAGGACTGTTTCTGGAATAGAGGACGGTTGGGAACCCTATTTTAACCCCCTGTAGCTACGAATCAAAGCAGAATTGGATTGGTTGATATAAAAAATAAATCTTATTTTTTCCCCACGAGAGATGGAACATGTTTTTGAAACACCCTGTATATGTTTGTTTAATTTCAAAATAGGTAAAAAAACAAGCTAGATAAATTAAAGGAATTCACCATAAATTTAAATTATATTCGGACTGTTTACATTAAAAAAAATGGAGAACGCCGACTGAGATACCTGTAGATAACGGCACGGCAGCGGCGGCGGCGGAGCCTTCTACCAGTGCCGTTTTTTTTGAGTCTTTAATTATTTTATCCAATAATATATTTTGTATGTGGTTTGTATATCTATAAAATTTTTAAATAGAGTAACAGCGCTTTCAGATGGAGCGGACGTACGCGCAGAGCGTCCGCACGGATGTTTTTTCAAGATAGCTCATCCGGACGGAGCATACGCGACCCAGGTGAAATTGTTCATATAAGCTCATGGTACTTGCTCGAAGTCGCGGACGGTCCGTCGCGGACGCTCCGTTCCATCTGAAAGCGCTGTAAGATAAGACCTAATTCGACTTTATTTATTTAAAAAATTAGAAATTTAAGTAATTAAGATTTAAATTATTAATTTAAAAAAATCGCCACATTATTATTCTATGGCTTTCCATCATTGCAGCACGCTTATTAATATTTTTTAAATTATTAATATGTATATAATTTTAAATCTAATTCCCAGTTTTATAAAGTTCTTTTTTTAATTATTTCTATGGCGGGAACTTTATTATTTTCATATTTGCCATAAATTAAGATTCTTAGTAGTCTGGATAGTTCAAATTTCTGGATTTTTCTATATCGGATCCTTCCTTCTATTCCCTTCGTCGATTCCCTTTATTTATGAGAGTACCGTAAGGAACTTCTGATAGCATGGCCACCTTTTTCAACACACTCGATTTGCCTCTCTTATCTTCTATGTATCCTATATGTAAAGAAGCTTGTTTTACATCTTTAATTCCGTTCAGCAGAAATAGCGCATAATTTACGTTTGAGCCGTTAATAATTCGACGAAAAGTTCATTACGTTTATTCATTTTTCATAAAATTTTCATGTTTTTATAAAAGAAATCACTAATAAATCTTTGTATATGAGATTTACCTACTTTGGCTAACTTACCTATACTATTTTAGAGAAGACAAAATTGCATCTTTCTAGTTAGGATGCATTATTAACATTATTACAAATAAAGGAAAGAATATTTATTTTTATATAAAAATGGGATGTGGAATCCGAGCCCCTTGAAACTCGAGGCACTTGTTCCGCTGAGCCGCGGTGTATACGCCACTGGTTAGACGCCCCAATCCTTTTGATGGTTCGCCAAAGGCTCCGGAAAAAACGGAGACAACGCCGTCCGGCTGGGCATAGGCTCGGCTCGAAGCTCAGACACCGTCCAAATATGACGAGTCAACCTCAAATCCGCTTGAGGTTGACTCGTCTCGGGTGTCTCTCGCACTCGTCTCGACATATTTATACGCAGCTTAAGGCTCTCAGTAGTGCTCTCATGTGCTTTGAATACCGGCGTGTTTGGGGAGTTCGCCCTGCGACACCTTGGCAGACACCCGATGAGAAAGATAACTAAAAATAAGAGTTACTTAACTTAAATTTATCTGGCTGATTTTTGTATAAATATTGTAGAATATTACTCTGAAGTAGTATCAAAAGTATCAGACACTTTCCATGGACCTGAACTTTTATCAGACGATAGCAAATCAAAAAGTGGATCTTCGATAAAGATAGACTTTATCAAAGCTCTACAAAAAATAAATGAACTTTACTTAGTTTTACATGTCTGATTTTTACATATGTTATTAAGACATTTATTATAAAATTATATTTAATCAGTCAGACAGATTGTAATGACCAAACATCCTCTAAACATAAAAAATATTCAGCCGTGACTATGAGCGCGGGAGAAAACTATGCGCATGCGTTTCCGAGTAATCTATTTAAATATTTTAAAAATAGTTACTGTTTTTGATTATTTTTGCATCACTATTTAAATAAGATGAGCTTTTTTATTAAAGTAATAATTAATAATTATTAAAGTAAATTAATTTATTGCATATAAACTACTCAAAACAATTATCGCATATTTTCTAAAAAAGTATTAATTTGAAAAACAAGAGACCTTGATTTCTCTGACGTTTTTAAATAGTTTGGATACTGTAAAGGGAAATATTCGAAATTAAGTCTGGGGTGACAGGCAATTCTTTGTCGACCGGCTATTTAGTTGCAGATTTGTAACCAATAGGGTTCTTATAGAGCCGCGCTCACATGCAATCAAATAATAGTCGGCCGATCGGCTCCAGTATGTATCGTTTTCACTTTTACAACTAAATAATCGGTCGACTAAAAATTGCATACCTATCACCCTTAGACTTATTTTCGAATATTTCCCTTTACAGTATCAAAACTATTTAAAAACGTAAGTCAGAGACTTCACAGGTGTCTTGTTTTTCAAATTAATACTTTTTTAGAAAATATGCGATAATTGTTTTGAGTAGTTTATATGCAATAAATTAATTTTCTTTAATAATTATTAATTATTACTTTAATAAAAAAGCTCATCTTATTTAAACAGAGATCCAAAAATAATCGAAAGCAGTAAGTATTTTTAAAATATTTAAATACCTTACCTGAAACGCATGCGCATAGTTCTGACACGCCCATAGACACGGCTGAATAATTTTTGTGTTTAGAAGATGTTTGTTCATTTCAATCTGTCTGACTGATTAAAATAACTTTATAATAGCTGTCTTAATAACATGTAAAAATCAGACATGTAAAAATAAGTAAAGTTAATATATATCTTGGGGAGCTTTAAAGTGTTTGATAAAAGTTCAGGTTCATGGAAAGTGTCTGATACTTTTGATACTACTTCAGAGTAATATTCTACAATATTTATACAAAAATCAGCCATACAAATTTAAGTTAAGTAATTCTTAATTTTAGTTACCTTTCTCACCCTGTATCTGCCAAGGTGTCACAGGGCGAACTCCCCAAACACGCCGGTATTTAAAGCACATGAGAGCACTACTGAGGGCCTAAGGTTTCATCCTGGTGAAAATAAGTTACTCGTATGTCAGATCGCTCTGGGATCTTACTCTAAAAGTAACGAACGAGAAGGTACTCAGAGGTCGATAGGCAAAGATAAAGAACTGATATCAAACGGTTAAGGAAAGTAAGCTACAGTACGTCGGCCCCATCATGAGGGGTGAACGAGGTGCTCAGACTGCTCATTGAAGGTAAAATTGTGGGCAGGAGATCAGTAGAAGAAGCCCAGTCAGTACGGTCGCTTTATTTATTTAAATAAAAATATTTATTTATCTAAATAGAGCGACCAACGAACAGGCACCTCAAGGAAGGCAATGGCAAACCACCTTGAGTATATTTGCCTTGTACAGCCTCTCAAATAGTGCCGTTCGGATTCGGCAATAAACTGTAGGTCCCGTGTACTTGTGAAACACTGATGACACACATCACAAGTACATGTGAGAGGCAGCCGACGCTCTATAATATAGAGCAACTATATTATACTCTATATTATAGAATATGGCACTGTAAGATAGATATAAGATAGAATAATAGTTGAATACAATATTTTCAATTTTAATGGGTATCATAAGAATCGATGATCCCAATTTCTGTAACTAAAATAGTTAAAGAAAATTACTTTTCTAATAAATATACACGCAAAGGTTCTTCACCTGCTCTGTTAGAACATAACGCTGTGCCATTCACGTTTTAGGACCAGAGAGATATATTACCGGCCTGGGATTTAAGGAAATAACAAGTATGGAAAGTATTTTTAATAAAGTATTCTACAAACAGAAGACAGCGGAGTTAAACATTGCTTTGCTTGCTATATTCGCTCATTCTCTTTTCGCAGGCAGTCTAAATTTTCTCTAATTTATGTTTTAAAAGTGGTTTACCTCTGGTTTTCCTGTAAGGAAAAATAACATTGGATTCATTTTTCCAAGTTCGTCTTTTGAGGTGTGGATTAATAATGAAAGACAAGCATTCAATAAGAATCAAAATTCAAAAATACAATTGGCTAAATAAAAGCCGAGTTAGGTTTTGATATGCTGAAAAAAGTAACAAACTGTCAAAAATATATTTTAAACTTTATAAAAGTAATATCATAAATAGCATTAGAAGAAAAAAATGGAAACTATATAGTTTAATGAACTTTTGTTTTAAGAATACTATTTTGAAAATATAATCTTGTAGAATGTAAAATGTATGGGAAGGCGGTTTGGTTGGTTGGTTGGTAGAAGTGGCGAGTGCAACCGCTTGCAGGTGCTTAAAATTTTCCATCTACTGTTCACCATAGACAGAAAATGGGGTAAATGTTTTTTTGTGGTATTGAGGGGAGTAAAAACTTCATCTGGTGCATCTAGCTCAAGGCAGGATCCTCGATAAGTTCATTAGCGCGTTCGTTCCCTTCGATGTTCCTGTAGCTTGGAACCCAAAGCAAGCTTATATGATACTTACTTGCCATGTAGGATAACTTGTCGTACGTTTTTTGACTATTTTGGAGGATATGGTTGATGAGTTCAGCGCCGACATGGCTGCTTGGCTGTCAGTGATTATTGCAATTTTCCGCCCATAAGATGTCTCCTCGCTCAACCATTTATTCGGAGGCCTTCCAAATGGCAAGTATGGTTTGGAAAACACTTGATCTATCCAGAAGCCGGTAAGGGGGAGGTGGTTAATCACCGCGACCTTCCAGATCTATTGTGTGTTTCCCTTTCTTGAGTTATAACAAGTTATACAGTCTTAGAGCTTTGACAAAAGCCAGTATCTGAGACGGTTTTACAGAGGCTAGTTGTCCATCTTCGATATCAGTCGTACTAAACTTCATGGCACGAATGGTTGTCGTCTCGGAGCACTCAGTGATGAGGTGTTCTGGTGTTTTACCATTTTCCTCACAGAATCTGCATTCAACGTTGTTTCTTCGTTTCAATCTACTAAGATGTTTGTCAAGGGGACAGTGTCCCGTTAAAAACCCCGTGTCAATCCAAACATTGTTCTTACCGAAATCCAGGAGAATCCTTGATTTTTCTAGGTTGTAAGTTCTGAAATATTTCTTGGAGTGTCTTAGACCCTTGGAGGTTCTGGTCCAGTTAGTGGAGTGTTCGCTCCTTCTCTACCTAGATCGTTTGCTTTTAAATGTAATCTTACGTCACTTACCATCTTCATTGCTTTTAGACCTTTTCTTCTGTCATTAGCAATTTTTTTAAATTTTTTTAACATGGTACCATAAGAATAACTTGTTGCTAAGTTTTATTTGCCTTAATACTGATATCTCCCTCTTCAACTTGTCTGGGGTCATTATGATCTTCTAATATTAAATTTTTTATATTTTTCTTTAGAGAATAATAATAATATAGTAGATCCTTTAATAAAAAATGTTTCCTATTATAAGAAAAATACAGGGCGTCCCAAAAATGATGGATCAAATTAAAATAGGAGGTAGGGGAGGTTATCTCCAACAAAAAAAGTCCTATAGACATATGTCCGATTCCTTACCGTTTCTGAGTTATTGTTATTTTTGTAATTTTTATGATAATCTCATATTTCTTCATAATTTTTTTTTCAAAAATTTTCTGTTGATATATTTTTCTCAAATAAAATTTTAATAGCACCCCTATAAAGGCTTCTTCATTGTACAGCGCATTTTTTATTGTGCGTGCTGATTACGCAACCTACTGAGATTTGTAAGCACATTTTTTACGCATTTTATTAAAAAACTTTAATTTTTAGTTAGGTTAGGTTATGTGGTAATTTTTCAGAAAAAATACTCAAATCGGAATATCCTCCAATAAGACGTTTAGATCGTCTTGTAAAAAAGTAAGGTAATTTGCTCCATTCAGTCTTCTTGGTATTTCAAAAGGGCTTATCAAAGTGCCGTTAAGTATTCCAGCCCATAAATCAATTCTCCATTGCCCAGTAATGTAGATTATGAATGTTAAAAATTCCAATTCGGCTAAAACTGCATTCATCTGTCCATAAAATGTGTTGGAAAAAATTTTAATCGTTTCTGGTTCGCTGCAACATTTCTCTATAAAATCGTACTCTTAATGGGTAGTCTGCAGGTAATAAGGCTTGCACTCGTTAAAAATGGAAAGGATGCATTTGATATTGGCTTAATATGCGATGGATTGTTGATCTTGATATTCCCATAGTTTCTGCCATGCCACGAATACCTCTTGAAGGATCTGCTTCTACTTGATTTAACACGGCTTCCGCATCATCGTCATATTGCCTTGGCCTTCCTATACGTTCTATTGGGACCCCAGGTAACCTTCCAGCAACATATGCATTATGTACCCGAATAAAAATATGATAATCGGGATAGTGTTGTCGGTTCGGGTAACGTTGACGATAAAGTCTTACAGCACGTCGAGCACGTCCATTACACAATCCATAAACAAAATACATTTCTGCATATTCTTGCGAGGTAAAAAGCATTTTGTTAATCTTGACAGAACTGAACACTTGTCAATACATGACTAAAATACACTCTTAAAGGCAATGGAATTTTGGTAAAATAAAAACTGTAGATATTTTCCTCGGTATTTGCAGAATTAACAGATAATTCAATTGGCAGATAAACATTTGACCATTCGAGTATGAAGAATGGTTAGGATAAAATTTTACTGTTACTTCCAATAAGACAGAAATGTCTGAATCAGGAGAAAAAATACATTTTTTTATAAAATTTAAGAACTAAATTTGTTTTTTGGAAAAAATGTTAAATTATTATAATAAATCATAAATGGAAAAAAAATCACCAGCCTTTGTAACCTACTTTTTCAGAGTATTTTCTAATTTGAATAATTTCGTTATAAATAAACTTACTCATTACTATCACATTGTCTTATTTCTCTGATATAAATTAATTTAAATGTATTTATTTAAATTCACTTTTTTGACATTACAATTATGTTTAACAAAATTCAGCAATAACAATTATTTGATTATTTTTAAAAAGTACCCTATTTAAAAAAGAATACATGACCGTAGTTTTTTATGTTATTAGACACCTTTTTAATTGAGTATTTTTTCTGAAAAATTACCACAAACATTAAAGTTTTTCAATTAAAATCCCAAAAATGTTCTTAAAAACGACAGTAGGTTGCGTAATCAGCACGCACAATAAAAACATGCGCTGTACAATGAAGAAGCCTTTATAGGGATGCTATTAAAATTTTATTTGAGAAAAAAATATCAACAGAAAATTTCTGAAAAAACTTTTTTGAAGAAATGAGATTATCATAAAAATTACAAAAATAGCAATAACTCAGAAACGGTAAGGAATCGGACATATGTCTATAGGACTTTTTTTGTTGGAAATTACCTCTCCTACCTCCAACTTTAATTTGATTCATTATTTTTGGGATACCCTGTATATTTTCATTTTGTTATTATAATTAACAAAATACAAAATATGATAAGTTCTGTTTTGGGGGAAGGATAAATAATTATCTTTTAATATTCACAAAATGAAGAAAAGGTGAAAATTAAGAAGGCAGCTGTATTTAATGAACATTAATCGAACGCCAATATTTGATAAAATGGATATTTAGCAAGTGTTGCCGTAATTAATAATATAATATTTAAATATACTGATATTGAAAGGTTTTTTTTTTTAAATCAGTTACAAAGATTGATGGTATTGAAAGTGAAACGCTTTCTGAACGCTGTTTTGTCTTGTGTCATAGTTAATTTATTTTGATGTTTTACTTTTTGTTGATGTACAAGTTTACTTAATCTTTCTTTATTACTACATATTACTGAGAGTATTTATAAAGTATTTATCATTTGTATACATTTTTAAAATCCTCCTATTAGAAAAAACACCGCACAAGTGGCTTCTTCTGGCTTTCTATGTTATATAAATTCGAAAAAGCGAACGAGAAATTCAAAACTGTCACTTAGTTGTTTGTTTTGCTGTTGAAGGTTTGCGCCATAACAACCACTGGTACAGGTAACTATAGATATGGAAATGCCAAAACAGAAAACTACAAATTTTCGCATATTTATTTTTTTTTTCAAAATAAAATACTGTCCTTATTTTTTAATTAATGATGTGGTTGTAAATAAAATAGTATACAAACCTCGGAGGAAAGTTATCATTATTGTCACGAGATTTAGTTAATCTCTCGACAGTAATGGAACACATCCCTCCTTGGTATGTAATATACTATTACTATCCACTATGAATCTACTACATTTAAAAAAATGAATAATTCATATACATCCAGGTTATAGAGAAATAGGAAAGATACAAAAATTTTATGAATGAGACTTTCGAGAACTTTACATCCACAAACACATAAAACGCGGCCTACTCTTATCCCGATCGTTAAAATTGAAATTGATAAGAGATACATTTTATTAGAGACTGGAGGCCGATTTAAGTTAGTACGGTATTTAACTAAACGAACGTCTCGCGGTTGCAGCTAACAAACGAAAACTTGCCTCCTAGCGGCAATAAATTAAATTTATGCTTCTCTAAATTAGTCGGTTTGATGTTTATGTACATTAGTACAGTAAAAGCGTAAATTAACTCCGAATAAACTATTTCCAAGATTTATTTGCTTTTTGATTGGGGTAAACATTAATAGATAGTAAAGTTTTTTTCTAGGCTTTTCTTTTACAGAGCTCGATGCTTGTCCGATGCTTTGGAGAGATGCAAAAATAGAAAAGCAACAAGCTCTCTATCCATCTATCAAAGTCTAAATATTGAACTTTACAAGTATGGTGGGCTTCTCCTTAAACACCGTTTACTGTACCTGTATAATAATTGCTGATACAATGCAAAAACATCGTCTAAATGGCAAATTAGTATCATGCATCCCATCTTTAAAAAAGGAAACAAACAAATCTGCAGTAATTACAGAAGTATAGTCTGTGAAACGAATAATTTTGAATTTGACAGTTCCCGCGGGCTTTTCTAGTGTTAATTTTATTAGGTTAGCAACTTGCGGCCGTGCTGACGCAATGCCGTCTCTAATGGAACAGCCTTGGAGCCAGATTTATGACGTCACGCTAGTTAGATACTACGGATTAATAAATATGTTGTAGAATACATGGAAAATATAATTATTCTGGCTGAAATCGTACTCCATAGTCAATGTAGATAGTTTTAGTGTTAAGAATAATAATTTAAAAAAATATGTGGTCATCTTTTGACAAGTTTATATTATTTTATTAATTGTAGTAAACATTATGTGGTGTGTGGTGTGAATATTTTATATGTAATTTTTTGGATTATATTCGACACTATTTTTTTCATATGACAAAACCCTGATGAAGGCTATAACGTTAGCCGAAACGTTTTTTTTTAAACCAAATAAAAATAATGAAAACCTAAATGAAAGCTTTATCAGCGTTTTTCCCGAACCTAAATTCCAAGAAAATCAAAAATTTTAGAATAATTTTACATATAAAATGACAGCGATCTTTATTTCATAGCCATCGCTGACGCCTTTTTTTTCTATGATATTGTATTATTCGCAAATATAATTTTTCGTTTATTTTTTTCGAACATTGATACTTGCATAATATACATATAAATTTTGTGAAGGCAAAAAATAATACATCACTATTAGTAGATATTGAATGTTTTTTCTTAAATTAGATCGATTTTCAAAACGCAAAATTTAAAATATATTTTACATTTTACCCATTATCTTATGTACCTATTCATTATTTGTATATTGTAAAACATTTGCTGCATTTATATGGTTCATAATTTATTTGCCAAAATATTTATTACTATAAATAGGTATATATATATTGCATTTATTAACTGTATATTATGTATATTTCATGTAAACTATCATTTTTAAAATACAAACCAAAAATACGAGGAATAATTATGTTTTCCATGTATTCAACAACATATTTATTAATCCGTAGTATCTAACTAGCGTGACGTCATAAATCTCGCTCTGAGGCTGTTCTATTAGAGACGGCATTGGTTTGATATTTAGAAATGTCAAGAGGTGATGACATGTTACTTTTGACAATTATGACATTTCGTGTTGATTTTTGCAAGAAGAGGAAGAACTGTCACTTGTTTTATTATTTTCCTTTTCTATTTCACGAAAGTAGAAAGAGTTACCTATCTGATTCGTTCAGGCACCCAATTTAAAGAATATTAGTAACTTTTTTGACAGGGGGATTTTATATTTGCTATGTTGGTCATAAATAACGGTCAAAATTCAAAGTTATTCATTTTATAGACTATATCAGACTCCTCAATTCAGATTATAAAATCTAAGCGAAGATGATCTGTAAACGAGTACAAATAATATCAGAAAATATATTACTCGAAGAACAAAGTAGATTTTGAAATGGTCGCTCTATAATTGATAACGTTTTCTCATTACACCAACTAATAGAAAAAAGACGAGAATTTAACCAGCAAGACCACTTGCTTTTATAGATCTAGAAAGCCTTCGATTATGTAAATAGAGACAAGTTATGGAAAATAATGATAAAGAAAGGATTCCCCATGCACTTAATTGATGTATTAAAAGAGCTGTTATCACAGAACCTATATTAAGATGGAAAAGGGGATAATACAATAGAAGTTAATAGAGATAAGGTACAAGAAAAGGATGCCCGCTTTCCCCTACACTTTTTAATATATATGTGGACCAAGTTATAAGAGAATGGAAAAAAATAGCACCAAGAGGTATCCAAATAGACCGACAATATTTTCTGAATATACTACTCTTCGCAGACGACCAAGATATAGTCGCACCTGACGAGGATACCTACAAAGCCAGGTCCATCTTCTAGACAAGATAATAATAAATATGATGGAAACATATCTACGGGAAAAACAAAAGTGATGGCACACTGGGGCAAAAACGGAATCAGCACAAAAACAGTTTTAAGAAATAAACCACTACAGCAAATATCGCAATTCAGCTTGATGGGATGCGACGTAACCTATGATAAAAATGATGACTACATGAAAAAAAATCCAGCCAGTATGTGAAGAAATTCAGAAACTAAGCATTTTAATACACAAATGTATACGTAATTTTACTTATTTTTATCTGCAGAATATACTGCCGAATTATATTCATTATTATTTATGGTGGCGTAGAGGTACAGCTCTCGTCTACCAATTTAAAGATTGTGGGTCGAATCCTACAGCCGGCAGTTCATCAGCCGACTATTTTTAATAAAATAAAATCAGTTTGGGTACCTAGGTCGACTCAGCCTTAAATGAGTACTTGCGATTCACAATCTTGAGGCTAGGCGGTTGAAGCGTAGTGCCAGCCATATTAGTTTAAATTTTTAAAGTAAAATAATTTGGTTATTTTGGACTTATTTAAAAATGGTAAAGAGAAAACATGTTTCTTTTGACCAGATCTACCACCCATTAAAATATTTGCACTTATTTCTGGGACTGGGCGCACCTCATTCACCTCGGTTTGGTTTGGTTTGGTTACGATACGAAAACGGAAAGATGTAGAAATACAATATTTTATGAGTATATGTGGGGAGACAATGTGCACAATTTAAAATTATTTTGAAATATACAGGGTGTATCAGAACTAAGATCCATACCAAAGTTATATTTTTTCTTATGGAACACCCGGTATTTTATTTAATTTTTGGATTCTTGGGCCCAAAAAAAGGCATTTATTATAGGGGTTACATATGTCTAAAATCTTTGGTTTTTGAGATATTTAAAGATATTTAAATTTGCATGCTACAATAGAATAGATTATTAACACCCTGTACATCATTTTTTAGAATTAATTCTTGTGCTGAATATAAAGGTAGAGAAATAAAATTTACAGAAAAATGTTATTGCTTTCTTAAGTTTATACAGGGGTATCAAAAATTGCTGATCTATTTTAAGAATTTATTTTACATAAAAAACTTTGTTATTTTAAATACAATACCCTGTATTTTTTTAAATAAATCGTAGCAGATTTAAATGCTCTTTCAAACTATATTAGAGTTTCCTCTACCGATCTAGCTCAGATTTTGAATAAAGAGCAATTTTTCAATAAAATGGCAACCAAGAGGGCTAGTGTCATCATGGCAAGTTTCTAGTGACAGTTAGTAGCTATTTTCAAAATCCAATTTAGTTTATGGACTTAAATTTATACCACTTTACTTTTATTTAATTTACCTACAATAGTTTAAAATAAATGATATTTATTAAATATATATTTATTATTCTATCAAGAAAAACGAAGAAATAGTTCTTTGATTTATTTTACGTTGACTTGTAGATATATGGATTTTCTATAAAAGAGCCAATTATGGCAAATTCATTTTCTTCACTTCCAACGACAGGTTTCTGCCTAATCGGTTTTCTATAAACCACACTACCAGCTCTGCGAAATAGGACGAGTACTTTTTCAAAGGAACGCTTATCGGGAATACTTCTATTTGGATATCTTTGAGCATAAGCCCTTGAGGCAAAGAAATTTTCCTCACAAAATAAAATCACTAGTATCTATTCGTTCCGCCAGCAGATTATACTTTTATATCTTATTATATTATATATTTATATCTTATTTTTCTTGATAAAATAATGAATACTTACTTATTAAACTATTGTAGGTAAATCACAGTAAACTGATATAAATTATACCTGATGTCGACTTTGAAAATAGTTACTAACTGTCACTAGAAAATTGCCATGGCGACACCAGCCATCTTGATTGCAATTTTATTACAGTTGAGTGTTGGAACCTTTGGTGTTACACAGCAAAATAAAACAGTAAATCACCACAATACACCAAAACACTTTTATTTTTACACTGAATTGTGCAGTGTAAAAGTAAAAGTGTTTTGGTGTATTGTGGTGATTTAGTGTTTTATTTTGCTGCAATTTTATTTAAAAATCGCTTATTATTCAAAATCTGAGCTAGATAGGTATAGGAAACCCTAATATAGTTTGAAAGAGCATTTGAATCTGCTTCGATTTAATTAAAAAAATATAGGGTGTTGCCTTTGAAATAACGAAGTTTTTATATTAAATACATCCTTAAAAGAGATCAGCAACTTTTGATAGCCCTCTATAAATTTAAGGAAGTTAGTGACGGAAGTTAAACTTCTTTAGTAAAGTTTATTTCTGTACCTTTAAACGCATAAGAATTAAATCTGAAAAGTAATGTAGTACAGGGTGTTAATAATCTATTCTATTGTAGCATGCAAATTTAAATATCTTTAAATATCTCAAAAACCAAAGATTTTAGACATATTTAACCCTTATAATAAATGCCTTTTTTTGGGTCCAAGAATCCAAAAATGAAATAAAATAGCGGATGTTCCATAAGAAAAAATATAACTTTGGTATGGATCTTAGTTCTGAAACCCTCCGTATATTTCAAAATAATTTTGAATTGTGCACATTGTCTCCCCACATATACCCATAAAATATGTTGTTTCTACATCTTTCCGTTTTCGTATAATCAACCGAGGCGAATGAGGTGCGCCACCCTCTATATCAGTATAATTTGTATTTTGAGTATACCGAACTTCGACAGTCCGAAGTTTCCCGAATACAATTCGGACCACTCTGTATACTCAAAATACAAATTTTGAAAGACCTCACGTGAGATTAGGGGAGAAGGTGGAGACAAATCTCACGACATCTTACCAGTGGGGGATGGGGGTCAGAAAATGTTTAAAAACACCACACGTAGTTTAGAACGCATGTTGTAAATAAACAGATTATTTGACTCCTTTCGTATTTTTTTGTCCAATGGTATTACAGATAGTACTTAAACCGTCAATTAGTTAATCAAATTTAAATGCTTATCCAATATCAGCTTCGTTTCGAATCTGTAAATAAATTATCAGCTATTAAGTCTACATTTAATCTCCCATCTAAGGTAAATTTAACGATAGTTTTTCATTAAATAGTAATGGCAATAGTTTGAAATTCCAAGTTGCAATAACGAGACGAGCACAAGATTAAATTTATGCCCCTTGGTATTTGATGTATATTTACGTTAATTGGGTAAAACGAAAATTAGTCAAATTTACTGCTACATGCTTGCTAAAACTTGGTTAAATTGTATCTGGTAGAGTAGCAAATGGCAAATAACAATTATGATTTGATAGATTTTTTCGTTATTTGAATTGATATTTTCTGTATCTTAAACTTTGAGCAGAAAATATGCAAATCTAACAAATAAGTATATCCACACACTTTTTTATTACTCAGTTTGTGAGAAAAATGTATTTTTGTGAAATATTTTCGAAATTGACAGTTTTTGATGTTTATTTGAGATTCGAAATGGCATTCTTTTAGGCACTAGGATCTAAAAGTGACACTTGTTTAGGCACTAGTGCCTAAAAGTAAAAAATGAAACGTTAGATTCTTTGTCATCGGCTTCTTTCATAAAGCGTTCTATTTTCAGTTTTGTAAATACTTTTAATTTCTTTGCTTGATATCCGGAAGGTTTTTCTTTTTAAAAATGCAATAAGGTTTGTGAATTTGCTAATATCTACGTTTCTGTTCAGGTAAATCATGGTGCGGAGCATCGAATATTTACTCCACAGAGTTGACGGCTTTAAGGTAGTGGATAACTTCAGGAAATAGGCTAGCAATACCTTTTCTGTGAAATTCTCAACATGTTTTTCTTTGACCCAGGTTTCAAAGTTGTTGTAGGTGGTCTCGTATAAACCTGATTAAATGAAATTTTGGCAAAAATGTTTAAATTTGTTGTATAACTATTTAAGATGTCGAGCTGCTTTTCATTTTACTTTATAAAGCAAATGATTGTAGCAGATATTTTATTTAGATTAAAGCTGCAAAAATTAGTTTAAACCGAATTTTATTATCGCTATGTTGGTCACATTGTGCCGTGTTCAGCGTTTTTTCAACCTTTATTATTTGACAATTATCCTAGTGTCAGTCATTATTTTGTATAATATCCTGTTGTTGAATCTTTGTGAGTAATTCTCGTTTTTTGCCTATTTTCATAGTCTTTTTTTTTAAATTGCACTTTTAACAGTTCTTTTAAGAACCAGATTTTCGAGTTTTTTTATTGAGTTTCTTGAAATTGTGTGTTAAAAATATGCCGAAGCATTTAACCAGTCGAAGCAAAGAGCTTGTAGCTTCCCTGTTTTTTAAACTATTATGAACGAGAACGTGACGATAAAGGTCCTTTATTACCCTTGATTGCAGTCAGAAAAGTAAGTTTGATTGATAAGCGCATTATACCACTTCTCAAATTAGTTTTTATTAAATTCTGTGATTATTAGTTTGTACATTAACAGCACCCTCTTAATTATTATTACCACTTATAGCGTTTGTAAAATGTACATCCATAAATAAATACGCCATAATAACGCTTATAATAATTTTCATAATGGAATAGTTTTTGCCAATATGTAATAAGTAAAATAAGCTATAAAACAAATAAATCAATTAATCACTAAAATATTAGTTATTAAATTAATAATAAAACGTAAAACTCTTTAAAAAATGATATAATAAATATGTTGTTTGTCAATTTTAAACACTGAACCAAAGGTTGACATAAATATAATGAAAAAGTTCATTAATATAATGAATTAAATCATTAATTTTGAGCCGATGAACGATTTTATTGGCACAATGAAAAGTAATTCATTAACTCTATGAACTTTAAGTTCATTAAATCAATGAACAGTGCTCATTAATTTGAAGAACACATTCATTGGTACAATGAACAGATTTTATTAATATAATGTACCTAAATCCTTATATTAATGAACAGTTATCATTAATACAATGAAATAATTTCATAACCTATTTAGTTATACACAGAGAATAGGTACATTAAAGAAATGCTAACTTCATGTTAAAAAATGGAAACAGACGCCACCTGGTGTAGCCTGGCAGTACCAGCAAAATTGAGGGGAATTGGAGGGGCGGGGCTTAAAAGAGGGGAAATTTAAAAAAAAAAAATTTTTATAAGTATCACTGACTTACTGTTTAAAGTTAATAAACATATTTTTTATTACTTTAATAGATAGATAGATATTAGACTTATTATTTTCAGAGAAAATTCATAGTAAATAAATTACACATTAGGAAACAATATCATTTATTTTTTAGAGCTGCGATTTATATTACAATAATATTGAAATATATATATTTTTTTAACAATGAAAAAGAATATTCCGGAACCTGAAAAAGAAAGATGATCAATTAATGACTTAAATTAGTTCAAAATACATTTTGCAAGTAACTAGCGAATTGGAAAGATAAACATACTATTAAAAAGACATTTTAGTAGTATGTTATCATCTATTTACTGATAATACATAAGTATATAATAGGTAAATAACATGCATAAGGCACTATGATACAACTACCTAGTAGTTGTATCATAATAGCACACTAATATCACAAAAATATGTGCTAATTTAAATTCTTTTAACCATCTAATGAAACACTATCTAGCCTCAATGCATGCCATTCCAAAGGCAAAAAAAACTGTTATACCATATAAATATAAGCTGAATAAAACATAAACCAAGCCAACGTGCATAAACAACCCAAAAATACATCAAAAAATATTTTTAACAGATCATACCCATGGATATATTATGTATTTTATATATTGCACATCCCATTCAAAAGTTTACTAACTCAAAATAGAGAATATAGAGAACATTGTCAAGAGAAGTAAAAGAAAATTTAAGTTAAAGCAATATGCTCCTTTTTGCATATTAATGACCAAATAATATGTTGATTTAATAAAATTTTGCTGGCATCCATCTGAGGTATAAATCAGATTAAAAGGACATTGTTTTTGTAATAATTGTTTGTTTTGTAAACATTTTTTGAAGATAATACAGTTTTGAACGGGCTGTGCGATATAAACAAGGATCTTACTATTATTTGAGGTTAGAAAGTATTTAAATAATATAAAACATAATCAAAATCATTTGTCATCATAAATTATAGAGGTACTTACGTGTTTTGATATTATTATCAGGAAATAATACGTTTAGTTAAACAGGTACGCTGCCAGGCAAGTTCTATCGGCGGGTCTTTGCAAAAGTTGAAATCTAAAAATACAAAAATACGTTTACATCTTAGTTGTATTTACGAATAAAGTATTTGTGTGTAATTTCTGACTTACCAGTTAACTGAATAATCGCATTAAATACATCCAAATGGTAATTTAATGTTGTAAAAAAGCAAAATTGTTTTAAATCACTTGCCAGGAGAGCCCGTCAGCTTCTTTGTTGGCAAAATGGCCGCGGTATCATGATTTCAGCAATGTGAGTGACAAAGAACGCCAATGCCTGGCAGATGTTGCTTTCTTTGTCGTTGATCCTGGCACGTTTAAATTTGACTGTTGCCTGTTTTCCCATACAAGTGACACCCCCGTGGTTATACATTTAAAAGTCGACGCTATTAGTAACTCTTGTTACCCCGTATAATCGATGATGAAGATCGCTGTCAATTGATATGAAATGTCATTGATAGTCATTTCCCAGCCAACTACCTGAAATAATTCTACTATAAATAGATTTCCATTTGAACAAGCCCTTAGCTACAAAGGTAACAAAATTACTAATAGTGACGACTTACTGACGAGCACAGTAAAATTTTCCATTAGGGATTATTAATAAAAAACAAGTGCAATAAACTAATAATAATTTATTAAACTCGAAGAGAATAGTAATGTTATTATTAATTTTAGGGTAAATTATAATAAGAAAATTAATTTACCAGTCGATATCCTGAGGGATTTCTATAAAAAGACCATTTCTTCATTATATTAGCTGTATCCTTAGACTTGATAACATCTAGACGAATTTGCAACAGGCTTTCCAAGTCGCATCAAGTGGGTCCGATGTTAAATTGTCGAATTTGAGGGCTTGAAGGCAGGTCTCAACATCTTCTTCCGGTTCTAAAAAACGTATATCAAAATAATTAAAATGCCATATTAAAAGAACATTCTAATTTACCATAATCAGTTCCATGCCTCGACTTGTTACTATGTTTTTCTTCTTTTTGTTTTTTATCTTCTGAAACATATTTGGAAACCGCTGTTTTAATGAATACCCACACCAGAGATCTCACAGAGCGGAATTTGATTTGACAACAAATTAACTACAATACGATAGGACTTTTATTTAAAATATTTAAAATATTGAAGAGAACACTTAATGAAACTCCGCTCTAATGAAACTAAAGCCTCACTGAATAACTCAACCACACAGACGTTATTAAAGTGCCAAAGTAAAGGATCAAGATGGCCGCCATTTAAGTTCTAATATTTTATTCCTGATATTAATAACCGTGTACATTAATATAATATAGTGTGTTCCTTGTATTAATAACATTGTTCATTGTTACAATGTACAACTCATTAATCAATGATTTAGTACATTAATATAATGAATATGTGTTCATTAAAGTTTCAGCATTAAAACAAAGAACGCATTCATTAGGACAATGAACGCGTTCTTTATATTAATGAAAATCTTACATTAATTTAATAACCAGATTTTCATTAGATTGATGAAATTAGATTCATACTGTTAATAAATCAGGCATCGATCTATGATTAACAATTCATTAATATAATGAAAAAAATCATTGTCCCAATGAAAGAACAGTTAATAATCAATGTTCATTAATATTATGAACAATATTTTCTTCAGTGAATTAAGATTCGTCTCATAAATCCATCACAATCTGGCAGCGCTGTCGCCATCGCTTGTCACTCAAAGTTGATCACGTGCATCGAAAATTGTTTTGCGATTACCATAATATGATAGTGTGAAATGATACGTTATATTTCAAGGGTTGTGGATTTCAAATCAAGGGTTGTGGACTGATTTTCCACATGCCAGACTGACTTTCCACAGACATGTTTTTTTAACTAAAATATAAAAAAAAATCCCAAACAAATTTCAAAATACACTTTTCAATTTTTTTCGCAAAAAAACTCATAGGCGTGTTCCTGGGGATCGAAATATACCATTCCTAGTAATAATTACACTTAGGGGATACAAGAATAATGTCTGATGCCACCCAAAAATGTATATTTAGTTGCGGTAACGCTAGATTGAATTTACCGATCTGAGAAATGCTTATACACTGAGAAATGCTTATACGACAACTATTTTTTACGAATAATACATGAATTTAGAATTTCCCACGAATTTGGTGTTTTTAGATAAAATATTCCGTCTGGATCTCGTGAAATTTCCCACAAACCAGGAAATTTTCCCACGAGTTGGCATCACTGTGTCTGAGATTTCATTTGTCACTTTTAATTTCTATTAGTTTTTATTAGTTTACTATCCTGAAAGGGGAGAAAAAGCAAAGCATTCGAAACATGGGTGTCATTTTCAGCTGCGATTCTATTTCTTTGAACCAACCAGTGGGGAAAACTCGACTAAATAGAAAGAGTAATAGAGGCATTCAGTGAGAAAAGGCCCATTTTAAACGCACCTTTAACTTACCATCAAACATATTTATTTACGTTTTTTTTTCAGATTCTATATTTGAAATATCTTTTGGAAAATTTAGTAGTCCACACTGCGGCTTGAATTTGCCTGACTTTTTTAATTTCTACCAGTTTTCAATAGTTTACTATCCTCAAAATGTAGCTTGTATTTGCCGAAAAAAATGGAATATAATAATAGAATTCAGTTGGAATTCAAATCGTATAGAGATATATATAGTTTATCCCTTTCTTGAATAATGAAAACCACTGATCAGGGCATGCGTGACCTATTTACTTTGTTTCTTTGCTCATTAATTCTGATGGCGTACGTGATTTAACGAATTACTAACAACGTACATCGGTAACAGATCGTTGTTATCGGTAGCGTGACAATATTCAATCCGCAATTGGAGTTTTGTATAAACTGGAAACAGATCATACTCATTTTATTGTTCCAGGCAGGTAATACATACTATTCTTTTTCCTCTCGTCCCTTGTGCATACTCAGTACGAAGTGGAGACTTATTATCCACTATTGGATTACAAGAGTGTTATTCTCTGCATGGCGAAATATGGTCACTGCGTCTGGTGTTCTGCAATATTTCTCTAATATAGCTCTAATGAGTCCCGGTCGCATACGGACTTCGCCGACACATTAGCCACTCGGATAAATTCGGGTGCTGCGTAAAGTACCAACGTATTAGACTAATACGTCGGCGATTTACGATGCGCTCAAAATATTGTTTCTTTCTTCGCAAGTTTGTAAATCGGATTAATTTGATATGCATCTGTAATGGGTATTAGCACAGATTTATCTACATGCGGTAGTCACAACTGCAATGTGTAAACATAGTTTAAACGTAATACACAAGCACTGTGTATCCTACGGCACACTGTGTATCCCTTACTTTGTGTATACGTAAATGCTATACTGTGGCTACATTGTGAGGCGGACGTTTAACCTTTGTGCATACGTGTTGAACTACAATGTGTAAACGTAGCATATTTACATCGGGGGAATTGTGTCACCCTGTGTCTACATCTAATAATGTAAACACATCGTAAATGTGATTTGATGTGCTGTATGGGATGATTTCAACTCAAATGGGACACCCTGTACAATAAAAAAGTTGTGAGAAAATGTATAATGAAATTTCGACATAAACAATTTTATTTAGAGATATATGTTAGGAGTTTTCTGTAAATCTGTCTACATGTATCCTGGTTAAACCTGGAGAATTTTAAGGGCCCTTTTAATATGCAAAAGAACAAACATATTTTTCTATTTTGTTATAATACTCCTAATACTCTCCACGACGATTCCAGCCACGATAACTCGACTTCTGCGAATCATCCAAAGAGAAAGCATTCTTTGAAAGTTTCGAAGCAGTCTTTGTAGTATCCACATTTCAAATTCCTCTATTCTGTGTTTACAATAAAATGTACCTTATATAATATTTGCCTTGCAGCCGGCAGGGGGTTAAGGTTCGTACGGAGTACTAAAAAAATATTTATATGCTGTTCCATAATAGGCGAGTTTTCACCTTTCATCTTACTTAAGCAGTCTGACTGATTCAGTGTTACTGAAAGACGGGCAATGGCGATTGTGTTCATACGTTAACGTTAAGTTTTAAGTTTAAGAAAGAAATCTGGGGAACTCTCCAGATTTTTCATTTTGATGAAATAAACACAAATTTAGTGGTCAGAGGCGAGAATTTTCCATAGACCACCGCATTACAAGAAACGAAATTTTAAGGGCACTTGCAATATACAAAAGAACGAAAATATTTTCCTATTTTGTTATAATACTCCTAATATTAGATTATGCATCAAAGCATATTTAATAATATCTTAGGATTATAGAAAGTGATCAAAAAGGGAGCCAAAAATGCAATAATATACAGTGTGTTTCGTTTAAAAAAATCATCCCGATCCACTCACTCTTTTTTGGGCTACCCTGTACAAGTTAAAATATTTTCCTGAAATACATCCTAATACATACTTTAGGTTTCCACTTAAACAAAATTCCTTTGTATGTAAAAAAATGTATTATTTTATACTTTTTTAAATTTCACTATCTTTTCAGAAAAAAATGAGAATATGTTTTTAAAATATGTATATATTTTTTTATTAGCCAAAAATGCTATAATATACAGGATGTTCCATTAAAAAAAATTATCCCCATCCACTCACACTTTTTGAGCCACCCTAGAGATGTTAAAATGTTTTCCTGACATACATCCTAGGACATACTTTAAGTTTGCACTTGAACAAAATTTCTAACTTTTTTATTATAGAAGCTACAGATGCCCGACGCGCTATTGCCGGACCCTGTATTTGTTTTTTTGTCTCTAGGCTCTTTTTGTGTTTTGTAGAGTGAAGTATGTCTATATAAATGATTTGTCTGGGACCTCACATTGACCATAGTATACTAAAGTAAAAAACTTACTGGCCAAACTGGCTCCATCCCTAGGAAGTATGGGTCGCGTTTGTAGTTCAACCTTGGAACTAAATCTACATAAATTTTGTCATCTGTATCGGTGTACTGTGTAAAGCTTGCTGAGAGGCCTGATTCAACTATTTGCCATTTTGAGCCGTTCATCGATTTTGAGAAGATGTCGTTGTAGAATATGCCGGTGTACATTGAGAAGATTCCCATTAGAAGAATAATGTATCAGAAAGAAGGCACAAGTACCATATTGAGATGAAATTAATTTTATATTAGGCAGTAGTTTTATACAGGGTGCGGCAATTGTGCGTCGGGCATCTGCAGTTCCTGGAATAAAAAACTTGGAAATTTTGTTTAAGTGCAAACTTAAAGAATCTACTAGGATGTATTTCGGCAAAATATCTTAACTCTTATAGAGTAGCTCAAAAAAGTATGAGTGGATCGGGATGCTCTTTTTTAAATGGGACACCAAGAAATAATAACACACCAAGAAACAATAATTAGGCCATAGGCCACCGCATTACAAGAGACGAAATTTTAAGGGCATTTTTAATATAAAAAGAACGAAAATATTTTTCTATTTTGTTATAATACTCCTAATATTATATTATGGGGGTCAATCAAACAATAGCTGATGGCAGAAGAATAAGAACGAAACAACTAATATGGTATTACCACGTTCGAAGAATGTTAGAGGAGAGGCTTCCAAAACAAATCCTGAACACCAGCACTGCCGTCGGCAGTTAAAAGGCGGCAAGTGACAAAACTATAGTTTTGAGAAAAATGGCAAAAACTTTGTGATGTTGTCCTTCACTAATAAGAATATATACATTCGATTTTATTGTTCAACACTAATTGGATATACTATATTTAGTTATTTAAAGGTATTTTTAGACAATAGAGCAAGTTTTGTTTAAAAAAATGTTGGTTAATTCTTTCTTGCTTCGTTTTCTGTATTGAATACAGTAAGAAGCTGAAGTTAAAAGGCGGTAAGCGACAAAAAACTGTTCAAATGCCGCCTTTTAACTGCAAAACCTTTGACGTGCCGCTATTTAGAATCAAGTAAAATATGTTAAGGTTTTAACTTAAAAAAGATAAGTTTTAAGTAACATCTATTTATTAAAAACACAGTTTATTTTTTAAATTAATAGTCATCTTGCAAATTTTAAGTAGTTTTATGATAACAGTTATATAGTAAAAGGATTAATTTTAGGTATAACAGGGTGGTCCATAATGGATTGTTCTGTATATATTCTCATGCATTTTTTGTTTGCCTGGGGTCATTTTATAAACTAGAGAGTTGTTTTTGTTGTTTTACTTAGAGATATAACAAAAATGGTTAACTGAGAAGTGCCACCTCAAAAATCTTTGCATCCGGCGCTAGTTTGGTGTCTGCTTTTTTTTTGTTTTAAGTAAGTGGAAAAGCCGATGCCCCCTCTTCTAAAACCCAAAAACAAATTTACACTTCTGATCGATATACTATATTACAGTTGAGGGTTGGAACCTTTGGTGTTACACAGCAAAATAAAAACACTAAATCACCACAATACACCAAAACACTTTTACTTTTACACTGGACGCGCGTTTCGCTAACCATGTTAGCATCATCAGCAGATGATTATAAACTAACTGAGTTTATAATCATCTGCTGATGATGCTAACATGGTTAGCGAAACGCGCGTCCAGTGTAAAAGTAAAAGTGTTTTGGTGTATTGTGGTGATTTAGTGTTTTTATTTTGTGATATACTATAGTATCCAAATTAAAAAAATAATAGCAAAGTTTTAATTTTTATAATATATATATTTTTCTGGCTTTAAATTACGCTTAAAATAAAAAAAAATTGAATGGATGAGTGAAAAATCTTTTCTTCAATAAATACAATAAATAATTTATTTATTGCCAATTAATTTGAAATATGAATATGAAACAATTAAACATTAAGATAACTCATAAATATATTTGTAAATATACTGATGTACCATTTAAAGGAAAAACTTATTGAGGCACTATAATAGTACTTATTTAATTAATGATACTTAATTTAATTAATAATACTTAATTATTGATAAATTTTACTTATTCTAACTATTCTATTTTTTTTTTTAAATTCAGGGGTGAAATTTATATTTTGTTAACACATGACACAAAATTAGCTACAAATCCATCATATAAATATGTATTGAATAATAAATAATATATAATAATCTAAAATACCTATAAAAATAGTTTAAAAGCTTACCTTTGCACAAAAGCCAATCACTATTATAATAAATTATTATTAATCACTTCATATAAGCCGAAAAATGCGATGCGTGCCTGGATTCGCAATTGACTAATTCATCTCTCGCAAAATATACCGCCTTCTTACTACCAAATTTACGTCCGCCTCAAAGTCCGCGTGGTGATTTTGACCGTTAAAAAAGGGCGCAATAGTGACATACCGCTTTTTTTCTACAAGTTTCGTAACGTATTTCACGATCTTATTTAACGAATAGGGTGGTATTAAACAATGCCGCCTTATAACTTCAAGTTTTATGACGTATTTGATATCCATGTTTTAGGAATAGAGCAATTACTGTCTAATGCCGCCTTTTTACTAAATAATATGCATCATTACGTCATCATTTTTTAAATATAAATGGCATATTTGCAAGAATGCCGCCTTTTAACTTAAATATTTACACTTGCCGCCTTTTTACTTCCAAAATGGTGACGTTATGTCACTTGCCGCTTTTTTCAAATTTTTCAAAAATCTTAGAAAAAAAAATATTTTTCAAAAACATTTTTGAATATTTAGGTAGAGTAGGGTCACATTAAGCGGCCCATACATTATCAAACAAATTGCGCAACGAAGCAATGCGCAACGAAGCAATGCGCAACGTTGCGTTGCACAACTGATTCAGCGGTCCATACACTATCAAACAAGTTGCGCAACAAAGCGATGCGCAACGTTCCGTTGCACAACTGCCTCACCCATGCACATAGTAAAATTTTGATCAAACTGTTTATTAAAAGTTGTGCATTGTTTGAGAAACAATCATGTCCTCAATTGCCATTGCGTCAATTATTATCGTATATACCCTAGATGATGTCGATGATACCAAAAAACGAAAAAGAAAACAAAGAATTTGGATGAAAGAACTAAAATATTGCACAACGAAGTGCAACACACACATACACTACACAACGCGTTGCGCAAACAGTCCTGTTGCACAAAAGAATTCAAACATTCGTGAAACTCATCAAACAATTGCGCAACGCATCAAACACTACCATACATTGGCAACTCGTTGCGCAACGGCCTGCGTTGCGCAATTTGTTTGATAATGTATGGGCCGCTTTAGTCTAAAAATGCAAAAATCTCAAAATTGAAAAAAATTCACTTGCCGCCTTTTAACTGCCGACGGCAGAGCAGGTCGACGAAAAAGGGGTAGACCACGCAAGAGCTGGACAGAAGAAATAGAAAAGGAGCTAAAAGAATGAGAGCACGAAGACGACCTCTGGCTAGATAGGGAGCAATTACGACTGGACTGAGATTCTTTAATTAGTATGATGAGTTATAACTCGCTATAACTCAATAAAGGGGGACACAATAGATCTACCGGTTGCGTCTCAAAAGTGGCTCATCCCTATAACTTTTTTATTTTTTCAGATAAAAAAACGAGATTTGGTATGTTAGTATATGACATAAATTAAGATTGATTGACGTATTCAATTATTTTCGGTCACTTCCAGTTTCAGCGGAAATGACTATAACTTTTGATTTTTAAATGACACCCTGGGTATTTTTTTACTTTATTACATAGAAATTAGATAGTAATTTAGTAAATGACTTTACTCTCTCGTTGACTCAACCTGTACAATAAAAAAACTGTGGGAAATTGTATAATTAAATTTCGACATAAACAATTTTATTATGAGATATGTTAGGAGTTTGCTGTAAGTTTGTCTACATGTATTCTGTTAAACCTGGAGCATTCACTGAATTGGTGAAATATAAGTTTAATGAATCAGACTGGAACTGCTGAAATTCGGTAACATTTTCTAAATGTTCTGGTTTCTAAACTGTCTGCCTTCTCTCAATACGTATAATGAACACCTACTTTCCTTCCCCATCCCCAGTAGAGAAAAGGCAAAACATTGGAAACGTGGGTGTCCGAACGCGACCAATTCCAGCCGCGATAACTCGACTTGTGCGAATCAACCAGTGGGGAAAGCGGTATAAAATGGGGCCGAGCGGTGCGCCGCATCCACTTCGCGTGGTCCCCCGAAAGCTAGCCGGTGTCGCGCCCCACTCAAATCCTTTTCCCCAAACAACAAAAGTTTTCCACATTCGCGGACCGCGTACCGTCGCTTGCCGCGCGCTTTTCTTCGCTCTTTTGCGCTCCAGAGTCGCCGAACCTGCCAGAGTTCCGCAACAGTCATCCCAGCAACAAGCAGAAACCGCATCTAAGGTAAGTGGTAGCTTAGTGAGTATGAAAAAATGTTTTAAAACTTTGACGACTTTTCATAATAAATTATTTAATTTTCTGAAAAAAAGTTTGGAAAGAGTTTGATTAATATATTAAAATGTGTTTCTTTCGTCAAAGTAAAAAATTTAGCTATAAAATATTTTATAATTATTTTGTCTTAGTCGATTATTATGGAAAAAATTACAGTATTGAATATTTTTTTTGTACCATTTTTTATTTTTATTTAGCCTGAACCCGAGTTTTACATGCTATTTTTATCATCAAAAACTCATGTTATAAAAATAATAAATATAAAAAATGGTACAAAAATAACTTTAAAATTTCATTATAAATTATTTAATTCTGAAAAAAAATTTGGCAAGAGTTTGATTAATATATTAAAATATATTTAAAGGAAAATTAAATTTAATAATGTGTTTTTTTCGTTAAAGTGAAAAATTTGGCTATAAAATATTTTATAATTGTTTTGCATAAGTCGATTATTATGGAAAAAATGACAGTATTGAATATTTTAAATTTTTTTTGTAACATTTTTTATTTTTATTTAGCCCGAACCCGAGTTTTAGATGCTATTTTTATCATCAAAAATTCATGTTATAAAAATAATAAATATAAAAAATGGTACAAAAATAACTTTAAAATTTCATTATAAATTATTTAATTCTGAAAAAAATTTTGGCAAGAGTTTGATTAATATATTAAAATATATTTAAAGGAAAATTAAATTTAATAATGTGTTTTTTTCGTTAAAGTGAAAAATTTGGCTATAAAAAATATTTTATAATTGTTTTGCATAAGTCGATTATTATGGAAAAATGACAGTATTGAATATTTTAAATTTTTTTTGTACCATTTTTTATTTTTATTTAGCCCGAACCCGAGTTTTAGATGCTATTTTTATCATCAAAAACTCATGTTATAAAAATAATAAATATAAAAAATGGCACAAATATAACTTTAAAATTTCATTATAAATTATTTAATTCTGAAAAAACGTTTGGAAAGAGTTTGATTAATACATTAAAATATATTTAAAGGGAAATTAAATTTAATAATGTGTTTTTTTGTAAAGTGAAGAATTTAACTATAAAATATTTTATAATTATTTTGTATAAATCGATTATTATTGAAAAAATGACAGTATTGAATATTTTAATTTTTTTTTGTACCATTTTTTATATTTTTTATTTTTATTTAGCCTGAAACTGAGTTTTAGATGATATTTTTAGCATTAAAACACATGTTATAAAAATAAAAAAATGGTACAAAAATAACTTTAAAATTTTATTATAAATTATTTAATTCTGAAAAAAAGTTTGGAAAGAGTCTGATTAATATATTAAAGTATATTTAACTAATTGCAAAAAAGTGCTTAAAGTGCAAAATTTAACCATAAAATATTTTATAATTATTTTGTGTTAGTCGATTATTATGGAAAAAATGACAGTATTGAATATTTTTAATTTTTTTGATACCATTTTTTATTTTCATTTAGCCTGAACCCGAGTTTTAGATGCAATTTTTATCATCAAAAACTCATGTTATAAAAATAATAAATATAAAAAATGGCACAAATATAACTTTAAAATTTCATTATAAATTATTTAATTCTGAAAAAACGTTTGGAAAGAGTTTGATAATACATTAAAATATATTCAAAGGGAAATTAAATTTAATAATGTGTTTTTTTGTAAAGTGAAGAATTTAACTATAAAATATTTTATAATTATTTTGTGTTAGTCGATTATTATGGAAAAAATGACTGTATTGAATATTTTAATTTTTTTGTACCATTTTTTATTTTTATTTAGCTCGAACCCGAGTTTTAGATGCAATTTTTATCATCAAAAACTCATGTTATAAAAATAATAAATATAAAAAATGGCACAAATATAACTTTAAAATTTCATTATAAATTATTTAATTCTGAAAAAACGTTTGGAAAGAGTTTGATTAATACATTAAAATATATTTAAAGGGAAATTAAATTTAATAATGTGTTTTTTTGTAAAGTGAAAAATTTAACTATAAAATATTTTATAATTATTTTGTATAAATCGATTATTATTGAAAAAATGACAGTATTGAATATTTTAATTTTTTTTGTACCATTTTTATATTTTTTATTTTTATTTAGCCTGAAACTGAGTATTTAGATGATAATTTTTAGCATTAAAACACATGTTATAAAAAATAAAAAAAATGGTACAAAAATAACTTTAAAATTTTATTATAAATTATTTAATTCTGAAAAAGTTTGGAAAGAGTCTGATTAATATATTAAAAGTATATTTAACTAATTGTAAAAGTGCTTAAAGTGCAAAATTTAACCATAAAATATTTTATAATTATTTTGTGTTAGTCGATTATTATGGAAAAAATGACAGTATTGAATATTTTTAATTTTTTTGATACCATTTTTTATTTTCATTTAGCCTGAACCCGAGTTTTAGATGCTATTTTTATCATCAAAAACTCATGTTATAAAAATAATAAATTTAAAAAACGGTACGAAAATAACTTTAAAATTTCATTATAAATTATTTAATTCTGAAAAAAAAATATACATAGGTATATAAATATATTATATTAAAATATATTTAAAGGAAAAATTAAATTTAATATTGTGCTTTTTTCGTAAAGTGAAAATTTTAACTATAAAATATTTCATAATTATTTTGCCTTTAGTCGATTATTGTGCAAAAAAATGATAGTATTGAATATTTTTAATTTTTTTGTACCATTTTTTATTTTTATTTAGCCTGAACCCGAGTTTTAGATGCTATTTTTATCATCAGAAACTCATGTTATAAAAATAATAAATATAACAAATAAATTTAAAATTTCATTATAAATTATTTAATTCTGAAAAAATGTTTGGAAAGAGTTTGATTAATATATTACTCGTAAAATATATTTAAAGGGAAATTAAATTTAATAATGTGTTTTTTTCGTAGAGTGAAAAATTTAACTATAAAATATTTTATAATTATTTTGTATAAGTCGATCATTATTGAAAAAAAAATACACTATTGAAGATTTTTAATTTTTTTCGTACCATTTTTATATTATTTATTTTTATTTGGCATGAACCTGAGTATTTAGATGATAATTTTTAGCATTAAAAACTCACATTATAAAATTTTCGTCATACTATATTGTTATATTATTATAACATAAGCAAAATCAGAATGGAAAAGATGCATATAACGTCCGCCGGACGTTATCATAACGGCCGGCGGCCGTTAAGTTTCTAAGGTAATCGTAACGTCTGTCACCTGCAACAATGACTATTTATTGTCAGTTGGACTTTTCAAAAATTGGGAAAATAGACCATAGCGAGATGTCGCGAGAAATTCCGTTGGAAATACAGGAGGAAGCGGCTGCGGCTACTCAAAATTATACTTCCGACTATAACCAGAGAGAGATATCAGCAGGAATATGACAATTTTTTGAAGTGGCGGCAGGATAGAAGTATAAACAGCGTAAATGAAGCGGTATTGCTGGCTTATGCTAAAAGAATGTCTGAAATGTATTCTCCTACATCACTGTGGACAAAGATTCCATGCTGAAGCTTGCGTGAGAGTATATGAAAACATCGACATATCAAGGTAAAAAGCCATTATATTCTTCGATATTTAATCATACTCATCTAAATTATATTTGTTCATAGATTTGGTAAACTGTTCATGTTTCTGAGGCGCAAAAACGAAGGTTATTCACCAAAAAAAAGCCAAAGTTCTGTCGGAGAATGACATAAATAATTTTCTACTGGATGCCGATGATTACACCTGGTTACTCGAAAAAATTGTATTGGTGCTTGGTATTCTTGGAGCTTGTAGGCGCAGCGAGCTTTGGTCACTCACAGTTGATGATTTCGAAGATTCGGAGAAAAATATTCTTGTCTCATTAAGAAATACTAAAATAAGAAAGATAGGAAATTTCTTATTCCAAAACGGGCCTTCCGTTTGATGCCTATGGTTTATACAAAATACATCAACCTGCGTCCTCGTAACTTTGACAATCCAAAATTTTTCATTGGTTACAAGAAAGGCAAGTGTGTTAAGCAAATCGTCGGTATACATACCATCGGGAGCGTACCGCAGAAAATTGCAAAATTTTTGAACTTGGAGAATCCAGAACGTTATACAGGGCATTCATTTCGTAGATCATCAGCAACCATGCTCTCGCCGAAAATGGTGGTGATTTTTACTATCGCTAAAGGAGCTAGGAGGATGGGAGTCTTCAACAGTGGCAGAAACTTACATAGAAAAATCAGTTTCCAAAAGAATGAAAATAACAAATCAACTTTTTCATGATAGCTCCAAAAATAATGTGTCTTTTAGTGGATACAAATATTTGCCATTCTTCAGTAGCATCATCTTTCTTTCTATAAAATCTGTAAATCCCTGGGAAGGATTAAAGATTTCTAAGAACAACAAGTGCATTATTTTGCCATGTTCATTATCATGAAAAAATGAATTTTTAGTATAAGACATTATGTATTTTTTTATCCTTACTTGTGTTATTGTTCAATAAAATTTGTTATTAAATAGTAGTGTTTATTGCTCTAAAAAATCTGCAGTATGACGAAAAATCTAGAACGCAACACGGCCGATAACAAATAACGGCCTTGGCTGCTTATGATCCTCGGCTATCGCCTCGGATCACAAACTTCAGCCCGGCCGTTATTTGTTGTTTATCGGCCTTATTACGTTAATAACTATAATAAATATAAAAAATGGTACAAAAATAACTTTAAAATTCCATTACAAATTATTTAATTCTGGAAAAATGTTAGAAAAATGTATAGAAAATTTAAATTTAATAATGTACTTTTGCGTAAAATGAAAAATTTAACTATAAAATATTTTATAATTAATTTGCCTAAGTCGATTATTATTGAAAAAAAAAATGACAGTATTGAATACTTTTAATTTTTTTTGTAACATTTTTTATATTTTTTATTTTTATTTAGCCTGAACCTGAGTTTGAGATGCTAATTTTTAGCATTATAAACTCATATTAGAAATACAAAAAATGGTACAAAAATAATTTTAAAGTTTCATTATAAATTATTAAATTCTGAAAAAAATTGAATAATATAGTAAAATATATGTAAAGTAAAATTAAATTTAATAATCTACTTTTTTCGTGAAATAAAAAATTTAACTATATAATATGTTGTATAAGTCGATTATTACTATAAGACAAATTGACAGTAGGTATTGAATATTTGTAATAATTTTTTTGTAACATTTTTATATTTTATATTTTTATTTAGCCTGAACCTGAGTTTTAGATGCTATATTTATTATCAAAAACTCATGTTATAAAAATAATAAATCTAAAAAATGGTACAAAAATAACTTTAAAATTTCATTCTAAATTATTGAAAAAAAAGTTTGATTAATAGAGTAAATTTTAAGTATAGAAAAATTAAATTTTTCTATACTATATATAAAAACCAAAACGTCGCTAAAACTTTCATATTCAAGACCTTATAAGCTAAATTACTATTAATATCTTCAATATGTTTTTGTTATTTAATGTTTAATAATTCACAATTACTAAAAAATCTGTCATAAAAAGTATAATATGGAAATAATCGGTAAAATACATATATTTTACCAATCCAGTGCATTCTCCAGGTTCAATAAGAATACATGTAGACGTAATTTTTCGACTGATTTGTAGTTAGCTAATCTACATAAAACCCTTGTATATGAAAGGATATAACTTAGATTTAGAGCAAAAATTTTGCAAAAATTTTGCTCTAAATCTAAGTTATATCCGCCGTTTATACGTTACCAAATTTTAGGGAAAAAAATGAAAAAATATGAAAAGAAGGTTCAATTTTTTATGTCCCAAAAATCAAAACGCTTTACTATAGTATTATAATTTCATTCTCATTCTGTGATAGATGGTTATTATTAGTTTTGATTGACATCATATTATTTGCTGTTGTTAACATATCAATATATCACTCTTTCCGTTACATTGAACTTAATAAGTTTTGTTCTTCTTTAACATTTTAATAGAGCAATCGTTATTAGTACGACGTTAATCAAAATTAATAATAACCATCTATCAAAAAAAAATATTATATTACCATAGAAACACGTTTTGATTTTTAGGAAAAATTCAACCGTATTTACATATCTTTTGTATACAGGGTGGTCGGAACTGTATTCCGGAAACTTCGGCAGCATATTCTACAGATAAAAATAATTAAAAAAGTCCTTATAAATGTATTTCCTAAAATGTTTAGTTTCGGAGATACAGGGTGTAGAAGTTTCATTTTTATTTCGATTTTTTCCAAATAATTTCTCAAGTAACGTCAATATTTGGATGAAAATTGGTGTCAGGGAGTTTTTTGACAGAAGAAATTTGATTTTGACGTTAATGTGACTCCTATTTGTAGGGGGCGCCACCTACATGAGGTTTACCTGTTTGAAGAGTAATAACTTTTCGTTCGTACCTATATAAAACTACTCAGTGAAAAAATATATATTTCCGTGATTTTTTGCGTAAAAAATATCTCTTGGTAAAAATCACTACGAGCAACCGATCTCAAGAATTACCGAAAGAGCAACCGAAATTTATGATTTCAGTCTAATAACTGTTTGTCAACATGTTTAATTTATGTCAATGATAGGAATTGATAATTTAGATTTCAAACATCTCGAGAATCATTACCCGTAGCGATTTTTACAAAGAGATCTTTTTTAAGTAAGAAATGTCGTAATTGTATATTTTATTACTCAGTAGTTTTATACAGGTACGGACGAAAAGTTATTTACACTTCAAACCAGTTAAAAATAAAAAAATATGTACGTGGCGCCCTCTACAAGTAGGAGTCATTTACTTACTTTACTTTACTGCCATTACTCGCTGGCGAGTATTCAACATGCATCAGAAGATGGTTAGGCAAGGCGTTTTCTTTCATTGAGCCCGATACGTAATGTTATCTCTCTTCCGCACTCCGGACATTCAAAAATCTCATTACTTTGTTGCCTCTTTATTTTTTGGTTGTCGTTGAATTGTAAACTCAGTTTACAATTCTCCTCCATTGCTTTCTATTGTGCGCTGCTTCCTCCCACTGATGCTGCATACTTTTCCCCTTTAAGTTTTCATGGAAAACATCCTTGTATTTTTTGAGTTGTCCACCCGGTTTCTCTTACCCTCTACAAGTTCACCGTAAAGAAGAGATTTCGGTAGGCGGTTTTCTTACATCCTGCATACGTGGCCAGCCCATCTTAAACGAGATCATGACTTCAGCGCTCTCGCAGCTTGCTTTTTCAAGGACTGATACTTTGGAGACATGGTGGTACCATTTGATTCTTAACAGTTGTCTAAGATGTCTCTGTTGCAACTTGTTTAATGCTCTCGTGTGCCGGCGGTACGGCACCCAGGTTTCGCTTCCATATGACATGGTGGGGATTATTACTGCTCGATACACTGCAAGTTTCATTTTTGTGCTCAGGTCATGATTGTAGAAAACCCTGTCTTTTAATTTCCAGGATGCTCTTGAGGCGCTGCTAATTCTGTGTTGAATTTCAGAGTCGATATTTGCCTTTTCCCAAATCAAACTGCCGAGATAATTAAATTCCGATACATAGTCCAATAGTTCTTCTCCAATTTTCATCAAAATCAAATTTTTCATGTCAAAAAACTCCTAGACAACAATTGCCATCCAAATATTGACGTTACTTTATAAATTACTTGGAATAAATCGAAATAAAAATGAAACTTCTACACTCTGTATATCCGAAACTAAGTATTTTAGGACATACAGTTATACGAACTTTTTTACTTATTTTTATCTCCAGAATATGCCGAAGTTTCCGAAGTACAGTTCGGACCACCCTGTATATTAATAAACCGCTTCAAAGGTTAAGTGGTATATAGCTTAAGAGTTTTTTTAACAAAATAATAATCTCATCTTAAAATTTCATCATAAACTGATTTTCCTAGAATAAAGAATGAAATACTTTGACAGATTTTTAGTTCTATGTTTTTTTAATATAAATTTATGAGAAAATATAAACATAGTAAAACTATAATACTAAATCATCCAGCAAAGCGGTAATTTCATTATAAAAAGATTCTGATAAACTACTTCACATGTCGTGCATCTCAAAAGGGGCTAGGGTGGCTTTAAAAGTTTAAATAACGATTTAATAAAGCATGTCTAAACCTTTGTTGTGGATTAATTTCTTGAAAAAAATCTTTGTACTTTATCAAGAAATGAACCCGCTGTTCGGTATTTGTCAGTTGACTGTCAACTAAAACCCAGACTAAAACCAGCTTTTGATATTACTACCGTATCCTTGAGCATCGCAGAATATGATTCCAAAACATCATATTATTTTACTAAAAGAGTTCCGTAGGCGCAAACTGCATTCTTCTTCTTACAGTGCCATACTCTATACAGAGCGTCAGCTACCTCTCGCATGTACTTGTGATGTGTGTCATCAGTGTTTCACAAGTACACGGGACAGAGTTTATCGCCGAATCCGAACGGCACTATTTCAGAGGCTATACAAGGCAAATATACTCAAGGTGGTTTGCCATTGCCTTTCTTGAGGTAGCGGCTCGCTGGTCGCTTTATTTGGATAAATCAATATTTTTATTTAAATAAATAAAGCGACCGTACTGGCTGAGGATCGAACCCAGAGCCTAAGAGCTGACGACATATTTAGAGAACATATTTTAGGCAAGCTAGAATAACTAAAAATGTATAGTTTATTAACTGGTGAACCCAGAATCCTAAGTCTGGTTGGGGGGTACCCCCAACCCCCCAACCATTTCGATACTGCGCAACTCATAACATTTGCAAAAAAATAAATCCAAAAAACATTCTTTAAGCAACTTGAAATTTGTTTATTCTTAAATTTTAGCATCTATTTAACCTAGAAATAAGTATGCCAGACTTTTTTTTCGGGTTTAAAGTGTAACCCGACCATTCCAAATATGTTTATTATATACCTGGAAAACATACTTTAGGCATTCTAAAATTCTTACAGCATGTTTATTAGATGATATTAAAAAATATGTGTTAATTGCCAGACGAATTCAATGGGATTTAATACTTGCCTGACGCGAATAAATATTTTAAATGAGCGCGGTCAGAAAGTCTTATGAGTATCTATAAGCGCGATAAAAATAGTTTATTGAGACCCGTCGGCAGCCGATGCGGCTGACATAACAGCATTTTGGAGTCGTAAAAATTAAAAAAAAACTAACTAATATTCAAACGTCACAAAAGTATAATTATTATTACACTTTTGTGACATATTATATTATTATTAATTTTTGCGACCTGATTGAGAATATAAAAAAGTCATTTTAACGCCCAAGCATAAAAGTAAAGCGCTTTTACTTACTTTTGAATCTATTTAGAAAGATTAACAATGGTACTTTAATAAAATTCCAGAATACTTATTTTTTTTAGCACTGTACATGGTACCCTTTTGGATTACGTTTTCTGGTAAAACCACTTCTTTAAATTTTAAACCATGTTGTTGGCGCACTTTTAAAAATTCTTTGCATTTTTGTAGTCTGCCTTCATCAAAAACAATAACTTTGTTACTAGTAACTTTTTTACAAACTACACAACTTAAATGTTTTTTGGGGAAATTAAAATAAGTTTGGTTGCACATCATAGTACGACCACCAGCAAACTCCATAAGACGACGCATGTTGTCATTGATGATGTGCCACGAAAGTTGTTTTAATTTCCCTTATACATATTTGTACATGGTAACTTAATTCAAACAAAATAATCTCTGAATTAAAAGCCTGCAAATAATTGAAATGAAACCGAAAAAAAATTGTTTTTATGAAAATTTGAAGTACTCCAAAATACTGTTACGTCAGCCGCATCTGCTGCCGACGGGTCTCAATAAACTATCTTTCTAGCGCTTATAATATATACTCATAAGACTTTCTGATCGCGCTCATTTAAAATATTTATTCGCGTCACGCAAGTATTAAAACCCGTTGAATTCGTCTGGCAATTAACGCATATTTTTTAATATCATTTAATAAACAGGCTGTAAAAATTTTAGAATGCCTAAAGTATGTTTTCCAGGTATAATAATTAAACATATTTGGAATGGTCGGGTTACACTTTAAACCCGAAAAAAAAGTCTGGCATACTTATTGCTAGGTTAAATAGATGCTAAAATTTAAGAATAAACAAATTTCAAGTTTCCTAAAGAATGTTTTTTGGATTTATTTTTTTGCAAATGTTATGGGTTGCGCAGTAGCGAAATACCCCAAACCCCCCCGCCAGACTTAATATTCTGGGTTCACAAGTTATTAAACTTTATTTTTTTTGTTATTCTAACTTGCCTAAAATATTATGTTCTCTAAATATGTCGCCAGCTCTCCGGCTACCAGTACCATCGCATCTCTCGCACCGCAGATCGACACACTAACTGCTTGCGCTACGGCCGGCCACCAAACTGCATTAAAAAACATAAACAGTAGATAATTCTTTTTTTTAATTCGTCAACAAAAAAAAATCAGTCCAAAACCAATGTGGGATAGATGGTTATGATAATGTGTAATTTTCTTCTGTACAAGGGGTGTTTTTGAGACCTTTGTTAGAAATGTTTCCTCTCATTACTAGTTTTCAACATTATCAAAAATGTTACTTACTTTTAAATACTGATTACTCAAAGAGTAATTGCATGATTAAAATATTTTTGCTCTAAAACTATAGAGAAAATACTGAAATCTCTATTGATGTACTACACAAGGTAGGTTACTATTAAAAAGAAAAAGTTGTAGCGGTTTTGTTGTAAGTTTTTTTGGTTTCCTCTCATTTCTGAGAGGGAACTTAAGCTTCTTGATCTTCTAGATAATATTTTTTTGTCTAAAAAATTCTCCGATTGCTTCAAACTTTCAAATTCGCCCTGTATGATACTTTATACACTATAGTATTTACTGAAAGCTTAAACGGATTTTATTTCTTCTTGCCGTCCTACACTGATGTTTTTGATTATAATTTTGTTTTATAATATATATTTTTTAAACTGTTTCGAACTTGGGAAAAGTTTTTATAGTATTTTATAGGCAAGTATTAAAAACTTTATTAATATTTCGGTATATTTACTAAAGATGAGTTTTCTAGCGCAACTGCTTTAAACAATTTTAATAATCTGAACTAATTAGGGACGAGACATTAAACTATAAAGTAAATGTCAAACTAAGATGCATGAAACTCCTATGAACATATGCCATAAAATGCTTCCCAAGGAAGTCCAGCCCTTGAAAGGACAAATAAAAATAATTTATTTTGTTTATTTTTAAGAACATTGGTAAACCATCCTCCTTGAAATTTGGTACTCTTAAACACATTTTAATGCGAAAGCGAATGGCGATAGGCTGAAAGGGTACTTTCCATTAGGGCAGGGTCTACTACTAGTGGTACTTCTTTTATCCTTCTAGATACAGTAATTTCAACAAAAGACAAAAAGCTATGGCTTTTATACGTTAAAAAGGTTCTCTTTTTTTAGTTCGAAACAGTGAACGGTTTTCAAGACATTTGGGTTTAAATTTATTTATGTAGCGTATGGCGTACATGGATTTAATTACAACATCAAATGTATATATTCAAACACAATATAACATGTAAACAGATTGTCACAAATTGTAAAAATAAAACTAGATATTTAAAAAGTTATACACAAAATATATTACAAAAAGTACACTTAAATTTTAAAATCTAGGCTATTGATCCAGTTCAACACGGTGTCTGTGGCTTCAAAGAAATCACTCGCTTCTCCTCAACAGTTTGACGTGGTTCTCCGCAGTCACAAGTCGGTGATCCGGTCAGTCCCCATTTATAAAAAGAATCACGATATATGCCATGAGACGTTCTTACCCTGTTGAGTACCTTCCACTCGTGGCGGGGCAGCTCCATCCCTGGTAGAGCTGCTGTAGGGTCGATGACATAAGCTGCTTGATCTGGTTTCAAAGAGTCCAAGTACTCCCTCCATTTATCATTTATACTGAAGTTTTCTCGCAAAAGTTGTTTTGCTAATAGTAGTGCGGGGGATCTAGACTTCAGTCTTCGCAGACGGGCATCTGGCAAGTCGTTGTGGACTGGAAGATGGGGATTTGATAATATTTTCTGATATTCCTTAACGAGTCTTTCCTGTCTTCGAATACTGGGAGGTGCAATGTGACTCAGAGTGGGCAGCCAAGGTGTGTGGTGTGCTTTTTAAACAGCCGCTGACTATTCTCATAGTCTCATTAAGTTTGGTGTCAATTATCTTTACGTGGCAGCTGTTTAGCCAAACTGGAGCGCAATATTCAGCAACTGAGTAAACTAGGCTGAGAGCTGATGTTTTAAGAGTGGATGCGTTTGCGCCCCAAGTAGTACCGCAAAGTTTGTGTATTATATTATTTCTAGTAGTTATTTTAGCTGCGGTATTCTCTAGATGCCTTTTATACAAGAGTGTTCGGTCCATTGTTACTCCTAGATATTTTGGATAAGGGTTATAACGTAGCAAGTTGTTATTGAAGTATACTTGGGGCTCCAGGCGTGCTTGTTTATTATTGAGATGAAAGCACGACACTTCAATTTTATTCATATTTGGGATTAGTCTCCAGTTTGCGAAATATTTTCCCAGTATAGACAGGTCTTCTGATGGTAGGCCATTAGCTTCCTCTATAGTTTTACTGCGGATGGCAAGAGCTAAATCGTCGGCATACCCAAATTTTGTTGACGTTGTATGTGGAATGCCGGAGATATATAGATTAAACAGTACCGGTGCGAGTACCGAGCCTTGAGGGAGCCCATTATTAAGGTGTCTTATTTTACTCCTGTTTTTTCCTGTTATTATTTGGAAGGGCTGTCGCACAGCATGTTGTTTAATAGAGATGCTATTCTACTGCATGGTATTACGTTGAGGAATTTGTATAGAAGACCTTCTCTCCAGACCGTGTCATACGCCGCAGTCAAGTCAACATACACCACAGTGGTTTTCAGCTGTTTTTGGAATCCTGCTTCAATGTGTGTTGTTAGGCTGAGTACCTGGTCCACACAGCTACGATGCGGTCTGAATCCAGCCTGTTCAACAGGAGTATGTTCGAATATCAATGGGCCTATTCGGTTTAATAGCATACGTTCTAGAAGTTTGTAGCATGAACTTAATAAGGCTATTAGGCGGTAGCTTTCAGGCAAGTTCTTAGGTTTGTTTGGCTTTAGAACTGCAACTATTTTGGATTTCTTGAGCTCTATTGGAATATGCCCTGTTAATAGGATATCGGAATAAAATTTACTCAGCCACATTCTTCTATGTTTCCCGCAGTTTTTGAGGAATTAGGGGTGAATTCCATCGAATCCAGGAGCTTTACCAGATTTGGTGTCTTCCAGTGCTTTATCCACTTCTTCCACAGAGAATGGCTTGGCGTATTCAGAGTGGGCACTTGCTTTTTGGCGGCAGATTGTCAGTTGTTTTTTAATATTTGCGTTTTGTTGTTTGCTGCTAGGGGCCTTAGAGAGTGTTATCACTCTTGCAGCGATTTGGTCTGCTGATACTTCCGGTGGTTTACGAGTGGGTGGGTTAGAGCTGCCCAGTTTCCTCAGAAGGCTCCAAGCCCCCCTGCTATATTTTTTGAAATCCATTCTTCCTGTCGTTTCTTCCCATTTTTTACAGCGTTCTATATCAAGACGATTAAGGAGCTCGTCTGCTATCTCAGAGTCTCCGTTATTCTGAAATTCCTGATAGAGCTGTTCCATGTCGTCGCTCCATCCTGGGACATATTCCTTTCGAAATCCACGTGGTATACACTTTTTTGCTGTTGTTATAACGGCTTTGCCAAATCTACCATAATTGTGGCTTTTAGGGGGGATCCATCTGTCGACTTTGTCCAACTCCACAGCGAATTTGTCCCATTGGGCGTTTCCAAAATTCCACCTAGGCCTGGGTGTAGAATGGATTATCGGAAGTTTAATTCCAGTTTCGAGAACTATGGGGCGATGTTGACTGTGCGGGAAGTCATCCAGAACTTTCCTCGACATTGATATAGGACGTTTTTTGGCATTCTCTGAGACAAAACAGAGGTCTGGGTTTGTTTCAGTGTTCCACGCAGCTGATCTGAAAGAGTTTCGTTCTTTGGCATCAAAAATTAGGTGAAGATCATGTGAATCAGCCCAGCTCGCAAGGCGATCGCCATTTTCATCAGTGGTTCGATATTTCCAAGCAGTATGATGGCTATTGAAGTCGCCTGCATATATTGCAGGGTGTGGATAGACATTTAGGACATTATCAGGCCAGGATGTTTGAGGTGGCTTATAGCCATTAATGACGGTAATGTCAGCTATTTTTGTTACTACTTGGTGGATGTTTGAGGTTACTGTAGAATTTAATAATATAGCGTTTTCAATGTCATTCCGAACGTAGGTTGCGACTCCATATGAGCGGTGGTAGGTAGCTCCAAGTAGGTCAAAACCATGAATTTTGCCTCTGCGACGTTGCTGCTCTTCACTCTCTATATGGGTTTCCTGGATAACAGGGGTTTAAAGATTACGATGCATCGATTTTAGTATTAGCGAAATCATGAGATTAATTCATTTAAAAAAATATTTCGAAAGTTCCACACCTGTAATTTTTAACCAATCAAAACGTGTTTTTTTTACAAATCACCATGGGAACGGATAGATTTTAGTAAACATTTTTTCCTTGTGGGCACCCAACAGCGAATTATACTGGAAATTTTTTGACGTTTATAATGACGACAAATAAAAACCAGACTCTCAAAATTATGAATATCATTTTGAGAGTCTGGTTTTAATTTGTTTACATGATAATTTTGATACATTTCAATTACAAAGCTGAGATGTTTTCTATAATCTTTGGACACCTCCTTTCTTCTTAAAGGCGAAAATGTAGGACTTGGAATGGACTGAATTAAATGTCTATGTCTAATGAAATATATAATATTTAGACACTATTTTATTCCCTTTTTTCCATTTAGCACTTTGATTTTTGAGTTTTATTATTATGCTTGGCTGTGGAGTTCCATAAAACTTTGATAACACTTTCCTTGTAGTCTTCAGAGTTCTTTTTTCGCATGTTGAACCCATAGTCTTTAAGAATAAGCGCCAGTTCTTCCACATGTATATCCGCTCTGTCGAAATCATACGATTTTTCTGCGCAAAAGTTTGTAAACTGCTTTCATACGCTTGACTTCGATTTCCTAGTATTCGCGGGTTTCAACTGCTTAATATCCTGGCGAATATTTTCTTTGCTTTCTTGACCGAAGCGAAAAATTTTTTTTAAGTCGTGCCGCTTGACAGCTTCAAAACTGAAATAGTTTTTAGGTTTGGGTGTCACTTAGTTGCCATAGTAACTAAATAATGAAGTCGCGACCGAAAATCGAAAAATCCATTTTTATTTAAATATTTGATTTTCAAACACAATTTGGTGTGGAATTTTCTTACCGAATACCACACGAGGTCAAATTAAATCCGGAAATTTTTTCGATCCATGAATATTTTGAAAATTATCGCGAGTCGAAGACGAGTCATAATTTGACCTCTAGTCGATACTAGTTCGTTACTAGTGAACATTTATTCCTGTGAAACATAGAACAAAACCAAAATAAAAATTCGTTTATAGGTACTGAATATGTCGTATGATCGAAAAAAGTCGTTTAGTTGGCTTTGAAATGACGATTATTGACATATATCATAATATTTTACGTATGAAATAACAGCCATCTTCCTTTCCAAGCGAACTCTGACGCCGTTCTTTGTTTAATCATATAAAATTATATTAAATTGTATAATGATAGAAAATCCGACTTATTAAAGTACTGTACGCAAAATCTGTAAATCTACGTATTAATCAGTAGTTCTGGCAACACTATCTCCTTACTTTTGTTTTGGCCTGGCTATGGAGATATACCGGGTGCGTCTCAAAAGTGGCTCACCCCTATAACTTTTTTATTTTCTTAGACAAAAAAACGAGATTTGGTATGTTAGTATACGGCATAAATTAGAATTGATTGACGTATTCAATTGTTTTTGGTCACTTCCTGTTTCACCGGAAATGACTACAACTTTTGATTTTTAAACGGCACCCCCGGTAAATTTTTACTTTATTCGATAGAAAATGACACTCTGAATAGATTGATATATCATATGTCAACTTTTGACATTTTAGCTTTAAAAAAATGTATTTTAAATTTCAATCTAGGGTGCCATGGATGTGTTAAAAACACTAATTTTTAATGAAGGAGCCTTGGAAAAATAGATTTGAGGCTCTAATGATTTTCGTGTCTTGTCCGGGCCCGTTATAAGATGCCCAAATCGTATTTTTAATCTTATCTCAATTTTTTCAAATGGAACAAGTGTGGCTCAATAGCATATTTGGAAAAAGCATTTTTTTACGAATAATTTGGTACCACACACTTTCTATTTCGAATTTAATTGTCATTATGAACCGCATGTTACAATTTCAATTAAACCGTATAAGAAAATGTCAAAAGTTGACATATGATATGTGATTCTATTCAGAGTGTCATTTTCTATCGAATAATGTAAAAACATACCGGGGGTGTCGTTTAAAAATCAAAAGTTGTAGTCATTTCCGGTGAAACAGGAAGTGATAAAAAACAATTGAACACGTCAATCAATCCTAATTTATGATATATACTAATGTACCAAATCTCATTTTTTTATCTGAAGAAATAAAAACGTTATAGGGGTGAGCTACTTTTCAGACGCACCCGGTATATTTGTGTATATACTTTTATAACTGTAATTCTTTGCACTCCTGAGGAAGATATAAACCATGTCGAAATATAAAGCTTTAGAATAAATTGAGTTTCATTTAGAACAGACCGCTTCCCGAGAATATATCACTTTTATTCATGTCGAAAATACTTACAAATATGGAGATATAGTTCTTCAAAACTAGTCTAACCATTTTAAGAATTAAGGACCAATTTTTTACTTTTAAAATGTTTGCTATTACAATTTCGAGAAAAAATATCAATACAAAAACCGTTTTTCCGCTTATTCCATCTAAACTAAAAGACTTCATAAAATTCAATACATCGAAATAAAATTAAGAATAAACTAGGTTTTGTTCTCAAGAAATGCTTTTCATTGACTATTTAAAGTCGTTCGGAAAATATTGTGCTGCAACGTTTTGCTGCTAGCGTTCCTAAAAGGGTAACACACAAAGTTTGAAACTATTTCAGCGTAACAAAACACACTTAAAATATGTGGTGTTTGAGATAAAATTTACTCCCTTTTTTTATTTTTCACTTTGCTCATATTTTTTTGTCAATTACCTTATCAATTTTACGTTGAAGAAAGGTCTTGAAAGCTAAATGAAAACTAACAGCCATTTTTGCTAAAATTTGATAAACAAAACTGACAAATATGTGACATAAAAACTTTTAGATTAATAAAATCTATAATAATAGATGGTTATTTTCTTTTATCTATGATATATGATTCAACCTAAAATGTTATGTGCTTTTGTTTATAGTTAAACACCCAGTGGCATTATACGGAGCGATGTTGTGAGTACAATGGTTGAAGTAGTTGGCATATATGGGTTAGAGAATTTTGGGATTAGTGATTGGCCCTGATGCTAAAATAATTTATCGATCGAATAATTTTAGCTAATTAAGTCAATTATTGACGTGATTTTTTGGCTTTTCTTTATTTTTTGAAAGGTTTACTTTACTTGGTGAAAAGAGATTTTTGTGAAAACTTTTTAAATATCATGATTAGCTCTGTCAACAACGCGAATAGCAGAATATACAGGGTGTCCCAGAAATAATTGCAAGTATTTTAAGGGGTATCTCGATAAAAGAAACATATTTTCTCTTTATCGTGTTTCAAATAAGTCCAAAATAACGTAGTTATTAAAAAAAAAATAACGGAGTTATAAAATTAAAAAAAAATCCAAAAAATTTCGAATTTTAAAATTTTTATTTTCGCGAAAAAACCTCATAGGCATGTTTCTGGGGTTGAAATATACTACCAGTTAAAATACTTGCACTTATTTCTGGGACGCCCTGTATATTTGAGACCAATTAAACCTTTAATTACGTAATCGAGGGCGCGATTTTTAAATTCATTGTTGCCAACCATGGACATATTTGTGATACTATAAGCTTAAACATGTTTACTAAAAGGCCTTGCAGTCGAACACTGAAAAAAAGGATCTCTCAGTCGAACTTTGACCCAAAAGATTGGCGCTTTTCAATAGGGCCAAGAACGACGTTTCTTTGCCCAAAGCATTAACTATCTTTTCATAAGCTTTAAAAAATTACTTTAGAGAATAGAAGAATCTATCTGTCCAAAGTATTTCACTCTTGACCCAAAATGAATATGCAAAGAAGTTGTTGCTACAAGAACAATAGTCTCTTTGATTCATGCAAAAATTCTTGATTGAAAAGGGACCATTTCTTGATAAAAGAGACACTTTTCTTAAACCAATAGCGAATACTACTGACTCAGCTAAAATTTATTTTGATATAAGAGAAGTCTATACATCATATACAGGCATATTAGATACGAGGTATATTATTATTTTCTGATAAATTTAGGTTATTTCTGCTTCTTCACTCCTTGGTATTTTTTGGGGTGGTTCATCACTCTACAAATTACAAAAAAATGTTACATCACGATTAATCAAAGTAAAGCAAATATATTATTAAAATTATAAGCTTTGGTCACAATTTAAATTTTTTAATACGACGACTTGAAATTCTAAAATTTTTGTAATTATTTGCATAAAAAAATCGATACCTATATTCTTATTCTATAGTCACGCATGCATTATCTAAACAGGTGCATTAGGTAAATGTCTCTTACCTTCAAATATAGCAAATAAATGCTCTAATTTCCATTTGTACAGAAACTCCTTTAAAGAATCCATATATCTTAAAATTTGTCCATAAAAAATGACAAATGCATGTTAATAACGATCACTAATTTGCTATACGATATGCGTTTAAAAAGCAAATTATGCAAAATTCCAAGTGTAGTGATTCCAAGCAACAAAACCCGTGCGTACTATTATGTGCGACCTATGAAATGCGACGTACGACTGATTGGACTGCCGACATTTTTATACACCGTCCTTCGTCATCGTCTATGCGTGTCGTTATTATTTTTCATCAAAAGAGTATTTAGCTATTGGAAAAATGGCCATGTTTCTTGAATAAAGTACTTAATAGCGTATTTTTCTTATTATCTTAAAACAATGTAACGTGCACTTGGTTGAATGAAAATAGATTCAAGAGAAATTTTCGAATTTTTCAAGAGAACCAGTTTTCTTGAGTTAATAGAGTTTTTCTTCAGGCAAAATATTTTCTTTTACGCTAAAATAAATTCTCTTGCCACTAATTTTTTTTTTCAAGAACGATGACGACTCTAGTTCAAATCTATCTTTTTTATCAGTGAACATTGTTCTTTTTAGAACCTCTTTTAGTGCAAAGTGTATAGACGGAGAGCTGGCTAATCGAAAGGGTGAAATTTTGACACTAAAAATACTATACGGTACACGAGGTACACGTTATAATAGCTTTTATTTAGAGGTATGAAATTGTGGAAAAAAAATATGGCTCATATGCATGACTTGACTGGTGGAGTGAATGGTGAATGTCATATTTATTTATTTAAAAAGCCGCATGCAAAAGGGCAGACAAAAAAAACCGTGGCTCAATCAGCGGCAGAGAGTTATCAAAAGCGCGATATTACTCTATAGGGTGAGTCCTGGGTAAGTGCAAATATGTTCAGGGCTGATATCCCGACAAAAGAAATATGTTTTCTCTTTACCGTTTTTCAAACGAGTCCAAAATAACCGTTCAAGTTTGAAAATTTAAAAAGAAATTTTTAGAAAGATTTATTCTTAAATAATTTTGTGAGTCACCTGTTTTTTCTGAATTTGCATCCATTCTTTTAGTGTCGTAACCATAGAGCAAAGCCGTAAGCATGGTAGATTAAAAAATTATACCGTGGGTAAATTTGCGGTGAATAGGTAGTTCTACAAAGTTTTCTAAAATATAAAAGAAGCGCTGGAAGCGCTAGAGTAATACCGCACTTTTGATTATAATTTTCTGCTGCTGATTTAGCCACAATCTTTTTGTCTGCCCTTTTGCGTACGGCTTTTGAAATGAACAAATATGAGATTCCACAAATCGGCATGCATATGAGCCATATTTTTTTTCCAAAATTTCCTCTTTCGGGTTGTCAGCCGGCATTTTAGCGACAAGAAAAATGTCTGCCAACAATTTTTCACGTTCCTTAATAATAAGTAAAAGCTATTTTCGCAATTATAACGTGTACCTCGTGTACCTTATAATATTTTTAGTGCCAAAATTTCACCCTTTTGATTGGTCGCCCTAACTTTAAGCCCCCTGATCGCGCTGGCAGACATGACTCATAATGACTACACATAAGGAGACTTCTCAAGAAAAATTAGCCATGTAATGATAAAGTTTTTTATGTAGCCAGCTCTTAGACTAGTACAAGATAGCTTAATAGCCGTAAAAACTCATCGCGACTTTATTAGAATATTTTGAACGGGAAAACGATAGCAATGGCCCTTTATGTTCCTTAAGTGCCCTTAAGTGCTGTTAAGGAGTTGAGTTTTGTTGATGTAAATAATAACTGTTTAAATATTTATAATTTATTTATTTTTGTTTCCTAAAATATGTTGATTAAAGGAAAATATGTAAAAGCAGACAACGCTGTGCCGGTCAAGCTTAATCACGTGACTAAAAGTTTATTTCATATGCACTATATTAAAGGTTACTACTTCCGAAGGGAGAGTTGTTATGCTGTTATATTTTAAATATACTTCGCATCTTTAGGGAATGCCATACCCATATTTGTATTTTTCAAAAGAATAACGGTAACAAATTAATTCTAATAATAAATAGATTCTAATTTTCTACACTAATCGAATTCTCCCGCCAACTACACATGCTTGTAAAGTATTGGTAATATTCATTCAGCTCATATATTTTGCAATTTTCTATTTTACCTTTACTAGAATATTTATTGATCGCATAATTAAGCTACGAAAGATCTGTAGTTTAAATAAATAGAATTTTGACATGCGTTTAATAGAGAAAGTGATAAAGCTTTTTGAATATATTAAAGTAAAGTTTTTGGATTTTTGTTTGATATTATTTTTGTTGCACTACACATTTATTCTATACTTACACCTGTGTGAAGCTTTTGTTTAATACCTTTAGATATTTTAATGGCGGTGAGAGAACATTAAAACTTTAAACGTATTTTATGTATTATTTTTTTACATTTTTATAAAATATTTATTTACAAAAACCGTTTACACAAAAAAAAATATTTTACGAAAAGTCTCATATTTTTTAGCATCCAAACATTGTTTAATGCCACAACAATTTAACAGAATATTAAAATACCCAAATTTCACTTAAACGATAACATTTTTGCTGTATTTTACACTCCAAATTTAGTGATTTTAGCAAAACATAAATATCTTGAATTTGTGTGTCCTCAAGTTTCAATTTTACTTAAGTTATATTATATTTTTTTATATTTGTAGAGGGATATATGTCCAAATATTCCGTAGACTAAGTTCAGTGGACACAAACTTTATAAAATAAACACATTTTTTTAGATATTTTAAGAATTTTTTCTGATTTGACATGAGATGTCATTTGACTAAATGATTTAATATTTGATTTTTACAAAAATCAAGAAAAAGTACGAGAAGGGTGGAAACTGCCCTCATCCCTATATACATTCTAGTATAGGTATTTTCCAACTCAACTGATGACAGATTTTGTTTTCCTAAAATGGTCCTTCTAGTATATACTACATTTTTTGTCGCTTGTAAAAAACGCCGTTGCGCATACTTTTTGAGGAAAAACATTATTTTATATATTTATATATCACAAATTATAATAAGTTTGATACCCTCTAGCGGACAAACAAAGCACTTTTGTATAGAGGTAAATTGTGTCCAATGAACTTATTTTAATAAAACACACAAAAATACGTGGTAGTTCAATGTCCACGGAATATTGGGACACCCTGTATGTTAAATGAAATTTAAACAAAGCATAATCTTTCAAAGGAAAATATTTATTATTATTTTAAACATATAAAACTACGAATATGTAAATCTAATTATTTGTCAATTACTTTATATAGTCTAGAAACTAGTATTAAATTAAGTTAACTGCAATTGAATAGATTATATAAAATATAATTTGGCACTTTATTTAAATTTAGTGTATACTTTGAAATTGAGTATCGTTTCTTAAAAATATTGTCCATTTATTTTCATAGAATTCAAAATAAAAATGCGGTAAGAAACATATTCTCTCGTTAGCTTTAAAATGGAACTTATAAATTGATATAAAAATTCTCATTTTATTAAATTAGCCTGGAACAATTTTTATATTTTATTTATCACATATATTTACAGTATTTTTAATATACATTTTCGCTTTATTAGTTATTGTTCCTAATACTTAACATTTTATGTTGCCTTTTATTTTCCTTAAATCAACATTAGCATTGGAGCACTGGTTCTGAATGAACAATTTACTATATCAAAGTATTAAGTTGGTATAATTATAATAAAATTGGTATTTAAAACACAATATCCAGTACAAAACTAATAAAATATCACATTCCTTCATATTTGACGCTTGATGATCAGTGAAAGTAGTAATATTATAATATAATAGAAAAGTAGTATCATACCCTAATAAGTCGTGATAATATATTGATAATTTTACTCGTATTTCTAAATTAACTTCATTTTAAATACTTCAAAAAGTTGTTTTCATTATTTATTAAAACCAAAGACTTTAATTTACCTAAACGGTCTGAACTAAAATTGTAGACATGTGTAAAAGTTGAAATATATATTACAATATATTTCATTACTCATATTTTAATAAAAACGTTTTATACTCACATTTAGTAATTGATAATCAGTTATGTAGTGAAATTAAAATAATGATAATGTAGATAGTGTCTCAATATGGCGAACTATATAATTTATTTTATCAGTTTATAAGATAAAAATAACTTATATTTCTTTATTTTGATAAAATATCTGTGAATAGTTGTTAAAATTATATTGCGAAATTTGAACCTAAATATTAATTATTATCGTTTAAAAAGTGATGAAGTGTTTATACAGGATGATTCACGGCCATGGCACGTTAGGAGTAACAAACTTTATAAGTATCTATTAGAGTTTACTAGCTAAATTTCTGAAATTGTCATGGTAACGAAATCTTTGAAATGAGACTATAATTATAGAATTAATAATTTTTAAAGAGCTCAAATCAAGAAACCGGAAGCTTTATGTAAGAACAAATAATAGGTAAGACCATCATATATCGTTGAAAAGATATTTTATTAATCTTTTGATTTTTTAAATAATATACATAGGGATGGATTTAAAATAACAAAGATTTGAGCAATTTTATAACAAACGAAAATAAATAATTTTATTATCTCCCTGTATAATATCCAATCAGTTGGTTAAAACAGGTCGAATATACTGACTTTCGTTAATTTATAATCCAAATTTAAACTTTTAAAATGTTCAATTCATGATTTTACCAATGCTTATTCAAGATCATATTTTTGTCAATTTTACGCATGTGATTACCTCAAAAAACGTTAGAGATAGGTTTGGTTAGTATAATAGAAAAATTATGAGATATGAAAGTAATATCCAAAAATGTAATAATATACCGGGTGCTACATTTAATATAAGAAAGATGCTAGCACTTTTCAAATGATGCGACAACATTTTAACACTGAAACTATTTTAGATAAAAAATAATTTGTCTAAAATATTAGTATAGTAAGTAGTAATTATGTAAAAATCCAATTTTTTAAAAAAATTCTATCAAACCCAAACCAAACTCCATTAACGTCTAACGTGCCATCGCATTGAATCGCCCTAAATATACTATCTATATCTATTACTTGAGAAAAAGTTCCAAAAATGTATTACATATTATGATTTATTAATACAAGAAATATTAAAAATTCGCGGTTGAAAATAATCTAATTAAGACTTATAATAAACCAATATCTTCAGATTAAACAAAATTCTAAATAAATTCTAAAGTTTAATTTAAACTAAAGTAGCTAGCAATGTATAAAAGTTGAAATATATATTACGATATATTTCATTACTTAAAAAAATAGAACACAACCAATTCAGAGTCACGGTCAGTATACGGTAATTCCATTTCGCCCGAAAACTTCTGTAGCCTACAATATAATCACGAAACAATTGAAGTTAAAACAAAAGTGTACGAGTCGACAAAACCCTTCCAATCTTTTAAGCGATTCGTTGAAATGGTTTTTATCAAAGACCTCTAACATTTTCTACATAGGGAACTTTATTAAATAAAAAGTTTACGTTTTTCTTTAATATATTCTTTGCACATTTTAAGAACTTCACTGAATTTGAAAAAAATAAACTGATATAAATTTTAATGTATTAGAGGGTCATTATTATACATTTTTCAAACTTTCCTAAATTCACCTTTGGGAAAGTCAAAAATATTTTTTTTTTAAAGTTTACGGTTTATAATATACCGGCTGCGTCTCAAAGTGGCTCACCCCCTATATCTTTTTTATTTTTTCCGATAATAAAACGAAACTTGGTATGTTAGTATATGACATAAAATGGGATGTATAAAATGGGATTCATTGACGTATTCAATTGTTTTTGGTTACTTCCTGTTTTACGAAAAATGACTACAACGTTTGATTTTTAAACGGCACCCTCGGTATATTTTACCTCATTCGATAGAAAATGACACTGATATATTAAAAGTTGACATCATATCATATGTCAACTTCTGACATTATCGCTTAAAAAATCGTATTTTAAATTTCAATCTAGAGTGCCATGGCTGTGTTAAAAGCAATAATTTTTAATCAAGGAGCCTTGGAAAAATAGATTTGATCATCTAATGTTTTTAGTGTCTTGCTAGTTAAAAGATGTATTTTTAATCATATCTCATTTTTTTCAAATGGAACGAGGGTTGCTCATTAGCCTATTTGGAAAAATCATTTTTTACGAATAATTTGGTACCACACACTTGGTATTTGGAGTCAAATTGTCGTTATGAATCGCATGTTACAGTTTCAAATAAACCATGGGTGCAACTTTGTTCAAGTTAGCAACCGATCGTTGAGAAGCGATGTCGAAGCATGATCGGTACTATGTTCATTGCAAAACTATTGTTGCTCGGTTTTCTCGGCAAATGCTGCAAAATATGGTATCACTATCACACTCTTGCACACGTGTGCGACACGGTCTAAGCAGTCGCCTCGCCACAGAGCGAGAAATCAGAATATCGCTACGAATCGATGTTGCTACTGAACATAGTGCCTCAAGCTACAAAACTTCGCTATCGCTTTGAAACATGAACAAAGTTGCACACCATATGCGAAAATGTTAAAAGTTGATATATGATGTCGTCCTGTTGCTGCCAAAAGTCACTAACTAACATTTTTCCGAACAACCAAATTCAATCACTAACTATGTTTTGAAGCGGAGAATCGATTGCAAAAGTCATTAACTAAGATTTCTGGCTATTTATGTTTTATTTTAATACCGAATAGTTACTAACTATAACGTCTTTATGCAATGCAATTCTTCTTTAGACGCATTTTTCTCGGAAGTAATAAAAAGTAAGTTAGTGACTTTTGGCAGCAATGGGACGATATGCCATTCTATTCATAGTATCATTTTTTATAAAATAATACCCTTTGTAAAAAAATTCTGAGTGTGTCATTCAAAAATCAAAAGTTGTAGTAATTTCCAGTGAAAGAAGAAGTGACAAAAAACAAATGAATACATCAATAAATCCTATTTATCTGAAAAACTAAAAAAGTTATAGGGGTGAGCCACCTTTTGAATAGACCGGGTAATATGGAATACCTTATATTTCAAAAACAATATGCGCCATTGATGTTCTAATAGTTAAAATACTATTAGTAGATGAATCACAGATCACATGATTCGAAAAGCTCAAGCGCCAGTATCTCAGTCGTTCATAAAACTGACAATTACAAATTGACGGTTACCAAAGTTTTTTACAGGTGTTGGTTAAATTTTAATTGTGTAGTAATTTTGATAGAAAGAGTTGTTTCTTTAGTCAGGTAAGGCTAAACAAAGTATACTGTATGTGTTTACTATGTATTCAGTTAATACCTTCGGGTTAATGTTTAATAATATTCTGTTGTTTCTCAAACACATACTGCGGGTAATATGGAATATTTCATATTACACGACATGTGAGTATTTCATATCGCCCGACCATATTTATTGAACGGTAAATAGTTTATAGAACTATTTTTAAAGCTTATACTTGGGGGTTGGAACCTTAGGTTTTACAACAGCAAAAAAAAACTACTTCACAAGAATACACCAAAACACATTACTTTTAACAATGGACGCACGTTTCGCAAACCATTTCCGCATCATCAGCAGATGATTAAAACTAAACTATTATCTACAATTTGAGCATTTATATAAGCACTCTGTTGGTACTGACCAAGTGTGACAAAATGAGCCAAGCGAGTCAAAATCTATCTAGTGAAAAATTAATTATCTTCTATTGTCAAAGTTGTTCGTTCTCTGTCTAAGCTTGCACAAATGCTGAGACGAAAATATTTTTGTGCGATTTTTGTACATAAAACAACTAGTAGCAGTAAATTTTGTTGACCGTTCATTTTGTATAATTATCCTATCCCATATTACCCGCCGCCGCCGTACCTATTCTATATTACCCGCCACTTTTCTTCACTATACAAAAGTTCACATTTCTCTATATTCTTTTGTAACTTTTAAACAATACTACTAGCTATTTATTTCCAAAATTTGAGATTAAAAAAAACATTTTATTGAATTTATATAGAAAAATCAAAATGGTATTCCATATTACCCGAAATTACTCTATATTTTCATACAAATTTCTCTGACCAATAACACTTGACGTTTCAAGAAGTATATCTCCTTCCGTTTTCAATACAAATAAACAACTCAAAAATCTAATCCCGCAGGGTACTGGTTTGCATGGTATACTTCTTTAATCCTTTTAAATTGGTATTAAGACTTATTATTTATATAAGTTAATCAAGATTGGCTTTAGTTTACTAACACTACTATATTCAAAAGTAATCTGATGATATGAGTTATGAAAATTAATTTTTTTGAATAATAAAAGAAGCGTAAATTTAAATGAATAGACGAAAAAAGCCAAAGGTAATTATGAAGCTATGATAGTAGATGAGAGGAAGGCAGTGTGAAATATAATTTTCAAGCAAGGGAGGCAAACCTCCTGCCGATTGTAGGGTTAGTAAAAAAACATCCAAAGCGAAATAAAAATAATAGGCTTACCATTTCAACAAACATCCATACATAAGAAAGACTTACTTAAAAATCACAAAGGGACAGAAACTTAATAGAAAAATAAGCCGGTAATAAATACTGCAAGATTTATAAAAAAACTCCATAAAAAGAAGAAATGTTAGAGCCAAAAATGGTTTTGATGACAACGAACTAAACTAATCGATAAAAGTTAAGGATATTGTGTTTTAGCTAGGAAGAACATATTTCAAAAAAATGTGTTATAACTATTAACACCTATGTCGTTTGTGTTAAAAAAATAGTGTTTGTAAATATAAAGAATTGTACACAAACAAATAAAAAGCATTATCATCAAAAATATACATTTAATTTTTGTTTAGAATAGAACTGGTTTGCGTGTTTCTAAGCGGCAGTTTGCGATATTGTGGTTATTCTGTCAGCGATAATATGAACAGACGTCATTTAACAATTGAGGAAGCAAATCAAACCATTGGGTTGTTTCTTAGCGGTGCGCGATATCCATGTGGCTGATCGATTTAAAGTCACCTAAAGTGTAATTTCTAAGCTAAAAACCAATTTAATGAGACTGGATCTGTCATGGAGTGGCATAGGTAGGGTCGACCAAGGTCGACAAATGTTAGGGAGAACCGAAGCTTACTGAGAGTAGCTAGGATGTATCCTACAAGAAACTACACGTTGCTCAGCTAGGACCTTTTGGCTGCCAGCAGAGGACATATTACCACTCGGACGGTCTTAAATCGATTAAAAAAGCAGGTTTACATTGCTATAGGTCTATAAGACGCCCTCCGCGAGAGTCAGGTTGAGGTCATAAAGCTCAACGTTTGCTCTGGTGTAATGAAAGAGCTAACTGGAATGATGAGGGGCATACTGCGATGTTCAGCGATGAAAGCCGATTTTCTCTTTGTACTGACAGACAAACCGTTCTTGTGTGGGGACTAAGAAATACAAAAATTAACGACCGATATGTTCAAGAAGGGCATCCCTTTGGAGTTAGAGGTGTAATGGTCTGGGGTAGAATTTTCCGGAGGCCGAACGGAATTGTATGTCTGTGAAGGTACAATGACAGGTGAAATTTATGCTGACGACATCATTGGAGAATCACGGAGGGCGTGTTATAGTCCTATAGCAATGTAAACCTGCTTTTTTTAATCGATTTAAGACCGTCCGAGGGGCAACACGTACCCTGCTGGCAGCCAAAAGGTCCTGGCTGAACAACGTGTAGTTTCTTCCAGGATCCATCCTAGCTCCTCTCATTAAGCTTCGGGCCTCCCTAGAATTTGTCGATCTTGGTCTACCCTGCCTATGACAGATCCAGTCTCATTAAATCGGGTTTTAAGTCTAGAAATTACACTTTAGATGACTTTAAATTGATCAGCCACATCGATCTGTCGCGCACCGCCAAGAAGCAATCCAATGGCTTGATTTTCTTCCTCTACTGTTAGATGACGTCTATTGGTATTATCGATGACAGAATAACCACAATATTTCAAACTGCCGCTTAGCAATACGCAAATAAAAATTAAATGTACATTTTTGACGATAATGCTTTTTATTTGTTTGGGTACAATTTTGTATGTTTACAAACAGTCTTTTTTTAAACACAAACGACATAGGTATTAATAGCTATAACACATTTTTTCTGAAAAATTTTCTTCTTAGCGAAAACACCATATCCTTAACTATTTTCTATTTAGTTTATATGTAATTATCAATCATATATTATTGGTTGGTTGGTGGAGAATAGATAACCTTATATATTACGACCAGGGGCTGCAAATTCAATAAGCAAATAAAACCAAAAATTATTAACGTTTATTAAAACGTTATAAAAGTAAGAAGCATTATTTTTCAAATGCGTTTTCTTATTTCTCTTAGAATTAAAAGATTTTTCTCTATAATACAAATAAAACATTTTTAACTTTATATGTATCTATAATTTCAATTTACTTCTAAGTGCAAAACGGCTTGTTTTCAATTTATACAACAAACAGAAATGCACCGGTTCCATCGTATATAAAGATATAAAAGTATATTTCGAGAATAAAGCGACTAAATAAAATAGTGTGCTTATGAGGTGACGCCTGTGATTGAAACTCTATAAAAGCTTTATATTTTACTATTCATACAATAGTAAACCCTTGTGTGCAGTATGTGACATAAAATTATGTAATATAAAAATACGAACATTTATAGAAGTAATAAAATAAACTAATAGTTCTACTATATTATTCCGACAGGTTTATATCGCTTTTTTATTTTATAAAATTATTGCTTCTAATGCTTGTAGACGGTCATATTGGTCTTAAAACTTTAAAATATAAAGGGCATAGAACCAATATATTTATGAAAGTTACTGAAAATTTACTTTTTTTAAATAACAATTAAATTATTGTAAAGTAAAACCTCGGGGACAAAAAACTCACAATCTTTTAAGATGCTTATTTAAATTTAATTTGCTTCAAAAAAAGAAGGGTGGCAATATCATTTTTTTGTTTCTTTTAAGCAAATTTTTTGTCCCCTACCCCTTGTCAGAGGTTTTACTTTGATATGTACTCACACTGGGTTGGAGAACGTATAGTTTTTTAACTTATTGTATATTATAATACATTATACGTAAGTTATTTTTTATTTTATTTTTTTTATATAAGAATGTAGAATTTATTAAATTGATAAAATTTTAAAAATATTGACATAATTTTATTAACTATGATTAACATCTTATTATAGTGTATTTTTTAATTTGTTGAACCACCACCGATTGGGAATACAGGGTTCGGCAATAGTGCATCGGGCATCTGTAGCTCCTAGAATAAAAACTCTTTGTTTAAGTGTAAACCTAAAGTATGTACCAGGATGTATTTCAAGAAAATATTTTAACTTCTATAGAGTGGCTCAAAAAAGTGTGAGTGTATCGGGATGATTTTTTAAATGAAACAGCCTATATATTATTGCATTTTTAGCTTCGTTTCAGATCACTTTACATAATACTAAGATATGAGTAAATATTCTTGAGTTCTGCTTTAAGTTTTACGGTTCTGGTCCAGTTAATGGAGTGTTCTCTCCTTTTCTAGTAAAACAGTCTGCTTTTTTATTGCCTTCTATCCCCTGGTGAGCTGACTTTATATATTCTTTGCCTAACTTGTTCGGTTTTTTTGTTTAATCTATTTTCAAAAAAGTCTAGTTCTGTTTTAAGTAAAACATAATTTCTGTTCAATATAAGAAACCGAGAAAATAATTTATTTCTAATTAAGACATTCCTGTATTTTTTAATTAAACTTTATTTGATAAAGTAAATATCTCTAATTTATACTTAGCTGTAGAAAGTAGTGAAAACTTTGTTACACACTTCAATTTATCTCGCAAATTTGTTAAAAATCTAAATTACTTTATTCGTGCATGATTTGCACTTAATAGCTTCAAGTCTTAAAACGTCAAATTACTTCTGGCTGAATGTTTAATTAAACTAGCTAGCTGTTAAAGTTTCTGATAAAAAAGTTACTTTAAAACATTTTTTTTTCTTAAGCGTGTTGTCATCAGGTGGTTCCATTCGATTTACTACGTTGTAATAAATAAACCTACTAACTTGTAATTAAAATAAACTTCTTTTACTATTTTTTCCTACACCGGATATTTCTTAAAAGTGGCTCTAAACACTTTTGATTTGGTATGTTGGTATATGACATTAATTAGGATTTATTAACGTATTCAATTGTTTTCGATCATTTCCTGTTTGACTGGAAATCACTAAAGCTTTTGATTTTTAAATGGCACCCTCGGTATTTTTTTTACTTTATTCGAAGGAAAATGACACTCTGAATAGAATGATATTTACTGCTGATTCAATAAATTATATTTCCTTCAAAAAGTAAATAAATTAATACTTTTGTATTTTTAGGCAAGTATTATGCTTCTTTCAGGACCTCGCAGTTAAGGGAATAAATTAATGGTTTCAATTACACTTTCTACTTTTTAGTTTACGATCATTCAGAATGTTTAAAAAACACAATTAAAATTAATAGAATATCTTAGCAACAGCTTGCGGTAGTCAGTGGAATCCACAGAGAATGGCTAATATATAGCTTATAAAACAATCAACTTTTGATTTCTAACCACAATTTCTCTTGGTTAGGTTAGGTTAGGCAAGCAAATTTTGAAGTATAATTAGTAGAAAAGTCAAAAGTGTTAACTTTTTCTACTAATTGAAAATGACTACCACTAATTCAGACGTTCTGAATGCTTACATTGAAATTAAAGGAACAAACTTCTAGGTTAATTGAAACCACTAATTTATTCCACTAATTGCGAAGTTCTGAATGAAACTTTTCAATCGAATTTGTTTGCCAAAGATTTCATTTTACCAAAGAATTTGACAGTGTAATATGTGTTATTTTATAAAATATTGTATATTAACACTCTCAAATTTTTAATCAAATCTTTTATAAAAGAAATTTGATAGTATAATACTGGCATTATACCTATGATAAATTAATTCAATAAATCGATTTAATTATTTTTTACCAATATTTATTTTAATAAGTTTTTAAAAATCTTTAACAATTTTTTATGGAACATTTAGTCTCAAACTTTTTAAATTTTGAAGTTACACGATTTTGAAAATTACAACCTAATTAATATATGAAATAAAAGTGTGTTACGTAATAAAGTGAAATAGGTACTCCAGTTGGATTTAAATTGCTTTTATTCTTTGTTATACGAAATTTCGAGTAGTAAAAATTTTTCAGTTGTGATCAAACAAAAAAAGTGCGTTAGATATCTTTTTAATTATTCATTTGTTAATAATTTTTAACTACCTAATTATTTTTATATGTATTATGCTGTTTTATATAAAAATATGTTAACTCTGAAAATTATATTTATGAAACAAACTTGTATATTACAAACAGTAGTGTGATACAAGTTAACTATTATGTGTAGCATTATTAAACTTATGTAACGAGTTAAAGTAATAGTTAATTATGGAGGAAAATTTATTAATTTCCCGTATGATTTAATAAAATTCCTATTTGTTTATTTAAAGTTACTTAAATTTTTTAACTTGTAAAAACTTTCTTAAAAAAAGTTTTTTTAATTAAAATATATCAATTGTAAATTTTATGGGTAAAAATGGAAGGATCGTGCATAGGATCATACATGGAAAACAAAAACCAATAGGTTTCAATAAGCCAAAAGCAAATAACCAAACTTTATGATTATGTCTTATTTTCAAAATACCATATATAATCAGAGATTCAACCAATGCCTTATACAATACTATAATCAATAATTTTCTATTACATTCTCTAAAAATATAAAATTTATAAATCAGACATATCATTTTTTTACCGAGATCTAGTACATGATCAGTCCACTTAAGATTTTAATTAACACCCTTTTGTCAATATCCTGCGTTTCAAAAACAATGTTGAATCTAACTATTTATTTATTTTACTGCATATTGTGTAATATCCATAAAACGATTTTACAAAAATTACCAGCGTAAATAAAAAAAAAAACAATAACCCGAGATAAGCATATCATAATAAAATAAAGTTTAATTAACTAACGGAGGAATATTGTCCTGTATGTAGAAACGCATATTTGAACACAAAGCCGATTATCTACCTAAAACAGAGAGTTAGCATTGTTGCTGTAGCAAACAATAGCCTGTTGCGGGATTTATACATTTTTTAAACCAGATTCTGTGAGAAAACTATGTGTTTTGTTCGTACAGCGAAATGTTAAAATGCCCTACATGCGGTCTTGTATTATAACAAGATGGACGTATAATTACTTAATTTTTGGAACTATGATTTGCATTTCTTTACATATTGAAAAATAAAAACACTAAATCACCACAATACACCAAAACACTTTTACTTTTACACTGGACGCGCGTTTCGCTAACCATGTTAGCATCATCAGCAGATGATTATAAACTAAAGTACAATCTACAAGGTGAGCGTTTATATACTCGCTCAGTGGGCCCGAGTGGGCGTGGCAAAATCTAGCCAACCGAGTCAGAGCCAACTGAGCGTAACAGTTAGATTTCCGCCACTAGAGTAGTAGGAACAAAGAACTTGAAGGAATTGGACCGTTGACTCTGTTCATACTATCTTTACATTTATTAATTCTGATGCTTTCATATGCATCTAATTGCCTGTAATTTGAGACTTGTTTAATTAATTTTAAATTATTAAGATCTATACAATGTTCTTTATCAACAATATGTTCGGCAACGCAAGATTTATCCGGTCTACCATATCTTATCTGAGCTAAATGTTTTTTAAATCTAGTTAATATTGATCTTCTAGTTTGCCCAACATATTTCTGATTACAATCTTTACAAGAAATTTCATAAATACCTGACCTTTCCAGTGGAGTTGTTTTATCCTTTGGATTACCTAATAATTATTGTAATTTATTATTAGCACTATACACAAGTTTATAATTGACATTCTTAAAAATTCCTTTTAGACCACGGGATAACTCTCTATCAAACGGCATTAAAAAATATTTAGACGTATCTTTCTCCACTTGAAAAGTCGAATTTTCAGAAATCATTAACCTATACCTACGTTTTCTAATTAATTTATCAACTAGTGAAGGAGAATATCCATTACACTCAGCTACATCCCTAATATTGTGTTCTATTTCATATCTTTCGTTGGAAAGTGGGAAACTAAGTAATCTATGAACTAAGAAATTTAAACTAGCCATTTTATGTTCAACACTATGATATGATTCATTAGGAATATATCTGCGTGTGGTCGTATTTTTCCTATAGATATCAAATTCCAGGCAATTATTAATATTTCTAATAACTAATACATCTAGAAATGGTAATCTGTCGTTGTTCTCAATTTCATGCGTAAATTTAATGGAAGGAAAACGATTATTTAACTTAGAAATAAATTATCTATAGTGTCTGAATGTGTGTCAAAAACAGCAAAAATATCATCCACATACCTAAACCATACTCTTGGAAAATACCCAAACTGATTCTTAGCCTCCACTTCAAACCTGCTCATGAATAAATTAGCCAAAAATGGAGACAATGGATTACCCATTTCTGTACCTTCCCGCTGTTCAAAAAAGTTGTTATTAAATTGAAAACAATTTTGTTTCATACATAACGATGTAAGCTCAATATATTCACTCACAGTTTTGTTGTCGAGACCATTTGCGTTCAGTAATTCCTTTAAGTAGCCTAAAATATGTGGAATTGGAACACTTGGGAACAACGAAGATACATCAAAGTAGACCAAAATTTCACCTTCATGCAATGTTATATCTTTAATTTTGTTAATGAATTCAATATTATTTTTAACTGAGAAAGAAGGTTCATGATCAGGTAAATTTTCGAACTCCCTTGATAATCATTTTGCCAAATTATAAGTCGGAGAACCTACAGCCGAACAATTGGGCGCATAGACTTGTCCGGTTTATGAATTTTTGGCAAAGCATACAATTTTGGTAATGAGGGATTGGATACTTGCAATTTCCTCTTTAAAGAAAGATCAATAAGGGTGTTACATTCTTTTAGAGTTTTTTTAACGTCTGCTACCATCTTAGACAAAGGATTCTTTTTCAAATTTATGTAGGGGCCATTATCGATTAAGTTGTTAACCTTATCGTAATAGTCTTTTTTATCTAATATAACAACCTTATTTCCCTTATCAGCTTTTAGGTAGAAACAATCTTTGTTACGCAAACTCTTGACAATATTGTGCTCCTTGTTAGATTTTAATGATTTACTTGAAACGATATTTTTTGATAACTGATTTCTACAAGCCTCTCTTGCAAATACTTTAGAAGCCTCGGGCAAGTGCTGAATAGCAGTTTCAACACCAACGACGATTTCCTCCAAAGCGCTACCAGAGTTGGGCAATGCAAACTTTAAACCTTTGTTTAATAAACTGAGCTCTTGTTTATCAAAAGTCTGCGAAGAAAGATTCTCTACTATGTTTATGTCTCTTTGGAAAACATGTTTGTTTTTAGAGCTTTTTAATTTTTTAAACTTACTATTCAAAATGGACATTTTTTTAACAAATTTTGAATTGATAACCACAAACATATTTCTCTGAAAGAGACACCAACATTCATACTCTACATTAGTTAGCTTATAAGTAAGTTTTTTGTAAAGTCCATAGGCTTCAATTTCAAGCCTACTTCGTTTACTATACAGAAATTTGATTTCTAAATCAAGCCATTTTTGTTTTGCAATTTTCTCTACCTTATCACTAACGTTACTTTTCGGAATATCAACTTTAATAAAACTAGGATAAACTGAATTGGCTTTGCATGATTTAAGAAACCAAATATCTGCACCTAATAACCTAATCTTAGTACTAAACTTACGATAAAGATTCAGTTCCGTTGACCGTGAAGCCATCGAAGATTACAGTTGAGGGTTGGAACCTTTGGTGTTAAACAGCAAAATAAAAACACTAAATCACCACAATACACCAAAACAATTTTACTTTTACACTGGACGCGCGTTTCGCTAACCATGTTAGCATCATCAGCAGATGATTATAAACTAAAGTACAATCTACAAGTTGAGCGTTTATATACTCGCCCAGTGGGCACGAAGTGGGCGTGGCAAAAACTAGCCAACCGAGTCAGAGCCACTGAGCGTAACAGTTAGATTTCCGCCACTAGAGTAGTAGAACAAAGAACTTGAAGGAATTGGACCGTTGACTCTGTTCATACTATCTTTACATTTATTAATTCTGATGCTTTCATATGCATCTAATTGCCTGTAATTTGAGACTTGTTTAATTAATTTTAAATTATTAAGATCTATACAATGTTCATTATCAACAATAATATGTTCGGCAACGCAAGATTTATCCGGTCTACCATATCTTATCTGAGCTAAATGTTCTTTAAATCTAGTTAATATTGATCTTCTAGTTTGCCCAACATATTTCTGATTACAATCTTTACAAAAAATTTCATAAATACCCGACCTTTCCAGTGGAGGTGTTTTATCTTTTGGATTACCTAATAATTATTGTAATTTATTATTAGCACTATATAGAATATCCATTACACTCAGCTACATTCCTAATGTAATCTCTTTCTATTTCATATCTTTCGTTGGAAAGTGGGAAACTAAGTAATCTATGAACTAAGAAATTTAAACTAGCCATTTTATGTTCAACACTATGATGTGATTCATTAGGAATATATCTGCGTGTGGTCGTATTTTTCCTATAGATATCAAATTCCAGGCAATTATTAGTATTTCTAATAACTAATATATCTAGAAATGGTAATCTGTCGTTGTTCTCAATTTCATGCGTAAATTTAATGGAAGGAAAACGATTATTTAATTTAGAAATAAAATTATCTATTGTCTGAATGTGTATCGAAAACAGCAAAAAATATCATCCACATACCTAAACCATACTCTTGGAAAATACTCAAACTGATTCTTAGCCTCCACTTCAAACCTGCTCATGAATAAATTAGCCAAAAATGGAGACAATGGATTACCCATTGCTGTACCTTCCCGCTGTTCAAAAAAGTTGTTATTAAATTGAAAACAATTTTGTTTCATACATAACGATGTAAGCTCAATATATTCACTCACAGTTGAGTGAATATATTGAGTTTACATTACATATTCACTCACAGTGAGTGAATATATTGAGCTTACATCGTTATGTATGAAACAAAATTGTTTTTAATTTAATAACAACTTTTTTGAACAGCGGGAAGGTACAGCAATGGGTAATCCATTGTCTCCATTTTTGGCTAATTTATTCATGAGCAGGTTTGAAGTGTATTTTCCAAGAGTATGGTTTAGGTATGTGGATGATATTTTTGCTGTTTTTGATACACATTCAGACACCATAGGTAATTTTATTTCTAAGTTAAATAATCGTTTTCCTTCCATTAAATTTACGCATGAAATTGAGAACAACGACAGATTACCATTTCTAGATATATTAGTTATTAGAAATATTAATAATTGCCTGGAATTTAATATCTATAGGAAAAATACGACCACACGCAGATATATTCCTAATGAATCACATCATAGTGTTGAACATAAAATGGCTAGTTTAAATTTCCTAGTTCATAGATAACTTAGTTTCCCACTTTCCAAAGAAAGATATGAAATAGAAAGAGATTACATTAGGAATGTAGCTGAGTGTAATGGATATTCTCCTTCACTAGTTGATAAATTAATTAGAAAACGTAGGTATAGGTTAATGATTTCTGAAAATTCGACTTTTCAAGTGGAGAAAGACACGTCTAAATATTTTTCGATGCCGTTTGATAGAGAGTTATCCCGTGGTCTAAAAGGAATTTTGAAGAATGTAAATTATAAACTTGTGTATAGTGCTAATAATAAATTACAACAATTATTAGGTAATCCAAAGGATAAAACACCTCCACTGGAAAGGTCGGGTATTTATGAAATTTCTTGTAAAGATTGTAATCAGAAATATGTTGGGCAAACTAGAAAATCAATATTAACTAGATTTAAAGAACATTTAGCTCAGATAAGATATGGTAAACCGGATAAATCTTGCGTTGCCGAACATATTGTTCATAAAGAACATTGTATAGATCTTAATAATTTAAAATTAATTAAACAAGTCTCAAATTACAGGCAATTAGATGCATATGAAAGCATCAGAATTAATAAATGTAAAGATAGTATGAACAGAGACAACGGTCCAATTCCTTCAAGTTCTTTTTCCTACTACTCTAGTGGCGGAAATCTAACTGTTACGCTCAGTTGGCTCTGACTCGGTTGGCTAGATTTTGCCACGCCCACTCGGGCCCACTGAGCGAGTATATAAACGCTCACCTTGTAGATTGTACTTTAGTTTATAATCATCTGCTGATGATGCTAACATGGTTAGCGAAACGCGCGTCCAGTGTAAAAGTAAAAGTGTTTTGGTGTATTGTGGTGATTTAGTGTTTTTATTTTGCTGTGTAACACCAAAGGTTCCAACCCTCAACTGTAATTTACATATTCAGGGTGATCCGAACTGTTTTCCAGAAACTTTGCCAGCATATTCTGCAGATAAAAATAAGTAAAAAAGTTCGTATAAATGTATGTCCCAAAAAGCTGAGTTTCAGCATTTTGTACAGGATGTAGGAGTTTAATTTTTATTTAGATTTTTTCCAAATAATTTCTGAAGTTAACGTCAATATTTGGATGAAAATTAGCGCATGAGAGTTTTTCGACATGAGAAATTTGATTTTGATATTAATATAACTCCCATTTGTAGGTGGCGCCACCTACATGTATTTTAACTGTTTTGAAGAGTAATAACTTTTCGTCCGTATCTGTATAAAAGTACTGAGTGAAAAATTATACATTTCCGTGCCTTTTTACATAAAAAATGTCCCTTGGTGAAAATCACTACGAGTAACCGTTTTCAAGATATTTAGAATGGAAATAGTCAATACATGTCATTATTGGTAAAAAATAAACAAGTTGAGTAGATAGTTATTTGACTAAAATAATATTCGGGTAATTTTTAACTTTTTAAATTAATCCTAAACTTTTCCGCAAAAAATGCCGATAAAACAGTTTCTGTTGAACTTTTGGCACAAAAACATTTAAAATTTATGATTTTAGTCTAATAACTATTTAGTCAACATGTTTAATTTATCAATGATGACAGGTATTGATAATTTCGATTCCAAATATCTCGAGAACCATTACTCGTAGCGATTTTTTCAAAGAGACCTTTTTTACGTAAAAAATGTCGTAAATGTATAAATTTTTACTCAGTAGTTTTTTACAGGTGCGGACGAAAAGTTATTACTCTTCAAACCAGTTAAAAAAATATATAGGTGACGGCCTCTACAAGTAAGAGTCATATTGACATCAAAATCCAAATTTCTCATGTCAAAAAACTCCCAAACACCAATTTTCATCCAAATATTTACGTTACTTCATAAATTATTTGGAGAAAATCGAAATAAAAATGGAACTTCTACACCGAATTTTAGGACATATATTTATACGAACTTTTTTACTTGTTTTTATCTGCAGAATATGCTGCTGAAGTTCGGATCACCCTGTATAGTAGTATTTATTACTTAATGATGATAATATACTATAATGTTTTTTTAAATTCTATATTTTATATATTATTTGTTTTAAATTGTTTTATTTTTTTAATTTGAAGTATAATATATAGGTATAGGTAGTAAAATGTGGTTTAGAATAATAAATTATTATAGTTTAAAGTTTCAGATTAAATTATTCAAATAGAGATATCATTTTGTTAGCTGAGATAAATCGTAAAATTTGTGCTATATTGAAATTAGATAAACAAGTAAGGTGTTAATTGATTATATTAATTATGATTAATTAATTATAATAAAGTTATAGTTAATATCTGCTAATAATACAAATAGTATCAATAGTATCACGCTAAGTCAATATTTAATTATTCATTTCTATCCAATTATTTGCCATAAATTTTGTGCAAACAGGTTTCCAGGATGTACAGGGTGAGTCAACGATAGAGTAAAGTTAATTATTTCATTTGTTTTGAGAATTATTAAAAAATGTTAAGTAGAAAACTTATAGGGAAGGTTGAGACGCAAATTTTAAAATTATTACAGAATATATGGTTTTTTGAAATATAACCCCTATTTTTTATTTTATTTTTGGATTATGCGTACAATTTTATAAATATATAATGTTAGATACCTAAAATTAATAGTTTTTGTAATATTTTAACTTGTTAAAACAAAATGTTAGATCTCAGTGTCATAATATAAATTGTCAGTGGTGCTACTGTTTTTGGAGTTGGAGTACTAACATTTTGTACGATACTTTGTTTTCGTTGACTCACCCTGTACAAATCTGAAGTTATTTATACTTTGCTTCAATGAAATCAATTTTTTTACAACTAAGTTTATTTTTTTAATAACTATTAATTTATTTAGTAAGATTATTTATATTTCCATAGTCCACCTGGTTTTTGAGATTCAAAACATTAAAAATTGATCACTATTCCCATATGACCGGTAACAGTACGTTATGTGCGTATGTGTAATATCAAAATGCGTAAACAAAATAGTCTAAACTGTAAATTAGATCAAAGTAAGAAAGGTAATTAATAACTTTGTTACGGAAAGGTTTAACAATGAGTATCAAGCTCCAGGAAATTAGAACCATTCATCGAAGAGTTAATTGTTTCTGAAAATTCAGAGTCTGAATTAAATAGTGCTAGCAAACTTATTGATTTACTCGAACCAGGAAATACATTTATGTATGTAGGATATGTAAATGCATGTATGTGTGAATATGCAATTTCGTATTTAGATAACAATAAATAGATATTATCTAACCTGCCAATCAGGTATATTAATAGGATAATAATAATAATCTTTATTTCTCAATCATGATTTTGATACTCCTTATATTGTATAATATGTAGTAACCTAATTAATACAGTTATTTATAAACTGAATGGGAGATTAGAAACATTAGAAACATCTGCATACAAATATCTTGGAATGTTACAAACGGGGCAGATCAAGGATAAGGAAATGAAGACCAGAATAAAAAATACTTACCTAAATCGGGTGAAAACAGTTTGTAAAACATACTTACCGGACAGACAGAAGATTGCAGCAGTCAATGGATGGACAATTCCTCTCCTGGCGCACACAATGGCGCACTGGGTCTTGAAATTATCCAAAACAGAGCTGCAGGAAATAGACAGAGCTACTAGGAGAATATTATCAAAGTTCAGATGGCATCATCAGTCGTCTTTAGAAATCAGGTTGTATCTCCCCAGGATCCATGGGGGGAGAGGACTTATGAATGTAGAAAGAGCATGCAACAGACAAAATAACAAACTAGCAACCTATTTTATGCAAAGGGATACCTACATGGATTACAACCTGGCTTCCCATATTCCAACGGAAGTTCCATCGGTTCAGGAACTGAGGGAACTTCGAGGAAAAGCTCTGCATGGAAGATATGCCAACGGAAGCCAGGTAGAAGGAATTGATAAAAGTGGATCTATACAATTCCTTACAAACATTGCCTCATGGGAGAAACCGAGGGCTTCATATGTGCAATACAAGATCAAGTGGTTAGCACTAGATCATACAGGAGGCACATTTTAAAACAAAATATACCAACTGACAAATGTAGAGTATGTCATAAGATTAGCGAATACATCAAACACATCAGCTTTGGATGTGAGAGTCCACTACACGAAAAGACACAGACCAGACAGAGACACAAATATCAAGAACCCTGAAAAGAACTATTATGAATGCAGGCTACAAGAATTAGAGGAAAAACGAACATCATAAAGTATACTGGAATACGCAAATACACATAGACAGATCAGTAGTTCATAATAAGCTGGACATTGTTTGGATACTTTTTATCATATTTGGATACTACTTAATCGACGTAGCTATACCACTAGATCACAACGTAGTCAAAACTGCAAGGGAAAAGGTATCAAAACTTGGCTTTTGATATGAGGCAAACCCATCGTCTAACAGCAACCCCAGTAATACCACTCATCATTTCAAGCAATGGTCTGGTTCACTTTAATTTTGAGAAGAACTTAAAGGAGCTGAAACTACCAGAAAAAATCATAAGTCAATATATTAAAGCAGCTATTTTGGGTACGGTGAACATAGTCCGCAGAGTAATGAACATGGAGCCTTGAATGGAAATATTCCGGCGACATGACATAAGGTACAACCGATAGAATCGTAACAAAAAAAAATCTTTATTTCTCAAGTCATGCATGATTTTTATACTTCTTATATTAAATAATATCGTAGTAACTTAATACAAATATTTATAAACTGCTAGACGTAATGTGTTTATAGTTATTTTTTATACAAGACGATAAAATGGTATTTTATCGTCGACGGAAAAGATTAATTTGTTTGAATTAATTTCGGGAGACGATAATGCAATTTTATCGTCGTGTATAAAACAATATTCTTTTCCATAGCGAGTTACGTTTTAAAATATATTCAGAAATTATTATTTCAATGAATTTATTTCGAGTAGAAAAAATATTGTGCTGGGTTGGTGTTGGTTTCTATGTAATTTGACAAATAAATAAAGCTGTCTCTTTAGTTGTTAGTTTTGAGTCCATATTTTTTAATTCTCTTTCGTGTTGCTGATTGAATTGGAGCCAGAAATGGCTCAAAACTAAATAAGTAAATTACCAACAGATATTCAGGCTGAGGCGACAAACGCCATATCCAAGCTACTTCCATTTAAATCGCGAATAACTTATGAAAAGGAATACAAAAATTTTCAAAAATGGAAGCAATTAAAAAACGTGCGAGAAGAAATAAAGGTTTTAACCTATCCTCGCTGTTAAAGAATCATTTAATCTACCCTTGCGGTTAAAGTGCTATTTTATCTACTATTTTTGATAGATATAAGGCAATTTAAACAGTTGCTACGGAACAAATAAATATAGACAAATGAAGATGTTTTTCCTACCAATGGTTGGACAATTTGAATTTTTTCTATTTTGAAAGAAATCTACTTAAGCTGATAGTTTTTAAATCTCTTGAGCTAGTGATAGATCTGAGTGGCATCTTTGTGAATTTATCTTTGTTAAGAACTCTAAACATTTTGTAGATATACTTAAGATCGTAGAATTAGGTCCTCAAACAAATTTGTCAGTTTTGACGTAGAAAATTTATACACCAATGTCCCTTTAAAGAAATCGTTAGATATCGTCGACGAGGGATGACGTAACGTTTTCCGAAAGGACTTCGCTGCCTTTTAGGGGAGTGATGGCTTGAGATGCTGTCTGTATAATCCAAGTATGGAAATTTTGACAATATAGCAATCATCAGCACTCATAAAACGCTCTGATGCAGGTATTCTTAGTGGTGAACCTCATGCTTGACTGTACCCAACTAATTCACAGGTTAATGCTCGGCTCTAGTATATTAAGCTCAGTAGTTTCAGGATTTAGTTTAGATCACGCTTGATAATGGTCAGTGATACTTCTGACCGAAATGTTGTGTAAGCAAAATAAATAAAGACAATGGAACTCCGAAATTATTTTAGTTTTAATACTGAATCATTGTCTACCACATTCAAAGTATCTCTTCATTTCTGTAATAATTATAATAACTTCGCATTTACACGGCATCATAATTATAAAGGAATAATCTCCCATTTCTAAATAATTATTAATGAAGTTTTTATACCGGGACCATTTTACGAAAAGAAAATCTGTCGTCGATGGAGTTGGAAAATATTTATTTGCCTTTTCTTGGTTTTTGTAAAAGTGAAATGTTAAAGCATTTAGCAAAATATAGACACCCAAAATCTCATTCAAATATTAATAACAGTTCTTAAAATATCTGAAAAAATGTTATTATTTTTTTAAAGTTGAAACTAAAGGTAAATGTGTCCAATGAACTTATTTTGATTGCAAAAATACGTAGTAGTTCTATGTCCACGGAGTATTGGGACACCCTGTATATAAAAATGTCTAATTTATCACATCATTTCAGTTCAGCTGTTTTTTAAAATTATGCTAATTATTATGGAGGTAAGAAACTTTTATCCAAGATTTTTTTAAATAAGGGCCTTTTTATGCGATTTCATTGAAAACCCTAAAATATGTATTTAGGTGCGTAATACGGCTTTTAAGAAATTTGAATAAATACATATATTATCCATTAATCCTGTAATTTAAAATTCTATATACCTAGAAGTTTTCATTAATTTCACTTTTCATCGAAGCATTGTGCAACATTCTGATAATATAAAACTCTCTTTAGAGAATTTCGAAATAACCAAAAAATTGAAAATGTGGAGTTATTTATTTCATTCAATAAATACCTACTTCTGAGTTTTACGGCACTAGAAGAGAATTTTGAAAATATATGTTACATATTTTAGTATTAAAAAAGTATATTTTCTTCTAGTGACAAAAAATCCAGAAGTCTTTTTTAAGAGATGAATCCCCTACAAAGTTATAGACATTATTTATTCATTTTATTTCTTAAATTCTATTTTTAAATGTATTTATATCTATTAAATATTTTGCTTTTAGTGATTTGTGAGATATTTCAAGTGGTAAAAGTCTATCTAGAAAACCAATTTTGGAAATTATTGCTTGTTTATTAATTCTCTTACCTACCTTTAAATATTTGTATACTCTAAAGTGAGAAAAATGTTTACCCACATGTAAATCTGGAGTTTATTGGTAATATTAAAATTAATACCACTGTGCTTCATTAATGAAGTAGAACTTAATATGTGTTTACTGTACACTATTTTCAATGCAATGTAAACTGTTTGCTAGATGCTGTTTTAATATATATGGTATTAAATCATTAATTTGCTTTGGAATTATGTTTTTTATATATTTGCAACTTACAACGAAATTAAATTATTTGTTCTGCAATATTTTCAAAAGAGTGTTTCTATATTTAAAGTTCTATATTCTAGAAATATTTATAAGTTCGTATGTGGTATACATAATATATGTATAATTTAATTTCGTATTTAGGGTTAATATTATGTTTTAATAAATAGTAGTAGCTAATCGTGTCTCAGAAAAAACTGTAACTCCATAACTTAATAATGTTTGTTTAAAGGTGGTAGACAATAATAAACTTTTTAATTTTTTCAGATAATAAAACGAGATTTGGTATATTAGTATATGATATAAATCAGGATTGATTGACGTTTTCAGTTAGTTCACCAAATTATTCTTCCCGTTTCACCAAAAATGATTACAACTTTTGTAATCACTTTTGTTTTAAATGGTATCCTTTATATTTTTTACTTTATTTGGTAGAAAATTACATGCTGATGTGAATGACATGTCATATGTCAATGTTTGACATTTTTTCTTAAACATATTATTTTAAATTTCAATGCAGAGTGCCATGGCTGTGTTAAAACCAATAATTTTTAATCAAAGAGCCTTGGAAAAACGCATTTCATGGTTTAATATTTTTCCTGATGTAGCCAATGAACAGGGACCCCAATGGTATTCTTAACCGTTACTCATTTTTTCAAATGTAACGAGGGTAGCTCATCAGCATATTTGGAAAAATATTTTTTAACGAATAATTTAGTACCACATTCTTGGTATTACAAGTCAAATTGTCATTATGAGCACAACCAATAGTCCAATCAGTGTGGGGGCATTATAGGCATCTGCCATACAAAAGGTGGTGTAGTAGTAATTTTTTAATATGTTGTTAAGGTTTAGGTCTTCATGAAAAATCCAAGTTTTCGACCTTGGGATGCGACCGCTCGAGCGAGCCTACCCCCGCAAACCAGGAAAAGGCAAAATTAATAGTTTAAATGGCTGTAACACGATATCGTCAATCTTCAACCAAGGAAAAATGAAGTTTTGTTCGCTTCTCCAGAAAACAGCGGGACTCAGTGGCACCATTAGCATTTTTAAACATCAGGATGCAACACCAGAGGACATCGCAGATACTGGAGCACGCTTTCTCGTTGCTTTGTATGGTGGCAACATGGAAAAAGACACCTTACAAGAAATCCGCTACCAACGTTTTGCTAGATCAACCACAAAAAGTAAATCCAATCTTGCTTCATTGCCAGCAACGAAGGATGCTGCGCGGTATCATTCTTTTAGGACATATTATCAAGTCCAGAAAGGGTATGGAATCGAGAAAAAAACTGAAGACTGGGGCTGGAAACTGGGCAGCAATGGGCTTGTTCGACTCACCATGACAAAACAAGCAGCACCCGACAACTTATTGAAATTCATTTCATGCACTTGTAGAAAAGGATACGACGCAGCATGTGGTTGCAGGAAAGCTAGGTTGAAGTGTTCCGTTGTATGTGGTTTCTGCAGTGGTCAGTCATGCGAAAATGTCCCGGAGATTCACATCGACATTGAGGACGAAGATGACGAAGACTTAACAATGGAAGAGCAATATATTTTCATAAGTACCGATTACGATGACACCGAAGGCAATACTCAAAACGTTATTAATAACCGACCGGACCATCAAAGAAAAGAAAACGGTAATAAAGCGCCATGGCACCACCTTATTTTTCAGTTTTTTTTATGTTGTGCGTTATATTTCAATGAGACACATGAAGGTTCTAACATATTTTTTTCGCTCCGTAGCACCGTGGCACTACCTCACCAGCCGCTGCTGTTTATACCTGTGTAAAAAATAGCGAGAATGTCGGAAAAATTACAAAATTGGGGAGTTTTTTTATTTTTTTGGAAACTATGTTCAACTTTTCGTCACTGTACAGGGTGGGTCAAATTCGACGCTTTTAAATGGAAACACCCTTTTCTATAGGAGATAGACAAAAACTAATATCGGTGTCTGAGCTTAATTTTTCTCAAAAACATGATGGTGAAAACCGCATATCGATATCTGTTACCGTTTCGGAGTTACGGGGTGTTTTTCAAAAATATGCATTTTTAACAAATCGCTGTAACTTTTTTGCTATGGAAAATTTTGTTTTTTTATGAAAACATTTCCAAAGCACTTTTTTACGTAGAATTTAATGGTTTAAGTATATTTTTTTTAAAATTAATAATTTAAGAATTATCAACAGAAAATTTGATTTTTTATATGGGACACCCTGTATATTTTTAATTTATTGAAAAGAATTTAAAATTAGCTTTCCAAAAATATAACACACTTGATATTTTGCTCAATTCCTCTTCGAGATGTAGAGTATATAAAAATTCGCCCTCTTTAAATAAGTAGGCTTTGAACGGCACCGGCTGTAATGCAAAAAAATTCCAGCTGTAAGCATTAATTAAAACGAAAATAATATTTGCTATGAGAGATGCAGAATTTTATATCAATTTAAAATATATTTAACCAACATCAACACATTTAAACTATATCTAATAACAATAAAAATAAATAGCAAACCAAGACATGAGATTTTGCTACAGGTGTTCGACATATCAACCGTCTTCTGTTATGGACAGACGGGTCAGTTTTTGAACATTTCTCCCGGAATTCATTAACTCAGTAGGGATGAAAGATACCCTCTCATAACTGCTAAGTATTTTTAATTCTTGTCTAGATTATATGGAAGAATAAGGAACCTTTATTCTTCCGCAAATATATCCATAGGATTAGATCCATGGGTACTAAGTTAGGCGGCCTCGACGGCCAATGGCTGGGATCTTGGTTAGCTATTCAATTATTCTTGAAATTGACTGCAAAAATTTTGCTGATAACTTCAGCGTTCAGAGGCGGTGCATCGTCTTGCTGGAAATATAATGTTTTCAAGTTCCATTAAGGGCATATCATCAATCAGGGGTCCAAAGCCTACTAGTTAAAAGTGGCGAACTTTTAAAAATTCTGTATTTCGAAGGGGATTATAACAAAATATCAAGTGTGCTATATTTTTGGAAAGGTAATTTTAAATTCTTTTCAGTTAATTAAAAATATAGAGGGTGTCCCAAATAAAAAATCAATTTTTCTGTTGATAACTCTTAAATTATTAATTTAAAAAAAATATACTTAAACCATTAAATTCTACGTAAAAAGGTGCTTTGGAAATGTTTTCATAGAAATACAAAATTTTCCATATCAAAAAAGTTACAGCGATTTGTCAAAAATGCACATTTTTGAAAAACGCCCCGTAACTCCGAAACGGTAACAGATATCGATGTGCGGTTTTCACCATCATGTTTTTGATGAAAATTGAGCTCCGGACACCGATATTAGTTTTCATCTATCTCCCATAGAAAAGGATGTTTCCATTTAAAAGCGTCGAATTTGACCCACCCTGTACCTTCTATCCAAGATGGCGGCTTGAGCGGTCCCACCCCAAGGTCGAAAACTAGGATTTTTTGTCAAGACCCAAACCTTAACAACATAGAAAAAAATTACTACTACACCACCTTTTGTATGGCAAAACACGCCACTGACTGGACTACAATTGCACTCTAGATTGAAATTTGTAATGCTTTAATTTAAAAGTTCCAGAAATTTGTTAACGATACGTTTTTATAGTTTTTTAGAAATCCATATTATAAAGAGTATTTGTTATAAATTATATTCTTATTTACCCTATTTTTACTATTTTAAAATGTTAAAGAAGAACATAATATAGGGTGAGTTTTCTACGATGTTCTCTATGGGTGTCTCGGAAACTACTGGAGATAGAGAGTCGCTTAAATAGGAAAAAAAACTGCAGTTTTGTGGGTCATACATATGCGCCTTTCGGATTTTTGAAATAGTTTATGGCTTACGAGATATTTCGAAAAAACAATTTTTTGTAATTTCGGTCACATCCTGTTTCACCGGAAATGACTACAACTTTTGATTTTTAAATGGCACCCTGGGTATTTTTTCACTTTATTCGATAGAAAATAACACTCTGAATAGAATGACAACTATCATATGTCAACTTTTGACATTTTCGCATATGGTTTATTTGAAATTATAACTTGCGTGACCAAAGCAAACGAAATACCAAGTGTGTAGTATTAAATTATTCGTAAAAAATGCTTTTTCCAAATATGCTAACGAGCCACCATCGGCATCGTACCATTTGAAAAAATTGAGATATGATTGAAAATACGATTTCAGCATTTTCTAGCTGGCCAGGCCAAGACACTAAAACATTTCAAGGGTTCCTGATTAAGAATTAGTGTTTTTAACATAGCCATGACCCTCTAGATTGAATTTTAAAATACGATTTTTTATTAAGCGAGAATGTTAAAAGTTGACATATGATATGTCAAAAGTTGACATATAATAGTTGTCATTCTATTCAGAATGTCATTTTCTATCGAATAAAGTAAGAAAATACCGAGGGTGTCACTTAAAATTCAAAAGTTGTAGTCATTTCCGGTGAAACAGGAAGTGATCAAAAACAATTTAATATGTCAATCAATCATAATGTATCTATACTATACTAATAACTACTAATTAGTCATATACTAACATACCAAATCTCGTTTTTTTATCTGAAAAAATAAAAAAGTGAGTTATAGGGGTGAGCCACTTTTGAGACGCACCCGGTATAACACAAATATATGTTTTTTTTAAATGGAAACCATAGTGACTTCATAAAAAGCGTAATTTTTTAAGTTTTCCAGCGATATAAGCCATAATATATTTTTTCCGAAAAATTACTGAGTAATAACCAATTCTAATACTATACATCTGCAGATAAAAATAAGTGAAAAAGTTCGTATAAATGTATGTCCTAAAATGGCTTAGTTTCGGAGATACAGGGTGTAGAAATTTCATTTTTATTTCGATTTTTTCCAAATAATTTCTGAAGCAACGTCAATATTTGGATGAAAATTGCTGTCTGGGAGTTTTTTGACATGAGAAATTTGATTTTGTTGCCAATATGACTCCTACTTGTAGAGTCTCTGTGTCTCTTGCTAAAAATCGCTACGAGTAATGGTTCTCGAGATATTTGGAATCGAAATTATCAATACCTATCATTATTGACATAAATTAAACATGTTGCCTAAATAGTTCTTAGACTGAAATGATAAATTTGAAATGTTTTTGGGCCAAAAGTTCAACAGAAACTGTTTTATCATTATTTTTTCGAAGAAAAATTTATGTACTATAAACTTTTATGTGCCTCGACTTTATGACCGACCCTGTATAGTTAAATTTATTACTCGCTAATAGATATTTAAAAATCCTATAACTTTTGTATTTAACTTTTTGCGATACCTCCTATATTTTACGTAATAATCGACCGTTTCCATACATAACAGCGACCCTGTATATTTAACAATAAACGCTAATTTCTTTAACATTTCAAGGATCCTCAGCAGATGATAAAACTGATCTAGTTTTAATTATCTGCTGATTATACTAAAATAAAACAGTATTGTTTTTTTTTTGCTATAATTAAATTCACAGTTCCTTATTAAGTAAACATTCTCTGAGAGTAAACATTTTCTCATCAAAGCTTACATTTTTAGATAAATTGTCCTAGAGTGAAATTGGTAGTCAATTTTTTGGTCCCACGTAGCTCTCAATAATCTCGACATAGTTTTATATTTTATGTGGCTTCTTCGCGTACAAATGTGTGTAAATATTTGCCGTTAAGACGTTTAAGACACGAAACTTATAATTTACATCAGAATGAATTTGATATTTTCAACTGCAGTTTGGTTTCAGTTTTAGAAAGTTTACTTTGTTGAGTTTAATTGTATTTTGTAAATTAGTTTTACTTTTATTGTTACAGGGTGATTCAGGCTTCCGAAAAACCTTACCTCTACCCGGTGCTTTTCAAAAGTGGCTCACCCCTATAACTTTTTTATTTTTTTAGATAAAAAAAACGAGATTAGGCATTTTAGTATACGACATAAATTAGAATTGATTGACGTATTCAATTGTTTTCGGTTACTTCCTGTTTTACCGGAAATGACTAAAATTTTTGATTTTTAAAGGGCACCCTCGGAATTTTTTTACCTTATTCGATAGAAAATGACACTCTGCATAGAATGACATATCATATGTCAACTTTTGACATTTTCACTTAAAGAAAACGTATTTTAAATTTTAATCTAGAGTGCCATGATTATGTTAAAAACACTAATTCTTAATCCAGGAGCCTTGGAAAATAGATTTGGTTAGGTTATCATCTAATGTTTTTAGTGTTTTGTCCTGACCAGTTAAAATATGCCCAAATCGTATTTTAATCATCTCAATTTTTTCAAATGGAACAAGGGTGGTTCATTTTTATTAGCATATTTGGAAAAGCATTCTTTTTCGAATAATTTGATACCACACACTTGGTATTTCGAGTAAAATTGTCGTTATGAACCGCATATAACAATTTCAAATAAACTATATGCGAAAATGTCAACAGTTGACATAAAATATGTCATTCTATTCAGAGTGTCATTTTCTATTTAATGAAGTAAAAAAATACCGAGGGTGTCATTAAAAATCAAAAATTGTAGTCATTTCCGGTGAAACAGAAAGTGACTGAAAACAATTGAATGCGTCAATCAATCCTAATTTATGTCATATACTAACAAACCAAATCTCGTTTATTTATATAAACAAATAAAAAAATTATAGTGGCGAGCCACTTTTGAGACGGACCCAGTATATTAGGTTTTTGGTTTTGATGTGATTTTTATTGAAGTTGTTTTTTACATAATATGGGGGCAATGGTAACGCACATTTTGAAAATATTTTTGTCAACATACAGGGTCATTCAAAGATATTTTCAAACCAAAGTTGTATATTTTTAAATGGAATACTATATATTTTTTTAACTCAATGGATTTACCATTTTATTCAATTCAACCATAATGTAAGATACTATACCGAGTGATTTTTGAATTATAACCGTTTTTAAATTAATATACTGCTTATTTAATTAAATCCCACTTAAAATTCTAAATTCGAAATTTTTTTTTTACAGGAATGACTATATAATAGTCTTCTTGAAAATTCGTTCTACCAAAATTTGCAAACTAAATGTTATAGTTGGGGGTTGGAACCTTGGGTGTTACACAGCAAAATAAAACACTAAATCACCACAATACCCCAAAACACTTTTACTTTTACATTGGACGCGCGTTTCAAAAATTCAATATTCAGTATTAAACCTAAAAGAATTACGGAGTGCTTCCACAACATTGTCAGTTTTAATCATCTGCTGATAATGCTAACATGGTGAGCAAAAGGCGCATACAGTGTAAAAGTAAAAGTGTTTTGCTGTATTGTGGTGATTTAGTGTTTTCTTAAACTAAATGTGTGTGTTGTATACTAAGGGCTGGCAAAGCTTAGTCTTGGGTCGAGATTTCCGTATGTAAGAAGAGTACAATGCGTTTATAACGTACTGAACAAAGAGAGAACAGTAAACACGTTGCCAAACGCACGAAATAAACCGAGAAACTGCGCACATTGCTAAGAGACGTGGAAGGGGATATAGCAGATATGTCGCAGTCCACCGGTCGACCCAATCAGTACCACATCATTACCTAAAGTTCTAGGGAAAGGTGTACATCATGCGTTCAGCTTCACGATTGAATTACGTCTCGTGATATTTTATTTGTTTATTTATTAACGAGTCGTTGTAATTTTCCCCAGAGCTTGAAAATTTTTAAGTGTAAGTTAGAAACACTTGCATTTTTGGTAAAAATAAGTTGAATTGAGTTGGTATTCGACAGTGGTCGCGCTACTCAAAATCTATTAAAAATAATTAATAATCTAACGATATCCTTATAATTCTATTTCAGACGCTCAGAAACATATTTAATGATTTTATCTAGTTATATTTTCAAAAAAAACGTCGGCGTCGTTTAAAAATAAGTGGTTGGCGATCGTGATTTTACTCTACCTGACAGGGAAAGGCGTACCGGCAACGCCGCAACAGCACATCGTCGCGTTTGCCTCACTCCGACTTAATAAGATCCCTATGCGATTTACTTCCACACATATAAATTCCGACCCAAAAGTAACAGTTGCCAGCACGGTATTTCTCCACTATTTTAAATCCAACACCCTGTATTTTGTATCATAATCGAACAAGGTGTTTAATTTATCTGTTTTATTAAGCACTTCGTATAATGAATATTTAATAAAAAAATTGTGTTTTTTGAAAATATAAGACATCTGACTTTCAATTAACTCAAAAATCAATTTTTAAAGTGGCAAATTAATAAATATGATTAATTGTATTGGAGTAGCTGAAATAGTTATTTATGATATAAGTGCTAAAAGTGGTATTTTATTTTGTGAGAAGGGAAGCTTCCCTTCGAACAAAATAAAATCACTTTTAGCACACATATCATACACTAATGTTTCCACACACAAGTTTATGCTCGTATATATCAAGGTATTATTACTTTTTACGTTAATGAATAATTCATAATATGTCATTCTGAAATCAAATTAATTATGAAGTTTATGGTTGCTAGGGTATTATCGCTTCAGTGTTAAAAGTAAATCACGTGACTTACTTTTAGCACCAGTCCTAAAAGTAAATAACTTTTACCATCAGTGACATAATGTCACATTTTAGGCATTGACAGTTTGTAGAAAAATATTTTTTTTATATATCTTCCGAATGAGAATTTTATTTCTTTAAGGGAAATGTGCCCTAGGCGACGTCGTTCTTGCGTCGCGTCACCAGGCCCTTCTTTTGCCTGATAAAAATGAATAAAACGCAGATACGTAACTGTTCCCTAAATGTGACAAAACTTTGCTGACCAGGTTCTTTAATTTTTGTAATTTTTTTCATTTTGAATGTAATTTTATGTATGTTATGTTGCATTTTTATATTGTATTACCCACTCATTAAATAGCGTAAGCTGTTGAGTGCTGTATAAATAAATAATTAAATAAATGTTTTTCAGGGAACTAGATATATTCGATACCAATCAAACTTTTAGTTACGCCGGAAATTTCCCGCTTTTTTTTTAAATTTCCCGCTGTGGATTCAGCTGGTAGCTCTGCTGTAAAAAAATGCCACATTTAATATATTATTTGATATATTTCCAAATATCATTCGTTTCGACACTTTAAATAAATTACGTTGTGAAAATATAAGCTTAAAATTTTTTAATAGTAAACCTTGCGGTCGAACATTATTCTTTTTAGAACCACTTTTAGTGCGAAGTGTACATACAATATAGCTAAATAGCCGTAAACACTCATGGCAACTTTATTAGAATATTTTGAACGGGAAAGCGGTTGTAATCACCCTTTATGTCCCTTAAGTGCTGTTAAGGAAGTGATTTTTGTTTCCTAAAATTTTTTGATTAAAAGAAAATATGTAAAAGTGGGCAGCGCTGTGCCGGTCAAGCTTAATCACGTGACTAAAAGTTTATTTCATCTCATGCACTTGTTAACATAAAAGCAATTTATTCTTATATTATTATATAACAATTTATTCTTGTTAATACTTGCTTTGTAAAAAACCTATTCTTCTCTCTTTAAATATATAGGTACTTATTATATACTTTAGTTCTATGAAATGGCACAGATAATTGAAATAACATGCATATCTAAATTCCGACATTGATTTTATTGTACTCGTATCTCTGGGTTCATGAATTATTAAACAATAAATATAAGTACATTTTTTAAATTATATATGAACTGAAATTAAATTGCCATCTAGTTTCAAAAATGGAAAATGATAGGAAAGAGTTTCATGAAAATTGCCGTGACATTACGGTTCTATGTTTAATGGTCGATACAAAATTGTATATTTTACCGAATCCCGGACAGTCTCTAAAAAGGAAATATATGACTTTGTTTCACATATATTGACGTAAAATATGATAGAAAATATTAGGAAGGACTTGCAATGCAGGAAGTTTGATTTTTAGTGTCATTCTATTTAATAAATTGCTAGGAATTTTGAACCAGTGATAAATACTGGTTTGAACTGCTTCTAGAGGGAATAATTTGTAAAAATAATGAACATATTTTGTTCGTTTTGAATTAATGTCTACATTTGTATTCCACTTTCATAAGAATTTGTGAAATATAAAAACATTAAGCCGTATTTGGACACTGAAAAGTAACTTCTTCCAGCAAAAATTTTTTCATGCATACTTTAAAGAAAAACTTTTACAACTTCTAATTCTTCAAAGGGAAATTTCTAGTAAAGAGAAAGTTAGGTAACATTTTAGGAATAAAATTTTAAGAATTATTCTCTATGCTACAAGAATAATTAAATTGAAAAATTCGGTGAAAAAATGGAGTGTTCTATAATGGAAATTTATATATGTCACTGTAAATGTCCAAAATGATGTAAAACCTAGGTTTAGATTTCGAGTTGGTTAGCGTGGTGATTTGGGGGGGTGTTAATTCATTGGTAAATCCTAGGTTTAGCGCGCTTATCCTAGGTTTTACAGCATTTCGGACATTTACAGTAACATATATAGTTTTTTTTACTTTCTTTAATCATAATCGTCATCATCAATTTCAGCTTATTCAACCATTTCCAATTATGGTCTAGCCTACCTCACATACCTATTTAGATACTCTCTTTGTTGTTATTTACATTATTGTCTTTATGTTGGCTAAGCGGGCCCAAGTTATCCCTGCTAATTTCCTAACATCATGGTCCCATCTCAGCTTTGGTCTTCTTTCTCTTTAGAATCAAGAAACCTAGATATTGATTCATCGTGGGTACCATGCTATAATTTTTGTTGTCCATCTGTAGTCTGTTCTTCTTGGTGGCGCTCTCTACAAGTAGGAGTCATATAGATATTAAAATCAAATTTCTCATGTCACAAAACTTTCAGACACCAATTTTCATCCAAATATTGACGTTACTTCAGAAATTATTTGGATAAAATCAAAATGAAATTTCTACACCCTGTATCTCCGTAACTAAGCATTTTAGAACATACATTTATACGAACTTTTTTACTTATTTTTATCTGCAGAATAAGCTGACGAAGTTTCCGGAATACAGTTCGGACCACCCTGTATATTTCTACTTTTTTATGTTTGTTATTCATAACAACAAATTTTTTTATAAACATTGCGACGTAAAATATCCTTAATTTGTTAATAATGTAGCATATATAATATGTATTGAGAAGTATTGAGCAAAATAAAACACTAAATCCTAATATTTTTTTTTCGAACTGTCAGAATTGCATTAATAGTACATCAAATAAAAAAATAGATTTTTATAGACAAAATAAGCATGAAAAAATAGGGAATAATGTTCTAAAATTCAAACTAATAGATGAGGTATCGTTACATCAAATATTAAATTCTATTCTAATAATTTAAATTCTATTTATTAAATGCTATCGGTGAAGATCGGTATCAATTAAAGCACTAAACCTGTGCATGCCTTACTGTGGTAAAGCGGTAATAAATATAATTAATACTTCTATTTTAGACAATGTCTATCCCGAAATATGGAAAAAAGCTATTATAACACCTCTCTGTAAAATTTCCAAACCTTTAAATAACAACGATCTAAGACCCGTGAGTATTTTGCCAGCAATTTCTAAAATTATAGAAAAACATCTACATAATCAAATTGTTTCATTTGTAGATTCAAATAAACCAATACCAGAATGTCAATCTGGTTTTCATAAGAACTACAGCACTACCACTTGTTTACTGAAGCTGGTTAATGATATTAGAACAAATCAAGAAAATAAAAATATGACGTGTCTTAGCTTACTAGACTTTAGTAAAGCATTTGATACTCTAGACGATTCATTGCTCCTAGCAAAATTACAGTATTTTGGATTTTCAGACGGCTCTTTAGAATTGATAAAAAACCTTTTAAAAGATAGATCACATTGTGTTGTCATGAAACGGGGAGGTTTAAAACAAAAATCTAGTTATATTCCTATGATTTCTGGGGTTCCTCAGGGATCTATTCTGGGGCCACTTTTATTTTCGTTATATGTAGCTGATAAGGAATTACAGTTTTCTAAATTGCAGCAATATGCAGATGATTCTCAAATTTATTGCAAAATAGATACTAATAATTTGGCACAATTTCAGTTAAATTTTAACGACGATCTTAATAAAATTAATAAATATGCTCTGGATCATAATTTGAAATTAAATGCCGGTAAATCTTGTAGGATTTGGTAGTGATATAAACAAAATTACAAATACGGCTGGTAACATGAATATCCATATAGATAATGTTGCGATACCCATTGTTACAGAGACTAAAAATCTTGGAGTCTATTTTGATGCGAAACTTTCTTTTCAGGCACATATAACTACTAAATTAAAGGCTGCTTATATATGGTTGAAGAATTTTTCGTCTCTTAAGAAATATATACCATCAAACACTAAATATCAATTATGTGACACACTTATTTTATCTTTATTTGATTACGGCGATGTTGATTATGGTATCCATAAACGCTAGATTCTCTAGAAAAATCCAAATACTTCAAAACTCGTGTCTACGGTTTTCTTTTAACATTCGTTTTAGAGATCATATAACGCCACATCTTAAAAATTTATTTATTTTATCCATGACTAACAGACGACAATTTCATTTAACGACATTCATTTATCGAATTTTAACTACAGAGCAGCCTCCTTATTTGTTTTCATTGTTTCACTACGTTGACTATGATCATTCGACTAGACAAGTGCATTATTTTAAAATTCCTCAACACCGAACAGCTAACTTCCAAAAATCTTTGAGTTTCATAGCGCCACATTTGTGGAATAATATTTCTAATAACTTTAAATTTCCATCCTTTACAGATTATAAAAAACAAATTAAAAATCATTTACTAAATTCGTAAATATTATAATTTCTTCGACTGATTTGTGAGATCTTGTTCTTCTGATATGCCTGTCATTGGTTGCTGTTCCGGTTTTTACACTGTTTCATTATGCCTCTCTGCTTATCTCCGCTCATCCCTGATAAAATTATATTCTCACTTTTCTTATATAATTTTAATTTTTTTAATTCTGTTTATTTTTATAATTTAATTTATTTCTATTTTGTATTTGGGGTGGCGCCACTCGGGCACTTTGTGCCATTGTATCGGTTTTTTAATCGCGGTGCGATCCCTTTAGACACACATTTACTAATACTAATATTATTCTGTAAAACTTAATGGGGTCTAATAAAGAAATTTGAATTTGAATTTGAATTTAATTGACCACAATACACCTAAACACTCTTACTTTTGCCCTGGACGCGCGTGATTAAAACTAAACTAATATCTACAAATTGAGCGTGCATGGACATGTTGGCTCCGAGTAGGCGTAGCGAAAACTAGTCAAGTGAGTTAAAACCAACCGAGCATAACAATTAATAATGGGAACACAGAACTGGAAGGAGATTCGGCCATTGTCTCTGTTCATACTATCTTTATATTGATTAATTTTGACGCTCTCATATGCATCTAATTGCCTGTAATTTGAGACTTGTTTAATTAATTTTAAATTATTAATATCTAGACAATGTTCTTTGTCAACAATATGTTCAGTAACCCAAGATTTATCTAGTCTACCATATCTTATCTGAGTAATATGTTCTTTAAATCTAGTTAATATCGATCTTCTAGTTTGCCCAACAAATTTCTGATTACAATCTTTACATGAAATTTCATAAATACTCGACTTTGCCAGTGAAGGTGTTGTATCTTTAGGATTACCTAATAATTGTTGTAATTTATTATTAGCACTATACACAAGTTTATAATTGACATTCTTAAAGATTCTTTTTAAGGCAAGAGATAACTCTCTATCAAACGGCATTGAAAAATATTTTGGTGTATCTTTCTCCACTTGAAAAGCCGAATTTTCAGAAATCGCAAACTTATACTTAAAAAGAATAGTTTTCAAAGTAGTAAAGTAAAGAAAGATTTCAGTTAACGTCTCCTTTTTGCTGCCAGGGCTAATCTGGACGGGGTCTACTTTGTTTACGCAAAATCCGAACCGCGGACCTCGGCCATATCATAGTCAATGGCCTACCGACTTGGCAAGTGTCTTAATCAACTCTTACTCACGAGATATCCGATCTCATCCGGCCTCGAACCGGCGTGAATGAGCAGTGTGTGTCAATAGATTTTACAGTTTTCCCTTTATTGGGCAATAGCACGATACAGAGTTTCGAACCGGTCACCCGTCCATCAACTAGTATCGCCTTACGTGGCTTAACTTCGGTGTTCTAATGGGAACCGGTGCTTCGACGTAGCTGGGCCGTTGCCTTAAAAGTAGTGTAATTCTATGTAATTTGTTTTTGAATTTATCACCTGACTGTTTGTTTTGACCGCCTTTGCAGTGTTTTATATTCCTGACTTTTTTTTAGAATATTTTAGTTTGGGCCTGAAGATGGGATGTAATAATCCTGAAACATATATATAGGATCCTATATCTCCTACGCGGAGCAAACTACTTCAGTGAAAGCTCTCCGTCGGGTTGTATTTTTGGCAGTTGTTTCCCATGTTGGCCCCACTTGTTGAAGCTTATTCAGTATAAAACGTCTCCATGTTTGTCCTTGCTTTATTTACGTGAGATCCACTCCAACGCTGATCTCGCTATATTGGGTTCCGCAAAGTGTGACTTATCCAACCCCATTTTCTTTTGCAAATTTCAATACCTACTTCTTGTTTGTTTGTAAGATGAAGCAGGTCGGTATTGCGTATAGTGTCTGGCCAAAAGATTTTTAGTATTTTTCTCAAGCAGCGATTGATAAACATCTGTGGGCGGTTGATAGATATTTTTGTCACTCTCCATGTCTCGCAGCCATATAGTAAAACTGGTATGACGTTGGAATTGAATATTCTACTCCATTACAATACTTCCCAGGTAAGTAAATTCTGTTACATTCACGAGACATTTTTGTTTCCTACATTAAATGAGTGTTGTTATTTGTCTTGATGCTTTGATTTGTTGTTTTGATTGCTTTTTTGTTTGTTGTCTTGATTGCTTTTGTTTTGTCGATGTTTATACTTAGTCCTGCTTTGTCCGCTTCTCTTTTTTATCTGAGCAGCACTTCCATGTCTTTGAAGGATTGTGTTGTAAGGCAGACATCATCAGCATAATCAAGATCCGTCTGATGCGATGTCATTGTACTCCCCTAATATTTGCGGTGGCTTTAGTCAAAACGCTATCGAGCACGATATTAAATAGAAGCAGCGATAATGTGCAATCCTGCCTTACTCCTGTCCCTACGTTAAAACTATCGCTGGTTCTACCGTTGTGCGGCACATTGCATTCTGTATTTCTGTAAAGTTCCTTGATTATGTTAATTAATTTTTCCGGAACACCTTTTTCTTTTAGAGTTTTCCATACCATCGCATGGGGGATACTGTCATAAGCTTTGACGAAATCTATCAGTAATAAGAATAAAGGTGACCTAAATTCTATTGACTGCTCTAATATAATTAGCAATGTATTAATATGGTCAATGCACGAGTGGTTCAGTTACCAGCTTGGTTCTCTCTCAGAGTGGGTTCTATATCGGAGTTTAACCTTAAATGAACTGTAGAGGATATTATGTTGAAACATGTAGCCCCCTTATTTTTTAAGAAAATTTATGTATATTATTAATATTAAAATTTACAAATATTATGTAAATTATTAATGTTCAAAGAATAGAGTAGAAATTAGTTATTGGGAATTATTCAACCAAAGTAAACTCAAGGGAAATATTGAGTAAAGTTCATTAGTATGTTACAGAATCCAAACAAAACAATGGACCTGAATTTAATCTTGTTTAGTACAATGGCTATGCACGGCTGTTAGGTAAGAAACAATTTATTTGACAGGCTTTTAAAGAAAACGAGTATGTATGTGATTGTGGCAGAGATATGAAGGTTTGCAAAGAATGGGAATGGTATCCTGTATAGAATACATAAAGAAGTTCGAAGCAATACCCCGCAATAATTTTACTGACATTGTCAATATACATACAAGACAAAATCGTTTTATCTGATACGATCAATAAATAGAACAATCGTCCTACTTTTAAGCAGTCTTTGTTTTAATTCCGTAATTCAGTATAAATCTTACTTAATACTAGTTATATCAAATAGAGACAATCAAGACTAATTTCAGGAAATACAAGGTGTCCCAAATTCGGGCCTCATTACTCCGATCTAAAGAAAGAAAACTAGAAGAGATATGAGGTCGACTAATTAGGAGGAAACAGGGTCGGACTGGCTATACCGGGTGCGTCTAAAAAGTGGCTCACCCCTACGTATAACTTTTTAATTTTTTCAGATAAAAAAACGAGATTTGGTATGTTAGTATATGACATAAGTTAGGATTGATTGACGTATTTAATTGTTTAGGTCACTTCCTATTTCACCGGAAATAACTACAACTTTTAATTTTCCCCTCGGTATATTTTTACTTTATTCGAGAGAAAATGACACTCTGAATAGAATGACATTTCATATGTCAACTTTAGACATTTTCGCTTCTAAAAAAAATCGTATTTTAAATTTCAATCCAGAGTACCATGGCTGAGTTAAAAAATTTGATCATCTGATGTTTTTCGTGTCTTGTCCTGGCACGTTAGAAGATGCCCAAATCGTATTTTTGGTCATGTCTCAATTTTTTCAAATGGAACAAGGATGGCTCATTAGCATATTTGGAAAATGTATTTTTTACGAATAATTTGGTACCACACATTTGGTATTTCGAGTCAAATTGTCGTTATAAACCGCATGTTATAATTTCAAATAAACCACATGCGAAAATGTCAAAAGTTGATATATCATATATGTCATTCTATTCAGAGTATCATTTTATATCAAATAAAGTAAAAAAATACAGAAGGTGTCATTTAAAAATCAAAAGTTTCTTTGTTACAATACTTCTCCGAAACGGCTTAACCGATTTTGATGAAATTTTATATGTAGACAGTAGGTCTAAGAATAGGTCATTATATATTTTTTTTACCCCTAAGGGTGCCTAAAAACCAGCTCTTATGTTTTAACAGCAGGATTACGGATGAAGTGATAAGCGTGCTCCATCCTAAATTATTTTCTTTTATTTTTTGGACAATTTTTTTTATTTTTATTTTTATATGATATGGCATTAAAAAATACATACAACCCTAAATCTTCACCCCTCTACCATCAACCCCTATTTTTTAATAGGTGTTCTAATTTTTTGTTACCATACTCCTCCGAAACGGCTTAACCGATTTTAATAAAATTTTATATGTATATTCAGAAGATCTGAGAATAGCTTGTTATGTATTTTTATACCTAGATACAACCATAAACTTTCAACGTTCTAAAATCTTAAAAAATAGGGTTTGTTTTTTTATAGTTTTAGTTACCATACTCCTCCGAAACGGTTTAACCGATTTTGATGAAATGTATATTCAGTAGGTCTGAGAATAGATCTATTTCTTAGACCCTTCAGTAATAAGGGTGGTCCCCCCATTTTTTTTTATTTTTTAGACAAAATTTTTTATTTTTATTTTTTTATGATGTGGCATTAAAAATATATACAACACTAAACTTTCACCCTGCTACTACCAGTCCCTATTTTTTAATAGCGATATTAGTAATTCAACAACTTTAATTTAAGAACAAATTGTTTTTATAAAATCTTAGAATACCTTAAATTAAAAACGTGAGAATGATTGGGTATATACCGCGTATAATAGTATTTACCCAAACTCAATATACCATTTATGGTGCAAAAACTTATGTATTTACCCAAATTTCAATATACCAGGTAGTTGCTCATTGCTGACCTTAGCCACAGCAACGCGTGGCCCGGGTCTGCTAGTAAAAATATAAAAAAAACTCGTTAAAAAGGAACGAGAAAATTTAAAGAAAAGAAATAAAAATAAGAAAGCAGAATTTACTAATGGCAAAATAAGAGAATAACACAAGTCGATTAAACCACAAACTCTGTGTTTCTATTTAATCGAAAATGCTACAATTATTTCTCTATTATCCGTTAAACGAAGCTAAATGTATTGAATTGGAAATTTATTCAGTTTTATCGGACACATTTTTAAATAAAGAGTTATTATACAGAGTTATTCAAAATTACAATAACACTGAAAAAAGTAAACGAAGTTTTAACATTGGAATATTCATAATATCATTTGTATACCGGGGTGCATCTCAAAAGTGGCTCAACCCTATAACTTTTTTTAGATAAAAAACGTGATTTGGTATGTTAATATATGACAAAAATTAGGATTGATTGACGTATTCAATTGTTTTTGGTCACTTCCTGTTTCACCGGAAATGACTACAAATTTTGAAAAAAAAACAATTACTACAATTTTTTTTAAACGACACTCTCGGTATATTTTTTACTTTATTCGATAGAAAATAACACTCTGAATAGAATGATATATCGTATGTCAAATTTTGACATTTTTGCTCAGAAATAAATCGTATTTTAAATTTCAATCTACAGTACCTACCATGGCTGTGTTAAAAACACTAATTCTTAATAAAGGAGCCTTGGAAAGATAGATTTGGTCAACTAATGTTTTTTGTGTCTTATTCTGGCTGGTTAATATATGCCCAAATCGTTTTTTAATCATATCTCAATTTTTTCAAATGGAACAAGGGTGGCTCATTAGCATATTTGGAAAAATTTTGGACTCCACCTTCACCATTTTTAAGTTTGCTTTGGTAACTAATTTAAACAGACCGCCTCGCCTGTACTATACATTTAAATAATGCATTTTTACCTGGTTTACGAAAACAAGTATAAAGTATATTATATTTTTAGAAACCCTATAAGAAGGGTGCGCCTCAAAAGTGGTTCATCCCTATAACTTTTTTATTTTTTCAGATAAAACAACGAGATTTGGTATGTTAGTATAGTCTATAAAATGAATAACTTTGAATTTTGACCGTTATTTTTTACCAATATGGCAAATATAAAATCCCTCTGTCAAAAAAGTTACTGATATTCTTTAAATTGAGTGCCTGAACGAATCAGATAGGTAACTCTTTTTACTTTCGTGAAATAGAAAAGGAAAGAATAAAACAAGTGACAGTTCTTCCTCTTCTTGCAAAAATCAACCCGAAATGTCATAATTGCCAAAAGTAAAATGTCATCAGCGTTTGACATTTCTAAATATCAAACCAATGCCGTCTCTAATAGAACAGCCACGGAGCGAGATTTATGACGTCACGCTAATTAGATACTAAGGATTAATAAATATATTGTAAAATACATGGAAAAATAATTATTCCTCGTATTTTTGGTTTGTATTTTAAAAATGATATAGTTTACATGAAATATATATAATATACAGTTAATAAATACAATATATATACCTCTTTATAGTAATAAATACTTTGGCAAATAAATTATAAACCATACAAATGCAGCAAATGTTTTACAATATACAAATAATGAATAGGTACGTAAGATAATGGGTAAAATGTAAAATATATTTTAAATTTTGGTGTTTGAAAATCGATCTAATTTAACAAAAAACATTCAATATCTACTAATAGTGATGTATTATTATTTGCATTCACAAAATTTATATGTATATTTTGCAAGTATCAATGTTCGAAAAATTATATTTGCAAATAATACAATATCATAGAAAAAAGGCGTCAGCGATGGCTATAAAATAAAGATCGCTGTCATTTTATATGTAAAATTATTCTAAAATTTTTGATTTTCTTGGGATTTAGGTTAGGATGGAGTACGATTTCAGCCATAGTCAATGTAGATAGTTAGTGTTAAGAATAATAATTTTAAAAAATAAACAAAATATTAAAAATAAACAAAAACAATAAATAATAATGAATTAATATTATTAAAAAAGTTATTAACTGTATATTATGTATATTTCATGTAAACTATATCAGTTTTAAAATACGAACCAAAAATACGAGGAAATGTTTTCCATGTATTCTACAACATATTTATTAATCCGTAGTATTTAACTAGCGTGACGTCATAAATCTCACTCCGGGGCTGTTCTATTAGAGACGGCATTGCGTCAGCATGGCCGCAAGTTGCTAACCTAATAAAATTAACACTAGAAAAGCGCGCGGGAACTGTCAAATTCAAAGTTATTCGTTTCACAGACTATATATGACATAAATTAGGATTGATTGACATATTCAATTATTTTCGGTCACTTCCGGTTTCACCGGAAATTACTAGAAATTTTGGCTTTTAAATGGCATCTTCGGTATTTTTTTACTTTATTCGATAGAAAATGACACTCTGAATAGAATGACATATCATATGTCAACTTTTGACATTTTCGCATATGGTTTATTTGAAATTATAATTTGCGGTTCGTAACGAAAATTTGACTTGTGTGGTATCAAATTATTTGTAAATAAATCTTTTTCCAAGTATGCTAATGAGCCACCCTCGTTCCATTTGAAAAAATTGAGATATGATTAAAAATACGATTTGGGCATCTTTTAACCGGCCAGGATAAGACACTAAAAACATTAGACGATCAAATCTATTTTTCCAAGGCCCCTTGATTAAAATTAGTGTTTTTAACTGCACTCTAGATTGAAATTTAAAATACAATTTGTTTTTGAGCAAATATGTCAAAAGTTGACATATGTGTGATATGTCATTTGACTCAGAGTGTCATTTTCTATCGAATAGAGTAAAAAAATACCGAGGGTGCCATTTAAAAATCAAAAGTTGTAGTCATTTCCGGTGAAACAAGAAGTAACCGAAAACAATTGAATATGTCAATCATTCCTAATTTATGTCATATATTAACATACCAAATCTCGTTTTTTTATCTGAAAAAATAAAAAAGTTATAGGGGTGAGTCACTTTTGAGACGCATTCGGTATATAAATGAAAAATATCACGCAACAAGTCTGGATCATATTTCACGAATGGCACCTCCCAGCGAAAATATAGTTACTCCTCTGAATTCTACGTGAAAAACTCTCTGGGACTCAGTTTTGCATTTTTCTATGAAATATAAAATAACCGAGTCACAAGACCAAGAATTTAAAATTCGTTCAGTATTACAGGAACTAAGAGGGCTAAAACAAATCTGTACGGACCATCTTTAGATTTATGAAAAAGTAGCACTGTGGTGTAAAAATAGCATCTTTGTACCTTTATTCATGAACAAAAAATCCTGTAAAGCACACAAAAATGGGACACCCTGTACGTTACTGAAAAAACAAGTAATTTATGAAGACAATATCTTGTTACCTTTTGAAAAAATATTAAATTAAACGCTTCTGTAAAAAAGACTCATAACTATATATTTATGAGTGATACATAATATAACAGTTAAAACTGATAATAGTCTGTTTAAAAATTCATTCGTCTAAAATTATTATTTATTAGAAGACATATTTACTTTGGCTAAATCATAAAATTTTGAAAATATCATAATTATAAAGGAAAATCATACAAGTATTTTACTTCTTGTCCATTTTTAGAACTTTGTAAATTTATTTTTCTTATTTATATCTGAAAGAAATACGTACTATAAAAATGGATACTATAGAAGTGACACATTTTCGTAAGTATATCGGAAGAAAAATATTATGCAGTTCGGTTTAATAGAGCTCTGGTTTACGAGGAGACGGTTCAAATATAGAAAGGTGGAAAGGTTATTGAGCTCTATAATTATATTATTTAGGGCAGTACAGATTTAAATTTTATATTTAAAAATGGAGTAGGTGGAAGCATCATTGAATTGAAAAGAAACTTCACGAAAATAAGTTTTGAAAAATTAATGAATATAAACCCTTAATAATAATATCTTACGAGGGTTTTAGATATTTCTATTGAAAGTATATTTTTACTGCAATAAATGCAAACTTGGATCAGTTTGTAAAATACCGAAATCAATAGTTCAAGTCATTACCGAGTATATTATGTAACGAGTGTCAAGGAAATAAAAGCTGTGGAGGCATCTAATAATAAAAATTTAGGAACGAATACTAACGAAACTAATACGAACTTCATGTTCTTAGTAGTACACTTCTTTAATAAATACCTTATTATACTTAATAAAAATATCCGTTTGAAAATCAAAAGTTTTGAATTACAAAAATACCTATTCTATATTGTTTTCAGTCAGTTAACAATGTATCTGACAAATTGATTGACGTATAGGCTCGGTACATTCTCCGCCGGTACTGCCACCATCGGAGAATATCGTAAAGAACCGGAATATACAAATACACGTTTTTGGTTTTGCGAATTTACAAAAAAATTATTATATAATTATTCTGAAAGTGTTAAACAGCCTCTATACTAAGCGGAGAACTCTTCGAAGCAGGTCAAGGTAGAATTTCGTCGCCCAACTTTGTCGCATTTCGATTTATTTCCAGTTGCTTAGACCGATTCTTAAAAGCGCATTTTTTTGGCGTTTCCTGTTGCTTCGTTCAATTTTGTTTCATTTTGAGCCATTTTTTTTGAGGTTCAAGTTAACGTCTCCTTTCTGCTGCAATGGCTAAACTGGATGGTACCTACTTGTTTACGCGGAATCCGAACCGCGGTCCTCGGCCATATCATGGTCAATGGCCTACCGACTTAGGAAGTGTCTAAATTAACTCTTACTCACGAGATATCCGATCTCATCCGGCCTTGAACCGGCGTGAATGAGCAGTGTGTATCAATAGATTTTACACTTTTCCCTTTTGGACAACAGCACGAGACAAAGTTTCGAACCGGTCACCCGTCCATCCACTAGCATCGCCTTACGTCGCTTAACTTCGGTGTTCTAATGGGAACCGGTGTTTTGACATAGCTGGGCCGTTGCCCATTTTGAGCCATTTCCTAAACTTGGCGGTATCTGTACCCGAGGCAAAGGACTTTTTTTATAAATCTCAGTGAAATAAGTAAACCTAGACGTTTCTAAAATAGCGTGTTGTTGCGATGATATTTCGTTAACTACATCTCCGTTTTATGTTTATATACAGTGTGTCCGTGAAGTAAAGGATAAATTCATTTAAAATTCAACTGTTTTTTTTTGGAAAAACGCTCGGACACATAAATCTTAATTTTTAGTGGCGCTATTTTTAAACTAATTTACTATTATACAGGGTCACACAAAAAAAAGATATCACGTGAGACTTCAATTTTTTTCAAATGGAATGTCCCGTATATTTTGATGAATATCGATAGACCTCATCGAGACGAATTCAACGATATAGGGGTTAATAGGTATATCTTGAACCGTTTGTTTACAAAAAATAAAAAAAAAACTTTACAGCAGTTGCAACGCTCAGTAATTAAGATTTATTTTAATGACAGTGCTAAGAAATGGTGATAAGGTAATAACTTATTAATTAATCAAGTGTTCGAATTGAAATCCCTCTTGAGCTTGACAGAAACCTAAGCGGTTAATGAATTCCTTTTGAATCCTGCTTATAGTTTCTCGAGAAATGTTATCGCATTCTCTTCGAATTCTGTTTTTTACTTCTTCGAGATTATCAGGTTTAGTTTTGAATACAACGTACTTCAGGTGACCCCAGAGGAAGAAATCGAGGGGTGTGAAGTCAGGTGACCTTGGCGGCCATTCGATACTTCCTCGCCTTCCAATCCACTTTCCTGGAGAAACTTGATCTAGGAAACGTCTCACATAAACCGCGTAATGTGGCGGTGCGCCATCTTGTTGATACCACAAATTTTCGTGAAACATTTCAGGATTATTTCTATTTGGAAATAATCCCCTAGTGTTGATATAAGATAAGTGTGTAGAAATTGAAGATACCTGATCCTAGTTAGAGTGTCGTCAGGCCCAATATTACGATTCTCTACAATGCCCGCCCAAACTTTGATTTTCTGAGGATATTAGGTGTGGATTTCTCTCATTCACCTAGGGTATTCGTTGGATCAATATGGTACATTTTGGCGATTGACTTCTCCGTATAAAGTAAATGTAGATTCATCTGAGAAGATTATACGTTTTACGAATAATGGATCATTATTGCACCTATATATCAATATTTGGCAAAACTGCATTCTGCGGTCTGGATCGTCTTCGAATAACTCCTGTACTAACTTCATTTTGTATGGGTGCCACCTCTCCAGTCTTAGCAAGCAACATTATATTCTCGAACAACCTGGCGGACTTTATGTGGATTTTCTTCGAAAGATAAAAAAATGTTCATTTTGGCCTCCTAATTGACAGTCCGTTTTTGGACAAATTATCAACAGAACCGGTTTGTCGGAATTTATTTTCTATTCTACTTACTGTTGATTGGGATATGTTCATTTCAGGATATTTATTATTGAACAAAACACATACTTCTTTGTGTGTGCGTACTCGGTCCCCATATCCAATCATCATTAAAACTTTAATTCTTTGTGTAAGTGATAATGGCACTGTACTTCAATGCAAAGGAATGTTTAATTGATAACAAAATTATCTGACACTCAAGTGACAAGGCTAACAATAAGACTGGTGTTTACTTAGTCTGTGCCTACCTGCAGTTAGGAATTCAAATAACATCTTAAAATATTAAGATGTTTTTTGATAGCGTAAAGTTTTTTTATCTTTTCTAAACAAACGGTTCAAGATAGACCTATTAACCCCTATATCGTTGAATTCGCCTCGATGAGCTCTATCGATATTCATCAAAATATACGGAGCATTCCATTTAAAAAAATGAAGTGTCACGTGATATCTTTTTTTGGGTCAACCTGTATAATAGTAAATTAGTTTAAAAATAGCGTCACTAAATTTAAGATTGATGTGTTCGAAGGTTTTTCCAAGAAAAAAACCGTTGAATTTTAAATTAATTTATCCGTTACTTTACGGACACACTGTATATTCCACAATAATATCATTATAATTTAATAATTAATTAATATTTGAACACGCGTTTGTAATATGTAGAGTAAGATATTTAAGAACAAAATTTTCACTCAATCTGCAGCAATATAATTACAATATATTTATCATTTAATTTTATTATAATGAGTATATTAAATTTTATATATTATGTTTGTTTACGCGGCTTTAATTGATTAATATAACAGTAGTATTGCTTGATGAGTAATACTGGCAACATCATCAATATTTCGATGCGGATTATAACCTATAAAAGAGAGACCGCCAGAACAGTTAGTCACTGCGTATTGCCCTGCAGTTTTACAATTTTAAGTTTTGCAAATATAAATAAATAAATAAATAAACTTTATTAACTTTTAAATTAGTATAATAAAATTAACAACCGTTTCTTTACTAAAGGTATATATATATATATATATATATATATATATATATATATATATATTTACTATATTGTAATTAATAATGTTAGACAATGATTAGAACTAAATATTCTTGTGTTACCTTAGAGGAATATCCAATTTAATCCACCATCGGTAACTGTTTTCTAAATCCACTGTTATTGATTTATCATATCTGTTTAATATATATTACATTACACTCCATTACAAATGAATGATATTTATTTATGCTCCATGTTTACTTATTTTTCTGAAGCCACCACAACGTTTGACTTGATAGCTTTGTGCTATTTCACAAAATAGTAAAAAATTAGTTCCCACGTTTTCCGAAATTGATCGAGTGTTAACAATAAAAAAAAATAACCAATCATGGCACGTCTTGATCGTCTTATATTTGAGTTTACTTCTGAAAGTATTTCCAGAAATATTTTGCGAAATGTTTTACGAAATATTTCTGGAAATATTGGAGGATAGTGTAGAGGCTGTATTTGGAAGTATAATTTGTGAAAATTCTAAAAATAAAAATAGAAAATAAATATTTTTATATCTTCAGAAGGTCTGACTTATAATGTAAATAAACAAAATATATTTTACTAGTTGAAGCCTGGCGCATCCGCCACCACATCAGGAAAAAAATACTTTTTATTTTTTTTAATTAAATGAGAAACAAAAAATCCGGCGACGAGTTTTTAGGAGAGCCAATTAGCTATCTTTTAGTAAAAAAAGCAACTTTCTAGAGCAAGTCGTTACTTCAGTAGAGACGACACAGATAAACATTAGCATTTTATATATGTAGATTTTTATTTACCCTTTTAAGGGCTGTAACTTCCTCGGAAAGCATTTAAGGGCATATGTTTATAGGAACTTTTTCTCTTTTTTTTTTTCTGTAGAATCAACCACCGAAGTTAGATACACCGTAGCGTCTTTATTTCTTCTCTAATAAAATTAAATTTGAATATTTAGTTTTATTTAGATTTTTAATAATTTTCTAACGTCATCTATTCGCTAGATGTCAAACTTGTCAAACTTCATATATTACAGTTCACTTTTCTCGGTCATTTGTCATGGTGATGTCACTTGGCATTCTATCTTCCTTTTCCGTTTTACAAATACGAGAAGGAAGGTGAAAAACAAAAAGAGGTCTTTTTTCTGAGAAATTGGATCTTTTGGAGACGCGTTGTTCGCCGTCCGTACAAATCTTTCGGTAAATGCACTCTGAATCAGCTTTTAAACTGTAAATGCATGGGTATCCGATCTGGAGATTTGAAGACTTTTTTAAAGTGTGCAGTTCAGAGTATTGTTCGTCTTTGTTTGGGTTTCTCTTGGATATCACCATATTCCCATTTTTTATTTGTTTTGATAAGTTTTTGATTAATATTTAATTACTGGTTTGGATCAGCATATTTATGGTTTGAATATATTTTGGTTTATGTAAAGCTGAATTTCAGACCGTAAGTTATTTTTTTGTGTTAAGCATCTGTTCTGAGAAATATCTTTTTTGTTTATACAGGAATTATATGATACATAGTAATTATATGGGACACAGTAATTGTATGCCGCTTAAATTTCACCCACTTTCATTTTGTATGGACCGACATAGACCTTAAGACAGCATTCATGACCTTACGTTTGTCCCTTTACTGATATCGAAGACTTCTGCTGCCATAGTCATCTGCTTCCACTTCTATTAGTCTGGAGACTACCTACCTACCTACCTGTTTACAACATCATAAGAAACTATACAGATAAGTCCTAAGTTTGATACACAAGATACTCTTTTATTTTATAATTTTTGAGATAACAGTTTTATTATCTCTGTAAATTATTACTATTTATCCCATATTTATTATAGTCAAAATTACTTTTCAGTTAACGTTATAAGTTATAATTTGATTGAAACAGTACACTTTTACTTCGTTATAATATTTTCTATGAAAATTATTAACACGTATTCATTCTTGAAGATTTTTGTACACGACATGTTTCGAAACATTATCGTATTGATACATACATAAGTTTCACCTGTTTTTATATTAAATAGTATAGTTCGAAGAATACAGTTACTAAATTCGAATTTATTTAAAATAACTTGCAGTTTTATTGGGATCATTGAAACTGACTGATACTTGTGTTCGTTTTTAAATAAATGTGTAATGTAGGATAGTTATCTCTGACTTTTATTCTTGAGAAACATAATAGACCTTTATTTAATTGCTGTTGAATACTTTATTCTAGCTATTTTGTGATAAAATATTCTTCTTTTTACTTTACCTTTTTCATAAACAAAGTAAGTGGCGCCTTTTTTATTATCTTTGACTATATCTACACAAATACTTAACATCGATATTAAAATCTTTGCAGCCTAAATATTATCATTTTTTATTTTAATATTTAACAACATTATAAAGTCACAGCAAGCCGGAAGCCTTACCTACGAACCCAGCTTTGCTCTAACCCTGAGCAACGGATACTTTTCTCTTTCTGTTTGGGTAATGACAGAAAAAGTCGTCACAACACTATTTTTGACACCTTGTGTATATGAGCACTTTATCATAGTATTTTTATTTCCATTTTGGCTATGAACCTCATTTGTATATAAAGCCGTATATAAGCCGGTATTTATTTTTATATATTAAATAAAATAAATGAAAGAATGTTCCTTTTATACAAAACAAATGTATTAAATTATATTTTTTATATTTAGTATATCGTTCTCTTCTACAATTAACCCTTTTTTTATTTCCGACATGCATAATTAAATTAAAAGACCATCTCACTTAGAACGAGCTCAGTGTTAAGGGGCAGTTTAATGGAAATTAAGTCGGTATTATGATAATTTAAAAAATATTTAATTTACATGATTAAATTTAAGTTTTGGATATAAATGTTTATTACATCTTGTAAGCCATAATATTTAAATAACTGCCATTACTAAGAAGTTTAATATTAATTAAAATAAATTAATAAAAAAAATAATATATATTTTTGGAAAATTATTATTTAAATATATGTTAAAGGGAAATAATTTACTTTAATTTTTATTTTGTCTTGTTTTAACCAAGATAATTTAATCTGGTTTTAACCAAGAGATGAAATTTATTGACTTAAAAATCAATAAAATAAAAATACTCTTTATTAATCTATTACTTCATTGTATACACCAAAATAAAACACTAATGTGATCTAGGAAATATATTGATCGAAACATAATTTATTGGGACTTGATTCTAATTTTCTAATAAAAATAATTATTGATAGTAGTACTGCGTATCTACTATAATGTTGATCATAGAAATTGTTTATATTTATTATGATCTTTTTACATCAAATGTGGTTATGGCTAATGGAAAATGTAATGCATATTTAATCTATGAGGTTTCAAAAAACAGAAATTTGAAATATGAAAAAAGTAACAAACACAAATTGAGTTAGGAGGTAAAATCGACCTAACTGAAAAAGGTTATAGTAATAATAAGTATAATAAGTAGTATCCTGATTACATTGCATGCCATATACAGAGTGTACTATAAATATTTTACTATAACTTTTTCATCTTATTTAAAATGAAACATTGTTTAGTGTATTACAGCCTATTTAAAAACTTTTTTACTCCACACAATTTTCTACATAGAGTAATGAAAGAAAAATAATGTTGAATTAAAATATTTAAATCCAAATATATTTTACAAGTGTATTGTATATATTTTATTTTTAGTATAAAGTTTACGGTATATAAATTAAAATGCTTTCAAGGTATGCTTTCAAGGTAATTGATATACCGAATGACTGTATAATGCTATTTAATTGTTATTTACTTTACTTATTACCAATTTTTTATATCTAATGAAAATAATGTTTTTCATATCGTTCTTTCAACTAGTGCTCTTTTATAGTTTATAATACATTATATATCTTGGTTGTCTATGATAAATAAATATGTCATTTTAAAAACTTAACATAAATGGAATATTATATTATTCTAATTTTGGTATTATTAATTTCTAAATACTGTTAAAAGCTTTCTAAAAATAGTATCCATGCTCCGCATAACAAAACATATGAATTTTGAGCATTTGTAATTGGTTAATTTTAATTTTTAATTCTATTATTAAAGAGTAAGTTATAAAAATAGCCCATTATAACAGTATATTTACTTAACTTCATATTTTTTTAATTTTTTAAACTATTGTTACAAATAGTTCTTCGCCACGATCCTTCTTCTAAACAAATTTAAAGTAATTAATATAAACTATCTATCATATTCAAACCTAGAATGCGACTTTATCTAAAGAAGAGAACATTCGACCAATGTGTACTTCCAGTCATGACCTATGCACGGAAAAACCTGGACATTGAAAACGCATATTATAAGGAAACTGCAGGCCGCACAACGCTCAATGGAACGAAATTATGCTGGGAATAACCAAGAAAGGCCGTAAAAGTGTGAGTGGATACGATAAAAGACCCAGGTAATAGATGTCAGCCAATCCTTAAGAATCAAATCCCTTTGGACTCCTGGCAAGGAGGACCGACAACAGATGGACAACAAAAATTACAGTATGGTACCCACGAAGAATCAAGACCCTTAGAGGAAGACCAAACTTGAGATGGGACCATGATATTAGAAAATTAGCAGGGATAACTTGGGCCTGTATAGATAACAATAGACAACAATATGCCCAACTACAAGGGAGGATCTAAATATGTGATGTAAATTATACAGGGTGTCTCCAAAAAAGTTTTATTAAAGAAGCATATATGTACCTAAAATCTAAGGATTTTGACATATTTCACATTTTGTGAAAATGAAGAGTAAATTTTAAATTTCGATAATAGCTATCTAAATTTTAGTTGACCTTGTATAGCCTGATATTTAATTACAGTAATCATCGTATGTTAAACCAAATTGAAATTTGACTCGAAAAGTTATACAGGGTGAGACAAAATTAATATGGAACATTGATCACTTTTAAAAGCACAAGTTACTCCTTTATTTTAAATAAGACACCCAGTATATTTTTCCGGCGTTCAATGGGGAATTTATATATCTTCAAAATATTATTAAGGTTGCCTACCCCTCAGACAAAGATTTTCCTAGATACTTTAATTTTTATGATTTTACGTTAGTAAATATTTTTTTCTTTATTAATAGTATTTTGAAGAGACATGAATTCTGCGTTGAATATCGGAATAATGTACTGCACTGTTCGGTTTTTATATGATTCAAAATAAAAAATATGTAAATTGTAAAATTAGTAATTTTTTAATGGCCATTAAAAATGGTCTTTCAAAATCTTTTGGTCTTTGACCATTAAAAATGGTCTTTCAAAATCATCGAACAACTAAATCATTTCCATAGATCCAGTGACGTACCGTGACTTTGAATTTTGAGACCAAAAACTGAAACAATAATTTGTCAAAAAAATCATATTACAGCTATATGTTCTATTTTGCATAAAAATGTTAACTAATAAGTTAGAATAATTATAATTCTTCCCTAACTTATTGGTTTTATCGCTAAATTTATAAAGTACAACACAAATCTTAAATAGGTACGTGGACTATTATAACAACAAATACATCGTAAAAGACTATTTTAGTAGCATTCTGAAGGAGAATTCAAGTTAAACTTTTTAGAAAATAATTTAAAGGAAAAATGTTAATTCAGTTAATATTAATTTTTGTATACTGCTCAGATTTATCTGGTCTTCTATCATATATTTTGGAAATTAGAGAATTATCTGAAGATTTTCATGTAAAAATTGGCATTGATAGTGGTGGTGGATCACTTAAAGTTTGCCTGAATGTGCTCCCTGAAAATGATCCCGAATATTTCAGGAAATATAAAAGTGCTGGAATTAATAAACTATTAATTGGCTTAGGATCAAAGTTGTCTGAATCTTATGCTAACATTAAAAACCTCTTTGAGACGTTAGATCTGCAGTCCATATGTGGAATTTGTTCCTATACTTTTGCCGCTGACTTTAAGCTTATTATGATTCTCCTTGGTCTTCAGTCATATTTATCCACTCAAACTTGCCCATGGTATGATGTAAATGTAAAGGAAATGGAAATTAAAGGATCATTCAGAACTATAAAAAGTATTACAGAAAATACAAATTTATGGCAACAATCTGGAGGAAATATAACAAAAGCCAAAGATTTTAGTAAGCGCTTTTGTTTGAAATATTTTTTTTGTATTTTTTAAACTGTTGTTTGTATGGTATATATTAACCATGTAAAAAAAGGGCAATTATTTTTTAGAAAACTGTATAAACATACCTTTAATCATTGGCGACGAAGAAACCTTTAATCATTGTCTTAAAGGATATTCCCCCTCCTGAGCTTCACCTTTTGTTAGGTGTGGTTCAAAAACTATTTGATTGTCTTGAATTGGAGAATACCAATGTTGCAACAGAATGAATAAAAAAGCGGGATTGAAACTAGATCATTATGGAAAATGTAAAAATATCCACTATTTTGAAGACGATATCACCCGGTAAAGAAAGAATCCTATTCAAAGTTTTGACAAGCAAAAACCTAAACATCTTATTTTTTAGCAAATAAATATATTGCAGTGTTTTCTGCATTCAATCAAGTAGTTTCGAGTTGTTTTGGTCAAGCACTAAACAAATATTTTGAACATGACATCGAACAATTTAGATTGGAAATACTCAACTTAGGCATTAAGATAATTCCAAAGATTCATGCAATTCTGCATCATGTGCCAAAGTTTATAAAAGCAAATCATAGAGTTCTAGGATTTTACTCGGAACAAGCATCTGAGCAGGTTCATTTTTCCTTTAAATTATTTTCTAAAAAGTTTAACTTGAATCCTCGTTCAGAATGCTACCAAAATAGTCTTTTACGATGTATTTGTTGTTATAATAGTCCACGTATTTAAAATTTGTGTTGTACTTAGCTTTAGTTAAATTTAGCGATAAAACCACTTAGTTAGGAAAGAAATATAATTATTCTAACTTATTAGTTAACATTTTTATGCAAAATAAAACATATAGCTGTAATATGATTTTTTTGACAAATTATTTGTCAGTTTTGGTCTCAAAATTTAAAGTCACGGTACGTCACTGGATCTATGGAAATGATTTAGTTGTTCGATGATTTTGAAAGAACGCATTATGGCCATTAAAAAATTACTAATTTTACAATTTATATATTTTTTATTTTGAATCATATAAAAACCGAACAGTGATTGGATGTTCCATTTAAAATAAAAGAGTAACATGCTTTTAAAGGTGACCAATGTTCAATATTAATTTTGTCTCACCCTGAATAACTTTTTGGATCAAGTTTTAATTTGATTTAAAGTACAATAGTTAATTTAACTATATATTAGGCTATACCGGGTAAATTCCAATTTAGGTAAGTTTTATTTTAATTTAAAAATTGTTCTTTATTTCTAGAAAATGTTAAATATGTCAAAAACCTTACATTTTAGTCATATCTCTTATAAAACTTACCTTTATTTTTCTCCCAAAATACGAAAATAAATTAATATATCGTGGGCGTACAGCGAAAATCCACTAAGTCACATTTTTGGTTGAATTGGATTAAACACACCACTATGTCCAGTTTTTCATGGTCTTTAACATGAAAAACCCATCAAGTCCAATTTCGGCATCCTTATATTATATTATAAGGAAAAAAAATAAAAATTACAGCTGTAATTTTTTAAAGAATCTAAATATTCTTGGAGGCTTTAAAAAAACCGAGATGATTATTATTTTTTATATTTTAAAGAAAAGGTTTTCTCTACCTTTTGGACTATTACTAAGAAAGTTCTGAATTTATTATTATGTATTAATTTCTCATGTTTTTTTAAACGTCGTTTTTATCCATATTTTTATAGTTTTCAAAATACCAAAAAAATACTATCGACGCTTGTCGACGTTTCCTCTTATCGCAAATAATAATGTTTGAGGAATGTATTTGTTTATAAACAAAAAATGGTCTGGTTTGGTTTATTTGAAGTAGACCGTGTTTCTCAATAGACCGCAACACAATTTTAAGTTACGTTTTTTCAGAAAAGACAATAGTCGAAAATGTTCACTGTATGCCACAAATTAATATGTTTTTGATTGTCTCGTGATATCCTCTGACCCTTATTTGGCTGCATTTTGGCATATGTCGAAGAAAAGTGAAGGTTTAGAGCTGGATGATGAAGCCAAAGAACTCCTTTTATAGAACATATTACGTTCAGAGTTGTAATGGTGATTTATTTTTTTTGTTTTGTGAAATATATATTTTTTTTGTTATACTTCAGGTTTATTTTAGTATTGTTTAAAGTTTCTTTTAAGTATGGAAATCACTTGATTTACAAAATAAAACTTTTTTACAAACATAATTAAATTATAAACACTTCTTCGTCTGCACGCATATAATATATTTTTTGGATTCCATTCTTAAAATAGTATCATGTTATTTTATTTTTTCACGGGGGAACTTGAATTTTTTTTATTAAGAAAGGTCTAAACAAACAGCTAGTGACACAAAAAGTAATTTTTAAAGAATTTATAAACTTATCTCTTTCATCTTTCACTTGCTCACCCAATTCAAACATTTCCCGAAACCCATCCCCCACGTTCACCCTTTAAAGGAGGGGGCGTAGGGCTGTTAATGTAAGAAAAACATTTTTTGGAGTTCACCAGAAATAATTACTAAGCGATAACGGTAAATCTACAGGTGCGTACCTTTACCGATATTATTAAGTGACATATGGGCGCTTTACAAAAATTAATTATTAATATTTTTTGCAGTCATAATTAGACTGGCGTTTTGCTAAAATTTAATTAAAATTATAGAAAAATCTATAGATAATTTTCTTTTCGCCATAAATAAAGCAGCTGGGCTACAAATTACTTATTAAAGTATTTTTTCTATTTATGACCGCTATATCCCTATACCAAATTGACACAAATTGATAGCGTTTTTAAATAATACAGCGAGTGCTGATGCTTTAGAAATAGGAATTTCAAAAGTCCAAAAGATTGGCATTAAAAGGAGCGTAACTGATGAAGGGTTCAAGAAAAAATGAATAAACGCCGAAAAAATGGAACTCGCTTAATCAATTATATAAGAACGTACTTAAATTTTTTTAAACAATATGAACTAATCTCGACACAACCTAAAACTCATATCTGACAAATAATGATGACGTAACGGTCAACGATGGGTGAACAGTCTTTACATACAGTACCGTAAGAAGACGTAAAGACCCTGGCGTAATCCAGTCTCATTCTGTGTATAATTAAATCGTATGCCTAAAACTTACTTTTAACTAATAAGGCAAATAAAATAATTTCCTCTTACTCTGGCTGTACCAAGGGACAGAAGGCAATGAAGAAGCAAACTATTTAGTTAGAAAAGGAGGAAACACTCCACTTACTAATACAGAACCGTTCTGCTTCCCAAACTTAAAATGGAACTCAAGAACCTATCCGTAACCTGGAATAGGTATCCTCCCACTGTCTGAGACACTCGAAGAAATTTCTCAGGTCTTACGACCGAGAAAAATCAAGGATTTTTCTTAAATTAAATAAGAACAATCTCCGTATTCTCACGGAGTTTTTAACAGAATATTGTCTCCTCCATAAATACCTCAGTAGATTTAAGCTGAGAAACAACGGCGAATTCAGATTCTGTGGGGAAAATGGGGAAACAACAGAACACCTCATCACTGAGTGCGCCGAGACGACAACCATTCGGGCCATAAACTGTGGGACGACTGATATCGGAGATTGAAAACTAACCTCTGTAAAACCGTCTAAGATACTGGCTTTTGCCAAACTGTATGATGACTTATAACTCGAGAAATGGAGTCACAATAGATCGCGGTGATTGACCTTCCCTCTCTCATACAATCTACTTCTACACTTCCAAAACGTATGCTTTAATGGTCGGCTACTATATTCCCATAATTCTCTTAATATAAAAAGTCCCATTACATATTTGTATTTCAAGATAAATGACTAATACCGCGAATGACGCTAGAGTTTAATCAATCGTTACCTTTAAATTATTGATGCCATTCGATTCCTTTTCAATTAATAATTATATCGACTTATCTTGCTTTTGTGTTTTGCCTGCGCCACCTATTTATTAAATCGATTCTATAACCTTTTAATTCAAAACGTAAGAAAATCACAAAAGGGGACAAAAGGCATAAACGATTGACGATAAAAAGTGCCATTAAATATTAATGAGATTGCGTAAAAATATGTACGGGTTTTAAAAAAGTGTCCCTGGAAAAAAAGTTTTTGTAATCTGGGATTCGCCCGGTTACGTTTTAAAGGATTTAATCTCACGTAGTGAAATTTTCCGTTCACTTAAAACCATAAGCGTCTCCAGAGTAGTATCAGTAGTGGCTATTAGAGTTTAGAAAATAAATTAAAAAAGTATATTTTTAAACATATAAATAAAATTAATTTAAAATGGAATTGTCATTAGATTAGATTAGATTAGATTCTTCGAGGTCTTATCCACTGCGATCTTTTCAGATCTATTTGTTATAATTGTGGTCCTCTTCTGACCCTTAAGCTGCATTCAGAACCTCGCAATTAGTGTAATAAATTAGTGGTTTCCATTACTCTTTATAATTTTTAGTTTACGATCATTCACAATACCTAAAGCTTCATTCAGAACCTCGCTATTAGTGGAACAAATTAGTGGTTTCAACTCTCATACACTTTATACTTTTTAGTTTACGATCATTCACAATATTTAAAAAACACAATTAAAATTAAAAGAATACCCTAGCCACAGCTTGCGTTAGTCAGTTGTATTTATAGAGAAAGCCTAATATTTAACTTATAAAACAATCAACATCATTGTGATTTTCAACCACAATTTCTCTTGACGGAAGATAATCAAAGGCCAATATATAATTACTGGAAAAGTTAAAAAAAGCTTTTTCTACTAATTGAAAATCTCTACTACTAACTTTGACGTTCTGAATGCTTACATTGAAATTAACCAAACCAAAACAAACTTCTACGCTAATTGGAACCACAAATTTATTTCACTAATTGTGAGGTTCTGATTGAAGCTTGTTTCCGAATCTACAAGAAGTGCGAAAATCAGATGAACAACACCCAGTTTAGCTTCAGAAACGGACTCGGAACGCGTGAAGCACTCTTCTCCCTAAATGTAATGACACAGAGGTGTAGAGACATGAATGTGAATGTATTTGCATGCTTCATAGACTATCGTAAGGCGTTCGACTGTGTTAATCATCAGAGGATGATCAAAGTTCTAAGAACAACCGGAGTTGACGAACAAGACCTACGTTTCATATCAGAACTTTATTGGCATCAAACGGCGGTAGTTGAGATGAAGCAGTCAACATCGGAAGATATACAAATCAGACGGGGTGTTCGGCAAGGTTGCGTTTTGTCTCCGCTCCTATTTTACCTGTACTCGGAGACTATATTTAGAGAAGCACTTGATCGAATCCAGGGCGGAATCAAGTTCAATGGTCCAATCCAATAAACAATATCAGATATCTATCCCAATAAACAATATCAGATATGCCGATGATACAGTTATAATAGCCAACGATATACAAGAACTGCAAAGCATTATAGATTCCGTAGTCCACTATAGTGAGATGTTTGGACTGCATCTCAATGTCTCTAAGACCAAACTATTGGTCTTTTCTAAAACTCCAATAAATGCACACCTGCGTGTCAAGGGACAAACAATCGAACAAGTGACTTCAATAAAGTATTTAGGAGCTAACATCAATAGTCAGTGCGACCTGAAAAGAGAAATATTTTCAAGAATTGAGCAAGCGAGAAAAATCATATACACCAAAGTTGTGTTTTTTCTATTGGAACACCCTATATATTAATTGATTTGCGGATTATAGGAAAAAAATAAAGGTGAGGCTTATTAAAGAAGATATACCTAAAATCTAAGAATTTTGACATATTTCACATTGTGTGAAAACGAAGAGTAAATTTTAAATTTCGATGAAAGCTACCTAAAATTTATTGGACCTTGTATAGCCTGATACTTAATTACAGTAACCAGTTAATTATATAATTAGTTATACAGGGTGAGACAAAATTAATATGGAACATTAGTCACTTTTAACAGCAAGTTAATAATGGGTAATTTATACATTGGAGTTACTCCAATGGGGAATTTATCTCTGACAAAGATTTTCCTACATATTTTAATTTTTATGATTTTGTGTCAACAGATCTATATTATTTGAAAAAATCTAGGGTGGCTGTGATTTACTTTCTGTTAATCTAACTAATCCGAAAATAAATTAATATATAGGATGTTCCATTACAAAAAACACAACTCTGATATGTAACTTTTTTTGGGAGCACCCTGTAGAACTCTCTATATTTTTAAAAAGTGCTCTGAATTAACCTACATATGCTCACAAAATTTCATTTCAATGCAAACTGCCGTTCTCCGTGGAGCCTCAGCGGTGTATGAGAGGCGCCACCCTGTATATACAGGGTGGTCCGAACTGTATTCCGGAAACTTCGGCAGCATATTCTGCAGACAAAAATAAGTAAAAAAGTTCGTATAAATGTATGTCCTAAAATGGTTAGTTTCAGAGATACAGGGTGTAAGTTTCATTTTTATTTCGATTTTTTCTACATAATTTCTGAAGTAACGTCAATATTTGGATGAAAATTGGTGTCTAGGAGTTTTTTGGCATGAAAATTTTTATTTTGATGTCAATATGACTCTTACTAGTAGAGGGCGCTACCTACATGTGTTTTAACTGTTTTGAAGCGTATTAACTTTTTGTCCGTACCTGTATAAAACTACTGAGCGACAAAATATACATCTCTGTGACTTTTTATGTAAAAAATATCTCTTTATAAAAATTGCTACGAGCAACCGTTCTTAAGATATTTAGAATGGAAATAGTCAATACATGTCATTATTGACGAAAAATAAACACGTTGAGTAGATATTTATTTCACTGAAATAATAAATTTAAGAAATTTTTATTTTTTTTTAAATAAATCATAAATTTTTCTGAAAAAAATGATGATAAAACAGTTTCTGTTGAACTTTTGACACAAAAACATTTGAAATTTATGATTTCACTCTAATAACTATTTAGTCAACATGTTTAATTTATGTCAATGATGACAGGTATTGATAATTTCGATTCCAAATATCTCAAAAAGCATTACTCGTTGCGATTTTTACGAAGAGACCTTTTTCACGTAAAAACGTCGTAAATGTTTATTTTTTTACTCATTAGTTTTATACAGGTACGGACGAAAAGTTATTACTCTTCAAACCAGTTAAAAAATATGTAGGTGGCGCCCTCTACCAGTAGGAGTCATATTAACATCAAAATCAAATTTCTCATGTCAAAAAAACACCAATTCTCATCCGAATATTGACGTTACTTCAGAAATTATTTGGAAAAAATCGGAATAAAAATGAAAGTTCTACACCCTGTATCTCCGAAACTAAGCATTTTAGAACATATATTTATACGAATTTTTTTACTTATTTCTATCTGCAGAATATGCTGCCGAAGTTTCCGGAATACAGTTCGGACCACCCTGTATAAGTCCCCCTAAAAAACACGCGAGATTTCATATCTTGACCGGACTATTAGTTTGTGAAGTTCAAAAATTTGACTTTAATAAAAATCTGTATTGTCTTCATTAATCGAATAAAAATCTGTCTTGTCTTCATAATTTCTTTTTAAACTGAGCGCTACTACGGTTTTAGATAGCTCTGATATTTTTGTTGGTAAACATAGTGGACACACAACTTGTTTCATTAATAAAATATCTTGTTTCTATCAGTTATATCTAAACTCTTCCTCGTATAATGTTGTAATGTTTCTAGAATGTTAAACTCGTCCCCAATTAGAAAAAAACATGCAAGCGCCCCTGCTTAAAACAGAAATGCCAGGTTGTAATTGTGGCAGTATTCACGCAGGAATGAACTCCCGAAATGTAGGCTTTTACTTTCCCCTCCGAAGCAATTAAATTTTAAAATTTGATTATTTAATTAAGTCGACAAGGAAAAGGGAACAAATGCTTATCATATAATGAACGTCTCCCATTACTGCGTTTTTGTATTTTTTTATTAGCAATATCACACTTGGATTAAGATTATTAAGCAGCATAAAAACGGCATTATCATGTTAATATTAAGTAATACAGGATTCTTCACAACCCTTCATATAATTCTTCGTTAAATTATTTTAGTGCCTTAAAAATTTAAGTATTCTGAGTTAAGGATAATTTCGAAGTGTAATTTCTTTTTAAAATAATTCCCACTTCCTGGCTTAGACGGAAGTAGCTGCCAATGTCGTATTTTAAATATAGTCACCTACTTATTTTACGTTTTAAGAATATACAGGGTGTTTAAAAAAAAATGTGTCATCTCTCGTGTGGAGATTCCTCATGTAAAAATAAGTTTTATTTTTCATATCAACATAGGTCCGATTCTGCTTTGTTTCGTAGCTACAGGCTGCTAAAGTCTTAATGATCTTTCGATCTATTATAATTTCCTTCCAAATACTTTTAATCATTTAAATGAGGGTAAAATTTACTATAAGTGCTACATGTTTTATTGCTAAAAAATATCGATAAATTCATCAGGAACGTGCATATGGGTTATCACTGGAACATTTTAAAAAAAACATGTGCGCCACTGACTTTTTTCTTTTGATATCAAAATAGAAAATAGTGTAGGCCGTTTAATGCCAATTAAAAGTTTTCTCTTGATATTTTGTCGAATTTGGTGTCCTTGTTGAGAGAAACGCAATTTTATTAATCACAATTAATAAAATTAAAATAAAAAGAATATTAATAAATTATATATTTTACCTATTTGTTATTAAATATTATTACTATTAGTTAGTTAAGTTAAAAAGTGATATTTAACTATATTCTAATGAATAACATTGACAGATTATTCAACCCAAAGTTGAGATTTATACGATAAAGAATAATGAAATAGCATTTTCCGCAGTGATTTGATTGTCACCCGGTATACATTGTTTTTAAATTTTAAATCCAATTTATTTTTGCCTTAACTTTAATACCACCATGTGCAATAATTTTGTAAGTAAACGTTCCTAAAACAGTATTTTTCAATCAAAACCATACCTTCTGAACATTTTGTTTTTTGACTCATATCAACATACGCATTGGTTAATTTTTAAGATCCAAATAAACTTGCCACCAACAATTTGCAATTTTTTCAACAATCATTACTTTATGTAGAGGTGGCTTTAGTTAGTATTGTCGTAATGTCATATCGACACAGCATTATTATACAAACAAAACTCTATATTAAAATTTAAAAAAACCTTATAAAGTAACGATACAGGCTTGGTGTTAATAAATATTAGTAAGACTTAACAGAACTTAAGAATATTAAATAAAAAATAACTGTAATAGCTAAGTGTATGTATAAACAAAAAACTTGTAAAAATGGTCTAATACATTGTATTGTCTCCCCCGGCTGCTATAATTGTTGGTAGACGTTGGTTCATACTGCCAGTGAGGCTGCAAATATATTGTGTTATGTTTTCCCATTATTCTTCAAGCACCAAGCGAATATTCATAATTTTTGGTCATCTTTAAAAAGATCAATGACTTTTGCACAATCTTCGACACTATAAGAACCATATTTAAGCTACACGCACACTGGTGCGATCACAGCCGCGATCACGATCACGATCAAGGCGGCGATAATATGAGCGATCATTCTAGCACACACCAACGCGTTCACGTTCATCGCCGTACATATATGTAGTGCGCCATCTTGTAGGTATACATAGGTACAAATAAAAAATTTGAATTAGAATATTTAAACTTAAACAAGAAAAATGTATACATATGTACTATCCAATCCAATTGCAACTCCAATTTTGTCTAAAACTTTTTATTTTTAATTCTATTATTTTTAACTTGGATCGGATAATTCATATAGAGTTTTGTGTATTGTTACAGCCTTAATTAGCTGCTCTGTTAACTCCATTTCTAAATTGCAACAAGAAAAAACACACAAAATAACGGAAAATTCCTATCAGTTGGGTCGCGATCACGCGATCAAATTCGACAAGTTGAATCTGATCGCCACCGCAGAATAGAACGCCGCCAGGCCGCTTCGTCTCCAAAACTCGATCGCGCCAATGTGAAACGGTTCATATGAATTCTTCAGCAGCGTTTGGCCGCGGTCGCGTGAAGATCGTGATCGCGGCCGTGATCGCACCAGTGTGCGTACAGCTTTAATCGTACATAACAATAGTCTTCAAAGCCACCTCGTCATTATGAAGAATAACATCAGAAAGTATTTTGCTCTTAAAAATTAACCAAGACATGTGTTCACTTAAGTCAAAAAACAAAATATACAGGAGACTTCATGATTCTGACCGAAAAATGATATTTTAGGAAAATTTGCTTACAAAATTATTGCACAGGGTGTTTTAAAGGTAAGGTAAAAAATAACTCTTTTATTAATTATTGTATAATAAGTCAAATACTAAAGGTTATATGAAACTGAGTTTACGAATAAAAGTTGATATTCTTATATAATAATATATACAGTTTGCTAAAAAATAAAGGAAATAAGGCTAAAATAAATCAAACATATTACTCTAAAGTTAACGAAAAAAAATTTGGGTACGTTTTTTTTTGCATATGAGTGTATATTACTACTAGGGCCAAAGTACAAAGTCCAAAGTACTGATAGAAAGATAAGCTTTTTAAAACGGAACAGAAACGTTCTGGAGCCTTTGGCAATGTTGAAAGTTGAGGTGTCTGATTACAGATGTTCAGGGACTTTGAACTTAGTATTAATATTTGTTAGGTGGTGGGTATTATCCTTTTCTGCTTCTTTGTACATTTCTTACCCATTTATTTGGACTTAATTTCACTGTCATTAATTTCAAAATCGACTGTTATTATTTTAGGGCATATTTTAAACTAAAATACTCCGGCGTATCTGCAAATTTTCCTGTTTTAGCTGCATTGGTGTACAAAAGCGCGTTCAAGCAATGAATGAAGGAGACGTAGCGTAAGTTAGTATAATACAGACATCTTTAAACCTTCCAAAGCGAATGCTTATTATACTTGAGCATTTCCAGCGATTCTTTGCTACAAACGGCAGCGTTCTTTTACATGTCTATTTCAGAGCCTTAGAGTGCCTTATTTTTATTAAAGCAAGATGTCTAGCGTGTTCAGTCTGGCAATAATCTATTCTCCCGTCTATTTATTGACTTATATTTAACTTTATTAGTTGTAATTTGAAAGTATTGTGTTCTGAAGAGTTCTGACGTTTAAAACTTTAACAGTTGATGTATAGACATCTTTATGTAGGTAAGTAATTCTAAAATATAAAAGGACTGTTTATTTAATTGCTATTATTTTAATAATTGTGTTATGTTTGACTAATATTGGTATGTCATAAATACATAAGCTAACAGATTAATTGGTCGTGTCAGTGTTAAAATGTTATAAATTGTTTAATATTTTCACTAATAAATATATAAATGAAATCTATAAATCGTTAATAAGGTCATTCGTTTAATTTAATTGCATTTGCTTGATGAACGTATAACAATTAAAATAAACACTTGTATACCAATATTTCATAATATCGTAGTATATGATTTACAGGTCTTTAATAAACAATATATTATTGTTTGGGGTAAAGCTTACTTTAATTTTATATAATGTATCTGTATAAAATATCTCTATAAAAATATACCGGGTGTACATACTTATACCTTTTTTAATATTTCAGAAATAAAACGACATAAATTAGGTCGAATGATATATCATATGTCAACTTTTGACATTTTCGTTCAAAAACAATTGTATTTTAAATTTCAATAATAGTATACCAATAGAGTGCTATGGCTGTGTTAAAACACTAATTTTTAATCAAGGAGCCTTGGAAAAATAGATTTGGTCGTCTAATGTTTTAGTGTCTTATTCTGGCCAATTAAAAGATGCCCAAATCGTATTTTTCAGGAGGGTGGCTCATTAGCATATTTGGAAAAAGCATTTTTTACGACTAATTTGATACCACACACTTGGTATTTCGAGTTAAATTGTCGTTATAAACCGCATCTTATAATTGCAAATAAACCAAATGCAAAAATGTCAAAAGTTGGCATATGATACGTCATTCTATTCAGAGTGTAATTTTGTATCGAATAAATTAAAAAAAATACCGAGGGTGCCATTTAAAAATCAAAAGTTGTAGTCATTTCCAGCTACGAAACAAAGCAGAATCGGACATATGTTGATATGAAAAATAAATCTTATTTTTACGTGAGGAATCTCCTCACGAAAGATGGCACATGCTTTTAGAAACACCCTGTATATTAATAGTACTGTTGAGGAGACAATGTCCTGTTAAAAACCCTGTGACAGTCCGAAGATTGTTCATATAATATGCATAACAAAACTATTTCTTGTATTTTTTTGTAAAATAAACTCCTAGACTGGTCTATTTAAATAAAAAAAAACCTCTTTATAAGTATCTCTAATTTATCAAAGTAAATCTTACATAGTAAAAAAAGAAAACTGAAGCCAGATAATAAATTTATTATTGCATCGTTTGAAGACGGTGAAACACAAGATGTTCACTAATTAGGTGCAGTAGAAGCCCGTTAAGAAACGGCTGGAAACTTAAAACTTTCAAAATTTTATCGCGAGAAGCGGTTGTGGATAAAAATTAATACGTATTTATTAGCGTCGTAAGTTTAAAGTGTCTTTTAATCAGAGGCGTGCGCTGAAATTTTACGTTCAATTCAAGATACTTAGTTGTATACTATGTATACTCTGTTTTTTTTTCTCAGGTAAGATGTCGACAGAAAAAAAAGCAATATAATTTCTTGATAATATCGCAACATAGGTAGTAGATTAAATTTACAAAGAACATCCAGAAAAGATCCGGTGGTTCATTTTTTTTTAAATTATCAAAGTAAAATAACTGGGTTATTTTTGATATATTTGAAAGAGAAAATATGTTTTTTTATCGAGATCTAGCAGCGCTGAAAATATTTGCGCTTATTTAAGACTCACCCTGTATAGTTCTTATTATTATTCTCATGCTAAACTGTTTTAAGTAATTATCTTTTGTGTAAAGTTAAAATGAAATAATATTTAGTACCTGTTTTATAACACAAAATATGTCTAGCCTACGAAAAATATGGGTATATTTATATATTAATATATAATAAATATATAATAATATATTTATTATTCAGTGTTAAAATTCAATTTAAAAATTCTACTTGGACATAAAATTGGAATGACAAAATGATGTTTCGATGTTTGAGTTAATTAAATTAAACAAAATTAATATAAATTTAAAATAAATATTTGCATTGGGTATTGGTAAATAATATTTTTCATACAACGTTAAAACAAACAATAATCTATTTCTCCACTAAGTATTTGCATACTTGATCTTTTAATTCAGGGTGCAAATAAAAATGTAGGAAAAAAACATAACTTTTCATTAAAAAAACATTTCTTTAAAAAATACACTTTTCGTCAAAATTAACGTATAATGCAAAATTTAGCAACAATTTAATGTTCAATAACTTTAGAGTGACTTAACCGATTTTGATGATTCTTTTTTTATTTGTTATATTGAAGTTTCAGGTATGCTAGTAGACTATGATTTTTGTGCCAACAGTTCTAGGGATATACAGGTCTAGGATACACAGGAGTCTTGCAATGTAGTGTTTTTTATGTAAATTTAAAACGCCCTGTGAAGTGACCCGATTACTTTAACAACTCCCAATAAAAACCATTTTTAGCGCCATCTTTTACCAATATTTTTTTTTTTAATTACCCTTTTATCTTTATTATTAATGAAAATATGCTGATTTTTATTAAAGATAAAAAGGTGACCAAGAAACAGTATTTCAAAAGGGGGCATTAGAATATGATTTTTTATAGGGAGTACAAGTTGTAAATCTCCGTCTTAATGCTTGAAGAAAAATACAGGGTGTGCGGAAGCTACGCGGCCAACGCTCGACGACCGATTGCCGACATCGAAATAGGCCGATTTAAGAACATTTACATATAATTAAAAATTTATTTATTACACAATTTTATAAACAAGAGAAGGCATAAAAAACAACTACAAAGTAGAATAACTAATATCTAGTGTTTCTACCTCTTGCCGTAATTACTGCTTAAAAACGTCGAGGCATGCTTAAAATAAGTTTTCGAATATCCTATTGGTCAATTTCGCTCCAAATCACTAAAAGCCTTTCTGCCAGCTCATTTAAATTTGCGGGTTGTGGTTCTATCTGTCGACACCTTCTACCCATCGTGTCCTATAAATGTTCAATAGGGTTGAGATCTGGGCTCCGTGGTGGCTAATTCATTGTTTCAACTCCGACTTCTTGTAGATGGTTTTGAACTGCTCTAGCAATATGAGGCCGGGCATTGTCATGCATAAACATAAACTCTCCCCTAAAAAAAGCGCATACGGTACAACTTGTGGATCGATGACATCTGCTATGTAAGTCTCCGCAGTTAATCTCCCATTATTTAAAATTACAAGCTCGGTTCGATCCTGTAGAGATATACCTGCCCACACTATAGCTGAACCACCACCATAACTAACAGTTTCCATGAAGTTGCATTGAGCATACATTTCCCCTGGTCTTCTGTACATACACCATATTTCGCCTATCATTGGTGAAAAGACAAAATCGCGACTCATCTGAAAATAACACTTTTGCCCAGTCTCTAGCTTGCCAATTAACGTGCTCACGGGCAATCGCAAACGTTGTCTTCGGTGATCCCTTGTAAGAAAAGGCCCAGTGGCTGCTTTCTAAGGTCTTATTTGATTTTCTGCTAGTCTTCTCCTTATAGTACTGTGGCTGATGTTAAAGTTATAACATAACGGTGTAAGAAATCTCGTCTAATCACTGAACTGTTTGTAAATATCCGTCTTAACGCTTGAAGACGAATATATCGGTCTTATCTTGGGTTTGTAATTTGACGACGACCTTGACCTTTACTTCGAGTATTATTTCCAGTTTGCGCAAAGTGTTGTAACACTGGGGATATGGTAACTTGTGAAATTCCAAATTGCTGAGCTAGCTCAGTTTGATTTATGCCTTCTTGTGGAAGCGCAACCACTACAACACATTGAGATTCAATTAAAAAGCGATTTTGATTCATAATTAAGGTACATTCAGAGACTCACAGTCACTTTTGACACATGCCTACTACGTTCTTTTTAAACGTGTAGGTATAGTCGAACTGAATAACAAACTACCAACAAATACGTAACAGCACATATTCACAAAAATCAGCATATTTTCATTAATAATAAAGATAAAAGGGTAATTATCTATATTGAGAGTTATTAAACTAATCGTTTCTACAGGTCTACAGGGCATTTTTTTCAACTTTTTCGAGTGTCTTAGACCGTTGGAGGACACCCATTTCAAGTTATGGATGGAGTCTTCCAGATTCTTCAGTTCTGCTTTCAGTTGGTTCCCGTTTGGAAAACAGAACGGTTCTGGTCCAGTTAGTGGAGTGTTCGCTCCTTTTCTAGCTAGATCATTTGCTTTTTCATTGCTTTCTATCCCTTGGTGAGCAGGCACCCAGAGTAGGAGGACTTTATTTTCTTTGCCTAATTTGTTGAGCTTCTCTAGGCAATCTTTGACCAACTTCGAATTGATGGTTACTGAGTTGATCGCGTTAAGTGCTGCTTGACTATCGGATAGGATGGCAATTTCCTGTTTTCGATAGGTCCTATCTAAGATAAATTATACGAATCTTTCGATAGCGTAAATTTCTGCCTGAAGGATACTGGGGTAGGGCCTATTGGTTCAGAGTATTTAGTTTTCGACCCAAATACTCCTATATGACCTCCATTGCTGCTGTTGGAATTTATTATTAGCACTATACACAAGTTTATAATTGACATTCTTATAAATTCCTTTTAGACCACGGGATAACTCTCTATTAAACGGCATTGAAAAATATTTTGACGTATCTTTCTCCACTTGACAAGTCGAATTTTCAGAAATCATTTACCTATACCTAGGTTTTCTAATTATTTTATCAACTAGTGAAGGAGAATATCCGAAATATTACACTCAGCTACATTCCCAATGTAATCTCTTTCTATTTCATATCTTTTGTTGGTAAGTGGAAAACTAAGTAATCTACGAACTAAGTATTTTAAACTAGTCATTTTATGTTCAAAACTATGATATGATTCATTAGTAATATATCTGCGTGTAGTGGTATTTTTCCTATAGATATCAAATTCCAGGCAATTATTACTATTTCTAATAACTAATACATCTAGAAATGGTAATCTGTCGTTGTTCTCAGTTTCATGTGTAAATTTAATGGAAGGAAAACGATTATTTAACTTAGAAATAAAATCATCTATGGTGTCTGAATGTGGGCCAAAAACAGCAAAAATATCATCCACATACCTAAACCATACTCTTGGAAAATACTCAAACTGATTCCTAGCCTCCACTTCAAACCTGCTCATGAATAAATTAGCCAAAAATGGAGACAATGGATTACCAATTGCTGTACTTTCCCGCTGTTCAAAAAAGTTGTTATTAAATTGAAAACAAGTTTGTTTCATACATAACGATGTAAGCTCAATATATTCAATCCGTTTTGTTGTCGAGACCATTTGCGTTCAGTAATTCTTTCAAGTAGCCTACAGTATGTGGAATTTGAACACTTGGGAACAACGAAGATACATCAAAGGAGACCAAAATTTCACCTTCATGCAATGTTATATTGTTAATTTTGTTAATGAATTCAATATTATTTTTAACTGAGAAAGAGGGTTCATGCGGGAAAGAAGGTACCTTTTTTAAGTATTGTAGTTATTTAGTGTTTTAAATAAACAGTTTTCATTAGTTCATTACTTAGCGGTATTATTTCATTAAATCACCAAACCCCTAAAAGAAGTAAACAACATTCACTATAAGTTCTAGACGCTTCCGCTTCGAGTTTGAGATGACTCGTGTGTGGAGAAATATTCAATCACATCGCATAGTTCCCATGTGACTTACATTCGGGTTGGAGTTCGAGACGCTTCCACTTCGAAATCCAGACGACCCGTGTGTGGACGCTCTTAATATTTCACTGATAAATAGAACATTTTCTTTTTATGATTCTAATTTAAACACAATTTTAATTTGAATTAAAATAATCCTATATATATTATATAGTTTATTGAACATAAACTTTATAATATTTTTATAAGCACACTATATAACATTAATCAATCTCCCTAATTTTATTTTAAAGTTGTAAAACAATTTTGCACTTTTTAACGGGGCCTAAATGTCAATTAGAAAGAACTGGAAAAATTCTTGTCTGGCACGAAACAAATGGTTTTTATTGACAATTTGGTGAAAAAGCAATAAAGTCTTATATTAACGTGGCCCATTAAATAGTTTATACGAATGTAACGAACATCTGTTTCTGATTACTGCCACCAACAAAATGTCGTGTGTGGTGTCTGCATTCAACGTGAAAATAACTGTTTAGTACTAAAACTAACATCTTTTTGCTGAAACCACTTATACAGAGTCTTATTGTTTGACTTATTTGGTGATATATTACTCGAAAATGTATATATCTATTTTTAAATTACAAAAAAATATTCAAAATATTTGTAAAATTGGTTAGGTTAGGTTATAAATTAAATTTTATATTGAAGTGTAGATTTGGGCATGTAGAATGTTTAGGAGAAGGGTTAATCACCGCGACCTTACAAATCTATACCCTTTCTTGAGTTATAACTCATCATACAGGCCTAGGGCTTTGACAAAAGCCAGTATCTGAGACGGCTTCACAAAGCCCAGCTTTCCATTTCCGATATTCTTACGAAGGTTTATGGCACGAACGGTTGTCATCTCGGCGCACTCAGTGATGAGAATCTGCATTCGCCGTTGTTTCTCAGCTTCAATTTACTAAGGTATTCGTTGAGGAGACAGTGTCCTGTTAGAAACACCGTGACGATCCGAAGATTGTTGTTACTTAAATCAAAGAAAATCTTTGATTTTTCTTAGTCGTAAGTTCTAAGATTTTTTTTCGAGTGTCATAGGCTGGCTAGAGGATTCCCATTCCAGGTTATGGATGGAGTCTTCCAAGTCTTGGAAATAAGAACGGTTCTGGTACAGTTAGTGTGCCTACTATTTCTTGGTGAGCGAGTATTCAGAGTAGGATCACTTTATTTTCTTTGCCTTTGTTCAGCTGCTCTAGGAATTCTTTTCCAACTTCGAATTGATGGTTACTGAGTTGATTGCTTTTAGTGCTGCTTGACTGGTGGATAAGATGGAAATTTCCTGTTTTCGATAGTTTTTATCTAAGATAAATTGTATGCATCCTTCGGTAGCGTAGATTTCTGCTTGGAGGATACTTCGGAGCATTTATTTTTCGGCTTGCATACTCCTCTACCTGTCCCTGCTTTGGTTTTGGAAGCCACGTTAGAGTATGGTATGGAATACATTTTGGTATACCACGTTATGGTATGGTTCAATCAATGCTCAATACTACAGTGAGATGTTTCACAAAGTTGTACATTCTTGGTATGTCATCCACTAGGTGTTCGAGGAGTGGAATTTCTTTTTTGAGGGTGTTCCAAGCCTCTGGCCTGAAAATTCTCCCAGTACTGTTTCCGACAATGACCATTATATTCATTGTCGCATTGACATATCTACCGACGACAATGTGCAGTAGTGTTAGGTATAGAATAACATGCATTGCTGCTGTTGGGCATGTTCTCATATCACTTGTGATGCAGAGGCATGTCAGTCTCTGTACTTTGCACAGGTTTTGTCTTGCTGTACGTTGCTCTAGTTTTATGTACCAAGCAACTGCTACAATTCTAGCAGATACGGTTTTAAGTCGAAAAGTTGAATTCTACCATGATCAATTATTAAAGCAGCAATAGCCGATACGTCAGAACTTAAAACCATCTCTATTAGAGTAAACGCCAGTGAACGATAATACTACGACTTTTCAATGACAGTGACATTACAAAAACAACAAACACTGTTTTATATGTGTGTTAATGAGGACCCAAAATCAGTGCTAAAATTGCTGGAAATCATTACTGTCTTATTTAATAATAATAATACCTCCCGTATATAGCGTTTAACACCTTGGGAGTAGCAAGGTACGGCTTGCCATACTAGAGCCGTTCGGTATACAAGGAAGGTAATGTGGCTAGCACTACGCTTCAAGCGCCTATTATTCAGGATTGTAAATCCCAAGTTCTCATTTAAGGCTGAGTCAACCTAGGTATCTAAACTAGTTTTATTTTATTAAAAATAGTCGGCTGATAAAATACCGGGTGTAGAATTCGAACCCACAGCTTTTGAATTGGTAGACGAGAGCTGTGCCTCTACGCCGCGCCACCGGGCTTAAGTATTTAAAAGCAAATATATCCAATAAAAATAATGCTATTGAAATTAATCAAAAAATAATCTGTCGAAAACAAGGTATTTAAATGATGAAATGATTGTTAAATCCCTTGCTTTGTTAACATATTCCACAGGGTGTTTTAAACTTTCACCAAAATATCAATATTTTGTATACCCTCGTATAGGTAATTGACAGATAAAAACTTTTATTTTTAATTTAGAAAGAGATACTAAAAAGTCAAATAACTTAGCTAAAAATTTCTTAAAAAATCATCAAAATCGGCCAGCTGGAACAAAATGTATTAAACTTTAAATTACATCAAAATTTTAACGTGCTCAGTTTTCGTGGCGGTTAGTGCAGTTTACCAAACAATATACGGGTGATCGAACAAAAGCGTAAATATAAGACTAAAATCTCCAGATTGTTAATAGACCTAGAGCCATACTCCACATAGGACAATCTTGCAGGCAATAATACCTAAATGTCTTTTTGTGACATCATTTTATTATAAGTTTCTATGTGTTGTACAGGGTGGTCGAAATTGGTCTGTTTTAACAGAGAAAACCTATTTCCTGACTAGATAGAGCAAAACCCACATAGATATGATGGGTTCTATTTCTGAGACGCGTTTAATGGCGTAAACCGCCTGTTGATATTTTCACTGCCGATAGAGATACGGGGTCTATTTGAATTTTTTGCCATTTGGAAAATTGCCTGTAACTTTTTTATTTAATGAAATAAAATGAATAATACCATTCTGTAAAAACGTTCTTAAGGCACTTTTTTAAGCGCAATCTAGTGGCGTAGTCAGTTTTTTTTATTAAATTGTGATAAAATCAAGGCCTGCTTCGATACCAAGATAAAAAACCTAATAATATTTCTCTCATTCTTATGTCTAAATACACATAACTTTATATTGTTGAAAAGGGTCAAACTCCAGCATTTTTTTAGATCATAGCCAACTATGATTTCCATTTAAAAATTATATTTTTTATTATTTCTGACAAAAAGAGCAAGTATAGAAAAAAACTGATAACGCCACTGGATTGTACTAAATCAAAAATACCCCGTATCTCTGTTGGCAGTGAAAATATCCACAGGTGGTTTACACCATTAAACGTGTCTCAGAAATCGAGCCCGTGATATCTATGTCGATTTTGCTCTATCTAGTCAGGATTCGACTACGATTCGGAATTTCGACTACCCGGTACTTGAGCATATTTACAAAATAAAGAGTATTATTATAAAACGGAATATAAAAAACTGTGATTTTATTAATAATAAAAAATTGTGTTTTTGTAAATTTGACAAAATATGATTTTATCTTTTCAAATTGCTATATCAACACATTGAATAAAAAATCGTCAGGGTCTATATTTCTGTTTCATATTCTAAAAATTATTCGCCGCCAAATATAATATACCGGCTCCTCAAACATAAAATATATATTTGTATTGGAATATGCAATATAATATTTATTATATTATAGAGGAAATTTTTTGTTTTATAATATCTGATCGTAAGAGGTAAGGCGTCGATAACATAAAGCCCCGTTAAGTGTATTTTCTTTTTAGAGCCCATATAACTGAAAGCAAATTTGTTCGCCTTCTTGACGATGAGCTAAAATCTGATTAATTTCAGATTTTACCCTCTTAACATATGTCCGGGGCGTTTTTTATGTAAGGAACCGAAATAAAAAACTCTCAATATATATCTTTCATAAATTTGACGTAAGTATGGGTGAGTATTTATGATTCTGTTACAAAAATGTATCAGGGCTGTAAAATATTAAGCAGCATAAGTAAATTTAAATTTAATTTCAAACATATTTGTTATTAAATATCAATATTTAACTATTTAATATTCAGTATAGATTGCATGCACGGCTAAACCTAGCAAAGTAAAATACTTAAGATAAGATATTTTTGTAAAACGTAAATTTGATATTATAGCAGGTGTTAAACTTAGATTGTCGTCATATGAGATTTTGGCATGAATTATTGTTAATAATCTGAGAGCAATATGTAGGACTTCAGTAAAAAAGAACCATAGTTATGATGGATTTTTATTTTCCGATTATACAGGGTGTTCCATTACATAGAACTACTACGCATTTCTGGAATCAAACTAAGTTTTTTTGGCTATAATTTACCTCAATACATAAATGCTAATAAATAATATTTTCTTGCCTTTAGCTGTGTAATTTTTCTAATTTCGAAAAATCGAAAGTAGAGAAAAAAAATAAAAAGTAAAAAGAAAATTGTTTTGCTTGTCGTAAAGGGGGGAACCAAGCTCCACTCCCACAAACGGTTTCTGGGGGTAGGCCCAGAAACCGTCATCAGGTGGGCTGTCCAGGGGCTGGTTCTCACTGATACGGCGACTTTTTACTTTTTTTTTCTCTACTTTCGATTTTTCGAAATTAGAAAAAATAGCTAAAGGAAAGAAAATATTATTTATTAATATACACCAAAGCTGTAAGAATTTTGTTAGTTCTTTTAACAGGAGATGCGCTAATATCTCACCGACACTTTACGACATCGTCTGTTCATATTGAAAAAGTTTTGCTTGCCGTATCGGTCAGAACCAGCCCCTGGACAGCCCACCTGAGGAAGGGTAGGCCCAGAAACCGGTTGTGGGAGTGGAGCTTGGTTCCCCCCTTTACGACAAGCAAAACAATTTTCTTTTTACTTTTTTTTTCTCTACTTTCGATTTTTCGAAATTAGAAAAAATACAAAGCTGTTTTATTTAAATATGGGTCTATTCGATAAAATATATCTTACTACTCAGGGGCAGGTGTCCTGAAATTTATAAATTCTATTGTCTGTTCTGGTTTAAATCAGACCTACTGAGAATATTTATAAGATGTGTAAATGTGAGGCGTGAAGCGTTTTGTATTAAGAAATCCCTCAGTCAGTCAATGAAGGTGTCTTTTGATGAGATTTTTGAACATATGTTTTCTTAACTATTCAGATTTAACTCATCAGATGTTGCGTTAATCAGAGATCAACTATGCTGCATTATTTTCTTTTCTTTAATAAATCCGGGTGTATCATACAATCTTATGTTATGCTCCGTTATACAGGACGAGTCTTAAATAAGTGCAAATATTTTCAGGGCTGGTAGATCTCGATAAAAAAAACTGTTTTCTCTTTACCAGTCCAAGTTTAACATATCTATTTTTTACAAAAAAAAAATACAAGAAGCGGAAAAAGGGGCCAAAAAAACCCTATACATATGCTTATTCCCTGCATTAAGTTCATCAGACTGAAGGGAACAGCCATTCGACGACCGGTTTCGGAGATTTATCTCCATCGTCAGGCCGACTTTGCTGTTACCCTCAATCTGACAAAACGAAAAGCAGAGAATGGCATTTCAGTACAAAACGTACTACCATGGATAGTGCTAGACGCTCTCTCCATCTAGCGGTAGCTGTGACAATCACAGATCGTACCGCCAAAATTAAAACCAGCGGCCTACTGGACAAACATGTAAATTTATTGTATATTTATGTATTATTATATATACCCTACCAAAACTTTCAGCTCTATCTAAGGTAACGTGGATGAAGCAAGCATATATATCTATTTTTATCCAAATAAAACATTGTCTACTCTAGCGGCGCGCCTGTTAGATTTCTGTACTATATCTTAGAGATTTGTAGGTCTGAATGGGTACGAATCCACGGACCTCTCTCCGATCCGGGTACTGATAAATGTAGATCCTACTGAATATCAACCTCTATCCGCGGAACTGCATTGCTTATTGACGTCGTCCGCAAATAACGCTAACAAAACGATGCAAAGAAATAAATCAGTATTGGAGAGTATTGGAATAAAGAGGGAACTGTAACTATTGTATTGAGTTGTTAAGTACCGTATGATCGAGAAAAAACGGCGTCAAAGGCGGCTGGGGAATGACTATCGATGCTATTTTTGACGAGATAGAACTCTAGACGTCAGTTACTGAGAACTGACATAAAATTTGTCAAAAATTAATACCTTATATTAAAAAAACCAGAAAAGAATAGAAAGTTTCCAGATACACATATCTATTTCCAAAAAATTGTTTTTTCAAATGTTTCGATCTGCACCAGTTCTACTCAATAAAAAATAGATATTAAATCATCCTTAATGCAGTAAACGCCTTTAAAAATAAAGACGAGCAAGACCAGTAAGACTCTAACCTAACTAAATCTCGTCGTCCGACAAGCCTCCGACCGAGACATTTCGACAACATTTTTGATTATTGTATTGTTAAAATGTACGGATTAACCTTTTATTATTGTTTCATACACACTAGACCGTTCAGATTTACTAATATTGCATTGATTATAGCTGTAAATAAAAATGTGTGTTTAATACCAGTAAATAATCCGTTAGTTGATGGAAGAAGTATCGTGTTTATCGACAAAATTAATTGTAGGCTTTTAAATTTTGCCTAATATGGTCATATTTTGCAATATTCAACTCATAATTGTTGATACTTCTGGTGGATGATGTTCAATTTATACATATATAAAATATAAACAAACCAAATGAACAAAACTGTGTCCAAGAAATAATCTATTGCATAGAGAATTTAATGAAAACAAAATTGGTGATGCTGTGTTCAAGCAAATTTCCATGCAGGAATCAATGGTTATTGCTAAAATATTTTATTGGTGTATTGTCAATTTTATTTACTTATATATTACGTTATTTAATCTTAATAATTTTAGGCTCCTAAGTCATTTATTTACATACTTAACTTTTAACGTAACTACTGGTAGATTGTAGGAAATAATATACACACTGGAACAATTTAAGTAAATAAATGAATTAATATAATACATACATCAAGAAGTAATGTATAATTTTACAAAAAGCTGTATTAATCACTTTCGAAAATCATAATTGTTTTTTTTAGTAAGTCGCAGACAAATATTTTAGGTTTGTTATTAAATTAAATGATAATGTAATAAGTACAGATTTAGACTCTTGAACCAGGCATAGTATATTAATTAGTAGGGTTCACAGTAAAACATATTTTGTAATACCATTCGAAAGAAAATAAATACCTATATTATACTGTTTATAAAGTGAGTTTCATTGTAACATAACTTAAGAAAACAATTAATATGCATATGTCAATCATAAGAAAAGAATCTATTAATTTAATGAACTATACCCATAGTACTCGGCAAACAGTAAACCAAACCAAAGAAACTAAGACTTACAGTGTTAGATCATGTAGTATATAAATATTTTAATTTTATCATTTAATAAATAAATACAATATAAAATTTAAAATGCCAATTTTTTATTTTAAAACAAGTGATTTATATATGTATAAACAATTTACAATTATTTATCATTTAATTTATTGGCCACAGCTTCCGGGATTATAAGGCTAATATTTTGCTGCCTATAGTGCCTATATCTCAAAAAAGAATAATTAAGATTAATTAATGATTAAGTATCCCTGTATTTTTAAATGTTGAATCTTATGGACTGAAAAAACTGCTTTCAATATTTCTACTTTCACTGACCGAAGATGCAGAAACCTAGAAGAAATTCAAAAACAAATTGTACAAACATTTTAAGGTTTTCCTTAAATCCTCTATACAATAGACTATTTCTTGAACATAGTTTTGTTCATTTAATTTGTTTCTTAGAGGTTATACACAACTGTAGATATTCTATAACTAAAAAAGTAATAATACAGATTCGTAAAAATATCCCACCTTACCGTTTCTAGTACCTCAAGTTAGTGTGTTTATATTTTATACATGTATAAAATTGAACATCATCCATCAGAAGTATCAACAATTATGAGTTGAATATTACAAAATATGACCATATTAAGCAAAATTTAAAGGCCTACAATTAACCTTGTTGATAAACACGATACTTCTTCCATGTATAGTAATGAATACACATAACTGGTTTACAGCTACAGTTTTACTAAATCTGAAGGGTCTAGTCTGTATTAGACAATTACAAAAGGATAATCCATACATTTTAACAGTAGAATAATCTGATTTTTGTTAACTCTAAGAGTTATCGAAATCATATCGAAATGCCTGGAACTGGGACGGGCGATTGTTAGGTTAGAGCCTTTTTGATTTTTCTCTTCTTTACTTTTAAAGACGCATTTAGTATTAATTACGATTTACTGGATTTACCTAATATAGATTTTTTATTAATTAAAACTGGTATAGTTCAAATTATCAGAAAAAAATATTTTTTGGATATAGATTTCTGTATCCGGAAACTTACTATTGTCTTCTAGATTTTCTACATTTAGTATTCATTTTAATTAAAATTTAATTTTTTTGATCTTTAAAGTGAAAAGGCGAAGAATTTTAATTAACTAAAAAAATCAAAATAAAGTTAATTAACTTTGAGCAGAGTTCGACCTCGTCAAAAATAGCATCGATAGTCATTCCCCAGCCGCCTTTGACGCCGTTTTTTCTCGATCATACGGTATATATATATATATAATAAATGTATGCCCTAAAATGCTCGGAAATACAGGGTGTAGAAATTTCATTTTTATTTCTATTTTTTCCAAATAATTTATGAAGTAATATCAATATTTGGATGAAAATTGGTGTCTGAGAGTTTTTTGACATGATAAATTTGATTTTGATGTCAATATAACTCCTGCTTGTAGAGGGCGCAACCTACATATTTTTTAACTGGTTTGAAGGATAATAACTTTTCGTCCGTACCTGTATAAAACTATTGATTAAAAAAATTTTACGACTTTTTTTACGTAAAAAAGGTTTCTTGGTAAAAATCGCTACGAGTAATGGTTCTCGAGATATCTAGAATCTAAATTATCAATACATGTCATTATTGACAAGAACTAAACATGTTGACTAGATAGTTATTAGACTGAAATCGTAAATTTAAAATATGTAGGTGCCAAGTGTTCAACAGAAACTGTTTTAGCATCATTTTTTCGCAGAAAAAATTATGATTGATTTAAAAAAAAATTGTCAAATTTATTATTTCAGGTCAAATAACACAACGTGTTTAATTTTTGTCAATACTGACAAGTATTGACTATTCCCATACTAAATATCTGGAGAACGGTTGCTCGTAGCGATTTTTACTAGGAGACATTTTTTACGTAAAAAATCACAGAAATGTATATTTTTTCACTCAGTAGTTTTATACAGTATACAATATACAATAGTACGGACGAAAAGTTATTACGCTTCAAAACAGTTAAAACACATGTAGGTGACGCCCTCTGCGAGTAGGAGTGATATTGACATCAAAATCAAATTTCTCATGTCAAAAAACACCCAGACACCAATTTTCATCCAAATATTGACGTCATTTCAGAAATTATTTGGACAAAATCGAAATAAAAATGAAACTTCTACACCCTGTATCTCCGAATCAAAGTATTTTAGGACATTCATTTATACGAACTTTTCTAATTATTTTGTCTGTAGAATATGTTGCTGAAGTTTCCGGAATACAATTCGGACCTGTAGATTTGGCAGAAGTGGAACCCGGATGTAGATTCATAAAGCATGATGTAACTTCGGACCCGACTCTTTTAAAATACCGGATCTACTAATCTTTACTATATCTCTAATTATAGGCATGAAGACCCACCAAACAATATAAATTTTAGTGTGTTAACTACCTACTGTCTACCAGAAAAAAAGTGTTATTAAAAACAATTTTAAAATTTACGATTTTTTTTTAATTTTTGCGTATGCACCACCAACGCAGAGAATCCATGTGACTGTGAAATTACAGCCCTTCATATTTTTTAATTTTCTGACTAATTAGAGAATTTAATAAAACGTTTAATTTTCACAGCGGTTATTTTTTTGACCATCGAGAATTATGCAAAAAAATATGAACAAAATTATTTTTTGTTTTACAAAAGTTGCGTTGGTGGTGCACAAAATGAAAAAAAAACACAGTTCTTAAAACATTTTTATTTGTTTTATAACTCCACCACTTTTGGGATTGGTCCCTTGGAACTTGCACTGCTAATGTTCTCAGTGTTGCTAGGGCGTTTCTCTCCAGCTTTATCGCAAAGGTTAGGAGGTTCACTTCTACAGAGCCCTATTTAGAAGTAAGTGGTAAATGCAATAGAGTGTCCCCCGGTGCCCCGAAGGTTGAGACCAGTAGAGGCTAGTCTTTTACATAGCCACACATCCCTTTGATCTGGTCTCGCCTCCGTAGAATTTAGGTTTTTGGTTAGGTTGTTTCCTCTTTGTAAAAGCCAAGACCCCTGACATCCTCTTTTTTTTTAATTTACATGTGACAGGACCACAGACAGTAAAAGGCCTGGCATGACGAACAGGATAGTCCTATCTGGCATCGTTATATGTCTTGGTGCAATTCCCTGGCAGCGACACTACAGCCAGAGACAAGAGAGTGAGATGTTCTATTGTTTTCTCTGGCTTACTTACTTACTGTCATTACTCGCTGACGATTATTTGATACGCATCAAAAGATGGTTACGCAAGGCGTTTTCTCTCATGAGCTTTTCTGTGACTTAAAAACCCGGTACGTGATGTTATCTCTCTTCCGCACTTCGGACATTCAAAAATCTCATTACTTTGTTGCCTCTTTACTTTTTGGTTGTCGTTGTTAACTGAGCTTACAATGCTCCTCCATAGCGTTTATCCCATTTAAGTTTTTATGGAAAATATTCTTGTATCTTTTGAGTTGTCCACCTGGTTTCCTCTTACCGTCTACAAGCTCACCGTAAAGAAGAGATTTCGATAGGCCTTTTTCTTACATCCTGCATACGTGGCCAGCCCATCTTAAGCGGGGTTTAGTAATCGTGGCTTCAGCGCTCTCGCAGCTTGCTTTTTCAAGGATAGATACGTTTGAGACATGGTGGTACCATTTGATTCTCGACAGTTGTCTAAGGTGTCTCTGTTGCAACTTGTTTAATGCGTTCGTGTGCCGGGGGTATGGCACCCAGGTTTCGCTTCCATATAATGGTGCGTCCAGACCTGAGGAGTCGAGTGCGAGACGAGCGCGAGACATTCCAAATTTGCGGTGTTTTTCAAAGGGTGGAGGGGTCTCGCAAGAGCCTCGCGACCGTCTCGCGAGACAACCCACGAAGCCTCGTTGCTATCCGTTCCCTGTCGGTTTTTCGACGGCCGATCAAAGAAAGCTCGCGGCCAAGTCTGGATGTGTTTTTGGCAGGCTCGCTCGACTGCGAGCTCTGATATTAGTGCATATTGAAATGGAGACTTGGACGGAAAAAGATCAGCTGAAATTCATCGATTTATATAAAGCAAAACCAATATAAAGAATCCAAAAGATAAAGAATATTAAAAAAAAAACAATAAACACGATGCGTAAATTCGATGAATAAAACCTTGGTAAGAATATAAAAGAGAATTATTAAAAAGTGTTTAAGAATTATTAAAAAAATAGAAAAACTGTAGAGAAAGTTAAGATACAAATTTTAAAATTATTATAGAGTATACAGGGTGGTTCAAAATAGTGTTACGGATATAACATGGTTTTTTAAATGTAATACCCTATTTTTTATTTTATTTTTAGATTCTGCGTAAAATTTTATAACTTTTTTTTATGTATAATGCCAGGTATAATTTTTCACATGTACCTAAAACGGTATATCTCTAAAACTAATAGTTTTTGTAAAATTTCAATGTGATTAAACAAAAAATGTTAGATTTCAGTGTTGTAAAAAATTGTCAGTCATGCTATTGTTTCTGAAATTGGAGTTCTAAAATTTGTTAAACGGCCCACACATTATACGATTTATCGTATTGCAGGTTGTACAACACAAATTTGATTCGACCGTTTGAACGACATATCGGACGCGCTGTTGTCCACAAACTTAAACTACAACGGGCCACACATTAATACGATTCGTCGTACTACATGTTGTACGACAAGTTGATACAACCGCTGGAACGATAGATCGGATCCGCGTTTATTCACTAACTAAAACTACCATTTGATGTTAATCACCAACAAGTAGTAGTTTTATTTTGCATTCATTTTGAATTCTATTGTGTTCAACGTCAACATGACATCGAATTTATCAAAAAGGACTTCTAGCTGCAATTTTGTTAGTTTTGTTAGACGAAGACGAAAAAACAGCCCAAAAAAAGAAGAAAATGGTGCAAAAATTGGTTACAAAAACGACAACTGTACTCTCATATGAACCTTTTACGTGAAATAAGTGCTAATGAACCAGTCGATTTAAATAAATATTATGTAAATTATTATTGTGTGCCTAGAATAACAACCCTACATGCAAATTATAAACAAACAACCTGCACATTCATATTTACTTACTTTTTTTAATTCACGTCTAAAAGTTTCTTTTCGTCTAAAAATTTTCTTTTTCAGAAATTCTATTGTAGCATCTGCTTTTATTTCTTTTAATTTTTCCAGTAGGATATCATAACTGGCATTTCTTTTTTATTTAGGTATTCCTTACTTTTCACATCCCACAAACAAGGTTGATTATGATAAATTTCTATAAATTCCGCCCAAAACTGGTTGGTATCCATTTTTAAGAGATTGTTTAACCATGTGCAACGAAAAATGTAAACGATCTGTCTGCGACACATAGGGTTTGCATACAAACCATCAAATCTATCGTATATACTACTGCGTTGTACTACAGATTTTCTGCATGCCATACTTCCGTACGATACGACTTTGTCTTACTACAAGTAGTACTACAAAGCCACTAACTATCCAACCATTGATCCAACGGTCGAAACGATTTGATGTTGTACAACTTGTAGTACGATAAATCGTATAATCTGTGGCCCGTTTTAGGATAGTTTTATAGGGACGAAGAAAAAGATATAGGGAAAGACATTTGAGTTACATGCTACAGTGTGTTCAACATATTTTTTAAATGGAACACCGTATGTATTATCTTTTTTTTTAATAGAATTTACAAATTATGCATCACTGACACTTTTTACCGTACCGAAATCTAACATTTCTTTAAACAAATGGAATTATTACAAAATCTATTATTTTAGATATATAGGTAATATGATATGCAAAAAAATGTACCGAATTGTACGTAGAATCTAATAATAAAATAAAAAATAGGGTATTCCCATTAAAACATACCTATATCCGTAACCCTTTTTGAAGTACCCTGTATACTCTACATTAATTTTCAAATGTACTTTTTAACCTTTCCTATAACATTTCTATTTAACAGTTTGTTCTAAAAAAGGAATTTTGTAGAAGACGTCGTGTCTCGAAACAAATGAAGGGTAAAAGGGGAAAAATCGACGATGAATAAAATACGACAAACCAAATATCATGTTAAAGATACAAAAATTTATTACTTATGCGTTATTATTTGCTGCAGGTTTTTCATCGGACATGTTTACGCAAACCGGTCACCGTTCACTATGATCCAACTCGCTTGTCTCGCGGCAGGCTTGCGTCAAAAAATGGATAGAAAATGTCTTGCTCTCGTCTCGCACTCGTCTTGCTCTTGCCTCGCTCTTGTCTCGCTCTTGCCTCGCTCTTGTCTCGCACTCGACTCCTCAGGTCTGGACGCTCCATAACATGGGGATTATTATTGCTCGGTACATTGCAAGTTTCGTTTTTGTGCCCAAGCTCATGATTGTAGAAAACCGTGTCTTTTAATTCCCAGAATGCTCTTGAGGCGCTGGCGCTGCTAATTCTGTGCTAAATTTCAGAGTCCATATTGGCCTTTTCCGAAATCAAACTGCCGAGGTAATTGAATTCCGCTACATATTCCAATAGTTCTTCTCCAATTTTTATAGCACTGTTATGATTTTCCGAGGGAGTGCACATAATTTTAGTTTTATCGATGTTCAACTTGAGACCCAAAGTCTGTTATGCCCAGGTGTTAGCATTTCCGGTAACGTTTTTGCAATTAGAGGGCAGTCATTAGCGTATTGAAGTCCCTGGCATTTCCTTGAGGAAGGACTTTCACTGTAACATATATAATAATCAAGCAGTTTTTAAAATAGACGAATTATACCGTATGACCGAAAATATACAGTGTCAAGTAAACTTGGAAATGACGATCAGTATTCTCAATATAATTTTACGTGTAAAATGACAGCAATATTCACTTTTTAGCTAACTGTGTCGCCGCTTTTTTATTCAATTATATGGGAAGTTTTAATGTTTTTTTCTGTATTTTAAATATACAATTAGTTTAGATATCTTTATTAAATATTACAAAGTGAGATAATGAGGCCTATTAGGTCTATTACATCTACTCTTGAACCGTCAAATTTTTAATTTGTTATATAATAACTTTTTTAATTAAAATTATTTACATATCGTTTTTATTTATATAGCTCAACTATGCATATTGTATTAAATAATAAAATAAATATTATTTATGATTACATTATCAATAAAAATTTAAGTCCCCCGCCAAACCTGAATAATTTTCAAGTTAAATTATTCTACCTAAACCGACTCCGAACGGAGTGTAACTATTAAGTGAGGCAATTATTTGTAGATTCCGAGTAAACAACTTTAAACTTAAATCATTTTCTGCAAATTTAACTTGACAAAGTTGCTACGAATTAAAAATAAACTTTGCCGGCAAGGAAGCACCATTTTGAATATTTTCGATTTGGATGTTAACAGGTCGCCCGATATCTGGTAGTGTTAAGTTTTAATTTGTTGCTGAACACTTTATAGATTGTAATATTTTAATAGATATTCTTCATTCTTTAATGTTATAAAATGATTAGAAATAAAGTAATGTATTTGTACAGCAGTTCTGCAATCTTCTGCGAATACAGGGTTATCCTGTTTCCGCTGCACCATATCTGTATTGATTTGACAGTTCGTAGCATTTCCGTGGAATTATATCATCTGTCATTCTTCTTATGTGCTCCCTCATTTGTTTCTGTATAGTTTTTCTCATCTAGATTGTAGATTGTATGGGAATGTGAATCATCGCGAACTTATAGATCTATTGTGATCTCTTGAGTTATAATTCATCATACAGTCTATATATCTATAGTATCTGAGACGGTTTTAGGGAGGTTAGTTCTCCATCTCCATTATCAGTCTTGCCCAAGAACGGTAAACTAATAGGATTGCTCATCCCCATAAGATGTACTAATACTAAGAGTAATAACTTTTCGTCTGTACCTGTATAAAACTACTGAGTAAAAAATACACATTTACGACGGTTTTTACGTAAAAAAGGTCTCTTGGTAAAAATCGCTACGAGCAATGATTCTCGAAATATTTGGAATCGAAATTATCAATACATGTCATCATTGACATAAATTAAACATGTTGAATAAATAGTTATTAGACTTTAGAAAATTATAAATTTGAAATGTTTTTGTGCCAAAAGTTCAACAGAAACTGTCAAAAAACTCCCCGACACCAATTTTCATTCAAATATTGACGTTGCTTCAAAAATTATTTGGAAAAAATCGAAATAAAAATGAAACTTCTACACCCTATATTTCTGAAACTAAGCATTTTACGACATACATTTATACGAACTTTTTTGCTTATGTTTATCTGTAGAATATACTGTCGAAGTTTCCGGAATACAGTTCGGACGACCCTGTATATAAAACCATCCATAGTCAACTTAAAAAATATTAGAGATCTCTTAGTAAAATAAATGGATTGCTATGGACGCTAACTGCTTTTTTCCGTTATCCTTTCTCAAAATATTCCCTCAGTCTTAAAACAGAGTTTATGTTATAATTATTACATTATGTTAAAAATACATCGGTAAATAAATCGAATTAACCATTTTTTAAAGAAAATTGTGTTTCGTTTCAATATAACTTAATTCAACAATTCGACATGTTTACTAATTTCTAATTTCAATGAATTTCGATAGCTACATATGAGTAAAAAAACATGGCACTCAAAATTTTTCTTAAAACTATAATTTTCTCACATAAACGCAAAACAAAATTGAGAAATGCATCAAAGCTAGAAAATGTACCCGGCTCGAGAGTACCTGTTTGTAACGTCACTGCTTTGATCGATTGATGGCGTCCGTACGATCGTGCACTTGCCGCATGGTTTTTGCAGACGTTCGCGAAGGTGTATTGTTTATTTTCATTGTTTTTTGGTGTTTTGAAGAAGTAAAATGAGTTCAAATAAGTGGTGTTTTGTCCCTAGGTGTATTAATACTTCAAAAAATAATCCACAGAAGTTTAAATCGTTACTTTGCGCCCCTTGCTTTTAATTATTATTTTCTACTTTTAAGTTCATTTAATTTTAAGCTTGTTTATGAAAAAAAATTTTATCAATTTTTTCACTTGTAAATTTTTCGCTTAATATGGGTCCTATAGGGTGTCCAATTTAAAATGAGGTACATGGGGATCTTGGAAACCGTTGAAGATACAAAGTCAGTTAAATGGAAGCAAAATTGCGTATTTGTGTGCCCAAAAACAATCTATGTCTATTTTATTTTAAATCCATACCATTACGTAGATACAAGGTGAAAATGAAAAAATGGACATTTTCGAAAAACCACCATATTTTCTTTATTCTTGGAGCTAAGGTAATCAAAATTTCAATATATGAGCAAGGCAACATGGCAACTTTAAAAATGATACCAAAAAAACCTAGGCCTTCTATGTTGCGCACGGTCGAGGTCAGCTTTTATTTTTCTTATGAGCGCCATATTTAAATTTGGCATTTTAAAAATCTTTATTAAAAATGTTTTCAACCATGTATTTCAATATGGCGCCCATAGGAAAAGCAATAGTGCACTTCAGTTATGCGCAACGTAGTACGCCTAGACTTTTTTAGACATAACTTTTAAAATTTCCATATTGCCTTACCCCTATGTTAAAAAGCCTTAGCTCCAAAAATAAAGAAAATGGTGGTGTTTAGAAAATGCACATTTTTCTTTTTCTCCCTGTATTTACGTAACGGTATATGAATATTAAATAAAATAGACCTAGATTATTTTTGGACACAAAAAAACGCAACTTTTCTTCTATTTAACCGATCTTACATGTAACTTTAACGGTCTTCAAGATCCCCATTATTCCCCATGTAGGTACCTCATTTTATACTGGACACCCTGTATACGTGTGCGAATTTTCAGGTCAATACAATTAAAATTTAAGATTTGGCTCCTTCTCCTTAATACGGCCCTGTATCAGATCAACAATACAATAATTTTACATTGGCTTAGCTTCTATATATGCATATGCAAATTTTCAGTTTAATATGATAATTAAGATTTAAAATTTGGACCCCTCCTTCTAAATACGGGCCTTTGACAGCTCGAAAACTCAATAATTTTGTATTGTTAAAAACCAAAGTGTTGTTTGTTATAGCTTTGAAGTAAACCCGTCCTCCATCTTACTAAGTAGCTTTGTTTTTAAACTAGTAATAAACTCCAAATATTAATCACAATAAACCAAATTTAATATACAAACTAATACATATATGTCGTATTCTAGCTTGTTCTGTTAGAAATTCCACAGCATACAGACATCACCGTTTAAGGATGATACATGGTACACCGGGCCGTACCCGAGCCGGGCACGTTCCGTAAAGTAGACACCTAGCCACGTCCAGGCCTTCAATATATGCTACACCGAGTGGACAACGGGGATCATGTCCGTGCCGATTATATTCTAGAAAACAGTGTTGCCGCAGTGGTACATTTGTACCAAATTTGATACATTTAATTCTATTTGGTGCAGTGGTACTACATTTTCAAATCCAGGATGATATGGTACAATAATTATTTCCCACGCGCACCGAAAATGAATAGATATTTAATAATTATTTTTGGTTGATATTGCATTAAACGCGCTTACCTATACCATTCGGAGACAATCCGCATTAATTAACGACGTATTATAAACGTTGTAATGTCTATAGCGTTGCCTATATTAAATAACCCGAAGAAAAAACATGAAAATTTACTGTTTCTAACATGCTTCTATATTTGCGTTTTTTTTTTAATAAAATTTAAGTTTTCCAAGTATTGTGTGTAGTATTAGAATTACTTAGATTTCTTCAACCTATACATACTTATAATTGGGTTTTCTGAATTTCTATTTCATGTTTTTCGTCTCGATTTGTGTCTTTCTCCAGAAAGTTTTTTTATGTAGAAATTTATGAAGAAATTCACAACGACCAAACCGGTTAAAGTCATTTGCAGATGTATTTTGTTGTGCTTTAAAAAATTGTACCAAAGTGGTACATTTTTAGTTTATAATGTGGTACGCACTAAAAGTTGGGTGCGGCAACACTGCTAGAAAACAGTCGCTATAGGCCCGTAGACGAACGAAGTATTTAGCCGCGGCGGCTCATTTATGTTTGCCGCAACGGGGCCGGACCGTAGCGGATCCGAGGAATGTACACCGACATTTCTTGGACGGGGCACGGACGGGTTCCGGCGAAGCTCGGACCGTGCTCGGCTTGAATGTATAAGTATAAATAACATTTGACAATGTTTGGCCGTGCCTTCACCGTCGCACGGCCCCGGCCCGTCACGGTGTACCGTGAATCATCCTTTTACTCGCGCGGAAATACCGATCGAAGCAGTGACGTAGGTGAGCGTTTAGCGGATTCAAACGATTACCATAATTTCGAACGGGTTTTTGAGGCACAAGCCTTTTGCGGAATGTTATGAAACTTTGCATACTGAGTTTTAATGTCATAATGAATGATTTTATGAGAAGTAGGCACGTTTTAATTTTTTTGTGAACATTTCTATAACAAAGCATAAAATATCTGTAAAAATATATAAACTCAAAAAGAAAAGCTAATCTAAATTCACCAAAATAATCGTACAAATCTAAATGTAGCATTTTATAATTTTCAATTATATACAGACTCTGGCATTCTGACCTCGGTATATACTCGTACTCAAAATTCTAACGACGCCGTCGTAGAGTCGTTTCAACAGGTTGGTGTAGTTGACGTGTTTATAGGTTTTCCAATTTTAAACGCTACAATGGCAATCCGTAGAGCAGTTAACTTAGTAACTAAGCAGCTCGTAAAGTGTGCCGTTAGTTTGAGCAAGTTAAGAAATAATTGAAAACTATACAATAACTTGTAGGCTATAGTTTGTTATTGGGTTCATAAAACTTTATAACAGGTCCTTGGATGATATTACAATCCTCAATTTTAAGTCTTTGTCGGTTAGTTTTGCGAATGAATGTCTAAGCGTAAAAAAATGTAAAGAAAATATATTTTTTGTTAGAATTTCTTAGAAAAATGAATTTATACTCTATCATATAAATTAGTATCGTATTATCTGTATGGGTGAGTTTTCTACGATATTCTGTATGGGAATCTCGGAAACTAGGTACTAGAGCTAGAGAGGTCTAATATAAACTTTTTTCACATATTAAATTAATATTAAATTTCACATTATTAAATTTCTTCCGTACCACCTGTTCGAGTGTCTCTCTTAATTCATAACATTCTCTTGTAAATCTTGTTGTCAGGTAAGACAACATAGGAGATAGACTTATATAATTCGTCCACCTCTTCCTATTCCTAATTCCTAAGTTTGCATAATTATGATATAAATAATTTTTAACATTTTTTTTATAATGGGGGGAGGGTCATAATGAATGTCATGCTGGAACCACTCTATTGATGTGCAAGTCTCTAAATTTAACTTTTCTAACATGTCTTGAAAACCGTTCTCTAAAAAGCGTAAGTAACGTTTACCGGTCAACGTAATCTAGAAAATATTATGGACCAAGTAATAATCTCACACGCTTTTCTTCATTTGAAAAATTCATATTTACAATTTAGTTGCATTTCGATAAAATATTGTTTGGATGTCTGACATCTTTGAAAGCAACGACAATTATTGAACTTGTTTCCAGCGTTAACTAAGTGAAATTGTTTGAAAAAAAATTGGCGCCGGGAGGCACGTATAGCCGCCCATACTAAAATATGTTAATATCTCGAAAACTGCGACTGATTTTGATGTTATTACAAACTAGGTTTTTCCCGCGACTACGTTCGCGTTACACCTCGAATAGTTCATGCATTGATTTAAATGATTTACTTTGTATATAGAGCTAGTGAGCCTTACAAATGCTCTATTAAAACTATGTTTTTAAGAGTTTTAGAGCTACTCGTATTTCATATGGAAGTTATCAATTGTCGATTTTCTGGGTATTATACAGGGTAAGTTTTGAATAAGTGCAAATATTTTCAGTGCTGGTAGATCTTGATAAAAACCCATATTTTCTCTTTACCGTTTTTCAAATAACTCTTTCGAATTACTTTAAAAATCTCCAAAAAAAATATTTTTTGCTTAAATTTTGAGAATCATGGCAGCTTTTCCGGTTTTTCTGTCTTGTAAATTTAATCTACTACCTATCTATGTTGCCATATTATCAAGAAATTATGGTTTTTAACTAAAAACTAAAAAAAATCCAAAAGGTTTTTCAAAAAATTCCAAATTCTCAAAAAAAAAATCGCGAAAAAACTCATAATCGTGTTTCTGGGGTCAAATATACCTACTACCGCGAAGAATAATTGCACTTATTTAAGACTCACTCGACAAAAAATCGATATTGTTATTTTTGACTTATTACATATTTTTTACTTAAAATTTATAAAAAGCCGTCAATATTCCAATTTCAAGAGCATTTTTATTCTCTTTAAATATTATTATGTACTTAAGAAAATTCGAAAATTTAAAAACCGTTTTTTATTTTTTCATTGCCTGTATATGACTTTATGACACACTTTGTATACCAAAAAATAACTTTTCATTAGAGCCGTCTGAAATAAAAAATCTTAATAATTCTAGAAGTTATCGAAATCAAAGTATTTCAAAGAAGTTCAATTTTGGCCACAAAATGTTTTTGAATTCTTGCTTTTTTTAACACTTTTTTTCAATTTTTTTCAACTACTTCCATTGACTGAAACTAATTATGTATGGTTGGATAGAGGGTGGATGGCGATCTTCCAGGGCGGTTTTTTATTTCTTATTTATACAGGGTGTCTTAGATTTTAATCGGGAAAATTTAATAGACGGTAGAACTTGCAAAAATAAAACAAAAAGTTCATATCAACTTGTAAGATTTGAAGCTTCCTTTTCGAGATACAGGGTACCATTAGAATACCAATTATAATATTAATTATAAATTAGAATTTATTTTTCTTTAGCAAGAAGTAAGCAAGATAGACAAAAAAAAGTCAGGAGACAAAAAAATAATATTTTTAATTACTAAATCCAAAAATAATATTAAACTTCTAAAAAATCAGTGACGTGCCTATTTTTTTCCTTTAAAATAATTTAACAGTGATGCACCACCGCCGCCCCTGGCCATTAAACTTAAATCTAATTACATCAAATATAGTATCATTAAACCCCTCCCATAGTAAGTATTATAAACGGGTCAAGTTATATCAAAGTCGATTAAATAGTTTTTCAAATATCTTATTTTTTTTTTCTTTTTTAAGTAATTTTAACATCCTGTATCTCGAAAAGGAACCTTTATATCTTACAAGTTGATATGAACTTTTTGTTTTATTTTTGCAAGTTCTATCGTCTATTAAATTTTCCCGATTAAAATCTGAGACACCCTGTATATAGATTATTTTCGAAATCGAACCAAAGTCAATTTCAAAGAAATTTTGCAAAATCTGAAAAAATAAAATCTCTCCAAAATAATAAATAGTGAAATGATTATTTACCCTCTATAGATATAACCCCGACCTATGGTCCCATATAAACTGTATTACTAAAATAAATAGTTTTGAAATATGAAGTTTTCAAATGAATATTTGAAATTTTCAATTGGTCGCTTTACTTAATATACTCCCTTGATATTTTTTTTATTTTTCATTTCTTTTTTTGGTTTATTAAGAGCACTAATACTCTCTTTATAGTTTTTTTTATTTCTTGAAGGATAATTGAAGAAGAAATATTTCGTTTATGTTATTGATGTGTCACTAAATAAACCCTTGTATAAAATTTACAGCAAACTTTCATTCCCTATTCTACTCCCTAAGATTATAAATTTCATAAAATCGCTTTGTCCAAATAATTAACTCATGTCTTGTAAATGATCCTTTGTGCCAATTTTTATGTGTATAATCCAGAGTTCACCAAGTTTTATATAAATTTTTACTAACTTTACCCATTTGGTTGATGAATTTCAAAAATCTCTTCTAATTCTCTTTGTAGCATTTCATTCTTCTAGACCACATAGTAAGGAATTTTCATACAACAAATTGTTCCGACATAATTTTACTCTCTAAGAGGATGAATTTCCTAAAATCGCTTTGTGGAACTAATTCACTAATGTTGTTTAAACGAACCTTTGTTCTAATATTTATGTATCTAAAGCTGGCTGTATGAACTGATGTCTGAACCAAACCAAACCTAAAATATCTAAAAACTTGATATATAATCTAACTGACAAACCACTGACAATGACAAATAATTTATTTCTGGAGGTATTGTGTGTAGGTGTTTTTCAGGTATGTTTTAATATTTAGTCAATTTACACAAAGAAATAGCCATTCAACAATTTAAAAATACTTCATAACAAATCTAGACATATATACCTTTCATTTAAAAAACGAATCATCAAGATTGGTAAAGCAGTTTCGGCGGGATGGATGTGACAAAAAAAACATATATAAAAGCTCAAAGGCCCTTTTATATATGTATGGATTTTGTTGCAAATATTATTCCTAATCTTAATTTGAAAACCGCATTTCGCTAGCTACTGTAATTTTGGAGTCACGATTTTTTAAAATTTTTAACCCCCTCCTATACCCCCTTACCAACCCCCCACCCCCACCAAAAACTAATGGCCAGATTCTCGGGTGCCACAGTATTTTTGTGCCAAATTTGGTTAAAATCGGTTCAGCTGTTTTTGAGTTATCGTATTACAGACGACAGACAGACAGACAGACAGACAGACAGACAGACAGACAGACAGACAGACAGACAGACAGACAGACAGACAGACAGACAGACAGACAGACAGACAGACAGACAGACAGACAGACAGACAGACAGACAGACAGACAGACAGACAGACAGACAGACAGACAGACAGACAGACAGACAGACAGACAGACAGACAGACAGACAGACAGACAGACAGACAGACAGACAGACAGACAGACAGACAGACAGACAGACAGACAGACAGACAGACAGACAGACAGACAGACAGACAGACAGACAGACAGACAGACAGACAGACAGACAGACAGACAGGCAGGCAGGCAGGCAGGCAGGCAGGCAGGCAGGCAGGCAGGCAGGCAGGCAGGCAGGCAGGCAGGCAGGCAGGGCAGGCAGGCAGGCAGGCAGGCAGGCAGGCAGGCAGGCAGGCAGGCAGGCAGGCAGGCAGGCAGGCAGGCAGGCAGGCAGGCAGGCAGGCAGGCAGGCAGGCAGGCAGGCAGGCAGGCAGGCAGGCAGGCAGGCAGGCAGGCAGGCAGGCAGGCAGGCAGGCAGGCAGGCAGGCAGGCAGGCAGGCAGGCAGGCAGACAGACAGACAGACAGACAGACAGACAGACAGACAGACAGACAGACAGACAGACAGACAGACAGACAGACAGACAGACAGACAGACAGACAGACAGACAGACAGACAGACAGACAGACAGACAGACAGACAGACAGACAGACAGACAGACAGACAGACAGACAGACAGACAGACAGACAGACAGACAGACAGACAGACAGACAGACAGACAGACAGACAGACAGACAGACAGACAGACAGACAGACAGACAGACAGACAGACAGACAGACAGACAGACAGACAGACAGACAGACAGACAGACAGACAGACAGACAGACAGACAGACAGACAGACAGACAGACAGACAGACAGACAGACAGACAGACAGACAGACAGACAGACAGATATACCGTGCTGGCAACTATTACTTTTGGGTCGGCATTTACATGTGTGGAAGTAAATCGCATAGGGATCATATTAAGTCGGAGTAAGAGAAATGCGACGGTGTGCTGTTGCGGCGTTGCCGATACGCCTTTCCCATCAAGTAAAGTAAAATCACGATCGCAAACCGCTTATTCTTAAAAGATTTATTTCTTCAAGAGATAACTAGATAAAATCATTAGACATGTTTCTGAGCATCTGAAATGGAATTATAAGGATATCGTTAGGGTATCTTTTTTTTTATGACGAGAAAACGTCAGTAATCGCGATAATTTAAAAACTCAACTTTTTAACACATAACAGGCCTACAGGCCATAACTCAAGAACCACTTTAGATATTGAAACTTTTTTTATTTTCAAGATCGGATATTTTACAATATGTTTACTAAGAAAAATTCGATAAGGTTGCTTTTTCCATTCAAAAATTGTAAACACAATCCATCCATTTACTTTTAGAGTATAGCAATTTTCAGCAATCGTGTACTTTTTTTATTGATAAAGATTTTCACATACTGTTTACAAAGAAAATACAGCAGAAATATTAACAAAGTTCTTGAAAAAACTACAATCTATTATTTCTAATAGATTTCGAGATATCGATTTTTGAGTTTTAATAGCGCGACCACTATCGAACACCCACTCAATTCCACTTATTTTTACCAAAAATGCTGAGAACAAAAATTCAAGCTATAGGGAAAATTACAACGACTCGTTAATAAATAAACAAATCAAGTATCACGAGACGTAATTAAATCGTGAAGTTAAACGCATGACGTACACCTTTCCCTAGAACTTTAAGTACTGACAGAGGTATTGATTGGGTCGACCAGTCAACTATTAACCGGTCAAGGTATTGATTGGGTCGACTGTTCTCTCTTTGTTCAGTACATTATAAACGCCATTGTACTCTTCTTACATACGGAAATCTCGACCCAAGACTAACCTTTGCCAGTCCTTAGTATAATTACTTACAAGGTATTACTTTTAAATAGTTTTTTTATATAATTTGCAAAGTTTTAAATTGTTTAAAACATTATTTGTGACGTTTGAAAAAATAGCATGTTCTATTCGTAGTAAAAATGAGTTTTTGTGCTTCGCCTGTAATGTCAAACGTACAGCCTCGCCACAAAAAGTGTCATTTTTACTCCTAATAAAACAATAGTAGTTTTTTCCCGCGACTACGTTCGCGTTACCTCCTCGAATCGTTCATGCATTTATTTAAATGATTGTTTAACTCTTTATAGATAGAGCTAGTGAGCCTACAAATGCACTATTCTATGTTTTTAAGAGTTTTAGAGCTACTCGTATTTCATATGAAAGTTAGCAATTTTCGATTTTCTGGGAATTATACAGGGTGAGCTGTGTGAATAAGTGCAAATATTTTCAGGGCTGGTAGATCTCGATAAAAGAAACATATTTCCTCTTTACCGTTTTTCAAATAATTCCAAAATAACCGAGTTATTTTACTTTAAAAATTTTCAAAAAAATATATTTGAGAATCACTGGAGCTTTTCGGGTTTTTCTGTCTGGTAAATTTATTCTAATACCTATGTTATTATAACCATAAGAAATTATGGTTTTTAACTAACACCTAAAAAAAAGTTTTTCAAAAAATTCCAGATTTTTTGTGTTTCTGATGTCAAAATATACTACCGTTAAAAATAATTGCACTTATTTAAGACTCGTCCTGTATATCCTTTTAAAAAATCGATTTTGTTATTTTTGACTAAAACCAAAGTCAAAATTTTGCCAAATCTGAAAAAAGAAAATTTCTCAAAAAACATAAATAGTGAAATAATTATGTGCCCTCTATGGATAGAACCCTACCTATGGTCCCATATAGATAGGTGGTCCCATATAGGTAATAGAAATAAAGAGCTCTGACGTATACAGTTTTCAATTGAATATTTGAAGTTTTCAATTGTCGCTTTTATTGATATAATTCCCTGATTTTCATTTTATTTTTCAAGAGCACTAATACACTCTTTATACGTTATTATTTATTCGTAGAAGGATGATTTGAAGAAGACATATTTCGTTCATATTAATGATGTCACTAAATAAACCCTTGTATAAAATTTTATACTTCTAACTGTCATTCCCTATTCTACTCCCTAATGGTATGAATTTCATAAATTCGTTTTGTCGAAATAATTAACTCATGTCTTTTAAATGAACCTTTGTGCAAATTTTTATGTGTAAAATCACGAAGGTTTATATATACATTTTTATTAACTTTACCCATTTGGTTGATGAATTTCAAAAATCTCTTCCATTTTTTTCTGAAGAACTTCATTCTACTATACCAGATAGTAAGGAATTTTCATACAACAAATTGTTAGACATAATTTAATACTCTAACGAATGAATTTCCTAAAATAGCTTTTCGTAGCTAGTTCACTAATCACTAATGTCATTTAAACGAACTTTTGTGCTACTATTTATGTATCTAAAGCTGGCGGTATGCACTGATCCCCATAACTGACCCCTAAAATAGCTAAAAATTTGACCTATAATCTAACTGACACACCACTGACAATGACAAATAATTTATTTCTGGAGGTATTGTGTGTAGGTGATTTTCAGGTATGTTTTAATATTTATTCATTTTACATAAAGAAAAAGCAATTAAATGATATAAAAATACTTTATAACAAATCTAGACATATGTACCTTTCATTTAAAAAAAGAATCATCACTATTGGTGAAGAGGTTTCGGCGGGATGGATGTAACAAAAAACTCTTTGAGCTTTTATCAGGTTGATTCCTGTAAGTCGGTCAAGCTTTCGGGGAATGATAGGGGATGTCGTAATATTAATTTTGATATAGCACAGTATGGGTCGGAAATGCCTCTTACGCAAGATAAGGGTGTTTTTGAAAAATTAAATATATTTTTTAATAGTTTTTTAACAGTTGTAGGTATCGTTATAAAATTTTATTATAGGAGTCTATCTAACAGAGACACTTTGTAAAAATGTAAAGAAGAGGTTTTAGTTTCAACCAGTGGCGTAGATGTGATACGCATCTAGTAATTTTTTCAAAAAATAAAAAAATAGTACGCCACTGATAAAAATAAAAATTTCAGATTTTCTTTATTGACTCTGTTTATTTCCTAGAAAAAATGTCTCTTGCAACTTTCTCCTATCTAACACCATTTTGTCAAAATTTAAAAATAAATAAATGTTTTAATGAGAAACTTAAATACAGCGAATTATTATAAATTGAAGGCAGAAACATATGTGCATGGTTAGCTCCCTTTATCACTTACAAGTGAATTTAAATAAGCCAAAGTTAGAATTATTACACATTAGTTTTAAGGAAGTTATAATAATTCGCATATTTAAGGTTCTCATTAAAAAAATTATTTATTTTTAAATTGTGACAAAATGGTGTTATATAGAAAGTAGCAAGAGATATTTTTCTTGGAAATAAACCGAGTAAATAAAAAAAACTCTAAAAATTTTATTTTTATCCGTGGCGTACTATATTTTTTTGAAAAAAATTACCCGATGCGTATCACCTAAGCCACTGGTTGAAACTAAAACCTTTTCTTTTTTCATTTAGAGCGTCTCTGTTAGGTAGACTCCTATAATAAAATTTTATAACGATATCTTCAACTTTTAAAAAAACTATTAAAAAATATCTTTAATTTTTCAAAAAATTTAACACCCTGTATCTTGCGTAAGAAGCATTTCCGACCCATACTGTACTATATCAAAATTAATATTTCGACGTCCCCTATCATTCCCCGAAAGCATGACCGACTTACAGGAATCACCCTGTATATGTATGGATACTATTTTTCAACAAAGAAAAAACCTATTTGAAGTATATAAAATATGAAATCTTGTTAGTCCCAATGTGAATTCATTTGAAAAATAACACAACCAGGATAAGTCCGCCAACTCAAAAACTTTTTTAATGTATCTATTAATTAAAATTGCAATTTTAACAATATTGTAACGTTTTTAGTTCGTTACATGTCTTTTTTATATATAATATATGATGTCTGGCCTATCATCACCGGATTCTCTCTGGTTCAGGATAGTTTATTTGACGCGTAATTTTTACGTTCTCTAGTCGGTAACCCTGTTATCGTTTGACACAACCCTGTTATCGCTATGTGGAGGCGCTGTCAACATCGCTTCTGTCAACTCTCTGTGCTGTCGACTGACTTTTGCTTTTAGCGCTCTCTAGCCTAACCTAACCATCCCGGCTTTTAGAAATGGTGATTATTTAAATCTTGCTGTATAATCTGAATCAACTGCCATTTCGAAGCAACAGGGTAGAGTTTTGGATTGACCCACCTTAACTCGTATTTGTATTTTGCTGGCACATTGGTGTTCTTTTGCTTTTGTCCTCCAGAATGTTACATGGAAGAAAGGACAGTTTCTTTATTTATTATTGAGCCCTCGGAAGTAATTCGAGGGTCCAAGGTACGGACTATTTACAAGGTACGGGCATTATCCAAGGTTCTAGTAGTTCCAAGGTACGGGTAGTGTCCCCATATTGCCACAGTATGGATGTAGCGTAAGCTCCATGCTGCTTCGTTCCCATTCTTCAGTCTAGTCAGTAGCTACGGCTGTAGTGATTCATGGTGTCCTCATTCTGGCCCCTTTTGTTGTTTTGGCCAACAGGATCGCCGACAGACAGTACAGAGATGCAAGCCCACCTCACGCATTTAGTGTTTGAAGCAAGATTACATAAAGAACAGCTAAGTGTAGATTTAAGTTCTAATTTTACATTTAACATCTAAAACATTTTCAGTCTTAAACAATAACGTACATCTTAAGTAATATCGTACAGACTATGTTTAGTGGTTAGATTGTTAAGAACATTCATGTCAATTTAATATTAAAAATATGATTTAGATCTTAGGTTTCATTACATTACGCCTTGTAATGGTATTGTTTTCATAGATATTTAGTACAATTCTTAACACCACTTTCGTTGATATATCACCACCTATAATAATTATTAAAATTGTACAATGCTATTTACCATCACAGTTCATCATGAATAAATATAGTCATTAGTTTTAAGTAATATACAACTGTGTTTTCTTTCTCTGTACATGCCTGGCGCCCAATATCTATTTCTTTTGTTTATTGTTATTAATTAGTTTTCTTTATAAATATGTGTAGCGTTTTTTTTATAACAACTACCACTGCGAACGGCAGCTTTTCATCGGAGAGCAGTCGTGGATAAGGTATTTCACTGGAAAGAAAACTAATTAATAACAATAAAGTTTAAAGTTTACTTCCGAGGGCTCAATAATAAATAAAGAAACTGTCCTTTCTTCCATGTAACATTCTGGAGGACAAAAGCAAAAGGGACGCCAACGTGCCAGCAAAATACAGATACAAGTTAGGTTGGGACATCCAAAACTCTACCCTGTTGCTTCGAAATGGCAGCTGATTCAGATTATACAGCAAGATCTAAATAATCACCATTTCTAAAAGCCGGGATGGTTAGGTTAGGCTACAAAGAGCTAAAAGCAAAAGTCAGTCGACAGCACAGAGAGTTGACAGAAGCGATGTTGACAGCGCCTCCACATAGCGATAACAGGGTTGTGTCAAACGATAACAGGGTTGCCGACTAGAGAACGTAAAAATTACGCGTCAAATAAACTATCCCGCCTGAACGAGAGGAAATCCGGTGATGATAGGCCAGACATCATATATTATATATAAAAAAGACATGTAACGAACTAAAAACGTTACAATATTAATATCAATATAATTTCAGTAAATAGATAATGAAGCAGTAAATTAATTCCGGTATAGGTTCCTAGTTGTTTTATGTTTAACTAAGATAAATAAAACTGCTGCAGATTCTCAGCATATAATATGAATGCATATTACAGTCAAATTGTAATATTTGAATCTGAAAACAGTGGTTTGTTAATATATCGAAGCTCGGCAAATCTAACTCCGATTGAACTAACGTTAATGTAAATATGTATGCACTAACTACTTTCTCAAATATTCTTGTAATGAGATTATCTTTACCATTCTATGTATACAGGGTGCTAAAAATTCGAGGTACGAGCATTGGTATCTCGGTAACCGTAATAGATACGAACATGGCTAAATTGGCGCAAAGTTGCCGCCTTGGGATGTTCACCAAGATGCCATCAAAAAAGTTTTAAAAATATCAAGGAATGCTGAGTTTTTTTAAACGGATTTTTTTGAAAATTAATTTTATTTTTTTCAGCCGTTATACATTTTAGAAAATCCAAAAAATAATTGCACATTCTCATAGCTACTTTATTAGGGCTATCTGATGGTATTTTTAGATTTTCAAATTAACTGATAATTTGTGAGTTACAGAGGCCAGTTTAATTTTTTAAATACGGACCTGGCATTTTTCATTTCAGGTTTTGAAAGAACTCGGTCTCCTGAGTACAAGGCCAATATGCCACACTATATATTTTTTTCTTTTGTGTACCTTAACAGCAACAAATCTATTTAATTATTATTTAAAATAAGTTCAAGTCCAACTCTTTTTTAAATTATTTAATCTGATTATATTCATCGCAACAATATTGATCACAACGCTAATTAACATTGAATAAGGAAAATCGGGCCAAAATTTAAAGATATTATTTTTAACTTTTTTTTATTAGGTATTTGAAATCTCAGTGTGCGATCTAATAATATGCATAATATTAATCGTAGTTATTATAAATCAACTTTTACAAACTAGTTTCTTATGCTCTACATGTTCGAAATGGTTACCATTCCTCCCTATTGCACAAATTTATTTTTCGTTAAATTTTGTTTAGAGCGCTTTGAACTTTCTTCTTATACTTCCTAATGCATTTTGTACTCTTTATTGTAAATTTGGTCGAGATGTATTGATTTCACTTTTAAAAATAACCCCTCCCCCGCCATTTGGCGACAGGTCTAGGAACCCCGCTAGCCATTATACTGCTCTGCCATTTCCAATCCATCTTCCGGTGAAATTATTTGATTGTTTATATTATATTTATATTAGTTATTTTAAATTATTTTTATTATTTTATTGCATTTGATTTTCCGTATTCAATGTTTTACTCCACATCATTTTTAAGTTTGAAGGCTAAAAAAAAATCTTAAGTATTAAAAAAAAATAGAGTCGGATGTGAAATAAGTAAATAAATTGTGTTCAAATGTCCGAAACCAATAAAAATAAAGTGTAGCACATCGTAAAGTGGTGGCACAAGGTCTTTCAAAATCTGAAATAAAAATCCAGGTCCGTATTTAAAAAAAATAAACTGGCCTCTGTATCTCACAAATTATTTTCAGCTAATTTAATTAATTCAATTAATTTAAATCAGATAGCCCTAGGAGCCCGCTCACTGCCATTACTCGCTGACGAGTAATTGACACGCATCATAAGATGGTTACGGAAGGCGTTTTCTTTCATGAGCTTTCCTGTGCCTGAAAAGCCCGATACGTGATGTTATCTCTCTTCCGCACTCCGGGCATTCAAAAATCTCATCACTTTGTTGCCTCTTTACTTTCTGGTTATCGATATTAACTGAGTTTACAATTCTTCTCCATTCCGTTCTATTGAGAACTGCTTCTTCCCATTCATTTGGCTTGTTAATCCCCTTTAAGTTTTCGTGGAAAATATCCTTGTACCTTTTAAGTTGTCTACCCAGCCTCCTCTTACCGTCTAAAAGTTCATCGTAAAGCAGAGATTTTGGTATACGGTTTTCTTGCATTCTGCATACGTGACCAGCCCATTTTAAGCGGGACTTTGTAATCATGACTTCAATACTCTAGCAGTTAGCCTTTTCGAGGACCGATACGATGATGGAACCATCTGATTCTTAAAAGTTGTCTAAGGTGTCTCTGTTGCAACTTGTTTAATGCGCTCGTCTGCGGGCGGTACGGCATCGGCACCCAGGTTTCGCTTCCATATAACATGGTGGGGACTATTACTGCTTACTATTAATTTTTCTTAGTTTTTTGTTTGTTATATGAAACGATTTTTCCTAGTTTTTTGTTTGGTAAATGAAACACCCTATGTAAACTTCCTTTGTTGGAGATGGAGAATTAAAAAATGAATATTTTTTATATTTAAAATATTTCAAAATCTGTATCTTGTGTTAATATCAGTCTGGCATATCGCTGAAAGAGCGATATGACAAAAACGCGAATATTCGTAAACCCGGTAAAAATTTTGAAATACTTTTAACCAAAAATTACAATGTTAATTTTTTGTCATTAGAGAAAATTTTACTACAACAATATAACAATTTATACTATGAAAATTTCCTTCTAATATTAAAAAACTCATTTGAAAAATTCAAGTTTTTTCCATGTCGCGTCGGGACGAACATTCACTGTCCTGAATTAATATCGGACCATTTCTCGAAACAAATATTCCAAAATCCGGTCTGGCTCATTTGTGAGTCAACGAATGGGTGAGAAGCGAAATCTCTTCCACATATGTGCGACTAAATAAGACTGGAAAATTTATAGTGGGACAACTAAAAGCATATATTATTATGTTCTTTAAAACTGGAGCGAAATATCCGATATTATTAGCTTGGTTTGAATTATGGTTATTTGAAAACTTCTCTACATTTATTCCGTGTGAATTTGCACGGTTTTCTTTATAGTTTTGTGTTATTTTGTATATTAGTAGATATATTAATATATTTTTAATGTATGAGAATGTACTCACTTTATTCTTATTGTCTATTCATTGTTCTATTCTCTTTGTATCAGGAAATATTAGTGACTTAGTTCAATCGAATACTTATAAATAAATCCACATTGGAAATTATATATTAATATTCTTCTAAAATGAATAGTGGTTTATAAATACAGGGTGGTCCGAACTTGGTCGAACGGTGTATTCCGGAAACTTCGGCAGCATATTCTACGGATAAAAGTAATTAAAAAAGTTCGTATAAATGTATGTTCTAAAATGCTTAGTTTTGAAGATACAGGGTGTAGAAATTTCATTTTTATTGCGATTTTTTCTAAATAATTTATGAAGTAACATCAATATTTAGATGAAAATTGGTGTCTGGGAGTTTTTTGGCATGAGAAATTTGATTTTTATGTCAATATGACTCCTACTTGTAGAGGGCGCCATCTACATATTTTTAACTGGTTTGAAGAGTAATAACTTTTCGTCCATACCTTTATAAAACTACTGAGTAAAAAAATATACATTTACGAAGTTTTTTACGTAAAACAGGTATCTTGGTAAAAATCGCTACGAGTCATGGTTATCGAGATATTTGGAATCGAAATTATCAATACCTGACATCATTGACATAAATTTGACATGTTGACTAAATAGTTATCGGACTGAAATCATAAATTTGAAATGTTTTTATGCCAAAAGTTCAACAAAAACTGTTTTATCATCATTTTTTGTAGAAAAATTTATGATTAATTTAAAAAAATAAAAATTTCCCAAATTTATTATTTCAGTCAAATAACTATCTACTCAACGTGTTTATTTTTGTCAATAATTACATGTATTGATTATTTTCATTCTAAATATCTTGAGAACGATTGCTCGTAGCAATTTTTACCCAGAGATATTTTTACGTAAAAAGTCACGAAAATGTATATTTTGTCACTATGTAATTTTATACAAGTACGGGCGAAAAGTTATTACACTTCAAACCAGCTAAAAAATATGTACGGGGGCGCCACCCCCTACAAATAGGAGTCATTTTGACATCAAAATCAAAATTTTCATGTCAAAAAACTACCAGACACCAATTTTCATCCAAATATTAGCGTTTTACATTTACGTTATTTTTATCTGCAGAATATGCTACCGAAGTTTCCGGAATACAGTTCGGACCACCCTGTATATTAACAGCGGTCAATATAAATACAGGTACTAAATACAGCAGTAATACAAATACGCTAAACGCTAAAAATAAAAATATCTTAACAGCGCCATGATGATGATCCGACTGTCCTCGTTACCTTTCGCTGTTTTAATCGGTGGGTGATGCGGTTTTTTAAACACATCTCGTTCGCGGTGTAAAATGAAAAATATTGTAGCGCGATGACCGATTCTGAGTGCGGCTGTAAAATATAAATAATTTTGAAATCATCCTTCAGGTCTCTTCTGTATTCAGAAAAATTAAAAACTATTGAAGAAGAACCACTCCAAAGCATATTTTGAATATTAATACTAAATTAAAATCGTGTATTCGTTATTTTAGTGAAAATATTTATAAAAGTGAAAACTTGTTATGTGGTTGTAAAGCATTAAATAAACTTTTTTGCTGGCCTTGTCTACTATTTTATCTAATAGATACGTTCACAGCTTTGTTTGTTTACCTAAATTTAATTCTTTTTTTAAATTGGTTTGATTATTTTTTTAACCTGTTTTTTTTTGTATATTTAATTTTTATAACTTCAAAATTAAAGACTTTAATGAAAAAAAGAAAAACCTTTATGCGGAGAAAAACAAACTATGAGGCACTTTCTAGTATGCCATAATCTCCCCAATACATGCAATCAGAGTGATCTTGTGGAGGGAAATAGTCACGTTCTACCAGTGTGCCAAGTATTGGATGTCCTCATAGATTTAGTAAGAACAGATATCACATTGTGCATTTTAACCCGATCAAACAATAGGAGGTTGACTACGTACTGTAAAAACCAACTGAGATAGAAAAGGCGACATTGCCACATCTCAAATTTGCGCCTATCTACTTAGTTTGATTTGCAGAAAAGGTGACTTTAAACCCTTCACCGGATATCAATAAATCTCAATTTCTTAATTAAATTAATAGTTTATTTTTAAAGAAGCATGCTTAATAATATGTTATTAACCAGAGGATATATGCGTTACTATTAAAGGACATGTTTACTGTTTAATATGCTGAAACGTCTAGAACTATTGGCAACGTCGCTGCTAGTCTTCCAGAATGAAATGAGCCGCCCATGGTCCGTTATAGCGTACTACGTTTAGCTTACGGTGTGTTTGAAGTCGGAATCAAGTCCCACATGAACTTTTCAGTATTTTTCAGTAGTTTTTGTTTTTGTTTAACGTACTTTTGAATCTGCGAATTTTCAATATGCTACGACAGTGTCAAATGTGTGGAAAAATAAGCTCAAATTGCCCGAATTTCGGAATTTGTCTTTTCACAGGTAGGTATTATTTCCGCCGTAATCGCCGTACAATAGGAGTCCCACAAGGGAGCCTCTCACAATTAAAATAATTTCTGATTATATTTCAATTTTGATCTATTAAAACAAGAACGTAGTAGCCGGTAATTGAATTATAATTTGTCTCAATTACTACCTAACTGTTGTAGATCATAACAAATTTGAATGTAACGTTGCATTCGAAACTTTATTATAAACCAGAAAGTGACATTTTTTTTTTAAATTGCGTCATATTTTGGTCATTATATACCATATTCTAAAGGAATATTGCTCAACTAATAAACAAAGGTGTTTACCCGACCTTTTTTACATTTTATTGCTTTATTATATCTTATATCTGCCCCTTCGGTCTTGTTTAGACAATTTTTTACCACCGTACAATACAAATACCTCTTCCTAGAGTTATTTGTACGGTGTGTTTATTTTTTTTAGAATGGGACGAACTGTAAATAATTCTTAAGCTACTAGTTTTATACATACCTATATACAGAGTGACCCAGGCCTCCAAAAAAGCTTTTTACCTATTACGTTTTTGGTTTGTGATTTTTATTTCAATTTTTTACATAAGATCGGGGCAATGGTAACGCACATTTTGAAAATATTTTTGTCAACATACAGGGTGATTCAAACCGCAATACATATGCTTAATACAGTTCATGAAGATTGGGACATTTAAATAAAATTTGATTGTCTGATGTAGCTACCTAAGTAATGGATTTGTAAATAAACGTAATATTCATTATTATGTGACAGAAATCCCATACAGTAGCACACAAATTTGATACTTTTAATGATAAATGCCTTCTATTGAGAGACTAAAAGGTAATTGTCTCGTATCAGAGCCATCATAATACGAGAAGAAGACCGAAAGTCAAATCTTGTCTTATATTTTCAAAAAAACACAATTTTCTCATTAAACTAAATATTGATTTTAGGTATAGGAAGTTATTAATAATACAAGATTAAACAACTATTACACAGTACTTCACAGGAATCTATCGATTGCAAACTAACTAAATCGTTACTAATAACTAATTTTGAAAAGTTCTTTTTAAGATCAAAAATGGTAAAACTAAAACCTAAACTATCATTTGAGAATAAACGGGAAGTTTTAAATAATATTGCCTATTCTAAACAAGAAAAATTTATAAGTTTTATAACATCTCTAATTAAATTTGGACGAAAAGAATATTTCTATTTGCTGTAGGTAATTTTCTCAGGGAAAACACGTAAATAAAAATGACTTTTTAAGTCAAAAAAAGTCAAAAGGACAAGTTATTCCAAAAAAGGACTGTCCTTTTCAAAAAAGGACAGGTGGCAACCCTAGGTATTTCTGGAATAGAAATTTAATGGCAAATCTACAACTTTAGTTTGGAAATATGTTCCGGCCACCTATGTTTACAAAAATTTCTAAAATGTGCTTTACCATTGCCTCCATATTCTAAAAGAATTGAAAGAAAAGTCACCAACCACAAACCTAATATAGAACTGTTTCGGAAGCCTGAGTCACCCCGTAAATATTCAAAAGTTACTGAAAGTTTATATAGAAGTAATTGAAAGTTTAAATTGAATATCGACGTTGGAGCGATTTTCGAAAACTACCTACTAACGTTTCAACATAAGTATGTGGGATATCAATTATATTATTATATTAGACCTTATAACAAAACTCATCTAACGAAAAAGCGTTAATGTAGTATATTAATATGGAGTAAATATTTTACTAATTACTTTACTTGTACTTTACTAATTAAATTCATTCCAAAAAACGATACGCCACTGGCCATTAGAACAATCCAAATGCGCCTAGTTGCCGGGGTCGGAAATTTTAGACTTCTCTGTCTCTTCTGTCCTTGTTTGACACATTGGAATGTTTGATATACTACCAACGAGTATTTATGAATGAGATGTTCGGTCTATCTTTATAATGTTTTTGGATGTCCTGCATGTAACCGCTACGTGCATATACAGGGTGTTCCTTGTATATCATGACATGCTAATATTTAAAGAGGTAATTCTTGGAGCTAAACGGATACTGGAGCTCTTGGATACTAAAAATCTTAACTTTTCAGATACAGGGTGTGTGCTCAATATCTCTGATGTTATATTTGATACACAATCTTCCATGCATCAAAATGCTTATTTTGATATACAAAAAAATTGTTTTATTTCTCAATTTTCTTTCAGCCGATGCGGAAATGATTTTCACACAACGGTCACCGGATCAGATTATCAGCGATTTGAACCTGAAGTAAACTGACTTAATTTTTTAAGCAAAAACTATGCGTTGGACGAAATGAATCAAGAGATAAAACATGTTTAGAAATGAATGGAGATTTTGAAAATAATGTTTATTTTAAGAGAAGTCAGTAATGTACCACTTTTTTTCCAAAATTATTCGATGTAAACAGCAATACAAAAGATATATAAAAAATCTTATTCCTCAATAAAAACTGGAAATTAAATATCAAAACCATTTAAAATATCAAAAGGATAATCAAGGGTGTTGCCTGTCACCAACTTTATTTAAAATATACGACAACCAAATTTTAAAGCAGTGGAAAAGCAAGTGTAGCGGCATAGGCATACCAATAACTGAAGATTCTTGCTTATACACTTTGCAATCCGCTGTCGTCCAGGTTATTTATGACACGAAAACTTAAAGAGGAATACCAAGTTTGGGGACTGGAGATAAATATCACAAAAATTAAATATCTCTGCATGATCGGATCAAACAGCAAAAAAACTGGATAATGAATACATACAAATATGTAACGAATACAAATATCTAGGCGTTACTTTCGATAAATCCGGGAAAGATGACAACGAAATATGTTCGAGAATAATCAAGGCCAGAAATGCAATAAAGTGTCTGAATAATATACTCTGGAGTAACAAAATAGGTAAAGACAGAAAACTAAGGATTTATGATGCGATAATCAAGAGCAATCTGTTATTTGGGGCGGAAACATGGAGGTTAACAGAGAATAACTTGAACTAAAAGAAAATTACTGGCGGTAGAAATGGACGCGATAAGGAGATCAGCACGAACATCAAGGGTGGATAGAGTACGAAACGAAACAATCAGGGACAAAATGGGTAGACAAAAAACTATAGTAGAGGAAATAGAGAGTGCCCAACTGAAGTGGTATGGACATGTGAAAAGGATGGACAACACGCGACTCCTTCAGAAGGTAGTAACTGGCTTCCACAAAAGAGAAGGAAACGGGGAAGACCAAGGACAAACTGGATGGAGGGTGTCAAGAAGGCGATGAGTTCAAGCAATCTACATGATGGAGACTGGAATTAACAAAACCAATGGCGACTAGGCATCGCACAACGTCGAAGGACGTTTCTATACATATAGGAGTTATTCTTATATAAAAAAATAGAAAATTTTACCACCCTGTATCTCAGAAATTAAGATGTTTAGGACATACATTCATATGAAGTTTTTCTCTTAGAATAGGTCCAAGAATCCCCCCTAAATATTAGCATGTCATTAAGGAACATCTTGTTTACAGCATGTCAAAAAAAAAATAGTGTATCTAACATTGGTGGATGATACTACAGATAAAAATAAAACATAAAGATATGCCATAAAATGCTTTCCGAAGAAGTTACAGCCCTCGAAAAGGTAAAAAAAAATAATATATTTTGTTTATTTTTAAGAACATTGGTAAATCGTTTTTTTTAATTTGGTACTCTTATACATATTTTAATGCCGGAGCGAATGGTGATAGTGTACAATTCCATAACAGCCGTCAAAGGGCTACTTTCCATTAGGGTACTACTGGTGGTATTTATTATCCTTATAAAGTAATTTCAACAAATGATATAAAAAGCTAGGACTTTTTTAAACAAGAACTCTTCAATTAGGTCAAAACGGTAAACAATTTTCAATATATTTGCGTTTAAAGGTTACGATGCCTGGATTTTAGTACAGATTAGTAAAATCATCAGATTAATTTATTTATAATTTCTATACTTTTGATCATTTTGCTAATACTAAAATTGATTCATCCCAAACTTTAAACGCAAATATCTTGAATACCATTTACCGTATCGTGTAATACTTTTATAATGTCTTGGTTGAGATGGAATCAAACACCTTAGTTCATGACAAAAAAGTATCTCTATTAATAACGAGCGATGAAATCGCGAGTGAATTAATTTCGGGAGACGATAATGCAATTTTATCGTCGTGTATAAAACAATATTTTTTTCCATAGCGAGTTACGTTTTAAAAAATATTTAGAAATTATTATTATTTCAAGGAATTTATTACGAGTAGAAAAAATATTGTGTTGGGTTGGCGTTTGGCGTTGGTTTTCTATGTAATTTGACAAATAAAGCTGTCTCTTTAATTGTCAGTTTTAAGTCAATATTTTTTAATTCTCTTCTGTGTCGATTGCTGGTTGTATTGGAGCCAGAAATGGCTCAAAACCTTTGAATAAGAAGACTAAGGAAGGAGCATAATGCTATCCATGTATTCATGCATGGTGGGCGGAAAAAACTCTCTAGGGTGGGGATCCTTGACAGTTCTGTTTGACGATTCATTTGACACATTTGAATTTGATTTGAAATTTTGTGGATTTGTCAGCCTTTACGGAGCTTATTTTATGTTATTTATTATTTATTCTACTACTGATAGTTGTATAAAGGTAGTAAATCTAGATGGAAATTGTGGCAGAACTTAAATTAACAGTGACATTATCGCGATTTATTGAAAAAGACTCTAAAATAGTTGGTTGTGTAGCGTGTGGTAGATCTCGGCAAAAATTGAGTGAAATAATGGAACAACTTTTCGCTAGTAAGTGACTATATAATATACATACGTGTAGTAAACCGATCATTTATGAAATTCACTTAAATTAACTAAATTATATATTTTCTTGCGTTTTAGCTTTTATTTACTACTTGTCAAAGATCAGATGTCAAAGAATTTTGATACGTTAATTTGACTTACCTGCTTCAGTAGCGTATCGGATATTTGTGTTAATAAATACTTATTATAACATATCTATTTTTATTAGAATTATATATTTTTATAACAGTTTTAATAACTACCAACATTTATTCACAACGTAAAATAAAATAACAAATTATTGAGTCTACCCCACGTCTACCCTACATCATAGTTTTAGATTTTTAAATAAAATTAGAACGGCACTGATAAACCGGAATTTAAGTCAGCCATATTTGAGGCCCATCGCGGTGTACCTAAGATTTTTAATATGCTCCTTCCTTAGTCTTCTTATTCAAAGCTCAAAACGAAATAAGTAAATTATCAACAGATATTCAGGCTGAGGCAACAAACGCCATATCCAAACTACTTCCATTTAAATCCCGAATAACTTATGAAATGGAATACAAAAATTTTCAAAAATTGAAACAATTAAAAAACGTGCGAGAAGAAATAAAGTTTTTAACCTATCCTCGCTGTTAAAGAATCATTAATCTACCTTTGCGGTTAAAGTATTATTTTATCCTACTATTTTTGATAGATATAAGGCAATTTTAACAGTTGCAATGGAAAAAAATGTATTATATTTATTTATCTTTTCGAGGGCTGTATAACTTCTTCGTAAAGTATTTTAAGGCATATGTTCATAGGAACATTTTGTTTTATTTTTATCTGTATAAAGTTTTTTCCGAACAAATCTTCCGAATGTTTTCATACTTATTTATTATTACACTGTACATATTTAGAAGATTCAAAACGATTCATTCGAACGGTATATGTTGTTTTATACGTGTACTTCTTAGATTGTTTTTATTTGAATATCAAATATATATGACTCTCATAGCACAATAAAGTAGTTTGACAAATTGATTATACGCAATAAAATTTCAGTGCCTCATTGGCAGTGTTGTTGAAATTCTTTTTTACGGATGGAAAATATGTAAATTTTAAAATACCGCCGGGTGAAATGCTGAAGTATCGCCTATAAAAATACTGCAAGCAATTCGGCTTTATTATATTATTCCATGCCGGCGGCAAATGATGATTGCCGTTTCCAAATATACAGCAAAATACTCCCCGTTTTAAAGAGACATGTTGACTTTATTTGTCAGTTTTTTATGAGCGGGCTTACGGCCTAAAATCCTTTTCTCCGCATTGTTAGGCTCAATTTACAGCGGATAAAATCATCTGCCATTTTTAAATTTAGAATCATTGCGTAAGATACAGGGTGGTTCGAAGTGTATTCCGGAAACTTTGGCAGTATAATAATCCTAGATTATAAATACTTACGTGGATAAGTAAACCACTATTGAAACTCTCGCAAACTTATCAACGACTTCCATTTATCTTCTTTTTTTGTTGCACATGCGACGCGGTGCTTCTGCTCTATCTATCCTTGTCGAGGACCTATCGTCTGCGCGCCAAGTATTATTGTATTAATTACTATAATATATTACTATATTAATTTTAAAAATTTAATGTGTAAAATGTATATATTTGAACAATATATTGAATTTATTTTTTACTGTCACAAAAATTAAATTATATAAAAAATATATTTAGCCACTCCGTGCGAATATCAATATTCTTAGAAAATATAACCAGAAAGTATGCATGTGGCTTAATATAAATAAAAGAACAACTGAATATTTTACTTGCCTATGAAAAGATAATTCGGGGACCTTTATATTAGAACTTTCACACACTAAACACTTTCAAGTCATTTTTACGAGTATTTAGAAAGTCCAACTATAGAAAATAGAAATATATTTGCACAAACTTAAAATTAACTTCTCATTGAACACACTTGCATCTTTGATGATTAATTAGAAGATTAGATTTAATTTGAAGATTATGACAATATGATGACAATGAAAAGTTGGTTTCCATAACAATGTATAATTTGTACTTTCTAAACCGTCTAAAATTGTGATTATTTTGGAAATACGTGCAACTTTTAATACGCATGCGCAAAGTAAGGTCCTCGAGAAAGAGAAACCTATTGAACGTTTCATAAGTGCAATAAAGAAGGTTTGAAAATGGCATGTCGGAGACATATTTTTAATGCTTAACTTATGGCGTTGATTTATCCACGTAAGTATATATGACTAGGATAATAATAAATAAGTAAAAAAAATCGTATAAATGTATATCCTAAATTACTTAGTATCGGAGATACAGGGTGTAGAAGTTTCATATTTATTTCGATTTTTTCCTAATCATTTCTGAAGTAACATCAATATTTGTATGAAAATTGGTGTTTAGGAGTTTTTTCAGATGAGAAATTTTATTTTGATGTCAATATGACTCCTATTTGTAGGCAGCGCCACCTACTTGTGTTTTAGCTGTTTCGCAGAGTAATAACTTTTCGTCCGTAGCTGTATAAAACTACTGAGTGAAAAAATATACATGTCTGTTGTCAAATATACTGTCTACGTTGAGTAGATCTGTATAGTTATTTGACTGAAATAATAAATTTGAGAAATTTTTATTTTTTTAAATTAATCATAAATTTTTCTGCGAAAAAATGACGATAATACAGTTTCTACACAAAAACATTTTAAATTCATGATTTCAGTCTAATAACTATTTAGTCGACATGTTTAATTTATGTCAATGATGACAGGTATTGATAATTTCGATTCCAATTATCTCGAAAACCATTACTTGTAGCGATTTTTATCAAGTACCTTTTTTTTTACGTAGAAAACATCCTAAATGTATATTATTTGTTTACTCAGTAGTTTTACAGGTACGGACGAAAAGTTATTACTCTACATACCAGTTAAAATGTGTAGGTGGCGCCCTCTACAAGTAGGAGTCATATTGACATCAACATCAAATTTCTTATGCCAAAAAACCTTCATAAATTATTTGGAAAAAATCAAAATAAAATAGAAACTTCTACTCCCTGTATCTCCGAAACTAATCATTTTAGCACATACATTTATACGAACTTTTTACTTAATTTTATCTGTAGAATATGATGCTGAAGCTTCCGGAATGCAGTTCGGGCTGTATATAATATTTAGCTTGAAAGTTTATACAAAATGCTTGACATACCTATAACACATCCTATAACATTTTTCATTTTTCAGATAAAAAAACGAGATCCGGTATCTTAGTGTTATTCAATTGTATTTGGTCTCTTCCTGTTTCACCGGAAATAACTATATACAGGTTTTGATTTTTAAATGACACCCTTGTTATATTTTTACTATATTCGATCGAAAATGACTCTGAATAGAATGACATATCATGACATCATATATGTCAACATCTGGCATTACTTTTTTCTGACAATTCAACTTCTGCGTTGAAAGGCCACGTAAATCGACAAAACTGTCGTTATTGGGCAGAAAAAACAAATACTGAATGAGGGAGAACTATAATCAATAGCCAGAGAAATTACTTCAACGTTTGTGCGGGACTATACTCAACGAGGGGTATCTCAATGTTGGAATTACATGAACATTTTCTTGGCAGTCCCTGGCAGTCGTTGGTATCAGTCTTACGGAATCCGACTACACCTATATGGCAGACATAGACAGTCTTTTTAGCAGTCATTGGCAGTCCTTTAGCGACTTGGTAGTAAAATGATATTTTGGCAGTACATGTACATGCCAGAGAAATGACTTCAACGTTTTGGGGGCAATATTGGTGGCAAAATGTTATTAATATTAAGCAAGAGTAATATCGAGCATAATCTAACTGACCAGACTTACTTGCAGTATTTAGCTCATTCAAAATCCGGCAATTTTATTCCCCGATCCTCTTTTGGAACATTTCTATATAAATGAAATATCTGTTTTCTGTAGAAATATTTTTTTATGTAAAAATATGAGCAACTTAAAATAATTAGACTCAGATGCAAAAAACGCAACTGAGAAATTTTTGGTCAAATTTAAAGTGTTATATTTTTTTTTATTTTTAGCTCTATTTTCATGATTTTTTTTAGCAAGCTGTATATAATTATAGGGGTGTAGGGGTTGCGCTGTAGAGGTAGTACCTTTCATCAAGGGCGGTGGCACGCAACGATATTTTCGGTCTGTGGCCGGCGATGACTGGTCCTCGCAGGGCACCCAATTCTCATTCATGGCTCCACGTGCCACACCCTGGTAATTATTCTATTATTCCCACCAGCGGGCGAAACTGAATGAGGATAGCCAGATATGGCGAATAGCGTATGTTCTCCATGTTAGGTGCGGCTGAATTCTATACAGTCGGGAAAGCAACGGGAAACTACCTGACTTACTCATATTCCCAACTATGGCCCTCAGTCCCGGGCACCCCTTAAGAAGGGGAGAGGGTGCTAAGAATCCCTCGGTCCATTAACGATATCTTCAAGATAAACAAAGAGAAAAGAATTGGCACGTGGAACGTGCAAAGCATGTACCAAGCCGGGAAAGCGGCAAATATAGTGAAGGAAATGAAACGGCTCCAAATTGACATTCTAGGATGTAGTGAGACAAGATAGCCAAACTCAGGAAACTGCGTTATAGATGAACACCACATATATTTTTCTGGAGATACTACTCCCAGAAACAGAAATGGGGTAGCAATAATCCTCAGCAAACAAACCAATAAAGCAGTAAAGAGATTCATTTCGGTTTCGAGTAGAGTTGCGCTAATCAAAATCAGAGCGAAACCATTCGACCTAAATGTCATACAGGTATATGCACCGATGGCAGAAAGCAGTGAACAAGAAATAGAAGAATTCTACGAAGAACTGGGAATTGCCCTCAAAAACACAACAAAATAAGAAATCAACATAATTTTGGGTGACATGAATGCCAAGATTGGACAAGGAATAGTCGAGAACGTAGTGGGACATTACGGATTGGGAGTGAGAAATGAGAGGGGAGAACGCTTAATAGAGTTTTGCCAACAAACAGATTTTACAATTATGAATGCCTTCTTCAAACTAACCCCCAGAAGACTATACACTTGGAAATCTCCGGTTGACTGTAACCACAGAATCGTGAAAAATCAAATTGATTTTGTGATGATAAACAGAAAATACCGCAACTCCGTCACGTCCTGTAAAACCTATCCAGGCGCAGACATACCAACAGACCATAACTTGTTACTGGCTCGAATCAGACTCCGATTAAAGAAAATAATCAAAAAAAGGCCCTCGAAGCGACTTGACGTACGAAAACTCCAACAAGAAAATATACTACAACGAACTAAGGATACAATAAATAACGAACTAAGAATTATCTCCGAGGAGAGCAATCCTGAAATAGAAGTAGAAGAGCTGTGGAACAAAATAAGAACATCCATAACTTCCATAACGGAGAGGGAACTGAGGCCCGATAAGACAGTGAAAAGAAAAGAATGGATGACTGATAATATCCTGAGACTTATGGAGGAAAGAAGGCAACACCGAAACAAAGATAACCAAAAATACAAGGAAACGCATAGACAAGTCTTGAAAGCAATCAAGGAGGCTAAGGAACGATGGCTTCAGGTAAGATGTATAGAAATCGAAATGTTACAAGCAAAACATGACAGCTTCAACCTACATAAGAAAATAAAGGCAGCAACCGGAGGATATCGAGGGTGGGGTGGAGGAGTAATCCTAGACGCAGACAATGGCATCATTACAGAAACAGATAAAAAAACTCTCAAAATGGAGGCAGTACATGGAGGAGCTCTTCGGAAACGAAAATAGCGACGACATAACTGCAGGAACTGGCAATATAGGGCCCACCATTACATAGGAAGAAGTGGAAGCAGCTATGAAACGTCTGAAAAACAACAAGACTTCCGGACCGGATCAGATACACGGAGAAGTTTTTAAACTGCTGGACTCGGAACAAGTTCAACTACTGACCACCCTATTCAACAAAATTTATACAGGTGGTCCAATCCCAAACGACTGGCTGCTATCAACATTTATACCGCTTCCCAAGAAGGCAAACGCGACCAAATGCTCTGATCACAGGATAGTCAGTCTGATGAGCCACGTCCTAAAATCCTCCTTAATATCATCCAAACACGTATATATAGAAAGCTCGATGAAAACGTAGGTGAAACTCAGTTCGGCCTCAGAAAGGGATTGGACACCAGGGGGGCTCTGTTTTCAATACAAGTCCTAATCCAACGAGCACGCGACGTCAATGTAGATGTCTTTGCGTGCTTCATAGACTTCGAAAAGACCTTTGATAGAGTCCAGCATGACAAACTCATCTCGATTTTACAGGAATCAGGAATAGACGATAGAGATACAGAGATAATAGTAAAACTTTATCGAGAACGAAACTTCAGAAGAGTTTAGTGTAAGGAGGGGAGTGCGACAGGGCTGTATATTGTCGCCTCTGCTATTCAATGTGTACTCGGAACATCTATTTAGAGAGGCACTGGATGGCACAGAGGATGGGCTGGTAATAAACGGAGAAATAGTAAACAATTTGAGATATGCAGATGATACCGTTCTGTTGGCCGATACCGTTGAAGGTCTCCAAAGGCTTATAGATCGTGTGGCGAATACATGCAGCAGATACGGAATGAAGATGAACTGCAAGAAGACTCAAACGTTGATTATTAGCAAGAACTACATCAACAACTTTCAGTTCACTGCTAACAACATCGTTCTCCCAGCGGCCGAGACAGTTGCATACCTGGGCTGCAGACGAATATCGTGGCTGCGAAATCTACGAACATGGACCGAATTGACGTCAACAGCTTTGTTCAGAACGGCAGTGAACAAAGTAATATGGATCAATGTGATAGCCAACATCCAAAGAGGATAGGCACTTTAAGAAGAAGATATAATTATATCACCTTTTATTCGTAAACTCAGTTTTTTTTTTAGTATTTGGCATATTATACGGGGTTAATCGAGGTGTTGGTTTTTACCCTAACTTTAAAACACCCTGTGCAATAATTTCGTGTGTAAATTTTTCTAAAATATAATTTTGCGATCAGAGCCATGCCTCATGAACATTTTGTTTTTTGGATAATGTCAATACATGCCTTGGTTAATTTTTAAGAGCAAAATGAGCTTGCCTCCATCAATTTGCAATTTTTTCAATTATATTTTTTATATTATATTATTTCTTTTCTGAACTTAATTTTCAATGTGACAAGGCGGCTTTGGTGATTATTGTGAACTATATACTAGTATGAACTTCCCATCATGTTGGAGGGTCAGAGGTCGCGAAGTAAGTGCCAGCTTCATTAAATGAACTTTGCTTGGTCTTTAAAGCAGAATGGGAAAATATAACCTCAATGACAGTATGAACGGACGTTTTAAATAGTACGCAGTTATAGCAGCCAAGGGTGGGCAATAAAAAGTATTGGGGTATTTTTTACATTTTTTATTCTGTTTGTATAATTGAGTAGTACAGATGTTTTCTTTAATATCGTTAGTTCTGTTATCGTTATTAATGTTTATTAAAACTTCGACTGTATCGTTATTCTTAAGTTTTTTTTTTTAATTTAGTATAGAGTTTCCAATGCAGTGTAATATGACGTTACGACAATATTCACCCAGACCATTTCGTCATATTAAAAAATTTCATCAAAAAGTAATAATAATTAAAAAAATTGCATATTGATCGTCATCAATTCATTTCGCTCTTAAAAATTAACCAAAGCATGTATTGACATGAATTAAAAAATAAAATGCTCAGGACACATGGTTCTGATAGAAACATAAAGGTTGATTCTCACTATACCTTCCATATCAGCTCTCTTCCGTTTCCCTTCCGTTTACATAAAATATTATATCATGTTAATGAATAGGACAATGCACACTATCTGTTCCGTTTCCCTTCCGTTCCAGATCCTTTCCTTCCATACATTTTTTTGGGGGACGGACTGAAGCGTATCGGAAACAGTGTTGTCAAGTTCTTACATTTGTACCAGCTCTGTTAAAAATTTGCTGATATTTATTCATTCTTTCACCTCTTAATTAAATCTATTACCTTTTTCAAAAGATACAAATTTTAAAAATAAAACTTTCGTAATGATATAAATTGTACAATAAAAAGTATGGAACTGATACGAACTATATACTAATATATTCCTATGATTTCTAGGGTTCCTCAGGGATCTATTTTGGGGCCACTTTTATTTTCGTTATATGTAGCTGACCTGGATAAGGAATTACAGTTTTCGAAATTGCAGCAATATGCAGATGATTCTTAAATTTATTGCAAGATAGATACTAATAATTTGGCACAATGTGAGTTAAAATTTAACGACGATCTTAATAAAATTAATAAATATGCTTTGGATCATAATTTGACATTAAATGCCGGTAAATCTCGTATTATAGTATTTGATAGTGATATAAACAAAATTACAAATACCGCTGGTACCATGAATATCCATATAGATAATGTTGCGATACCCATTGTTACAGAGACTAAAAATCTTGGAGTCTATTTTGATGCGAAGCTTTCTCTTCAGGCACATATAACTACTAAATTAAAGGCTGCTTATATACGTTTGAAGAATTTTTCGTCTCTTAAGAAATATATACCATCAAAGACTAAGTATCAATTATGTGACACACTTATTTTATCTTTATTTGATTATGGCAATGTTGTTTATGGTACATCCATAAACGCCAGATTCTCTAGAAAAATCCAAATACTTCAAAACTCGTGTCTACGGTTTTCTTTTAATATTCCTTTTAGATATCATATAACGCCACATTTTAAAAATTTATCTATTTTATCCATGACTTACAAACAACAATTTCATATAATGACATTCATTTATCGAATTTTAACTACAGAGCAGCCTCCCTATTTGTTCTCATTGTTTCACTACGTTGACCATGATCATTCGACTAGACAAGTGCATTATTTTTAAATTCCTCAACACCGAACAGCTAACTTCCAAAAATCTTTCAGTTTCATAGCGCCACATTTGTGGAATAATATTTCTAATAATTTTAAATTTCAATCCTTTACAGATTATAAAAAACAAATTAAAAATCATTTACTAAAATTCGTAAAAATTATAATTTCTTCGACTGATTTGTGAGGTTCTTGTTCTTCTGATATGCCCGTCATTGGTTGTTGTTCCGGTTTTTACACTGTTTCGTTATACCTCTCTGCTTATCTCCGCTCATCCCTGATAAAATTATATTTTCACTTTTTTTTTTATCTAATTTTAATTTTTTTAATTCTGTTTATTTTTATAATTTTATTTCTATTTTGTTTTTGGGGTAGCACCACTCTGGCACTTTGCTCATTGTATCGGTTTTTTAATCGCTGTGCGATCCCTTTAGACACACATTTATTAATAATAATATTATTCTGTAAAACTTAATGGGATCTAATAAAGAAATTTGAATTTGAATTTGAATTTGAACTGAAGCTTACGTATAGCGTCAGTACAATAAAAAATACGGAACGGATATAAAATGGAAACGGAAGGTATAGTGAGAATCAACCTTAATGTTTTAGGAAAAGTTACGGACGAAATTATTGCACAGGGTGTTTTAAAGTTAAGGTAAAAAAACAACCCCTCGACTAACCCTGTATAATATGCCGAATACTAAACTTTATAAAAAGTTGAGTTTACGAATTAAAGTTGATATAATTATACAGGGTGTTTCAAAACAAATGCGAAAAACTTCAGGGAGTGATTCCCTGTTCAAAATAAAGGGTAGTTTGCTTCATAAACAAAGTCAACCATTAGGGAGGTCAAAAGTCAACCATTAGGGAGATATCGCGGTACAAAGATGGCGGAAAAATAATGTTTTTATTTTTTATCTTGAAAACGGAAAGAGATAGACTAATGAAATTTTATGGAAGCATTACTGTTATGAAAACACACTTTCTGGTATTTTTTTAACTTTTTTAAAATGAGTGGAAGGGGTTGAAATAAACTACCCCTATCATTCTTGTTAACGAAATTTAAAGAAAAATCTTATCAAACACATGCAAAAAAAATAATTTGGATAGTTTAGTTTGTTTAGAAACTTTTTTATCTCATATTTTTTTGATAAAACTCACCGATTTGAAATTAAAAAATAAAATGTAAATCATTACATGTCAGGATAAAAAACATTTTCTGATAAAGAATCTAGTTGGCTGCTGTAATTTTTTTTAGGAAAAAATCTAGTCGGCCGCTGTTACTTTTTAGGATGTTCCTAATATTATTTTATTTGACATTACTCTACTGCAATACGTTATTATCTAGATGATTATTATTATCGTTATTATCACTAGATTCTTAATCTAAAAATGTTTTTTGTCCTGACATGTAATGCTTTACATTTTATTTTTTAATTTCAAATTGGTGAGTTTTATCAAAAAAATACAAGAGATAAAAAAGTTTCTAAACAAACTAGACTATCCAAATTAATTTTTGCATGTGTTTGATAAGATTTTTCTTTAAATTTCGTTAACAAGAATGATAGGGGTAGTTTATTTCAACCCCTTCCACTCATTTTAAAAAAGTAAAAAAAAATATCAGAAAGTGTGTTTTCATAACAGTAATGCTTCCATAAAATTTCATTAGTCTATCTCTTTCCGTTTTCAAGATAAAAAATAAAAACATTATTTTTCCGCCATCTTTGTACCGCGATATCTTCCTAATGGTTGACTTTTGACCCAACGTTTATGAAGCAAACTACCCTTTATTTTGAACAAGGAATCACCCCCTGAAGTTTTTCGCATTTGTCTTGAAACACCCTGTATACCGCTTGCTAAAAAGTTCATAAAAATAGAGCTAAGGATAACAAAATTATAACACTTTAAATATGACCAAAAATTTCTCCGTTGCGTTTTTTGCATCTGCGTGTATAATTGACATATTCAAGTATTTTTATTTAAGTTCTCTTTTTGACATAATGAAGTTATTCCACTTTAAAGACTCATACTGTGTACCAACATTGCAGAATTTATAAAGAAATAAGTATATCTTTTCAAATTTGTATGCACAGCGAAGTGGGCACGTATCAGCTAGTAATTTATAACCACGAAATATTAATTAATTACATTAATTAGTAAGGTATGATCGAGGAAAATGGCTGGACAATTACAAACGATGATAATTTTGGCGAGGCCAGTCTATAAGCATCATTTACTAAAAATTAACATAAATCTCGATGTCAAAAATTAACACTACTTATAGGAAGCTAAAAGGATAGAATATTACCATAGACACAAATCTCTTTTCAAAAACATATTTTCTCGATTTTTAAACTGATGGTATAATAGGACTAAATATAATTATAACAGTTACAAAAATAATTATATTCATATGCATGTATATATTTCGACAAAAAACATTTTAATACAAATAAATCATTAGTATAACGCCAATTAAAATTAGCGTAATTTATAATTGTATGTAATGTTAGGATTACATGTTTTTAAATAATTAGTTTATTTAGTTATCTACTTAATATAATTAATGATATTTAAAAAAAATTGCCCGCCCCAAAAAAAACATTAAATAAAGCTTTCAAACATAAATAACGATATATTTTAATGGGTTCATTTATTCAAGTCATGTGTATAGATGATTTAATTAAATATGGAAAATAATTATAATATCCAGAGTTACAGTTGTTGAGATTTATATATTAAAATTAACATTAATAATATTAATTATGAATTTCCATACGCAAGTGCGTGTTATTGTGTAATATTTTGAAATTTGCTGTAATTACAGCTAAATATATTTTAATGAAAAGATAAATGTATGATATCCTCCTCTGCACACTCTGTGAATGGATACTTTGGTGATCAAAGGACGAGGTTATAATTATAAAAAATAATTATGCACTTAATAAAATACAAAACACGCACTAATCAAAATAAATTTAAAATATTAAAAATTAAATTAAGCTGTTAAGAGTCCATTTCACTAATCCGAAAAAGTAGCAAAATAAGCGTTTGGCATTTAACGTTTTATGTAAAACTGGCTAGGTGTTTTTACACAAATGAAGAAGGAAATTAATAAAGGATTATACTATATCCGTATTGTTACGGATTTTTAGACAACTTCTTTATTTTTAAGATTTCGACGGTCAAACATCAATAAAATATTCCGTATCTTTGGACTAAATTTTCTCGAAAATAAAGACAGAAAATTCTATTACAATACGGAAATAGATTGAAGTTTTGTGATTACGGTGATATATAATTTATATGGTTTTGTAACAAATTGCTCGATATTTTATGGGAAATTCTGAAGCTCTGCTAACCTTAATCAAGCCTTAATGAAAGCACGTGTGTTTGGAATGTTAGATGTGGCCAGTTAGTGACACGACAGGATCCGGCTAAGCCTTAGGCAGATTTCTGAAATATAATATATATTTCCTTCGGCCACAGACCCGCTTTACTCGACCCCTGAGAGCGACACGAACAGTACCATTGCGATCAAAAAAAAGTAGTACAACAAAATATGATTTAATCTGCTGGTCTATAATAAAATGTTTTTAAAACTTAAAAAATTGCCCATTTTTAAAAGGTAGGTAAATTTTTTATACTTTTATTTCGCCATGTATACCTACCAATTATTACCAAATTCATGGTAACGCCTAAAAAGTTAGGTAGCATAATTGTATTGTTTTCATAGTGACGACCTTATGCCGGGACTACACCAAACTGTGCAAAGTCGGCGGCTCTCGCCGACTAGCCAGCCGCCAACTCGCGCGACTCCTCTCTGCGGGTAGAATTCGGCGGGTTCATTAATCCATGTTAATTTCTATCGTCCGTATTTTTTCCCGGACCACACCAAACTGTGCAGAGCTGGCGACCTGTGTCTCCGGCCAGAGTCGGCGAGTCAGATTGCAGAAATTATTAAAAAGTAGAGGTAACCAAAAGTCGGCGGCACAACCCGCGCGACTCGAATTTCTAGCGGCCAAATGTCGGTAAATATCAAACGAATATCGAGCAACCGGAAGTGTTGTACTAAGTAGATTATACAGGATGCTTTAAAACACACTTTTTCTCACCTCCTACGTCTTTTTCAAAAAACTTACCAAATTGAAATTAAAAAATAAAATATAAAAATTATTATTAAATAAACGTATCGGAACAAAAAAATTATTTTAAAAATTAAACGTTAGTTAGCTGCTGTCAAATATTATTATTTTCTACCAATGTTAAATTTTCTTACAAACAACATTTTTAAAAAAATATAGTAAATATACATGACCTAAACAGAATTTTGAACTAACCTTCTTCTATGTGTTAATTTTCAAGATATGAGAGTATTATTTTTATTAAATTACATGTAAAGTTGACATGTAATTATTTACATTTAATAATTATAAATAATTTGTTAATATTTTAATTTCAAATCGGCAATTTTTTTTATTTTGTTTTATTATTTTATATAGTTGTGTAAGTTTCATGAGTCAATTTACACAAACAGGAATAAAAGGGCAGACAATTTCATCTTTCAACCCCAGTCACCGTCTTAAAAAAGTAAAAAATATATGCAGATAGTGTGCTTTCATAGTAGTATAGTATTTCCGATGTCAACTGGAACTACTGAGACTCTTAATTCCTTTGTCCTCATAATGCCGACAAAGGGGCCGACAAAGACAGTGCCGAAATTAAGAGTCCCAATCTATTTCAACTGACTTCAGATAAACTATAATTGTCCCACATATTTTATTAATTCCATGATTTTTTGTGTTTAAGATAAAAATTAAAAAGTTTTCAGGCGTCTTTGTACTGTAATATCCTCCAATATGACTTGAGTTTTTACCCAACCAAGGGCGGTTTTAGAAAAAAATTCTCGAGGGGGAGTAATTTTAAATAAAAAAAATGTTTGTGCACTACGTGCGTATATTTGAAGTGAAACGTTTGAAGAATTTGGAGGACATGTTTGAAAAAGTGTAGTTTAAAATGTTGAAAAAGTAATAAATAAAAAAAATATATTTTTTACACGTAAAAATTATTTTCTTTGCGTGTAAAAAACATATGTTTGCGTGTAAGACTATTTGTTACACATAAAAACTATGTTTTACGAGTAAAAAACTATTTGTTTCACGCAAAAAACTGTTTTTTACGTGTTAAAAACTTAGTTTTTGAGAAGTTTGATCGGCCTGGGGGGGTCAATTACCCATTAACCCTCCCCTAAAACCGCGCTTGTACCCAACGTTTATACAGTGTGGTCCGAATTGTATTCCGGAAACTTCGGCAGCATATTCTGCAGATAAAAATAAGTAAAAAAGTTCGTATAAATGTATGTCCTAAAATGCTTAGTTTCGGAGATACAGGGTGTAGAAGTTTCATTTTTATTTCGATTTTTTCCAAATAATTTCTAAAGTAACGCCAATATTTAGATGAAAATTGGTGTCTAGGAGTTTTTTGACATGAGAAATTTGATTTTAATGTCAATATGACTCCTACTTGTAGAGGGCGCCACCTACCTATTTTTTTAATTGGGTTGAAAAGCAGTAACTTTTCGTCCGTACCTGTATAAAATTACCGAGTAAAAAAATATAAATTTACCACATTTTTTATATAACGGGCGTAACACATGTAGGTGGCGCCCCTTACAAATAGGGGTCTTATTGACATCAGTATCAAATTTCTCATGTCAAAAACCTCCCCCAGACACCAATTTTCATCCAATTATTGTCGTTAATTCAGAAATTGTTTGGAAAAAGTCTAAAAAAAATGAAACTTCTACACCCTGTATTTCCGAAACTAAGCATTTTAGGACATACATTTACCAAACTTTTTCAGTTATTTTTATCTGCATTTTTATCTGCAGAATATGCTGCCGAAGTTTCCGGAATACAGTTCGGACCACCCTGTATAACAAACTATCCTTTATTTTTACGAAGAGATTGAATCATTCCTTACCTATTTTATTTGTTTTTATTAGTTTGAAACACCCTATATATGCATTGTATCTATCAAAAAGTAGATAATAGATTTTTATGAAATAAATTAATCGTTTTACTTACCTGAAAATTATCAATACTTTCCCGTGGTGTATTTTTATCACTTAAAAATAACAAATACTGGTAAGCAAACCATTTTGGCTTATAAACTTCTTGAGACACAGAACCAGATTTTTTAGTTTCGACTTTTTTCTTTTCTTTGTAGAACTGACTAGTAATATTTTTTATTTTACGTTCAATTTCTGATTTTTCGCTTATTTCTATTTTTATATAATTAATTTTTCGGATTCCATAAATTGTCCTCTTTATGGTAAAGTTCAATCAATAATATGACTTTCTTATCACTCCATTCCGGTTCTATGTTTTTTTTCGTTTTTTTCTTCCCCATCCATTGTTTAAAGGAAATAATTAACGCTTGTCTCTATAGAAATTTCGCCGTACGACTGAACGAGGACTGGTCGCCGCGCCCGCTCCAGTTGCTCGATGTTGTTTGATCTTCACCGACAGTTGGCCGCTAGAATTTCGAGCCGCACGAGTCGGGCCGCCGAATCTTGGTTGCCCTAACTTTTTAATGATTTTAGCAATCTGACTCGCCGACTGTGGCCGGCGACACAGGCCGCCGAATTTGCACAGTTTGGTGTAGTCCCGGCATTAGGTGACGACGATATCCACTTCTCGATATCCTTATAGACCAGGAGTTCTATCTGGGACTACTAATTCTTGTACTACTTTTTTTTTGATCGCAATGGTACAGCGTAATAGACTCTTAATAGAAATTTTAGAAAACATTATTATTTATTATATTGAATGATATATTATTTATTTGTGTGCAAAAAATAACAACAAAAAATATGTAAAGTTTATATTGTACTATCTATTTCTAATGGGATATTTTAAATAATGCCCAAGTTCTCATATTTGTTTAAAAAAGTATATTAGTTATTAGTAATAATCCTTGTTTAAATATAAGTATCTCTGTTTAAAGGCTATTGGCCTTTAATTAATCGGTATATGATATTTTTATGCTAGAAAAATTTACCTCAAGCAGATATAATTTTTCTGCTGAATTGTATAAGATACATAAAATTGACTAGGTACATAAAAAACTGATCATTTCTAGATCACTTTACCACAAGATATTGCAGGCCTAAAAACTAACCTACACCGTTGATTGAAAGACGGCTGATTTGGTTTCTCCTTACGTCTCAAGTGCTGTACGGTGGAGCCACTACCCGTTCTACGGCCAACGTATAAAACACTCATTTTCCCTAAATCGACCAGCGAACGCATTTCGAAGACGGTGTGAACTGAAAGCGACAGTGTTGCCATATTAAAATGTGCAATACTTGTAATATGTTTGACGAAAATATCTTTGGACGAAAAATCTGGGTTTATGTATTGAAAATTTAGTCGTGTTAAATATAGAATAAACAACAAAAATAAAAATTCTTTTATACTTACTGAATATTTCATATTCGTATAATCGAAAAAAATCATTTAGATGGCTTGGAAATGACGATTATTGACGTTTACCATAATACTTTACATATGAAATAATAGCGATCTTCATTTCCAAGCCAATTCTGGCGCCGTTCTTTGTTTAATCATATATTATATTAAATTGTTTAATGATAAAAAATCCGTATTATTAAAGTACTGTACCGAAAATCCGTAAATCTGCGTAATAATCTGTAGTTCTAGCAACACTGTCTCCGCCAACCACTCTGTCGACTGAAAGCAGAACTACGGTACGGTATTCTTTATCCGCTGCGCTGTAAACAACTATCAGCGCGCAGCGGCGCAGAGCTGAACTAAATCTCGGACAGCTTGACGGTAACGCGCCAGCTACATCTCGGACATACTTTGCGCCGTGAAATCGTCCATAAGGTTGCGCATCTGCATATTTCTTCAATCAACGCCTACACAGAGAAATATTTGAACCATATAAATTCTTATCATCTTCTTGTGAGTGAGATTGTTCTAGCACAATCGAGTCCATATCCTCAATATATAAAGGACATATTGCCAACAAGCTTTTTAAGGAATACTTTCCAAGGGATTTTTATATATCTTAACAGTAACAGTAAATCTAAAAAAAATATATATATATATCAATTTGTGACAACGACTTTATAATAACAATTTAAGATAAATATAAATATATAAAAAGGCACGAGGGACCAAACTGGACAGAATTGCCTTGAGATAAATCGAAATGAAAATAATGGAGCCCTATATCCTGAATTGGATACAAGAAGCAGTTTAGACAGATACATAGATAATTATTATCATTGTCCACATAATGATACAAAGAAATTAAATATGAAGAACTATATTTAGGAATTTTAAAAGAATATTAGAAATGTCGAAGAAAAGAAGAATTAAAGAATTAGAAAGGCATAAAGCAATTTTAGGCAAATAGTCATTTGCCTAGGCAATGAATTTTGCAATCTTTTCAATTATCGTTACTTTTTTTATGTCTTTCTTCATAATGACGAGATGGCTTTGGTGGCTTGAATTGAATATGGTTCAAAGAATGGAGAAACATAACGCAATATATTTGCAGCCTCATTAACAGTATGAACCGACGGCGACGTCTACAGACAGTTATAGTAGTCGGGCGACGCAATATAAAGTATTAGAATATTTTTTACAATTTTTTTATTTCTTTGTACACTTAGTTATTTTTTCTTTAATATCATTAGTTCTGTTAGTATTACTAATATCAGTAATATTTATTAAAACCAAAACTGTATCGTTGCTTTTTAACATTTTTTAAATTTTAATATAGAGTTCTAATCAGTATACCTCGTGATATTAACAAAATAACATCATAAAATAATGATAGTTGAAAAAATTGCAAATTGTTGGTAACAAGTTTATTTCGCTCTTAAAAATTAACCAAGGCAAAAGTGAAAAAACAAAATGCTCAGGAGACATAGTTCGAGTCGAAAAATACAGTTTTAGGAAAAATTACTAACAAAATTATTGCACAGGGTGTTTTAAACTTAAGGTAAAAAACAACCCTTCAATTAACCCTGTATAATAAGTCAAATACTAAAGTTTATAAAAATTTAAGTTTATTAATTAAAGTTCTATTTTACCTAAAATACACTAAAAATAAAATTGGTAATGACAAAACCATCAGAAGAAAAACTATTTGATTATTTATAAAAGGTAAATAATAAATTTTAAGGCACGTAACGTTGGAAGTGTAAGTACATAATCTCTGGTCTCCTCCAAACTGTCACAAACTATTGAGAATAGAAATGTGTTGGCGTTAATCTTTATCACATAAAATTAATTAACTAAACTGAATGTGTACACTGCAACGAATTAAACAGATTTATAAACAGGACGTTCATGCAGAAATAATTTACGACAACTTTAAAATATTTTTGGAATCTCTATTTGACAAAATAACTATTAAATCTCGAAAATACAGGGTATATAGCTGTTTTAAGGTGTTACAAAGCAATACCTTGACAACTTGTTAAAATATTGTAGAGTTCATACCAAATAAACTTTTAGTCACGTGATTAAGCTTGATCGGCACAACGTTCTCCACTTTTATATATTTTCTTTTAATCAAAATATTTTAGGAAACAAAAATAAATTAATTATAAATAGATAAACAATTATTATTTACATAAAAAAATCACCTTCTTAACAGCACTTAGGGGACATAAAGGACCATAACTAACGCTTTCCCGTTCAAAATATTCTAATAAAGTTGCGATGAGTTTTTACGGCTATTAAGCTATCTTGTACACTTCGTACTAAAAGAGGCTCTAAAAAGAGCAATGTTCGACTGCAAAGTCTGCTTAAAAAATATCACAACACAATTCATTTAAACCAAACACTCGTAATAGGTACAAATCTAAAGTGTCAAAACGAATGACAATGTCAGGAAATAAATAAATAAATGTGGCAACATGACATTTTTACAGCAGAGCTACCACCTGAATCCTCAGTGGGATATTTAAATTCCCGTTAGTCAGCCAGGAGGGAAATTCTATTACAACCTAAAATTATCATTAGCATATTGAGTCACTCGCAAGAAATTTGTAGTGTTTGTAACGCGACCGGGTAAACCGACAGTCGAAACCAAACCAAAGTCCGTTTATATTTTTTAAGAGCAATACTAATTCCACCATGTTATATGGAAGCGAAACCTGGGGTGGAACTCTGTAACTAATTAGCGATCGGTAGCGATCAAAGACATTATAAAGATAGACCGAACATCTCATTCATAAATACTCGTTGGTAGTGTATCAAACATTCCAATGTTTCAAACAAGGACAGAAGAGACAGAGAAGTCTAAAATTTCCGACCCCGGCAACTAGGCGCATTTCGATTGTTCTAATGGCCAGTGGCGTATCGTTTTTTGGAAAGCATTTAATTAGTAAAGTAAAAGTAAATTAATTAGTAAAATTTATACACTTTTTCGTTAGATGTGTTTTGTTACTAGATCTAATATAATAATATAATTAATATCCCACATATACCTATGTTGAAACGTTAGTAGGTAGTTTTCGAAAATCGCTCCAACGTCGATTTTCAATTTAAACTTTCAGTTACTTCTATATAAACTTTCAGTTACTTCTATATAAACTTTCAGTTACTTTTGAATATTCACAGGGTGACTCAGGCTTCCGAAACAGTTCTATATTAGGTTTGTGGTTGGTGACTTTTCTTTCAATTTTTTTTCAGAATATGGAGGCATTGGTAAAGCACATTTTTGACATTTTTGTAAACATAGGTGGCCGGAACATATTTTCAAACTAAAGTTGTAGATTTGCCATTAAATTTCCATTCCAGAAATACCTAGGGTTGCCACCTGTCCTTTTTTGAAAAGGACAGTCTTTTTTTAGAATAACTTGTCCTTTTAACTTTTTTTGACTTAAAAAGTCATTTTTATTTTCGTATTTTCCCTGAGAAAATTACCTACAGCAAACAGAAATATTCTTTTCGTCCAAATTTAATTAGAGATGTTATAAAACTTATAAATAAATTTTTCTTGTTTAGAATAGGCAACATTATTTAGAACTTCCCGTTTAATCTCAAATGATAGTTTAGGTTTTAGTTTTACCATTTTTGATCTTAAAAAGAACTTCAAAATTAGTAATTAGTAACGATTTAGTTAGTTCGCAATCGATAGCTGCCTGTGAAGTACTGTGTAATAGTTGTTTAATCTTGTATTATTAATAACTTCCTATACCTAAAATCAATATTTAATGAGAAAATTGAAAATTGATTCATTAAAAGTATCAAACCTGTGTGCTACAGTATGGGATTTCTGTCGCATAATAATGAATTACGTTTGCTTCATCTACGTTACCGGAGATGGAGCTCAAGGCTAGGCAAGGTTTGTATAAATATACAAAATACAAGAAGCAAAAAATTATTAAGGCCTAACCCCTACATATATGCTTATTCTCTGCATTAAGTTCATCAGACTGAAGGGAACAGCCATTCGACGACCGGTTTCGGAGATTTATCTCCACGTCAGGTCGACTTTGCTGTAACCCTCAATCCAACAAACGAAAAGCATAAAAGCAGAAAATAGCATTTGAGTACAAAACGTACTACTATGGCGAGAGCAGCTAGTAGTAATAGGTAAAAAGCTTTTTTGGAGGCCTGGGTCACTCTGTATATAGGTATGTATAAAACTAGTAGCCTAAGAATTATTTACAGTTCGTCCCATTCTAAAAAAAAGGTAAACACACCGTACAAATAACTCTAGGAAGAGGTATTTGTACAGTGGTAAAAAATTGTCTAAATAAGGCCGAAGTGGCAGATATAATAAAGCAATAAAATGTAAAAAAGGTCGGGTAACACCTTTGTTTATTTGTTGAGCAAAATTCCTTTAGAATATCATATATAATGACAAGAAATGACGCAATTTTAAGAAAAAAATGTCACTTTCTGGCTGATAATAAAATTTCAAATGCAACGTTTATATTCAAATTTGTTATGATCTACAACAGTTAGGTAGTCATTGAGACGAATTATAATTCAATTACTGGCTACTACGTTCTTGTTTTAATAGATTAATTACAAATATAATTAAAAATTATTTTGATTGGGAGAGGCTCCTTTGTGGGACGCCTATGTACAATGACGAAAACAATACATTCACCTGTGAAAAGACAAATTCGGGTAATTTGAGCTTATTTTTCCACACACTTGATACTGTCCTACCATACTGAATTCGCAGATTCAAAAGTACGTTAAACAAAAACAAAAACTACCGAAAAACACTGAAAGTTCACTTTCGTCTTGATTCCGACTTCAAACACACCGCAAGCTAAACGTAGTACGCTATAACGGAACAAGGGCCGTCGCGAAGGGTGGTGGGACGGACGGTTCATTTTATTCTGGAAGACTAGCAGCGACGTTGCCAATAGTTCTAGACGTTTCAGCATATTAAACAGTAAACATGTCCTTTAATAGTAACGCATATATCCTCTAGTTAATAACATATTATTACGCGTGCTTCTTTAAAAATAAACTATTAATTTAATTAAGAAATTGAGATTTATTGATATCCGGTAAATGTTTTAAAGTCACCTTTTCTGCAAATCAAACTGAGTAGATAGGCGCAAATTTGAGATGTGGCAATGTCGCCTTCTCTATCTCAGTTGGTTTTTACAGTATGTAGTCAACCTCCGATTGTTTGATCGGGTTAAAATGTCTAATGTGATATCTGTTCTTACTAAATCTAAGCGATGAAGAATACTGTCGTTTGCCGTTCAGTTTCTACGGCCAAGGTCAGTATTCTTCATCGCTACCGATCGCTATAACAAAATAGCGATCGGTAAGAACGGTAACTACAGAGATCCACTTCTGGGTGCCGTACAGCCAGCACACTAACGCAACATTTTACCGTTTTTAACGTAGAATGTAGAATGAGGGGGGGTTATTCACTGTGACCTTAAAGATCTATTGTGCCCCCCTTCCTTGAGTCATCACACAGTCTATAATCCATCATACCTCTCTTGTAGAGGGGATAGGTTATTTCCCATCCTTCTCTGACAACATATGTTCTTCCTACGAGGGTACACACCCTTCTACGATTGGAGTTTGGCCCTCCGTGCCCTTCACAGTCGAGGAGCTTGCCTCCGGCCGAGGTACCCGTGAGGTGTAGGCTGGAGGATCTGTCTCCATTTTCCCCACCTCTTTAACTTGACACCGGTGTTGTCCCGTATCTATAATAGAAGATATGTCCCTCTTTCTCTATTGCCTCCTTGGATTTGAGGTCAATTCTTATTGTGAGGACCTGACCATGATCCTCCTCCCTCGAGTTGATGATTCGCTAACTCGATGTCCTTACATTGAAGTTCTTACCCTGGATAAGGCTCAGCAGGTAGGTGGTGTCTTTCCCCTTGTTCCTCGGCAAAAATATTTTTTAACGTTGCTACCTTCCCGTTTGGGAGGTGGGTTCAAAATTGTACCTATATAAAACACCAAATTTTAGTTCAATGTAATTACACAATAAAACACAGATTAACAAGACAGACGTTTATTCAGATGTAGGGTAGCTCATCATTTGAAACAATACAATTTAAAATGGTTTAAATAATTATTACAGTAATATAGAGAAATTAAAATGACTATATTATAAATTAAATATTTGCAATAATTGTTAATACTGGTTACCAGTTAGTGTAACCTAGATTATAAGATTACCTACTCTTACTAAAATTTAATACTAAAGAAAAACGGGGTACCCACTATATAAATGATGCTTATAAATACTAAATAAATGATCTTTAACTAAAACTATAAATCAGAAGCAACAAAAAAATATAGGTACAATGTTTATTAAGTACGCAGGAACGAGAGGGAGCTAATAAAGAGTTTGGTACTTAGCTTTTATACGTAAGGGTAACTTTTATACAAAAGGCCCAACCACGTGGCTTCCCCTTAGCTTCATCAGTTTGTTTTTCCCCTTCATCAGTTTGTTTGAACGTCTAAGGTTTGAACAGGAACCTCGCTAGCCAGTCGTGAAAACCCTCGTGGAACCAAGCCGGTGTGTAAAAGGAAACCCAAACCAAGGTGCCTAATTTAAAATTAACCCAATAAAAATTTGTCCCACGTGATAATTAATAACCCAAAATTTATATTAACTTACCCAAACTGTGGGCGATTTCCTTGGAAATAATACAAAAGATGCAACGCTATTAGTTTCTTCTCAATCCAACCGTAGTTGTATGATATAACTAATATCAATTAACCGTAGAGAATTATTAACCTTTCCCAAAATCAAATGAAAGGATTTTTCAACTCAAAACGTGACTTCACTGCCAGCGTGCCGAAAAGAAAAGAAGGAAATCACCAGACAGGTGGGCGCTTGGAATTTTAATCTCGATACCCCCTCCTGATATAAATTTAGCTATAAAATCCCTAGGTACATCCGCAACCAGTTAAGTACCAATGTTGCCAGGAGTAATCCGATAATAAAAGAAACTTAATAATAAATCAAACAATAATAATAAGTTAAATGCAATTACAACTAGATACAATTGATAAGAGTTTAAGATCATTAATAAATAAAAGTATTAAAATAAGTTAAATGCTAAAATTAATTATTTAGAGACTAAATATGAATGAGGTGAAATATGATTTAAGAAAACTTCAAGAAGCTGGCAACACCGTTAGACCCGTTGATGATTTGACGTTTCTGCCCTAACCACAAATTAATTAATCTAAACAAAAATCACAATCAGATTATTTATTAATAATAATTATTGAAGGTATTATTGTTATTAAAAAGGTATGTACATCGTTTCGTATAATATAATTAATATAATATGGTTTCCCTTTGTAGCAACCAAACAACTAACAAAATGCAATGAATATTTCCACTTGAACAGAAGTAAACAAATACCAAAAGTAAGTATATAAAGTGGTTATTATTAATATTACTTTAATTAACGTTATTTTAGATAAATAAGAAGTCTTTACACGATGCATTTACCCTTCCATAACCTGAAGAATAATACCTCAAGATCGAGTCAAAGATATTATTTACAAAATATTACATTTGGCTAAAAAAATACAACAATATGAAGTTAAATTGTGATTTAAAGTTACGCACATTTACTTTACTTGTAAATAGAAAATAAATAAATAATTAATATGTATTAAGAAATGTATTGTTATATTTTATTAACGTGCCATCTTCAAGGTTATAAATAAAATAATAAATCACCACATTCACCATTTTGTCAAGATATATCAATTAAAATAAATATAAGAAAATTAACTCCCCTTTAAAATATATAACCGTAACAACGTAACAATTTTAAACAAGCTGCAACAGAGACACGTTAGACAACTGTTTAGAATCAAACGGGACCACCATGTCTTAAACGTATCGGTCCATGAAAAAGCTAGCTGTGAGAGCGCTGAGGTCATGATTACTAAATCCCGCTTATTATGAGCTGGTCACGCATGCAGGATGCAAGAAATATCTTCTTTATGTGGACACTTCAAAAGGTACAAGGATATTTTTCACTATAACTTAAAGGAGATAAACATGCAGAATCAGTGGGAGGAAGCAGCGCACAATAGTAGAAAAGAATTATTGTAAACTCAGTTAGAAATGACAACCACAAAGTAAAGAGGTAACAAAGTAATGAGATTTTTGAATGTCCGGAGTGCGGAAGAGAGATTACATTACGTATCGGCTTTTTCAGTCGCAGAAAAGCTTATGAAAAAAAAATCATAAAAATAACTATTTTCTGATGCGTGCCAAATACTCGTCAGCGAGTAATGGCAGTAGTAGTAGAAGATTTTAAAAATATTTTGCCAACATTTTATATTGTCGTCGCAACAAGTTAAAGATAAAGCTTAGCGCCTTATTCCTCGAGACCCAATTCAGAAATGAAGTCTAATATTAAGGCGTCACGAGCCGTGACAGCGTATTTTCTCATATCTACATCTTGCTTGTTAGTTTTGCTGGCGTGTTCGCATCGGACTTTGTAAAATGTTCAACAAACTTTACACTACAAAATTTAATGCCACCGTTTATTCGTATAATCTTTATAGTAAGTGAAGCTTTAACGCAGAATAAAGATTTCTTACAATCTGGAGAGTCATTTAGGAAAGTTAGCGGGAAGTTTTTAATAGTCGGAATTTTAAGCAGCGTAAAGAAGTGAATGGAAGCAAATATATAGTACATTTTATAAACAATTAATTATAATATACGGGGTGCTATAAATTCGGGGTACGAACATTGATATCTCGGAAATCCTAATAGATACGAACATCATTAAATGTTGAGCCTTGGGATGTTCATTAAGATGCTATTAAATTTCAAAAATTTCAAGAATTGCTGAGATATTCAGGAAAAATCGATTTTTTTGAACATTAATTTTATTTTATTCTGTAGTTACTAATCCCACGTTCTCATGGCCACTTTATCAAGGCTACCTGACAGTAAGAAAACTTAAAGGGAATTAACAAGCAGAATGGGTGGGAAGAGGCAGTTCACAATAGAACGGAATGGAGAAGAATTGTAAAGTCAGTTAAGAGCGACAACCAAAAAGTGAAGAGGCAACAAAGCAATAAGATTTTTGAATGTCTGGAGTGCGGTAGACAGATAACATCACGTATTGGGCTTTTCAGTCACAGAAAAGCTCATGAAAGAAAACGCCTTGCGTGACCATCTTTTGATGTGTGTCAAATACTCGTCAGCGAGTAATGGCGGTATATATGTATAAAGCAAGAATTTCCATTAACAACTGGATAAAATTTTCTCACATTTATGTCAGCATGAGAAAAAACAATATGGCGATATTATTATATAACTTGGTAATATTTGAGGGGTAGTTTCATCTCGATGGAATTTGACTTTTGAAAAATCCGTTTGCCAAAATTAAGCTTTTTACGTCAAGCAGTTTAAGCAGAATCGTGGTTAATCAATTACCCAACTTTTTGGAACACCCTGTATGATTTTTTAAAAAATTTCAAAATATGTAAAAAAACAAAATAAAATTATGCGTTTCCAAGCGTTTTCTCGAAAGACTAACCGTTTTTTAAATAACAAATATTGTAATATTTGTGGGGCGTTTTCACCCTCGTGGAATTTGAGATTCGAGAAACCCCTCCTTAACGAACCTCTACGCCCCACAGTCAATCCGTTTGCCAAAAATCAGCTTTAAACGTCAAGCAGCTTAAGCAGAATCCTGATTACTCAATGGTCATATTTTATGAAACACCCTGTATAAATTTTTAAAAAATCTTAAAATATGTAAAACAACAAAATAAAATATTCGTGTTTAAGAGTTTTTCCGAAAAACTCACCGGTTTTTAAATAAAAAAATATTCTAATATTTGAGGGGTGGTTTCACCCCCTTAGAATTCGAGTTTCGAAAAATCCCTTCTTATCGAACCTCTACACCATAAAGTTAAACCGTTTTCCAAAAATCAGCTTTTTATGTCAAGAGCTTTAAGCAGCATTTCTAAAAATCTTAAAATATGTAAAAAAACAAAATAAAATATACGTGTTTAAGCGTTTTTTCGGAAACTTGATGGTTTTTTAAATAAAAAAATATTTAATATTTGTGGGGTGGTTTCACCGCCTTGGAACTGGAATTTCGAAAAATCCCTTCTTATCGAACCTCTACATCCTAGAATCAATCTGTATGCTAAAATTGAGCTTCTTACGTTGAGTGATTTGAGCAGGATCGTGATTAATCAGTGTGTCAGTCACTTAAGGATTTTATATATTATTATAGATTAGCTAATAATTTGTGACATACATAGGCCATTTTTTAAAGTTGACATATGCTATGATATGTCATTCTATTCAGGGAGTGATTTTCTATCGAATAAAGTAGAAAAACACCGAAGGTGCCATTTAAAAATCAAAAGTTGTAGTCATTTCCGGTGAAATTGAAAGTGACCAAAAACAATTATAATTAATTACAATTTTTATTGTTGTCGATCCAATAATATATAATGTGTTCTTTTTTTATAAATTGGATTAGGATCGAAAGAAATCAACAGAAGTCCTTTGTTTTAAATTTGTCGACGTTTCGCAAAATTTATTTGCATCTTCAGGACACTACAAAGTTAAGAGAGCAAAAATTACAATCAAATAAAAGTTTTTCAAAAATTTAACAAAAACTTAAAATACATATCAGTGGAATTCCACACATATACAATTGGTAAAACTACCCTAATGTTAACAATTAAATAAAATATATGTATATGTTACTCACATTTAAATCTGGACTTTCTTAGTCATATCCATTAATACACGGATGGTATAGAGGGGAGTGGTATATATCCCTTTTTTCCTTTTAAAACACATAACACACTTACATAAAAAAAAACATATAACACAATTATGTATAGAGAAATATCACGAAAATCTTTTCCTTTCACAGACAAGCAGTGCAGATGTACCTACGTTGACCGTATACAGAGAGCAACTAATTCTAGTTGATAAAATACTAATATAATTTTTACCTGGAGATAAAGAACAGTTGAAAAAAGAAACATATAAAAATATTATTTGGATTTAAACCATTATTTTGAAGTTATATTATTTAATTTTTGAAAGAATATTAAAATATGCTGTACTCAGGTTTTCTACGTCTGTTCTTTTATTAACGCAATTTTTGTTTTTTTGGATTTCTATCATCTCTGCAAATAATCTTTTCTTATAATTAGATTGTGTTTGTAAAATAGTGGTATTGTCAAAATCGAAGTTATGGCCTGTCTCTATTTTGTGTTCTACTAATGCGGTAGGATTAGATTTCAAAAGAAAGTTCCTTTGATCACTATCATCAATTAATTTTCATAATAAAAATTTAAAATATATCGAAAGCATGTTGATTAAAAATAATTATCCAATATCTATGATTAAAAAAATTCTTAACAAGAAAACCGTTGTAAAATCTACTAACCAAAATGATAGAGAAGTTTATTGTAAAATACCTTATATCGACTGTCTGTCAGAACAAATTAAAAACACATTTAAGGGTCATACTACAAAAAACAGGAAAAAATAAAAATTACAACAAGGAGTCATAACACCATAAAGAGACGGTTCTTTTCAAAAACAAAATCAAAGAATAAAAAAGAACTGAAATCCGGCATAATATATAACATTCCTTGTACTCAATGTCCTAAAAGCTATGTTGGGCAGACCGGTAGATATTTAAAACAAAGATTGAATGAACATAAAAATGATCAAAGGAACTTTCTTTTGAAATCTAATCCTACCGCATTAGTAGAACACAAAATAGAGACAGGCCATAACTTCGATTTTGACAATACCACTATTTTACAAACACAATCTAATTATAAGAAAAGATTATTTGCAGAGATGATAGAAATCCAAAAAAACAAAAATTGCGTTAATAAAAGAACAGACGTAGAAAACCTGAGTACAGCATATTTTAATATTCTTTCAAAAATTAAATAATATAACTTCAGAATAATGGTTTAAATCCAAATAATATTTTTATATGTTTCTTTTTTCAACTGTTCTTTATCTCCAGGTAAAAATTATATTAGTATTTTATCAACTAGAATTAGTTGCTCTCTGTATACGGTCAACTCTTAACTTTGTAGTGTCCTGAAGATGCAAATAAATTTTGCGAAACGTCGACAAATTTAAAACAAAGGACTTCTGTTGATTTCTTTCGATCCTAATCCAATTTATAAAAAAAGAACACATTATAATTAATTACATCAATCAGACCTAATTTATGTCATATACTAACATCACAGAAGAAGAAATAACTCTTCTTCTGTGCTAACATACCAAGTTTCGTTTTTTTTCGGAAAAAAATAAAAAAGTTATATGGGGAGCCACTTTTGAGACGCACCCGGTATATTATTTAAACATGATTTTTAAATGTTGTAGTTTAAAATTCGAGAAAAAAGAACTTTCTGGAAATAGATTTGTCTCTGGAAACGTTCTATCATTTTTGAATCTTTCTTTTTTACAAGTTTTATATCAATTTTTAGTAAGTCTAGAGATTGACCTAATCAAAATTATCTTCGACTGTCTTTCTCTAGCCGTCTTTGACGCCACTTTTTCATCATATATAACATGATTGCATTGCATTGTATTTGCTGCACAGTTATATAAATGGAAATAAATATTAACAAATTAATATAATTATCCAGAAAATACTTAATTCCATTTAAATTCTAATTAGCACAATTACAACTGACTGTTTAATAATAATTAGATAAATTTATTATTTTTCTCTTTTGAAGTTCAATATGAAACGGATATTTAATACTGAAAATGGAAATTTATTACAGTGGTTTAATAAACCAACAGGAAAGCAAAAAAGGGCTCTAGAAATGACAGGGGCATTCTATTAAAATTCAATTCAACTTTTCCTATAAATTATAAATTTTTGTAAGGCACCTTAATTCGAAAACTTTCTCCCCTTTATTTCTTTGGAGTTATGCTAAATCCGAGCAATTAATGAGTATTTTATGGAGAAGCACATTTCTCGTTCTCATACTCGAGTATTTATACCTGATTTTAAGTAGATTTATTCGTGGATTCAGAACCGACACCTAGCGTTTCAAAAATTTTTGCAAGAGACAGGCTCTGTGAATGGGTTAGGGGTGCGACGTTTCGGGACGGGAATGACAGTCCCGGAATGGAACATGCCAAGAAAATCCTAGCAGGGTGTACCTATACCGTGTGGTGCTGTGACAAATCTTTTCAGATTCATCATTTTTTGTTATGGGTAGCGTGACTATTTTCTAATTATAAAAAAACAATTAAGTTGAGCGGAATGCAAACTTGGATAAAAAGTACACCTACTCTTTGGGGCGTATGTTTAATGCTTCGTCTTGATGATGTTAGTTACACGAATCTACTATAACTTACCTTAATTGCGGCCCAATCTCTGTCTGTAAATCTGTAGCTCATTTCTCGAGACTTTTCTAGACTGCTCTGGAGATATTCTACCCGTTCATAAGGATTTTATTTATATACTTTTAAAACACTCTTGGTTATTTTTACTATAGAAATAAAGCTGCCGAGTTTTCAGAAAACTTTTAAATTTGATATTAAAGAAAAAAATAAAGAACAAAAAGAAAAGATATATAAAAAATTAAGTTACTTATTATTACTCAGAATAAAAAAAAAGATGGAAAAAAATACAAGAAAATTGTCTGGCGTCTGCTTATATTGAAAAATATGATAATTATATAATCAATTAAACCTTTCATTACTAAATCTTGCTACAACACATTAAAATAATTTTAAAGAAGAATAAAACAGAAACTAAGAATATTTGACAAAAAGACTTAAAAACATAACTATTAGTAGACACCAGACTTAAAAACTACAGGGGGTCACATCGTGAACCTTACCGAGTTTCGCGAACCCGAGGGAGAACCGTGTCTTTCAGAAACTCAAACCGAACTAAACAAAAGCCCTTCAAACCAAGTTGGTTCGACCTCCCGTTGTTAGATGGCAGTACTATGATCATTTTACGTATTTAATCCTCGTTTTGAGCCACATACATCTAGGTACGTGCTTTTCTAAAGTTCACAGATCCTTTACAAACATCCGGCGATAGTTAAACATGGTATCAAAGGTGGTTATTGGTTTCAAAACGTCCCAGCGTTTTTATCTATGGTGTATCTTTACAATTTCTCTGTTTACTTCTAAGTTCTACAGTTTATTTGCTTTGTCCTCTATAAGTTTGAGAATTTAAAAATATTCACGTTTGAAAAAGATGTTTGTTTTATTACATCCTGTTAATAAGACCCTCTCCCGAAACTATCAACCGAAAACATCGACTTGAACGTAAAGGACATAGGAAATAATCTGGTAATAATATAAATAATAATATAAAGGAAATAATCCGTTACAGTGCATTAAAACACGGGACATAGGAAATCCCATGTAAATTTTGAAACGGTTAAATATTATCTCCCCAGATGATTTTATGCAAAAATTGTATTAGGCTTTTTTGAAAAGCCGTTAAAGTTGTACTTTCGTCTTGTATTTTGTTTTATTTGGAATAGGCATCTAAAAGTTATTTGCAAAAATCTACTTTCAAATTACTAAAAATTTATAAAACGGCTCTGAGAAAGCTACAATTAAAATACCAGCAAAAATGTGATTTTGCCAGTGTCAAATTCGATGTCACAATTTTTTTTGATTTACAAGAATTTCTGTGGTTTGGAAAAGGTGGTTATTTTTTTTCTGAATTGGAATGCTTATCTACAAAAGAATTAGTTGAACTGTATTCGCGGTGTATGACTTTTTGCTGTTCATTATCCGATCACTCGCAGGCCTCGCTCATACCACATACATTCACAATAATTCAAGGGATAATCGAAATATTTGGAACACAAGGACCTTTATTAAACTATACTAATTAATAAAATGTTTACATAATTCACTGTTCATAGTCAAACAATACCTATTCACATCTCTATTCATAAATCCCTATTCACAGTCAAACAATACAATAATGATTATAACGCCTCACGATACAAAACTGATGTGTCGATTTAAGTCCATCTAAATTTCTGTATATAATATGCCCATAAAGACTGTTTTTGAGTGTGCTCTACAGGAAGAAGTCGTTCGGCGAAAGATCCTGTGGTCTGTTCCTACTATATCTCCAATAAACGGGAATCAATGTTTTTCTTTTCTTCAACATGAAGAATATTCAAGTCATTGTTACTTTCTTGCTGTTCAATTATTTTTGCTTCTTGCATCTTAATACGTTAGTGCCTTTAGTTTCAAACCTCCGGTTTATTCTTTAAACTGTTGACTTATTCGGTATAGGCTTTCCGGAGACTGAGCTGCGAACATATCTAACACAGTGGAAATACTCTTTCGAGCAAAATGCCGTTTAACCATCGTAACTTTTTCAGAAGTTGCGAAATTCATAATTATTTTAGACAAAATGACTCTGTTTGGTACCTTCAAATTTTTGTAAACAAAATGTGACATCGAATTTGACAATGACACAATTACATTTTTGCTGGTATTTTAGTTGTATCTTTCTCTGGGCCGTATTATAAAAAATTTTACTAAATAAAGGTAGAATTAAAGGTAAAATTTGGCAAATATCTTTTAAATGACTATTCCAAATTAAATAAACTTTAGCGCCACTTCAAAAAAAAGTCTAATACAACTTTCGCATAAAATAGGGAGAGATAATATTTGAATTTTACAAAGTTAACATGGGATTTCCTATGTCCAAACGCAGAACAGGAGAACTCTTAAAGGCCGGCAGGAATGGGGCGCGTACGCTCACTGCAGTATACACGGGCTACTATATATGCCAACTCTGTATGGGAGATGACGAAAACACGAACCACGTTTTGTGTACCTGCTCCGCTGGAAGCAGGACCAGATTTGAGGTGTTTTGGTTTGGTGGCAAAACCATGCTAGACCTATCAGATCTAGGAGACATATCACCCTCGGACATAACAGCCTATGTTAAAAGGTTGGGTCTTGAGCCACAATAAGCCCTCGCGGCCGCAGTGGAGGGTCCCACTTGAAACCCACCCTTAGTAAATACAATACAATACAAGTAGATTTAATTGATTGAGAAATATATGATGGATGAAGGGCGTACATGTCAAATATTCGATTTTCAAATTGAATTTTGGCGGATTGATTAATAAAACCGACTAGGAATTTTACTTCTTTAACATAATACTAAGAAATATCGATATTTTTTTTTTGCCAAATGTAGAGGTCTATTAGATAGCGTAAATCGTAGCGTAGGTCGTAAAATATGAATTTTAAAACAGTATTATTAAGTTTTTTAAATTTAGTATAAAATTATAAAAGCTATTGGAAAATATTAGATTTAGCGGAGATGTCGGCTATTCAAATTTTTGTTTATGCTTTCGAAGCTGCATAAGTTTTTCCTTTTTAAGTTTTACCTATTTACTTTGCTTCAGAAAGAGCTAAAATAATAAATATTTAGTACCCATATTTAACCGATAAAACTGAATTAAATTTGTGGAAATAGTCATAAACTAGTTGTTTTAAATCATCCAAATTGACGTGCATGTCTGCGAAAATGTTTATTTGATTTAATACTTTGGCTTTACTCTTCTATTTTCGTACACTATTAGTAACATATCATCGAAAAAACGGCGTCAAAGACGGCTGGAGAATGACAATCGATGATAATTTTCTCGCCTAGACGTCGTTTTATTTGTATTTTCGATTGCTTTTATTTTTATCGCAGTTACTCATTTTTATGACTCGTACTCTTAAATTTTTGATGGCTCTTACTGTTGTATTGTATTGTATTGTATTTGACTAAGAGTGGGTCCCCTATGGGTCCACTGAGGCCGCGAGGGCCTATTGTGGCTCAGTTTCTACAAGCTCTAATTTACAAGAGCGTCAAAGTTCATCCTCAAGACCCAGCCTCTTAATATAGGCCGTTATGTCTGAGGGCGATATGTCTCCTAGGTCTGATAGGTCTAGCATGGGTTTGCCAAACATCTCAAACCTGGTCCTGCTCCCAGCGGGGCAGGTACACATAACGTGCTTCATTGTTTCATCATCTTCCATACAGAGTCGGCATTCGGCGTCTTCCACCAGTCCCGTCCTCTGTGGGTGAGATCTCAGCCGGCAGTGGCCCGTGTACACAGCAGTGAGCACACGCGTTCCATTCCTACCGGCCTTTAGGAGTTCTCCTGTTCTATGTTTGGATGGCCCTGCTAGGATTTTCTTGGCATGCTCCATTCCGGGACTGTCATTCCAGTCTCGGAATGTCTCACCCCAACCCATTCACAGAGCCTGTCTCTTGCGAGATTTTTGGGAACGCTAAGTGCCGGTTCTGGGCCCACGAATGGCGAGCCTGCACCAATTTTGGCGAGGGAATCAGCACGTTCATTTCCCTCTAGGCCGACATGTCCCGGTATCCATATTAGCGACACTTTGTTCCTATCTCCCAGTATATTGAGTAGTTTCTTACAATGAAGAATCGTCATAGACGTGCTTTTCGTTGCCTCAAGTGCTTTCAGCGCAGCTTGACTATCCGAAAATATGCATATTGTTTTCCCGGTGTATTGCTGTTCTACCAGCAGTTGCACACAGGTTTCAATAGCATATAGCTCAGCTTGGAAGATCTCTTAGTGTTAGTTGATCTTTAGAAGGTTGCAATTTATTTTTATATGGAGTAAAAATTATTTTTAAATGGTGTAATTTAAAATTTAACCAAACCAAACATATTTTTTTGGAAATTTATTTGTGTGTCTATCCTTTTTAGTCTTTATAATTACCGTTAATTTTTTTATAAGTCTTATGTAAATGTTTAGTCTCGTTTTTAGTAAATGATATCTAGACATTGGCCTCGCCAAAATTAACATCGTTTATAATTATTGTCCAGCCGTTTTTCTTTTCAATCGTCACTCCCCAGCTATCTTGGACGCCGCTTTTTCGATCATACGGTATAATAGTATATTTAGGTATTCTATAGTGCTAATTAAATTAAAAATCAGGTTCTCTCAATATTTTAAAAGTATACCGGGTGCTTCTCAAAAGTGGCTCACCCCTATAACTTTTTTATAGTAATTAAGTATATATTTTTCTGGTAAAAATACGAGATTTGGTATGTTAGTATATGACATAAATTATTGACGGTCACTTCCTGTTTCACCAGAAATGACTACAACTTTTGATTTTTAAATGGCACCCTCGGTATTTTTTTTTAGTTTATTCGAAAGCAGATTATATTCGATAGCAGATTTCATCGTCTAATGATTTAAGTATCTTGTTCTGGTTGGTTCAAATATGCCCAAATCGTATTTTTAATCATATCTCATATTTTTTCAAATGGAACGAGGTTGGCTCATTATCATATTTGGAAAAAGCATTTTTTTACGAATAATTTGATACCACACATTTACTATTTCGAGTGAAATTATCCTTATGAACCGCATGTTACAATTTCAAATAAACCATATGCGAAAATGTCACAAGTTGACATGATATGTCATTCTATTCAGAGTGTCATTTTCTATCGAATAAAGTAAAAAAATATCGGCGGTGTCATTTAAAAATCAAAATTTTATTCATTTCCGGTGAAACCGGAAGTGACCGAAAACAATTGAATATGTCAATCAATCCTAACTTATGTCATATACTAACATACCAAATCTCGTTTTTTTAACTGCTGAAAAAATAAAAAAGCTATAGGGGTGAGCCACTTTTGAGACACACCCGGTATATTTACATGAATTTAAGTTATATGAGATTATTGATATTAATAATTTCGTTTTCAAAAAAATGCCATATTTTATATATATTTTGTTTTATTTTGAACACGGCATTATTACACATGACATCTAAATATGTAAAAATCTACATTTTTAACAAAATATGGATGGTTTAGGAATACAGGGTGTCTCTTAAATAAGACCAAATATATTTAGGGGTGGTATATTTCGATCCCAAGAACACGTCTCAGGTTTTTTTTGCAACAAAAAATGTTGAAAATCGTGCATAGTTTAAAATTTTTCCTGTATATTTTTGGAAAACTTTTTAGAACTGCTTGGTTCACCGCAAATTTTCACGAGGTACCGTATGATCGAAAAAAACGGCGTCCAGTTGGCTTAGAAATGATGATCGATGACATTTCCCATATAATTTTACATATAAAATGACAGCGATCTTCATTTCATACATCACTGACGCCGTTTTTATTCAATCATACGGTATAATGCTTTAATCTCTGATATTACCATGGTTACGGCTTTACACTATGGTTACAACACTAAAAGGAATGCAAATACAAAAAGAAATCCGGTGGCTCTCAACATTTTTTAAAAATAAATACATATATCTTTTTAATTGTAAAACTGGATTAACTCGGTTATTATGGACTTCGAATTTGAAAAACTGTAAATAGAAAATATGTTTCTTTATCGAGATCTAAAAAACTTAAATATTTTTGTAATGTTGTTTAGGTAGAATGTAGAATGTTTAGGAGGAGTGTTAATCACCGCGACCTTACAGATCTATTGTGTGTTCTCTTTTCTTGAGTTATAACTCATCATACAGTCTCAGGGCTTTGATAAAAGCCAGTATCTGAGCCGGCTCTACAGAGGCCAGCTCTCTATCTCTAACATCAGCCATGTTGTTTAATGTTATCACCATGCAAAATAATTTTAGCAACAGTTGAAAAATCAATCGTATGCAGTTTTTAATTGGAGATTTGTCTAATTGATTACAGCCACAGTTGTGAATACAAAAATTGACATGGAATATGATGAATAACGCAAAACTCTACTCGGAGGTAATTAAGTTTTTTGCTGATTATTGAATATTTTTTAAAACATTTTAGTTCGTTAGGTTTGTAGTTGGTATTTCTAGGCATGATTTTGTAGGATTTAAACTGAACTTTATGGATTATGGATTTAGGTGACACTGACGGTCTAATATAAATGGACAAAAATAAAAATATTATCCAATAACTTGGTTTATCATCAAATCATTTGGTTTTTGTTTATTTTAGTTTGTTTTTTGTGATAGTTCTGAAACGGAGACAAGTGTCTTACAAACTCTTGCAAGTATCTTATAAAAAATGCATCTTATTGGAATTCATCACATCTCGCAATGTAGAAAGCAGTGGTTCTTATAATAAATAACGCTTTGTTGTACAAAAAGCCAAAATAGCTTCATCGACAAAGCATTTATAAAACAAACAAAAGCAAAAAAATATACAAATAATAAAAAATATCATACAATACAAATCATACAATTCAAAAAAAATTTCGTCATTAAAATTACTTTTCTAGAATATTTTTCTACACAAAAAAGGCGTATCGATAAAATTTTACAACAGGAAAATTGTAAATGGATATAATCATTTAAGAGATAAAATATTAAATACTAGACTTTTAACCAGTGTGTGAGATGACCAAAATTTTCAAAATTCAAAATTGTTCATGATTAAACATCAACAAAAAAGTCGTTTACCGCATATAGGGCTCTCCAGTAAGTATGATTTCAGAATTTGGCGAAATGCGGGAAAGAATGAAAGCAACTTGATATTCAAAAGCAGATGATGTACATTTTTTTGGCTGTGAACACATTCCGAAGTGGATAGTTGTGAGATGGCCTTTCGGGAATAGCAGATATGTGCTTGCGCATTAAGCAAACGGATTCAAAAATAAATAAAGAAGGAAGAGTCAGTATTTTGAAATTTTTAAAGACATTCTGGCAGTGAGTTCTACTGTTCAGTCCCAATATATATCGAACTGCTCTCTTTTGAAGTTTGAAAATACGATCAAATTTTGTTGCGCAGCAAGTACCTCAGAATGGAAGGGCATAACGAGGATGTGACTCAAAAAAGGGCATAATAGGTTATTCTAGAGGTCGATAAGTTAAGTTCCTTAAAAACTTATATTCTTTCATTTCTAGAATATTTTTCTGTAGTGATAAAACAATAATATAAATTTAAAGTCATCAGCTAGCAACATATTTCTTTGACACTAAATAAAAATACCCATACCCTAAAAATATTTTTAAGAATTATACAGCGTGTCAATTATACCGTGGAATCAAAATTAGTTCATTGGGCACAATTAACCTCTATACAAAAATGTTTTATTTGTCCGTTAGACGGCATCAAACTTAAAAAAAAAGAAATTCAGATATTTTAAGAACCTTTATTCCGAATTGAATGAGATTTTGGGTGTTTATGTTTTGCTAAGTGCTTTACCATATGGATTTCTCAACAAATTTCAAGTGTGAAAACTACCCCCACCCCTGCGTAAATTTTACTATAAATTTTTTTCGAACTCAACTGACGACCAATTTTTTTTTTCCTTAAATGGTCCTTCTAGTATTTACTACATTTTTTGTCCTTTGTAAAAAAACGCCACGCCACATACTTTTTTGAGAAAAAAATATTTTTTTCGAAGCTGATTTCCAAAAAAATATGTTTTGTCACATGACATCAAGTTATGGAAGTGCATAAAATCTATTATGCTCTTAATAATCTAGTTGTCGAAAATATGAAATTTTACATTAGTATTACAAATTATATCTGAAAGAGCTTCATAAAAGCTTGAAAAAATTAATAACTTTTAAATTCACTAACGTTCGGGCTTGTTTTTGATTGATGCCCTCTAACGGACAAACGAATCACTTTTGTATAAAGGTAAATTATGTGCAATTAATTTCTTTTGATTCAAAGCATACGTAGTTATTCTATGTCCACGGAATATTGGAAGTCTCTGTAGGTCTTGTAGGTCCGCTTTGGAAAAATAAATTCTCCAAAACTTTTTTTTTCAAAAACTTAGCGTTATGGTTTTTTTTCCGAAAAGTAAAAAATGTAGTAAATACTAGAGGTAACATTTTACGAAAAGAAAATCGGTCGTCGGTTGAGTTGAAAATATTTATACTAAAATTTATGTAGGGGTGGGGGTAGTTTTCATCCTTCCCGATTTTGTAAATATCAAATGTTAAGCACTTAGCAAAACATAGGCACCCAAAATCTCCTTCAAATCGGAATAACGGTTCTTAAAATATTTGAAAAAAATAAACACAAAAAATTGTGTTTATTTTTTTTTAAGTTTGATGCCCTCTAGCGGATAAACAAAGGAGTTCTGTGTAGAGGTAAATCGTGTCCAATGAACTTATTTGATTCCAAAAATACAATACGTAGAAATTCTATGTCCACGGAATATTGGGACATCCTGTATATAACAGGATATGTCGCAAATTAAACAAAAATACAATAAAACACAACATAGAACGCCTTATTTTATCTAAACTTTTCAATGTAGTTTCTACTCATCAATTTCATCTTAAAGAGTCCATTTCACTAGTTCGAAAAAGTAGCAAAATAAGCGTTAGGCATTTAACGTTTTATGTAAAACTGGCTAGGTATTTTTACACAAATGAAGGAAGAAATTAAAGATAAAGGATTATACTATATCCGTATTGTAACACATTTGTAGACAACTTCTTTATCTTTTAGATTTTGATGATCAAACATCAACAAAATATTCCTTATGTTTGGACTAAATATTCTCGAAAACAAAGACATAATTTAAAATTTTGTTACAATAGGGAAATAGACTGAAGTTTTGTGATTACAGTGATATATAATTTATATGGTCTTGTAACAAATTGCTCGCTATTTTATGGCAATTGCTGAAGCTCTGCAAACCTTAATCAAGCCTTAATCAAAGTACGTGTGTTTGGAATTTTGGATGTGGTTTAACACGACAGGGCTAAACCTAAGGCAGATTTCTGAAATATAATTATTATATTTTTATATTATAATATATTTCCTAGAATATAATATATTATAATACTAGTTGAAGTCTGGCGCATCCTCCACGACATCAGTAAAAAGATACTTTTTATTTTTTTTAAATTAAATGTAAAACAAAAAATCCGGCGACGACAGTTTTTAGAAGAGCCAATTAGCTATCTTTTAGTAAAAAAAGCAACTTTCTAGAGTAAGTAGTTACTTCAGTAGAGACGACACAGATAAATATTAGCATTTTATATACAGGGTGTTTCAAAACAAATGCGAAAAACTTCAGGGGGTGATTCCTTGTTCAAAATAAAGGGTAATTTGCTTTATAAACGTTGGGTCAAAAGTCAACCATTAGGGAGATATCGCGGTACAAAGATGGCGGAAAAATAATGTTTTTATTTTTTATCTTGAAAACGAAAAGAGATAGACTAATGAAATTTACGGAAGCATTACTGTTATGAAAACACACTTTCTGGTAATTTTTTCACTTTTTTAAAATGAGTGGAAGGGGTTGAAATAAACTACCCCTATCATTCTTGTTAATGAAATTTAAAGAAAAATCTTACCAAACACATGCAAAAAAAATAATTTTAATAGTTTAGTTTATTTAGAAACTTTTTTATCTCTTGTGTTTTTTTGATAAAACTCACCGATTTGAAATTAAAAAATAAAATGTAAAGCATTACATGTCAGGACAAAAAACATTTTTAGATATAGAATCTAGTGGGCAGCTGTAATTTTTTTAGGAAAAAATCTAGTCGGCCGCTGTCACTTTTTAGGATGTTTCTAATATTGTTTTATTTGACATTACCCTACTGCAATACGTTATTATCTAGATTATTATTATTATCATTATTATCACTAGATTCTTAATCTAAAAATATTTTTAGTCCTGACATGTAATGCTTTACATTTTATTTTTTAATTTCAAATTTAAGTTATTTCAACCCCTTCCACTCATTTTAAAAAAGTGAAAAAATTACCAGAAAGTGTGTTTTCACAACAGTAATGCTTCCATAAAATTTCATTAGTCTCTCTTTTCGTTTTCAAGATAAAAAATAAGAACATTATTTTTCCGCCATCTTTGTACCGCGATATCTCCCTAATGGTTGACTTTTGACCCAACGTTTATGAAGCAAACTACCCTTTATTTTGAACAAGGAATCACCCCCTGAAGTTTTTCGCATTTGTTTTGAAACACCCTGTATATGTAGATATTTTCTTCGGCCACACAGCCGCTTTACCCGACCCCTGAGAGGGACCCGAACAGTACAGCGTAATAAACTCTTAGGTAGTTCTTTATAGTGTGACTTTGTTGTCTTGGCCTTGAAGGTGAGAGCTCACCGTCTCGAAACATGTTATTTATAAGAAGAAATTAAATACAACATTTTTCATTTAAGATTGGGAGGATTTCCTCACTAGAGAATATTCATTAATACTATTTCAACACTTTTTACAACGTCCTGTTTTATAATCATATTTTTGAAACTAAAATTTATAAGTAATATACGTTATTTAACAAATTCGTCAGTGATTTGATTATATCAAATTGTATCTTAGTTAATTTAAGAACTAACTCGTTTTTCCCAAGTCGATGCAGAACGGTCTGTTAAAGTTAATCTCGGTCTCAAATCAGAGATTTAGATTAAGCCTTGAATATACAAAATCTGAATTCGGACTGGAGATTTAGTGGAAAAGTTTTGCGGAAGAAGAAGGAGATGAAGTTGTAATAGTTATTTTAAACGCCGCCAGTTCGAAAACCGTACGAAGTTGAATAGAGCGCCGCGCCGGACAAACATATTAGGAAAGCAATTCGCTATTTCGTAATCAGATTCTATTCAGTGTCTGATGAATTTTTTTAGCAATTCGAAGTCTCGAAAAGTAATATACCGGGTGCGTCTCAAACTTTTTTATTTTTTCAGATAAAAAAACGAGATTTGGTATGTTAGTATATGACATAAATTAGGATTGATTGACGTATTTAATTGTTTTCTGTCACTTCCTGTTTCACCGGAAAGGACTACAACTTTTGATTTTTAAATGGCACCCTCGGTATTTTTTTACTTTATTCGATAGAAAATAACATTCTGAACAGAATGACATATCATATGTCAACTTTTGACATTTTCGCTTAAAACAAAATTGAATTTTAAATTTCAATCTAGAGTGCCATGGCTGTGTTAAAAACACTAATTTTTAATCAAGGAACCTTGGAAAAATAGATTTGATCGTCTAATTTTATTCGTGACTTATCTATAAGTCAGTCGTGACCGGTTAAAAGATACCCAAATCGTATTTTTAATCATATTTCAATTTTTTTAAATGGAACGAGGGTGGATCATTAGCATATTTGAAAAAAGCATTTTTTACGAATGAATTGGTACCACACACTTGGTATTTCGAGTCAAATTGTCTTTATGAATGGCATGTTACAATTTCAAAAAACCATATTTGAAAATGTCAACAGTTGACATATGATATGTCATTCTATTCAGAGTGTCATTTTCTATCGAATAAAGCAACAAAACACCGAGAGTACCATCTAAAAATCAAAAGTTATAGTCATTTCCGGTGAAAGACGAAGTGACAGAAAACAACTGTATACGTCAATCAATCCTAGTTTATGTTATATATTAATATAGCAAATCTCGATATTTTTTCTGAAAAAAAAGTTGTAGGGGTAAGCCACTTTTGAGACGCACCCGGTATATTTTGTTTCAGGTGTTAGACAAGACATTTAATTCAACAGAGGAATACTTTTAAAATTACCGTTTTAAGAAGGAACAGGTGAATCATATATTTAGAAATTGTGAGTAGTTTGTATATTTTATTTAGTTAAATTTAAACTTTTAATTACTATAGTACATAATTATTTTATATTAGATATTTTTGAATGTTCGGTGTAATTTAATAAAATTACTGTAAATTACTATAAATAATGAATTATTTGTAATTGAACTGTAATTTCTGTATTATTAATTCGGTAAACAATTGTGATTGATTAAAATTTTATTTTAAGATAAAACTTTTGTTTCATCTTAAAAAAAAACAACATTCTGAAAATTAGAATAATGAATTGAATAATGACAGGACAAGTGACATCTGTTTAAAAAGACAGCAATTTAGAGTGACAATTTTGATTAAGCAAAAGAAATACGTATTTTATGAGTTTACTGGTTGCCTGGCGATTAACAATAATTTAAAAATAAACTCCTAATCTTCTGTGCAATCGGTATTGGGTTTGATCCCCAGTACCGACTGGGTATCAAATTGACTGGGGTTCACTGTATTTATTTATATAAAAATATTTATTTAAATAAAGCGACCAGCGAGCCGTCACCTCAAGGAAGGTAATGGCAAATCACCTTGAGTATATTGTATTAGTACAGGCCCTCAAATAGTGCTGTTTGGATCCGGCATAACCTAGGCATAAAAGTTAAGCACTTTTACGCCTAAGCATAAAACTACGAAAATATATTATTGAACTCACACAAAGTGTAAAATTCAACGTGCGTAACTATAGTTTCTCGATACATAATTACATACCATGATACAAAGAAAACAAGGTAGGATCGATAGCGGCTCCAATTTCGTTCAGTTTGCGCATATCACCTGTGACATAATACGCCATATAAAAAAATCCATAGTGCTCAACTGCCAATAATAAAAAAAGACCTAAAATAGGGGAGAATTAAGGCATAACCTCAAAAGGACAAGCTTGACAAGCTTGACATTTGAAAAGTAATTTTCATATTTATTATGTGTCATATGTGTGTCATCAGTTTGACGATTTGAAATTGGCGCGCGGAGCTTACCGACCTGTAACGTAGTGACCAACCTGCGCAATATCATTGTTTTCTTTGTATCATGATTACATACAACGTATGACTTTTAAATCTTTTTATATTATTTGGAAGTTTGAAGTTGTTTAAAAGCTTATTTGGTGGCGTTTGAAAAAAAAAATGTTCTATTCGGAGTAAAACGACTTTTTGTGCCTCGGCTGTATGTCAAACGTAGAGCCTCGCCGCAAAAAGTGTCATTTTTAAGCCTAATAAAATAATATACTATTTTTCTGAGTTTATTAATTTTTTTTTTATCTGTTTTAGGTAAGAACTGTAACATTTAGAGAGACATTAAAGGACCACTCAGCAGTATTATTTTTATACAATATAGGTAAGTTTTATATTTTAGCTAACACAACATTATACAGTATGTCCCGGATTATCTTTACAAGAGGAATAACTTGTTATTATTGAGATTTTGACAGAAATGCATTCTTCATAATTTCAATGCTACCTGAGTTCAATGTTACGGAAAGGGTGGCAGTACTTATCAGAAAATGTGATACTTTAACAACAGCAAAAACTATGACGTTAATCAAAATTAATAATAACCATCTATCAAAGAATGAAATCGAAATTATATTACCATAGAAACGCCTTTTTATTTTTAGGATTTAGAAAAAATCCAAACATACTTTCAAGTTTTTTTCTAATTTTCTCTAAAATGGTATGGACATTTGAAAATGTATAAACGGGATTAACCATTTTAGAACAAGCAAAAATTTTTATGTAAAAGGCATTTTTTTCAAAATTCCAATAATACAAAAAGTTTTTCGCCTTGTAAAGACAATCCGGGGACATAATGTATACTTTATGAGCTACAATAAAATACTAGCGATGTTACATTTTTGTACATGAAAAGATAATTCAATTTAAATATATGGAATTAAAATAATAAAATTTAGATATAAAAGATAGAATTTAAATAACGAACATTCACAACCAATTTAGTCAGTACATATAAAAAAATATTTTGGAAAAGCTTGACGTAAGAGCTAGAACAAGCATAATATATATTTTTATGGAAATTCATAAATGTAAGTTACTGTCTTTTTTTTTCATGTTATGCTTTCCCTTCAATAGAATTTTTCATAACATGTTATACTGTGTCTCTGTAATATTATATAGGTATCTTTTTATAAAAAAGGTCCCCAATGATGTAGAACAAACCAGTATACCGTATGAATGAAAATATAAAATATTTCATACAAAATATAATACCTAAAAAATTTTATGGTTGCAGTTAATTTATATTATTATTGCTAAAAGCGAAATTTTATTTTGAACTTCAATATGATGACGTATCATACATACATTTAATTTCAAAATACTTCTCTAAATATTTCAGCAATCTCTAATTAAAATTTAAATCAATATTTTGGTTTAAAGAGTTATTTACTTAAAAAGCAATGCAATGAAAAAACTAACATAAATATACATTTTTTTCTGTCAAATTAATTTTCTCTAGTGGTATTTCAAGTATCATTCGATAAAATTAAAACATTAATAGCAACAAAATATAACGTTAATGAATTAAATAAAATAAAAAAAAATATACAGAGAACTGCAAGGGTTTGAAGTAATTAAACTCTGAAATTTATACACAGATTGTCTTTATCTAAGCGTCCACTATAAGTATTTTGAAAACTAATGTTACTCTAGTTTTTCTAGTTTTACAATATATTACTCATTTTGAATCCCTTAGATAATATATATCTATATATATATATATATATATATATATCTATATATATATATATATATATATATATATATATATATATATATATATATATATATACATAATATATATATATATACATATATATATATATATATATATATATATATATATATATATATATATATATATATATATATATACATCCATATACATACACATATATATATATCCATACATATATATATATATATATGTATAATATATATATATATATATATATATATACATACATATATATATATATATATGCTATATATATATATATATATATATATATATATATATATATATATATATATATATATATATATATATATATATATATATATATATATATATATATATATATATATATATATATATATATATATATATATATATATATATATATATATATATATATATATATATATATATATATATATATATATATATATATATATATATATATATATATATATATATATATATATATATATATTCTGGGTCAGAACGTCCTACGACGTTGTCCGATGCCTAACTTCCACCCTCTGCGATTTTCCCATTGATCTTCGGTCAGATTTTTCTCGCTCATCGACCTTCTTATTCTTTCCATCCATGTTTTCTTGGAACGTCCTCTCTTTCGTTTACCAGGTTGTATCCAATGAATGACTTGTTTTGGAATTCTTTCATTCTCTGAACGTGGCCCTACCATATTAATTGGTTTTGTTCTATATCATTTACTATTGTTCCCTTTATTCCCATTTGTTGTCTAATGTCTTCATTTCTGATCTTATTCCTCCGTGAAATTCTCATTGCTTTTCTAATCGCGTCCATTTCTGTTGTATCTAATTTCCTTTTATTCCTGTCAGTGAGTCGCCATGTTTCACATCCATAGAGTAATATGCTTTTAACTAGTGTCTCGTATATATTATATTTCCTGTTTTTTGTAATTGCAGTGCTCCATAGAATGCCATTTATGCATCTGATAACTCTTCGTGCCTGTATTACTCTGTTGTTTATTTCTCTATCGTCCGTTCCATCGCCTGTAAATATCGAACCCAGGTACCTGTAATCTTCACATGCCCTAATTTCCATGTTATTGTCCAAAATAAGATTTTCTGTATTGGCTCCAATTGGAAGGTATTTTGTTTTTTTCTGTATTTACTGTGAGACCCACCCCATTTAGCATATTCTTCAATTATTTTCCGCACCATATATTCCATGTCATCTTTGTCGTTTGCAATTATGGCCTGGTCGGTCTGCAAATTGCAAGGTGTATAAGCATATGTCATTTAGTTCTATACCCATTCCGTTACATTTTCTTTTCCATAGATGTAAGACCTTGGCAATATAAATTTTAAATAGTGTTGGGGATATACAGCAACCCTGTCGGAGCCCTTTAGTGATAGCAGTTTCCTCTGAGAGACCGTTGACCGTTTTTATTTGTAATTTTTCTCCATGGTAAATATTTTGTGCAGCTTTTATCAGAGCTGCGTTAATTCTTGATTCGTGCAATACTTCCCATATAATTTTATTATTGGCACTGTATCATATGCTTTTTGTAGATCGATGAATGTTATATGAACTTCCTGGTTCATTGCAGATTTCTTCTCGATGATCTGTTTCAATGCAAAGATATTATATGTACATGATCTTCCGCCTCTGAAACAATTCTGCTCTTTTTCTTCGTAGCTGGAGTATTCCTCTTCAATTAAGTTCCTCAGTATCCTTCCATAGAGCCGACTCATAGTGCTGGCGACCGAAATTCCCCGGTAGTTATTGCGATCCTTCCTTGAGCCCTTTTTATATATAGAGGAGATATATGCTTTTTTCCACTGTTCAGGTACTGGATGACCATTTAAGCATTGGTTAACAATATTTGTTAACATTCTAAACAATTTTTCGCTTCCAGATTTAATGAGTTCCGCTCCCGCTGAACTCCCTCTGGGCCACATGCTCTTCCATTCTTTAAAGACAGTATAGCGGTTTTTATTTTGTTGGTATCCACGTAGATTTCCTCTCCTTCAATGTTTATTTCTGGCTGTGGCGGTTCTTGTTACTCAGGTCTGTTCTCTGACAACAAGTTGGAATATTTAGATCTACCAGTACCTTAGATCTAACCAGTAACAATAACAAAAAATAAAGTTGGACTTAGTCCAATCTACCGACATATTCTTTTACTCAGGTCTGTTCTCTGACAACAAGTTGGAATATTTAGATCTACCAGTACCTTAGATCTAACCAATAACAATAACAAAAAATAAAGTTGGACTTCTAGTCCAATCTACCGACATAGGAAATTTCATTTAAATCGGACGATTTTTTGATTTGATTCATTGATGATAAGGTTTCGTAGTCTTCAAAATATCATGAAAAGATGGGGCTGTTCGAGTTTCAACCCTCTAGTTCACATAGAGCCCGAAATACGACGCTTCAAAGACCCATTAAATCGGACGATTTTTTCGCTATTGATGATGGTGTTTCCTAGTGCACGAAACGTCGTCGATATGAAAAGATATGGGCTCTTTGAGGCTAGAGTGGCAGTTCAAAAACTCTCAAAGATATAGCGAGGCAAAAACATATCAAAACACATAAGAAAGAGGCTTGTTCACTGCCTAGTATTTCCTATACTAATGTATGGCTTCGAGTCCTGGGCGATGAGACAATCAGAAATAAAAAAAGTTGACGCAACTGAGATGTACAGGGTGAGTCAACGATAGAGTAAAGTCCATTATCTCATTTGTTTCGAGGTTTACAAAAAATATTAAAATATAAAAGTTATAGGGACGGTTAAGATACACATTTTAAAATTATTATAGAGTATACAGGGTGCTTCAAAAAGTGTGGCGAATATAACATGTTTTTTAAATGCAACACCCTATTTTTTATTTTATTTTTAAATTCTGCGTAAAATTCCATAACTTTATTATATATAACGTTATATACCTAAAATTAATAGTTTCTGTAATATTTGAACTTGTTTAAACAAATGTTAGATTGCAGTGTGATAAAGAATTGTCAGTGATGCCCTTGTTTCTGAAGTTGAACAACTAAAATTTGGTAGGAGAATTTTATAGAAATGTAGAAAACGACCTATGTAAAGATATTTTAGTTAGATGCTACAGGGTGTTCAAAATATATGAATATTATAAATTTCAACTACTTAAAATTAAGAAATTTCATTTTTTTTAAATGGTACACCCTATATATTATCATTTTTTCTGATAGATTTTACAAAACTCTTCAACTTTTATTAAGTACGTCATATACTTATTTTTAAGAGTTTGCAATTTATTCCAATTTTTTCTATTTTTATCCATATTTTTAATACAACTACGCTATAACATCATGGTTACCATGACATACAATAATAATTATCAAAATTTGTTTGTTAAGCAAGCTAATAACAAAATTTGAATTTTAGTTTAACGTGTTGTAATAAGTATGAATGGTACAAATAATAGTTACAGATTTTCATTAAATGAATTAATTAGTCAATGTGACTGATATACACGAACAAGCCAAGAAAACATATTTTTTGGTTCAGTACTATATATTATACCGGGTGCGTCTCAATAGTGGCTCACCCCCTATAACTTTTTTATTTTTTCAGATAAAACAACGAGATTTGGTATGTTAGTATATGACATAAATTGGGATTGATTGACGTATTCAATTGTTTTCGGTCACTTCCGGTTTCACCGGAAATAACTACAACTTTTGATTTTTAAATGGCGGTATTTTTTTACTTTATTCGATAGAAAATGACACTCTGAATCGAATGACATACCATATATCAATTTTTGATTTCGTCACTCAAAAACAAATTCTATTTTAAATTTCAATCTAGAGTGGCTGTGTTAAAAACACTAATTTTTAATCAAGGAGCCTTGGAAAAATAGATTTGATCGTCTAATGTGTTTAGTGTCTTGTCCTGGCCGCTTAAAAGATGCCCAAATCGTATTTTTAATCATATCTCAGTTTTTTCAAATGGAACGAGGGTGGCTCATTAGCATATTTGGAAAAAGCATTTTTTACGAATAATTTGATACCACACACTAGGTATTTTGAGTCAAATTGTCGTTATGAACCGCATGTTACAATTTCAAATAAACCATATGCCAAATGTCAAAAGTTGACATATGATATGTCATTCGATTCAGAGTGTCATTTTCTATCGAATGAAGTAAAAAAATACCGAGGGTGCCATTTAAAAATCAAAAGTTGTTGTCTTTCCGGTGAAACCGAAAGTGACCGAAAACAATTGAATACGTCAATCAATCCCAATTTATGTCATATACTAACATACCAAATATCGTTGTTTTATCTGAAAAAGTAAAAAAGTTATAGGGGTGAGCCACTTTTGAGACGCACCCGGTATAGTACTTTGCTAAGTAACTATAAGAACAGATGTAGATTATCTAGAAAACATATTCAGTGTGTAATGGGACGGTTTCGCGGCAGTAGTATAATATTGGCTTTACGAAATGAATTATAAACCAGAATTGCTCTACGAATTGTTAATGTAACTAAAAAAAATAATTTATGTTGAAGAAAATTCCTATATCAGTAGTCTTCAACATTTAGGTAATCTAGTATTATTACCCTAATCTATTCCCGATGGAAAATCCCCTCAAGCGTCATCATTCAAAATATAGAAATACACCAAGAAATTCAGGACTGCGATTTTAGTTTATTTGAGTAAAGTTAACTAATTTTAACTAATACCAGCAATTGTAAATAATTATTAAGCTACTGGTTAAAAATAAATAATAAATAGTTGTGTTTTGTCATGGTAAGTATGATTTTATAGCGTATTGTAATAAAATATGGGTAAAAATAAAAAAAAATTGGAATAAATCGCAAACTATTAAAAATAGGTATGACATACTTAATAAAATTTGAAGAGTTTTGTAAAATCTATCAGAAAAAATGATAATATATAGGGTGCCCCATTTAAAAGATTTGAGAAATTGTTTTTAATTTTAAGTAGTTGAAATTCATAAATATATTTTGAACACCCTGTATTATTTAACTATAATATCTTTACATATATCTTTTTTTTCATCTCTATAAAATTCTCCTACCAAATTTTGGTTCTCCAACTTCAGAAACAATGGCACCACTGACAATTTTTTACCACATTTTAAAATGATTTCAATTTATTTAAACAAATGTTAAATTGCAGTTAACATTTGTTTAAACAAATTGAAATATTGCAAAAACTATTAATTTTAGGTATATAACATTATATATAAAAAAGTTTTTTATTTTAATTTTACGGAAAATCTAAAAATAAAATAAAAAATAGGGTGTTGCATTTAAGCTGTATAAAAACATATGTTATATTCGCCACACTTTTTTGAAGCAGCTTGTATACTCTATAATAATTTTAAAATGTGTATTTTAACCTTCCCTATAACTTTTATATTTAATTTTTTTTGTAAACCTCGAAACAAATGAGATAATGGACTTTACTCTATCCTTGACTCACCCGTACTGTTGGTGACGAATGCTCAGAATTCCCTGGACCAAACCGAATCAATGAATCTATAATCCAAGAACTGAACATCACAGAACGTCTTTCAACTTCTGTACTGTCACGTATACTTAAATATTTTGGTCACGTTATGAAGAGGGATAGTGATTGTATGGAAAGATTCATTATACAGCTGTCAAAGCTCACCCACAAGTCACTGCACACGCTGGTACATGAAGCACAAGACTGGGACTTATGGAGACAAACTGCACACATCACTTGACCACTGCATTCCTCTTGTAGGAATAAAGGACACACAGAGAGAGAGAATATTACCAAAAATTACTAAATATTCATTTATATAAAAATGTAATTTTACATTTCTTTTATTGTAATGACAGTACACAGTTTTATTAAAACATGTATAATCAAACAAAGGTTAGGGTTGAAAATTTTCTCTCAGAAAAGTTAATTTATGAAAGTCGCCTTACAGTATAGATAAACTGATTGATGCAAAGATATAAGAAAACTATTTAAAACAGGGTAATAAAGTTTTCAACCAAAGTGTTCAGAAACAAAAAGATAAATAATGAAAAGGAAATTAAAGGGGAAATTAAATTAAGGGGGAGGGGGCAGAAGAAAACTAATTTTTCACATTGGGTATTTTCTCATTTAAGTGTCATTTAAGATAAATACAGTTTTGGCATAGAGGAATACAATAAAATTTCCTTGCCAAACTTTATAATGATTTTCATAACTAGAAAAAAACACAATAGAGACAATTATAATTTTGTTTTTCTCAGATAGGAGAAGAAACTATACAGGGTGGCCCATCGAAAACGTTCCGCAAGGCATAACAGCTAGGGTATTATTTTCTTCAAAAAATCCAACACGTCAATTTTGTTTGTGAGGGGGACAACTTTTGCCCCAAAAACGATTGCAAAATCTTCAACCCTCTGAGCGGGGGTGTCATCCCCCAACTTTTTTCAAATGGAAAGGGGGGTCAAGTCGTACCGCAATGAAAAGGGCTTTCTATTCTCTATACTTTCCGGCTTCGTTTCTAAAAATCGGTCGAGTTATTGAGAAAATATGAAGGATTGAAATTTGAAAAGTTTATTTAAACATTTATCAGAGTAAATGATAAGGGTAAATTCCTTCGACCAATTTTCTGTTTTTTCTTATTATTTCTAGATGTTTACGCATTTTTTAACTTGTCACAAGGTTGAACGATCAGGTTTGAGTTGCTAGATAGCTGTTATGTGACTTATGCGTTGAAGTTCTTCTCAATATCGTTAAACTTTTAAACAATAATTATGGATTATTTTAATATTAATTAATTAATAATTTTTAATTAACAATTATTATTATCGAACTTTATTTTAAAAATAATGAATGTGGCAATCGGGTTGCGCAGATATTCAATGAACGCCATCCTGACAAACACCTTTATGGCAAAATTGTTCGCGAGTTAGCTAAATTTTGCAAAACTGGTTCCGTTACGAATAAAAAGAGGCAGAGGAAAAATCCTGTAGTAAATGAAGCTATGGAGGTATAGTACGCTGAGTACAAGAAAATTAGCCAATGAGACCGGCGAGAATCGTACAAGTGTCCAAAGGATATTAAAAAAACGCAAGTTCCACCCGTACAAAATTCAGTTGGTACAAGAACTCAACGAGGACAATTTTGATCGTCGCTTGCAATTTTGTGAAATTATGAGTGAACAAGTGGCGAATGATAATAATTTCCTATTTAATGTGTGTTTTTCGGACGAGTGTACTTTCTTTTTGAACGATGTAGTTAATCGGCACAACTGTCGGTACTGGGCTGAGGACAACCCCAGGGTTTTTCACGAGGTGCACACAAAACCCTCAGAAATTGAACGTGTGGACTGGTATTTTTGGAAATTCTATTGTGAGTCCGTTTAACTATATTGAGAAGAACTTCAACGCACAGTTGTCACAGTTCAAAGTCACAGAACAGCTATCTAGCAACTACCGCACCTGATCATTCAACCTTGTGGCAAGTGAAAAAATGCGTAAACATCTAGAAATAAGAAAAATACTCAAATTGGTCGAAGGAATTTATCCTTATCATTAACTCTGATAAATGTTTAAATAAACTTTTCAAATTTCAATCCTTCATATTTTCTGTATGACTAGACCGATTTTCAAAAACGAGGCGGGGAAATATAGAGAATAGAAAGCTCTTTTCATTGCGGCACCACTTGATCCCCCTTCCCATTTGAAAAAAGTTGGGGGATGACACCCCCGCTCAGAGGGTTGAAGATTTTGCAATCGTTTTTGGGGCAAAAGTTGTCCCCCTCACAAACAAAATTGACACGTTTTTGGATTTTTTGAAAAAAAGAATACCCTAGCCGTTATGCTGTGCGGAACGTTTTCGATGGCCCACCCTGTATTTATTTTCTAACTAAAATGTTGATTTTAGGCTTATTCTCTATTAATATAATTGTTAATTAAATATGTACAAGGTGTCCTACTAAGAATAGCTGTCGTCTGTATCCCGGAAATTATTAGTCGTGGGGCTTGCGGAAAAAAATATTTACAACTAAAGAGACCATAAGAATACATATTGATTATAGTACATCGTACTATAAATAATAGCTTTATAATCTTCAGTAAATTTTGGATCTTATTTGTTAGAACCGTTTTCCTCTATCTGCTAAAATAAAGTGGTGGGGAAGGTTAGATCTGTTTTTATTTATATTATTAATGTTAATAACTCCGGACAGGATGATCGGAAACCAACAAATGAAAAAGCTCGTTTGAAAGAGCGTTGCTTACTCTCTATTATACCACATAAACAATAAAAATAAGCTTTTGAACGTAAGTGTGCGAACACAGTGCAAGCAGGTTTGCCGCTTACTGGTAGTCAGCGCCAATCTGGGCACCTATTCTTGACATCGTTCGCAACTTTGCGTATACGCATCACGTGTATTGTTATAAACATGGTATCCCAGAAATAAGTGCAAGTATTTTAAAGGGCGGTAGATCTCGATAAAAGAAACATATTTTCTCTTTATCGTTTTTCAAATAAGTCCAAAATAATGGAGTTATTTTACTTTGAAAATTTCCAAAAAAAAATTATTTTTTGCTAAAATTTCGAGAACCTTCTTCTTCATGTGCCTTCTCCTCATCGGAGGTTGGCGACCATCAATTGGAATTCCTCCCTGTCTTGAGCCAAACGGATAATTGCACTTGCCTCTCCTATATTAAACCACTGCCGCAAATTCCGCATGCAGGAAAACCGTTTACGCCCGATGCCTCGTCGTCCTTCAATCTTTCCCTCAACGATCAGCTGTAGGAAACTATATTTGTTATTTCGAAAAATATGACCAAAATATGCTGCTTTTCGTCGTTTTATTGTAGTCAATAGTTCTTGGTCCTTACATATTCTTTCCAATACTTCGAGATTTGTTTGAGAACCACTGGATCTTTTCTGGATTTTCTTTCTTATAAATTTAATCTACTACCTATGTTGCCATATTATCAAGAAATTATTTTTTTAAATAAAAACTAAAAAAAATTGCAAAAAAATTCCAAAAATATTTTCAAAAAATTCCGAATTTTCAAAAAAAAATATTTAGAAAAAAACCTCATAGGCGTGTTTCTGGGGTTGAACTATACTACCAGTTAAGTTAAAATACTTGCACGTATTTCTGGGACACCCTGTATATGGTTACATAGTAGCGCCGCGCCGCGCCGCCTCGCGCTTATAACCTTGAAAAATTAAAGCGTGTTATCAAATCGGCTAGTTCACAGTGAAAGCAGGTAGGAGCCGTCAACCAGCGTTCATCGGCGTTCTCGCTTTTACCGGAACGAAAATTTATTTATTTCTGCTTTTGCAGGCGCCGACGGCGCACAGAGGGTATTAAGAACTAAAAGTTGGCCAAAATTATGTTTTATGATTTTTTTGCTTTTTTGCTAGTAATATTAATTATTAGAGGAGAGGGTGCTAATATGGAACCTCATTTTGTTTTTCCTACACAATATTTTTTCCTCTATTCTGAAACCCTTTCCACCGATCAAATAGGGCCATTCTGTGCAAAACCAAGCAATTGGATGAGGATGCTAGAACAAGAAAGTAATTTGTATATTATAGACGATATTTGAGCGAGGATGGGTGTTATAGGGTAAAGACTATTTCCTTTAAGAATCTATTTAAATCAATGTTTTTTTTGGCAGTGGCAAATATTGGCAAGATTTTTGTACATATTCCAAAGCTGGAGACTTTAAGCATTGAACGGATACTAATTTCCATGCGGAATATTGCCGAATAGTCTTACACCTTATAAAAATGCCTCTGATTTTTTAAATATAAAACATTATAAAGAAATAGATAGAAGGAAACGTTTCAAAATAAAAATATGGCATAAAACAGAACAGAGCCAACAAACAAAGCTGGCTCTGTATCCATCATGACAGTTATTATGAACAATTTGCAAAAAAAGCACTACAAACAATTCCACTATTTTTATAATCTTAGAAATATTCAGAATACACTCAAGATAATTCATACTTTTAACTGAAATATATTATTTATTTGATAGTCAACTTACGACTTAAAAAAAAAAGCTAATAAACGCGCTTACATTTAGTATTTATAGATTTGTATTCAGTTAAGATAAAAATGAAAATAAAAAATATTTCACTTTTGGCCAGGTTTATAGATCAAATACCCTATGTGCGGCGTTTGATATGGTTAGGTTAGGTTAGGTTAGTTAATCAGGTAAATTTCCTCTTAATTAACTACTTCCGAACCCTGCTCGCATCTCCGAAAAAGCCATATAACAATACACGGCATATACGCAAAGTTACGCATCACGTGTATTGTTATATGGCTTTTTCGGAGATGCGAGATGTGAGCGATATGTGGTCAAGAATAGGTCCCCAGAGACGGCGCTGGTTGCCGGAAAGCAGAAACCTGCCTCCACTATGTTCGTACCCTAACGCTAGGGGCGCTTACAATTTAACAAACATTACGAATTTTTTTTAAAAAAAAGTTAATACGATAGTATGTGTAGTTTTAGCTGATATTAAAGAGTAATAACAGCTTAAAAAGTTAGCGAAAACCGCGTCTTGATATCTTTTTTCAAACCAAAGTTATTATCAAAATTATAATGAATACGAAAAAATAAGCCTTTAACTACCTTATTTTTATAACACGGTTACAGTAGCCCTCTTGATTATGAATATTCCAGTAACAAATAAGATAATAACGATTAGTTTGTTCTAAAATCGACAATATACCAGATGTATTAATTTCTAATAATTAAGATATCAATGACAGTAAATAAGAAACGATGCCTGGATGAAGTCATGGTAAGCTTTGGAAAAAAGTTGCTTTTAAAGGGATAGTTTAAACATGAAAAAATATTATTTTATTAACATTTCGGTAGTCTCAGCAGCGTTTTTATCTTTTGATTGCTTTTCTAAAAATGACTTTCTTCAAAAGAGAAAAACGCTGCTAAGACTATGAAAATGTTGATCAAATAACACTTTTACAAATAACAACTTTTTTCCAAAGCCTACCACGACTTCGCTGAGGCATCGTTTCTTATTCACTGTCATTGATATCTTAATTATTAGAAATTAATACATCTGGTATTATGATATTCTGGTATATGTCAATTTTAGAACAAACTAATTGTTTCTATCTTATTTTTTATTACAATAGTCATAATCAAGAGGGCTACGGTAACCGCGTTATAAAAATAAGATAATTAAGGGCTTATTTTTTCATTTTTATTATAATTTTGTTGTACGGGGTGTTTTTCAAAAATATGCATTTTTAACAAATCGCTGTAACTTTTTTGCTATGGAAAATTTTGTATTTTTATGCAAACATTTCCAAAGCACCTTTTTACGTAGAATTTAATGGTTTAAGTATAATTTTTTTAAAATTAATAATTTAAGAATTATCAACAGAAAATTTAATTTTTATATAGGACACCCTGTATATTTTTAATTAGCTGAAAAGAATTTAAAATTACCTTTCCAAAAATATAGCACACTTGATATTTTGTTATAATCCCCTTCGAAATACAGATTTTTTAAAAGTTCGCCACTTTTAATTAGTAGGCTTTGAACCCCTCATTGATAATATGCCCTTAATGGAACTCGAAAACATATTTTTCCAGCAAGACGACGCACCGCCTCTGAACGCTGAAGTTATCAGCAAATTTCTGCAGCCAATTTCAAGAATAATTGAATAGCTGATCAAGAACCCAGCCGTTGGCCGTCGAGGCCGCCTGACTTAGTGCCCATGGATCTAATCCTATGGATATATTTGCGGAAGAATAAAGGTTCCTTATTCTTCTGTATAATCTAGACAAGAATTAGAAATACTTAGCAGTTATGAGAGGGTATCTTTCACCCCCACTGAGTTAATGAATTCCGCAAGAAATGTTCAAAAACTGCCCAGTCTGTCCATAACAGAAGACGGTCGATATGTCGAACACATGTAGCAAAATCTCATGTCCTGGTTTGCTATTTATTTTTATTGTTATGAGATATAGTTTAAATGTGTTGATGTTGGTTAAATATATTTTAAATTGTTATAAAATTCTGCATCTCTCATAGCAAATATTATTTTCGTTTTAATTGATGCTCACAGCTAGAATTTTTTTGCATTACAGCCGGTGCCGTTCAAAGCCTACTTATTTAAAGCGGGCGAATTTTTATATACTCTATATCTCGAAGAGGAATCGAGCAAAATATCAAGTGTGTTATATTTTTGGAAAGGTAATTTTAAATTCTTTTCAATAAATTAAAAATATATAGGGTGTCCCATATAAAAAGTCAATTTTTCTGTTGATAACTCTTAAATTATTAATTTTAAAAAAATTATACTTAAACAATTAAATTCTACGTAAAAAGATGCTTTGGAAATGTTTTCATAGAAATACAAAATTTTCCATAGCAAAAAAGTTACAGCGATTTATTAAAAATGCACATTTTTCAAAAACACCCCGTAACTCCGAAACGGTAACAGATATTGATGTGCGGTTTTTACCATCATGTTTTTGATGAAAATTGAGCTCCAGATACCGATATTAGTTTTCCTCTATCTCCTATAGAAAAGGGTGTTTCCATTTAAAAGCGTCGAATTTGACCCACTCTGTACAATGACAGTATATAATTTTAATGTTTTTCGTTAGTTATTGTTTGTTATTGAACCTTCTCTTTAAAATACATTAGTTAACTTTACAACCAAGTATCATTAAATTGTTGTCAAAACAATGTCTTCTCACAAACGTATGTACATGTAGTAGTTTGTTTGCGGGCAAAATTTAAAACATTTGTTTTCGGCCAAATGTGTTTTGGTCTAGACGAGGCTTTACACATCGCCATTTGAAAACAACTTAAAATTTTGTTTGTGCATGTCGTCTTCGTTTTCACGCGTAAATAAAGTGATTCAGGTGCCAGGCAATCCTCTAATATACATTCTGCGGCAAAAAAATAGATACAAGTATATATGGAAATAAATACATATGTTTTCACATAAAATTATAAATCAGAGTAAAATACTAACAAAATTGGTCAACCGTAAAAATGTTGTTTCATATTCAGTGACATTTAGTGGATTTATAAGAACAAAGTTGCCATGGCGACACCAGCTATCTTGATTACAGTTTTATTGAAAAATCTCTTTTTATTCAAAATCTAAGCCAGATAGGAAACCCTAATATAGTTTGAAAGAGCATTTAAATATGCTTCGATTTATTTAAAAAAATACATAGTGTTGCATTTGAAATACCGAAATTGTTATGTAAAATAAATTTTAAAATAGACCAGCAATCTTTGATACCCTTGCATACATTTAAGGCAGCAATCAAATTTTTTAGTAAAGTTTATTTCTCTGGCTTAAAAGTCAGCACAAAAATTAACACTGAAAAGTACAGGGTGTTGACAAACTTTTTTATTATAGCATGCATATTTAAATATCTTTAAATATCTCAAAAATCAAAGCATTTAAACATATTAAACCCCTATAATAAATGCCTTATTTTATGCCCAAGAATCCAAAAATGAAATAAAATACCGGGTGTGTGTGTTCTGTAAGAAAAAATATAACTTTGGTATGGATCTTAGTTCTGACACACTCTGTACATTTGAAAATAATTTTAAATGATGCACATTGCCTCTCTACAAAGACCCATAAAAATTTTTGTTTCTACATCTTTTCGTTTCGTAACCGAGGCGAATGAGGTGCGCGACCCTGTATATTACATATTTAGTATAACAATAGTTAAGAAAAAAAGTATTTTTTTTAAATTTTCTAAATTCAATTTGTATTATATATATAGCGCTACCTAATAGTAGATAATAAAGAAAAGCTGCAAGATCAAATCTGTTAAAATATCCTTTGAAATTGAGTATTGAAAGCGCATATGAGAACCGTTCTTTGTGTATGCATCTGAAAATAAAGAGTAGTATTGGAAATGAACAGAACGAAGATTGTCAATACTAAAAGAAATTGAACGTATACGTCATGCGTCAGCTTGTAAATATATCTAATTTTTCGTCATACTTAAGAACTTTTATGAAGAACTTTTATGAATCAATTTGTGAAAAAAATATTCAAAAAAAAATTTGCTTCTATTGAAAATAATATAATACAATAAAATTAATTGAAAATACAAATTCTTGAAATATTTCGGAATTATTCATAACTAGTTTTTCCCCCGTGACTTGTCTTCATAAAATTCGAATTTTATTAATATAAAATGTAATATTTATTATAGCACTTAGTGGCAATATTTGAAAGTATCTATTACCTGTGTCTAGTTGTAATTGATAGTGTTGTAGCACTTAGTGGCTATAGTTGTAGCACTTAATGGCTATAAAAGTTGAAAGTACCAATTACACATGTCTAGTTGTAATTGATAGGCTATGAATAAAGATAGTCACTTGAAAGAGGTAATCTAACCGTATGTTATTTCATAGCTCTCACGATATTTATCTTTTTATTTTTTTCAGTATCTTTTCAATCACTTTTAATAATGCTACATTATAGAAATTATGTAAAACAGAAGTAATTTTGCCAATTTTAATTAGTTATTAAGGTAACACAAGTGTGGTTTTCAGGGCGAGATTGTACCTTGTAAAATGCAACTCGATGGGCCGAATTCTGTATAAGTCCGTGGTTACATTGGATGCGTGTCCGTGCGTTTTTTTTTGGTTGTACGTGCACGGACGTGTACGCAGCAAAAAACAAACAAATGCTATCTACGCAGGCGATTACATTGCATCGGAGTTTGCGCGTCCGTACACGTACGTCAATTTCCGTTCGTCGGATAAAAACAAACTGGTTTGTTTTTTAATACGTACACGTCCGAGCGTTCAAATTTTTCTTCTCTGATCCCAATACATTCCCGAAAATTTTGAATATTTTTGAATGAAATCAACATTAATATATTCCAAATAAAATTAAACCTAGTTTAATTTTATTAGCTAGGTATTTATAGCTAATATTTTATTAACTAGGTTTAATTTCATTTGGGATATATTAATGTTGATGGAGACATCCTAAAATATTCAACAAATTTGACCGGTTGCTCTTTCAATTCACGAAATGTTTTACATATTAATTTTTTTCTCCTCTTCTTGCATAGATGTAAATCATTTACCCAACATTGTTTTCTTTTCATGAGTAGTTATTTTAACATTATATCCTCACACAGCATCAAAGTAGTGGCGCTTGTTTTGACAAACTCGACACAAAGGACACCATGAACGCGCATCTAATGTAACCACTAAAATAAAATAGTCGTACGAGTAAATTCCGTCAGAGCTCGCACACATAAAAAAACGCACGGACCCGCGTCCAATGTAACCGCGGGCTAAGTATTCTTGAGGTTTTGTACTCTACCAGAATTAGTGTACACTTAAAATAATTGTTAAACATTTAAAATTACTCCCCTAAATTAAAAATGATTACCCGAAAACAAAAAAAAAATATTTTAAAGTAAAAAGTTCTCAATAATATGTTTAAAACTAATGTAAACTAAAAAGACTAGTTTACGTACGGATCGGTTAGCGCAATTAATACTAGGCAAGCGTGGGGAGTGCCAGCCGTATGTTATCGGACCCGGACCTAGAGGAACTAATTGGAACTAATTAAAAGACTAGTTCACGGGAATCTATTCAGTTGACAGATCCGAGATATAATAGAAGGCGACGACTATGGATTCGGCCTTGTCTATTGCCACAGCCGGCGTAATTACCACAGTAAATTGTCGTGGTTTTTAGTTTGTTCTTTAAATATTTTATGGGAATGTTTCACTTTAGGTCCTTAAAATTAAGAAATATCTGATAAAACGAAGATATTCTGAATTTTTAGACAAAAACAAAAAACTTGGAGTGAGAAAAAATGCAATTTTTCTTAAAATTTTCGTAATATCTGCTCCAATTGATTTGTGATATAGTTTTATAAATGCTGATTTGAGTTTCTTTTTTATTTTTTTATCTGAAATAAAAGTTACCCATATGTTTTTAACATACACAATTACACGTCTCGTTATATTTCGTACATTATAAAAATTATACAGATCATACTGTGAATAGTTCTGACTGACAACGAAACCCATTAACTAAAGACCTAGTTCAAGGAACTATTCCTCTGGAGGACCTAGAACTAAGGAACTAGTTCCTCCCAAGGAACTAGAATTCCCACCTCTATTTCCTACTTAATATGTACCTGCTGCACTTATCACTTCAATGAATTATAAGATATTTATAATAAATCATATATAATTATTTTTTATAATATATTAATTTGTTTTATCGAAATAACCATTTTAAAATATACCTATATTAGTGTTTAAATAACTGAATATAAATATGATATATTTTACTCGGTTAAATATCAACGTAAAGAACAAACATTTAAATTTAAATTGAATAAATGTGGGAAACACGTAACCGAGATTTAAATTTCAAACAAGCACAATTGTCTGTTTGTTTAATCGGTGTTGTGAAGGGCTGGTGTGTTGCTTCCGATAATACTCATGGAAAACAAATTCTGTTTTATTAAATTTTATTTGTTAATCTCTCTATGTATATATATTTTTCTGATATATGGTATTTTTTATCCTGCTGTAAATTAATTTTAACAAAATGCATCCAAAGAAAAGCATTGTTAATATTTAACAGTTAATATTATTGTTCAGTTTATTTGATCAAAATTTTTTAACATTTTGAACATGTGAATATCTGATCGTTATGAAACTAGAATTGACAGTTTTAGCTTACAGTTGGGGTTTAGAACCTTTGGTATTACAACAGCAAAATAAAACACTAGTTCACTACAATACACCAAAACACTTGACTTTTGCACTGGACGCGAGTTTCGTTAACCATGTTAGTATCATCAGCAGATGATTAAAACTGTTAGTTGAAATCATCGGCATTATCAGCTGATGATGCAAACATGATTAAGAAAACGCGCGTCCAGTGCAAAAGTAAAATGTTTTGGTATATTGCTCTGTGAGCATTTTATTCCTTTAAGGGAATGTGTTCTAGGTGACGTCGTTTTTACATTACCAAGCCATTTTTGTTCCTGATATAAAGCAATAAAACGCAGATACGTAACTGTTCCCTAATGTTCCCTAAATGTGACAAAACTTTGCTCACTGGGTGCGGTGAACTAGTGTTTTATTTTGTATTTTAGCCTGTTAACTGTTTTAACCACTATTCTTCATGAAGATCACTACTCATTCAATAATAATGAATAGTTGCCACTGATGATTCAATTCTCTTTTACAATAGAAAATGTGAGTTCTGATGAACTATACCTTTAATCAAATATTTTCTTGGAAAATTTGATATTCTTGAACCTTGTTTCTAAATATTCTAAAATTTTTGATTTTCTTGGAATTTCGGGAAAAACTCTGATTAAGTTTTCATTTGGGTTTTCATTATCTTTATTTAACTTTTAAAAAGAAAAAAACGTTTCGTCTAACATTATAGCTTTAATCAGTGTTGTGTATATATAACAAAGTACAATTTCAATTTTGTTGTCACAAAAATCTATGTTAATATTTTTTTTTGAGTTGAGAATATTTATACAAATCACGAATACATAGTTAAAATTGAAAAGTCAAGTAGTTTATATACAAAAAAAGTCTTACGAAGTTTATTGTGACAATGTTTATGTTATAAAAACAATAATTCTTTACAAAACATTTTTTTTCTTGCTTATTTTTTTTTCTTACTTTTTTCTTTTTTTTAAGTAGTGTCGAATACAGTCCAAAAAATTACATATAAAAAATATTCACACATCACACCACATAATGTTTACTGCAATTAATAAACTAATATAAACTAAATTCCGATTAAAATTGATCAGCCGGCCAAGGAGGAATCCCCAATGAATTAATAAAATGTGGCACACCAAAACTTCACAATATTATTAAATCATTCTTTGAAAATTGTATCAATGGTCAACCAATACCACAGGAATGGAACGAAGGGATAAATCCAATACATAAAAAGGGCGCAATTAACATATATGAGAATTATAGAGGTATTTCTGTTAACTGTTCATTGTATAGACTCTATGGCAAAATTCTTAAGCACGTTAATAACAAATGACTATGACTTGTTCCAGACAGAAGACCACTCGGGTTTCCGAGCCGGTCGCTTAACGGTAGATAATATTTTCTGCATAACACAACTAAGTGAGAAAGTGTTAGCTATAGGTGAAGAGATATACATGATTTTTGTAGACCTAACCAAAGCGTATGGCTCTATCCCAATAAAACAACTTTTTCACGTACTCGACCGGTCACCAATAAATATTACCCTAATAAAAGCAATAAAGGAAATTTACAAGAACCCGCTAACACGAGTTAAAATTGGAGCCAAACTCACAACATCATTTAATATAAGTAAGGGCCTCCGACAAGGATGTAGTCTATCTCTGATTTTATTCAATATTTACTTGGATGCAGCATTGGAACAATGGAGACGAAAATGTAGTGGAATGGGCATACCACTCGAAAATAAAACAATATATACCATTCACTACGCCGACGATCAAGTAATACTGGCCCGAGATGTAGATGACATTGAGTACATGTTTAGAAAATTAAATGAGGAGTATGATAGATGGGGTCTACAAATAAATTTTAAAAAGACAGAATATCTATGCGTGGGCAACAAAGGACAAGACCTAGAAATGGAAAACGGAGACAAAATAAAATTATGTACTGAATGTACTGAATACCTAGGTACTAACATACATAATAATGGAAAAAGCGACAATACCATCAATAATAGAATCAACAAAGCCAGAAACATTACAGGGGCACTAAATCCTATTCTTTGGCAAAAAAATATAAATACCACAACAAAAACCCGCGTACATGAAACTATAGTTAAGAGCACACTTTCTTATGGCGCTGAAGTATGGCAGATAAGTCCATGGAAGGAAAGCTTTTAGCAACTGCAGTCGGCAAGAAAATCAAAATTGGAAAGAGTGCGAAATGAAGAAATAAGAAGAATAACGAAGAAAGGGATAACCATCATAGAGGAAATCCAAAAAAAATTAATCTGGTATGGGCATGAAAACAGAATGGGAGAGGAAAGGCTACCAAAAAAATATAATGAAATGGATCCCGACTGGAAAGAGAAAACAAAGGCAATGTCATTGCGCAATTTATAAGCCGATGACTGGATGGACAGAAGGCAATGGCGGCAAGGAACCGGAAGGCGGCTCACGCTGTAGAACCGGACTTATATGTATATAAACTAAATTAATTATTATTCTTAACACTTAAACTATCTACATTGACTATGGCTGAAATCGCACTAAACCTTTAAACAAATCAACATAAACAAAAAAAAATAAACAAAATTTATGATAATATGCAGAAATCAAGATATGTGTAGAAACTCCATCATAGCATTTAACACAACGCCCATAGAAAGAGTAGACAAATTTAATTACTTGGGCATCTGCCTCTCTGAAGATTGGACAGCAAAGAAGGAAATTAAATGTCGCATCGAACAAGCTCGGCAGGCATTCTTGAGGTGTCGAAAAGTACTTGTCTGTTCCCATTTTGACCTTGACATTGCTCCTTATTGGGGAAAGTTGGACATTGACAGCAACTCCCATTAACAAACTAGAGGCTTTCCGGATATGGCTACATCGCAGAATCCTGAAGATAACTAGGACGGCTAGGTTAACGAATGAAGAAGTTCTAAGACGTGTTGACAAATAGTGTGAGTTGTTTGAATTGATTAAAAAGAAATAAAAATGCATACCTGGGGCATATAATGTAAAACTCAAACTATCAGTTCTTGCATCTGTTGGCAAGACCGAAGGTCGGAGGGGTATCGGAAGAAAAAAATGTCTTGGCTGAAGAATGTCAGACAGTAGACAGGACTACACGATGTGCAGTCGCTAATATACAACGCCATGAACAGAGAAGCAATGGAAAATGGTATCGCAAGCATCCAATAATGGATTTGGATTAGAAGAAGACGAATGTGATACCTGAAATGGTTCTTTCCATTAAGGTCTAGAGTATGATGGCACTTCTTTTATATTTATAAATACAGTTATTTCAACAAATGTGATAAAAACTAGAATTCTTTTACGTAAAAAAGGTGGTCTTCGTTTAGTTCGAAACGTTAAACCGTTTTTCAAGATATTTGCATTTAAAGGTTAACAATGCAATTTAGTACATATTAGTGAAATAATAAAATGTAAAGATATTTTAAATAAGTTAATCTTGTTATTTCGCTACTAGTAAAAACTTTGAAAACCGTTCACCTTTTCAAACTAAACGAAGAGCATCTTTTTTACATGAAAAAGTCCTAGTTTTAATACTCATTATTTGTTGAAATTACTGTATATATGAGGATAAAAGAAGTACCAGCACTACCCTCTACCCTAATGAAAAGTACCCTTTGAGGGCTGTTACAGAATTTTACAATATCGCTATTCGCTTTGGTATTAAAATGTGTGTAAAAGTACTAAATTTCAAGAAAAATGGTTTACTCAAATTAAAAGTTATTCAAATAGTTCTTAAAAATAATAGAAATATTTTATTTTTATAAGATTTAGTATATTTCGAGGGCTGGAATTTCTTCGGGAAGCATTTTGGGACATAGGTTCATAGAAACTTTTTTTTTATTATGATTTTATTTATGATCTGTAGAATCACTCACCGAAGTTGGCTGCACTATTTATATAACATGTATGACACCATATATACAGGGTGGCGCACCTCATTCGCCTCGGTTGATTATACGAAAACAGAAAGATGTAGAAACAATATTCGTATTGCCCTTGAGACCAAGAAGCAATTTTCCTCACAAAATAAAATCACTAGTAACTTATCTATTCGTTCCGCCAGCAGATACTGCTTTATTTTTCTTGATAAAATAATGAATACTTACTTATTAAACTATTGTAGGTACATTTAAGTAAACTGTTGTCGACTTTGAAAATAGTTACCAACTGTCACTAGAAAATTGCCATGGCGACACAAGCCATCTTGATTGCAATTTTATTTAAAAATCGATTTTTATTCAAAATCTGAGCTAGATAGGTATAGGATAGCCTAATATAGTTTGAAAGATCATTTGAATCTGCTTCGATTTATTTAAAAAAATACAGGGTGTTACATTTGAAATAATGAAGTTTTTATATAAAATATATCCTTAAAATAGATCAGCAACTTTTGATAGCCCTGTATAAATTTAAGGAAGCAATACCATTTTTCAGTAAAGTTTGTTTCTCTACCTTTAAACTCTAGCATAAGAATTAATTCTGAAAAGTAATGCACAGGTTGTTAATAATCTATTGTATTGTAGCATGCAAATTTAAATATCTTTAAATATCTCAAAAACTAAAGATTTTAAACATATTTAACCCTTATAATAAATGCCTTTTTTGGACCCAAGAATCCAAAAATTAAATAAAATACCGGGTATTTCATAAGAAAATATATAACTTTGGTATGGATCTTAGTTCTGAAACACCTCGTATATTTCAAAATAATTTTAAATTGTGCACATTTTCTTCCCACATATATCCATAAAATATTTTGTTTCTGCATCTTTCCGTTTCCGTATAATCAACCGAGGCGAATGAGGTGCGCCACCCTGTATAATCATGTTACTAATATATCATCTTATTACTAATACAGAATGACAATCACAATATAATATGTCACCTTATGGCTCTGTTTACAGCATGTTTTTACAATACACCATTTAATAGGAATGACAATTATTTGTTATCCGTTCCAACTTAACAAAGTCGATTTGCATTTTAATTGCAAAAATAATGTATTGTACGGATATGTCAGTCGTCAATAAAATCAGTCAGTGAAACAAACATTTTTGTTGATTATAATTTTATTTATCAAAATAAAAACATTTTTAATTTTCTTGTGTTTGCTCATTCGAAAATAATAGTAGGGGAACTCAAAATGCTAAATGGGGGAAAACTAGAGCCCCTAAAACTAGAGGGTCGGGGGAATTTTTGTATTGAAAAAATTAGAGGCTAAAAAGAAAAAATGGTTATATGATGTATGCAACAAATAAAGGATAATAAGTGCCAATTTCTTAATTTTAGGATTTTACAATATTATAGTAGGTCTAACTGGTCCCTAGCAATGTAGCAATGTAAGCTTTAGTGCTCTTCTTGCTACTATACATGCTCTCTTTTTACCTGTAATCTGTAGGTGAAGTAGAATGGATTCTTTTGACCTCAGTCCCTGGATTTTGTCCCTTGTGATCCATGGTTCCTGGACGAAGGCCGCGTCCACCTTCTTTTCGCTCATGAACAACATCAAATACTCCGTCGCGGCCTCACAGTGGTTCAGATTAATCTGAACCGCCCGCAGCCCTGGTTGACTTAGTACCATTCTTGTCGTTAGGAAGCCTCGCCTTTAGAGCCCCGAGACCAAATTTGATGCTTCCTTCCGATATCCTCAGGCGATCTAGTGATGCCTCGTCAATGGCGATCACTATATCCCTTCTTTTTCCGTTTTGACTGGCGACCGATGAGACTACCCTCCAGTCCTGTGTCCATAGGCTCTTATTTTGTCTCGCCAAGATCTTCATCGTTGTCTCATCCTTCTCCGGGACTGGAGGAGGGATCCATAATGAGATCGTTTTTCTTAGGGGCAGTTGCGATCTCCTGGCCAGATGTCGTTGCAGTTGCGGATTACTTGCGTTAGGAAGTCTCGCGCCAACCTGTTGCTGCAACCCACAACTTTGACACCTTTCTGTCATCCAGTCCCGTCGAAGATTACTTCCTCATCGCTGCCTCCCTCCTTTTCGGCGATAGCCATCAGGATCCTCGACTCAACCGCCATCCACCTTTCGGGCGTCATTTTGCCATCTAGATCAGCTCGATCAATGACAGCGACCTGACATTCATCGGGCGAATCGAAGCTAGTCGAGGGTTTAGCCCTTTTTGCAACGTTTCCTTCTCCCTCACTGGATCAACACAGTGAAGGAGGCTATAGAAACTGCCAGCAAAACCAAGCAGCAAGAGACGTAGCAACACCGTGAGGACTGCGCTACAGCTCGAAGACTATGGCCAGTGGTAGATAGCAAAAAGACAAAACAACTACTAGAGCACAAAAAAGACCTAGTACGCATAATTTTAGGTGTTGTCACTGGAAACTGTCCCACCGGGGTAAACCTCGTGAGATGGAAAGTTTCCGACGACGACTACTGCAGAGAATGCGGAGAGGAAGAAGAAACCATAGAGCACCTGCTGTGCCACTGTCCGGCACTGGAATACGCTTTAAAACTTTAGGGCAAGGTTTTTTGGAGGGACTAAAGGAAGCAGCAGAAGCCAACATCAGCGACATCGGGAACTTTGCAAAGAGCAGGAAGTGCTTTAACGCAAAGAAAGAATGAGAGGAAGGTTTGGTAAAAAATAATTGGTTAAAAATAGAGGGGTATCGCAATGGGCCCAAGGTCTCCGAGTGAGGGATCAAATATGATCCCAAACCCCAGCAACCTAACCTAACCTAACTGGTCCCTAAAAAATGTATAAACTTGACGCGCTTGAGTAAATCCAAAAACCCCAGCTTGCACTTGCCTACTATTACGCCTTTTTAGAATTAACTAGAACTTTTATAAAGGCATATCTTTGTAGTTTTATCCCAGGCAATTACTCGCATTTACCAATAAAATACGCTTAGAGTTACGGTTGTAGAATATAAATAAAAGTAGGAAAAGTGTCTACCTTTAACTTTGTGCTTTTTGATGGTTGCTTTGTATTTTGCCAAGTGTTCTTCTAAAAAATAAACTACAGTCATGCACTTTGTTCTAGCATTGTTTATGAATTCTACCAGTTTCACATATTTTAAACAGTTTATTACATTTTCCTTTGGTTGGTTACCTTTTTAGCTAACCAGTCTTTATGTATCAACAGTTCTTTGGAAACCGTTCCTAAATAAAGCCATTGTAATGTTATGTGGTATAATATCACGGGTTTCGTAGATACATTTTGGGAATTCTGATTTTAATTAGTTTAAAAATTCTTTTTCCATAAAATCATCTGAAAACCGACCAAAAATTGAAATATTTACATAACAATAAACGTGCAGAATTATATCGCTAACGTGCGGCGATTTATTTCAACTACTCGAAAAGAGAATGGAACATGGTGCAGGACGCAGGCATGCTACAGGTTGTTGTAGGCTTCCCGTACAATGGAGAGCCAAAACAAAATCCAATTATTAACAGCTGATATTTAATTAAACACGATGGCTCAATTATTTTGTAGTTTTATCACACAAACGACAGGAACGATTTCGCACAACAGCGCGCGGTCTAACTGATATCTTCCGAAACTTTCGCATGAAAGGGGGATGTTTTGTTTGAACATGAACCGCGTTTATTTGTTTAGGATTTGTCGGATTTAAAGTTAAATATCGCGCTTTATGACTATATAGAATATTACAGTGTAAAATAAAAATGCAGTTTTTTTTATTATAGAAGGTCCGGTAATAAATAGTGCGTCGGGCATCTGTAGTTCCTAGAATTAAAAACTTGGGAATTAAGTGCAAACCGAAAGTATGTTCTAGAATGTATTTCAGGAAAATATTTTAACTTCTATAGGGTGGCTCAAAGAAGTGTGAGTTGATTGGGATGATTTTTTTAAATGGAACACCCTGTATATATTGTTGTTTATATAAATGGAACACCCTGTGTATATTATTGCATTTTTGGCTTTCTTTCAGATCACTTTACATAATCCTAAGACATGAGTAAATATATTTCGATAATTTCAGAGATATTAATAAATAAATAAAAATTATATATTTTTCAGCTTTAAAAAAAATATTTATATTACAAGAACTGTCCTGTAATCAAAACAATATTAGGTATTTAATTTAGATGGTATGCACTTACTTTGCTATAAATATGGTAATCGTAAATCATACAGGATGTTCAAAATTCTACGCCAAACTTATTATAAATTAATTTTATAATAATATTTTATATTAATATTATAAAATAATTTTTCTTCTTTTTTTTTAACGGAACACTCTCTATATTATATTTTCAATAGATTGAGAATTAAGAAATGAACATTTTTTGTATTTAGAGTATTTCATAATTTTTAATGGTTTCGCAGATGTTTGCGGTTTTGTGTTTCATATTATTCTTTGTATTTATTTCATTTTTAGAAAGCTATATGAAATAATACTACGTGTTACTGCGAAACCATTAAAAATTTCGAAATACTTTAAATAATATACAGGCCGCTCCATTTTAAAAAAAAAACAAAGAAAAAATATTTTATAATTTAGAAAGTTTGGCGTAGAATTTTATTTACAAGGAAAACATGGGGGCAAGTATAGGGTTCCTAAAAAACGTGAAACTCAGTACTCGTGAAAAAACACTATAAGCTTACCTCGAAATATTTCGAGGGTTTCCATAATAATAATAATAATATGTCTTTATTTTAATAACCCTTGGCGAAGTTCAGTAAATAACTGCTTAGTTAACCGAGTACCATTACAGTATAACCTAACAAATAATATCAATATCTACTACCTTATCTTAAATTAATATATCAAATGTATAAATATAATAACAAAAAAAAACAACGAAAAATACAAAAAAATATAAAAAATATAAAGCGTTAACAAAACTATTAGTGTAACACATAGAGCACACATAGAGAACAATTAATACTTATAAGTACATTATGCAATAACATAAGGCAACAGGCATGTATTTGTGTTGATGAAGAGAGAGCCAAGGAGAGGCATAGTTGGCTGGTTTCAAAAAGTATACTCAACTCACATTATGGAATAATAAATCTCTCAACCCCGATCTAAATGAACCGAGGGACTTAGCTATTAAAGCACTTGGCAGGGAATTATATAACGAGACCGCAGAATACGTAAATGATTGTCGATATAAAGAGGTCTTATATTGAGGTATATATAACTGATTAATATTTCGAGTGTCTCTGCTATGAACAGTTTGGCGCAGTTTTAATTTAGATTTTAAATATAATGGTGTCTGTAATTTTATTAGTTTGTGTACAAAGGTAGCCAAATGCAGTCTACGGCGTTCATACATATTAAGCCACTTCAATTCTTTAAGCAAAGGTGAGATATGCTCCCCTCTATCCAGAGAACAAATAAAACGTACACATGAATTTTAAATTTTCTGTATTCTGGAAGAGGAGTGCACGTCAAGACAAGGTCCATAGACAATGTCAGCATAGTTGGCATGGCTAAGAACCAAACTGTCACATAGGCTACGTTTCAATGCTTGACTCATAATATTTTTATTCCTATACAGTCCCCTCAATGCTGTATAACTTTTCTGCACAATCGAATTGACATGATTTCGAAATCTCAAATCACAATCTAGAGCCAAACCCAAATTCTTGACAGTTTTTAATGGATGGATTGTCTCGTTATTCAGTTTAACAGATAATCCCTTTGCTAAGGGTACCCTACCAAAACAAATCATTTGAGTTTTGCCAAGATTCAACTGAAGACCATGATTCAATGAGTATTTACTTATTTTCTCAAGAGCAGAATTAATTTCGCAATCCACAACATTATTTTTCAAATCAGCGGTGTAAATAAGGAACAAGAGTGGTCCCAAAATGGAACCCTGAGGTACACCCCTAGAAAGCGGTAAAGCATCCGACTGAGCCTCATCGAGAACTACACACTAGCATCTATTAGACAAATAAGTGCCAACCAATTCCACAATATTTTCCGAAAACCCGTAATAATGAAGCTTTGCCAGTAAAAGGTCATGTCCCAAGGTGTCAAATGCCTTAGTATAATCTAATAAAAGCAGACTTGCACCCTTACCTGTATCTAATTCTGTTAATATATCATCCAAAACTTTAGCTAAAACGGCAGAAGTACCATATTTACTCCTGAATCCTGACTGGCAATCAGGGATCAAATTATGTTTAGTTAAATGATTTAAAACTTGACTATATACCAACTTTTCCAATATCTTTGATAAAACTGGCAATTTACTTATAGGTCGAATGTCTTTTAAACTTGTAGGATTGGAGATTTTTGCCAAGAGCATGATCATTGCATTTCTCCAACTAATCGGAAAATAGCTATTATTTAAACAGCAATTGTAAATATGAGCAAGGTAGGGGGCAATATAAGGACAGCACAATTTAACCATTAATAGAGATATACCATCGCAGCCTGCTGCATTGGATTTAATGCTAGCAAGGGCATCAAGCAGATCTGCTTCATTAATGCTATTAAACTGAAATGTTTTCACGTGCGCTAATGTGTTATTATTGTAAAAGTTAACAGTAACAGGATCAGTCACACATTTCAGAGCCTCTATAGAGTCTACAAAATGGCGATTTATTGTGTTCACATATTTAAGATTATCTGGAATTTTTTTAGTATTATTGTGCTTATGTACATTTAAGTTATTAAGTGCTTACCATATTTCACGCTTACTGAGATTTTTTCGAGTATTTTCGAGATATTCATATTTACTTCTTCGCACTTCTTGTGTAAACTTATTTTTAGCTCTCTTATAAACTGCATAATCCTCCAGACTTAATGTTTTTTTATACCGACTAAAGACACGGTTACGATCTTTTTTCAAAAGACGAAGTTCCGTACTAAACCATGGTGCTCTTGATTTTGTCAACCTTACTCGTCGAAAGGGAGGATGTTTTTCAAAGAGACCCATCATATAATTAGTGAAAATATCAATTTTACTATCAATATCATTAGTAGGAAATATTCTTTGCCAAGTTAATCTACGCAAGTCATTATTAAACTCAGTCTCATCAAAATTCCGAAAATCTCTATAAGAATGAAATTTAATTTTTCTTTACTTATGTTTATTCCTGGATTAAGGAATATCATTTGGTGATCTGTAATATCATGCATATTTACGTGGACAGGTGCGCCAGCAGAAAAATTAATATTACTCATAGCTATTATATCAATAAGCGTACTACTTTTTTCGACTATTCTAGTTGGTGATACTACTAGTTGTTTTAATTGAAAGGCATTGAGTATATCGTTAACCTGATTCTGGTATAAACCTTCAGACAACATATCTATATTTATGTCGCCCATAAGCATCACTTCATCGCATTGAGGTAAAATTCTAAAGAGCGATGTTTCCAAATTATTAAGTGCATTAGAAACACTACCCTTAGGCGGCCGATAAATTATACCAACTATCATTTTAATTTTTGGTAGTTGTAGCAAAACCCAGTACTGTTCTAAGTCAGCGTCACCATTACAATACTCTTGAACGATACGATGTTCCAAGCAATCCCTAATAAAAACTCCAATACCACCTCCTCGCCGCCCAGAGCCACGATCCTGCCTAAGAAATTTGTGAGTGGAAATATCTACCAGTTTACTATCTACTTTATGATTAAGCCAAGTTTCCGTTATTCCCAAAAAATCCATTTCATGTTCCATTAACAGTTCCTCAATGTCATCTATACAAGGGTTCAGAGAACGAACATTTACGTGTCCAAATTTAATTTTTTTAAGTGAATCCATTCTTAAATAAAAAGTATACAGCAAAAAACATAAATTGTTATATTAATTATTCATTAATTTATTAATGCACTCTAAATCCTTAATCTTAACTAAAGTTTCGCCCTCATCCCTTCTAGCAAATATCCTTCCATTCTTACAGCAAACATACCTGTAACCAAAATTCTTCAACTCTCTGGCCTTTTTCAATAAGTCTCTTGTCGTTTTTGGCAAGTCTTCATTTATATAGATTCTCCTCGTCTCTCCGTCTATTCCACAATTCTTAGTATCAAGCACTCTGATGGATTTCCGAAGTTCCAGTAGCTTCTTAGAGAGTTCTGGCTTAGTAAATCACACAAGCTGAGTTTCAGTGCGAAGCGGCAAAATAGTATATTCTTCATCTTGAACAGCAAATCGAAGTTTATGGAACACTTTTCGTAAGTTATCAGTACAGCTGCCTGGTAACCCAACAACGACCACATTACAACTTTTTTTATGAAGTTCTTCATTATCTATTTTTTGTTGTAGCACATGAACCTGATCCTCGAGACCCTTAACTTTGCCTTTTAATACATTTTGCTCCTTCCTGCGTCGCTCGTTCTCCTGACCAACTGCCTTAATTGTTTTTTGTAAATCATCAACTATATCGCTGGTAAACTGAATAGATTTCTCCAAGACAGAAAATTTTGCTGTCATAACATCTAATATATCTTTATTAGAGGGGTTCGCTTGATTTAATGATTCATGAATAGAATAACGCTGTTGTGAAGTGGAACTTGTCGGAACATCCGATTCAGATTGTTCGTCTCCATCACCGTCTCCATCAGATGCTTCAACACATTTAGGGCATTTCCATACATTCTTATAAGTTTTTGAACTGAATATTAAGTACTCCTCATTAGATAACTTCGTACACGCCTTATGAAACCATCCACTACACCCACCATGGCATCTCATAGATGCTTGCGATTTTGTAATGTTTGCTGAACAAGCATTGCACTTAATAACATTTTTCTTATATTTCCCAACCATAACTACAATCGCAACTGATTGCCATGATTAACAAATTCAGTCTTTCTTCTAACAAACATTCCGTGTCATTCTATCGGTGTCTTATCGCGGTGCGAACCCTTTAGACACTCAAACTTTTATTAATAATTTATGTAATGTAATTAGTTTGGGTGTAATAAAAAATTGAATTTGAATATACAAGCACATTCAGTTTTTCCTGATACAATCCGAGCCTTGAGATATTCTTCAACCTGTACAGTGAATAACTAGCTTGAGGACGGTCCTTTTCAGTGTACGGTCAAAAAAGTCACTGTCAGACAAAATAGTATTCGAAAAGCCGTCATAAATAACTGATCAGGCTGGCCTGAACTGGCCAAACTGTTAGCGTGTTGCAGTAACGTATGATAATTTACCAGTTTTATTTTGTGTGGTAGAATCGTTTATTAATTTACTAGTTTGCACCATTTTTAGGCAACAGTAATTAATTAATAAGTTCCTTATTCCTCATTCCTTATTTATAAATCATTCTTAATCATGTTTTAAAAAATTGGATTCTTATACAGGGTTGTTCACCACATACGACACGGAGTATTGTAGCTAAACGATTAAATTTTTGCAAATTGTAAGTTTTGGGTTCGTTGAAGGACTATTAGAGCTATCATTTAAAAATATTTTTACAAGATACAGAGTGTCCCAAATAAATAAAAAAATATCAAAGTTGTATTTTTTTAATTGGAACACCCTATATATTATTATATTTTTAGTTTCTACGATTAAAATAAAAGTAAATTTGATTAAGGTTTACCGCATTTTAATCTTACCGTTTTTGGAATATTTAGGTTTTTGTCAAAATACAGTAATAATTTTAATGCTTCATTTCTTTAGGCGTATTTAAGTTTTTAAAACCAAATATTGTACTGAAGTTTTCCTACTTACTAAATTTTGTGTTGCAATAATAAAAATTATATTACTTTATACAGAGTGTCAATATTTTTTTTGCAGCTAGCAATTATTTTAAATAATTACTAGCACTAAACGGCAATAACTTGTTTAATTTAAGTAGAACACTCTATATATTTCATGAGAATCAGATGCACAATTTACTTGTCTATCAATTTGTTTTATATAGTTTGTCTTTATAGTTCGTTTATTTCAGAAAATAAAATAAAAAAACTGTTTAAATATTTGTTAAACAGGACCAATTAATTTATATATATATTAATAAAAAACGGAATTTTGTATATGTATTACACAGTGTGGTAAAAAGTAATGCCTTAAAAATTTTATTTCATTTTTTGACAAATGCTTATTTATAACAAGAGACATTTATATTCACAACTTACTATTATATTGATTTCTGATTCAAATCCATATTAATTTAAAATAATCTATTAACTAACACAATTAAGTATGTAATTAATTAATATTTTGGCGGAAATAATAGTGGTATATTTAATAATTAATGGTATACTCTTTTATATAGATTTAAATAGTTTTATTTTTGTATACAAATTGGCTAGTAATATTATAATATTTAGCATCTGTACATTGTTTGCTTTAAAACAATGTAAAATGTCAATATTCCATGGGTATATTGATAAATGAGGTCTAAATTATAAGAAAATGCATTTTCTACAAAAACTTGAAGGAACAGTTAAAAATTGGTATAATACAATTTGATAGACAATTAAATTATGCATCTGATTCTCCTAAAATATGCAGGGTGTTCCTTTTAAATTAAACGAGTTATTGCCGTTTAAAGCTAGTAATTATTTTAAATAAATTTTTGGACACTCTGTATGAGATAGTATTATTTTTATTACTGCAACGCAATAACTGATCAATAAATAAATTACAGTAAATGTTTAGTATTAAAATCTTTGATACCCTTTGAGAAATGAAATCTTAAAATTTTTACTGCAATTTTACAAAATTAAAATATTTCAAAAACGGTAAGGTTTAAGTGTGATAAACCTTAATCAAATTTACCTTTATTTTAATCGTAGAAACTAAAAATGTAATAATATACAGGGTTTTCCATTAAAAAAATACAACTTTGATATTTTTTATTTATTTGGGACACTCTGTATCTTGTAAAATATTTTTAAATTGTAGCTCTAATAGTCCTTCAACGAACCCAAAATTTACAATTTGCAAAAATCTAATCCTTTAGCTACAATACTCCGTGTCGTACGTGGTGAACAGCCCATGTTCAAAAGAATAAAATGTTTTTTATCACAATTATTGAGACTATGATTAACATATGTTTGTGCAGTGTGACCGAAGATTTTGGAACTATTGAAGATCGTCTTAAGTTTTTCAGAAACCTTCATTCTGAATTAGACTCCGACTTCCAGTCATTCTAATTATTACTGGGGATCATAAAAATGTTATATACAAAAAGAATTAAATTATATAGGGTGATTCATGGCTATGGTATGTTAAACGTCTATAGAGAACCGGCTATAGATTTTTTTTGAAAATTTATATTTTTACATAAAAGCGCTTGCTCCATCTATCTAAAATATTTTCAGCGTCACAACGTTGCCGCGTCGTTTTAAAAGTGGTAGCATCTTTCTTATTTTATATGGAGTACCCGGTATATACATTTTTCCCTAATAATTTTTGTGATAAAAAATAAAACATGTGTTAAATTGACAAAAACATGATCGTGAATAAACATTGGTAAAATTATAAAGTTTTTATAACCCAAATTTTAAAGTTAAAATTTGGGTTATAAGTAAACAAAATTTCCGTTTGTCGTTATATTAACTTCAACCCTATGTATATTATTTAAAAAACACAAGACTAATAAAATGGATTTTGAACAATATATCCACGTTACTCTTTAAAAATTAATAATTCTATTATTACAGTTTTATTTCAAGAATTTCTTTCCCAGGACAACTTTAGAAATTTAGTAAGTAAAGTCTAATTGAGAGGTTCCATTCCAAAACTCGCCTTGCTCAACATAACTTTTGGCAATTCGAAAAAAATGTTTGTATAAGAACTACAAGATATTACAGAGGCGACGGATAATGCAAGTTTTGGAATGATGCTTGAACTTCTGTATGACTTTAGCATACGATAGGGTGGGTTTTGACACATTTTTGGTGGTTTAATGTATACATAGCTAATAAAAGATACTATAGCCACTGCAATCTCGTTTTACGTAAAAAATTATAAGATAAGGCGAGTTTTGGAATGGAACCCCTCAATTGATACTTATAAAGTTTAAAAATTATATATGGTAACGATTATCTATATATGATAACGATATCATAAAAATTTTTCATGGTAACGATTTTCTTTTACGGTGCAATTATAACAAAATTATTATCTTTTAAATGACTTTACTGAAGAAACTAGAAGGTTTAGGCAGAGGAACGTGATATATCGCTGCAAAGCTATTTAATTTGCGTTTCGATTTTTTAAATAATATATAGGCTTGCATTTAAAAAAACAGTGATAGGTATGAACGATTTTCTAACAAACAGAAATAAACGTTCTTTTGGATCTCCCTGTTTGATATCCTACCGGTTGATACAGATCGAATAAGTCGACCTTCCTTAACCTATAAACCAAATTTCAGCTTTCAATATGACGAATTTATGATTTTATCAATGCATATTCAAGATCAGGCTTTTGTCACTTTTACATATGTTTTATTTCTTATCTCGAAAACTATTAGAGATTGGTAGAAGTTAATATCATAAAAAATTATGAAAAATGAAAGCCAGTTAGCAAAAATATAATAATATACCGGGTGTTCGATTATCAAAGATGCTACCAACGTTAATACGAAACGGCAACACTGTAATACTGAAAATAATTTAGCCAGATGGAGCAAGTGCCTTTATACAAAAATCCAGAGACGTCTAACGTACCATGGCCGTGAATCACGCTGTATAAAACATATGTTTTATATAGAAATATATCTATAAGTACTGAAAAAATTTATTCTTTTCTGTAGTGCTCTTAAAAATTTATTATTTCAGAGATTTAACAGTAGGTAATAGTACCTTTATTACCAATTCAAATTGAATTATTGAATACTGTTTTTATTAATTTAGTACTGGAACACCGCCTAGAAATTTAATAAACATAATAAAATAAAGTCAAGCAACAGTTTCAATTTAAACCTCTTTACAAAATCCAATATGCTATATTACTACATTTACTCTAAATTGAGTACAAATTTTAATTTTAATATAAATATCAACTTTTAATAACAAGATAAAAATATTTTTTTTTAAATGGAATACCTTGTATATTATTGCATTTTTGGCTTCCTTTCTAATCACTTTACATAATCCTAAGATATGAGTAAATATATTTCAGTAGTTTCAGAGATATTAATAAATAATTAAAAAAATACATTTTTTAGTCTTTCTTAAAAAATATTAAAAATACAAGAACTGTCCTGAAATCAAAACTTACTTGGGTTTTTTATTTATTTATTAATATTTCTGAAACTATTGAAATAGATTTACTCATATCTTAGGATTTTGTAAAGTGATCAAAAAGAAAGCCAAAAATGTAATAACATACAGGGCATTCCATTTAAAAAAACTCATCCCGATTTACTCACACTTTTTTGAGCCACCCTGTAGAAGTTAAAATATTTTCCTGAAATACACTCTTAAACAAAATTTCCAATTTTTTTATTGTAGGAGCTACTGATGCCCGACACACTATTTCCGAACCCTGTACATGTTGGATAAATAACCCGATTTTATTAGACTTGGGGTGGATGCAACGACGTGCCGTAATCCTGCTGTTAAAACATAACAGCTGGTTTTTATATATAAAGACCAATCGTAATCCTGCTGTTAAACATAACAGCTGGTTTTTATAATATAAAAACCAATTGTTATGTTTAACTGCAGGATTACGGGACGTCGTTGCAGCCACCCTTAATGAAATCAGTTTACCATACGGAAAGTTCATAATTGTGCCTATTCTGGATCGATAACCAAAATTAAGCGACTATGTGAGTATGTGGACGGGTAAAGATTTGCAAAACTAAGTTGTACTGTTTTCCTCAGACCAATTGATATTCCGTTCAGATCAGCACTGACATCAAAAAGGAGGCACTATCCTAGGATATTTTATTTTTTTAAATGCCAAAATATACATTTAGTAACAAATAAAAAAATCTGTTTTCAATATTCATTTTTGTATATACACAATTTAATTGTCTATCAAATTGTATTATACCATTTTTTATCCATCTCTTCAAGTTTTCGTAGAAATTGCATTTTCTTATAATTTAGACCTCATTTATCACTATACCCATGGAATATTGACATTTTAGATTATTTTTAAAGATGTAACAAATTTTCAAAGAGTACTAATACTAATATTGTCGATATAGTTCGCTTATTTCATTAAAAAATAAAAAAAACTGTTTAAATATTTTTTGTTAAAGAGGGTCAATTAATATGATCCCAGTATTCAAACTACATTAATTGACTGTATGCGTTGATTAACAATAATTGCCCAAAATACTAAAAAACTGAATTTTGTGTGTGTATCAGACAGTGTGGTAAAAAGTAACACCTTATAAATTTTATTTAATTCTTTGCCGAATTTATAAAAACAGAGACGTCCATTTTCATAACTTATTATTATATTGATTTCTGAGCCAAATCCACATTTATTTAGAATACTTTATTAATTAAAACAATTTAAAAGTATATAATTAACTAATTTTTGGTCGGAAATAATGGCGGTGTATTTAATTGGTGGCATACTCTTTTACACTACTACTTTATTTAAATATTTTTTTTTGTACACCATTGGGCTTACAATATTTACCACCTGTATATTTTGTACATATCTGTTGCTTTAAAAAAATCTGAAATGTCAATATTCCATGGGTATAGTGATAAATGAGGTCTAAATTATAAGAAAATGCATTTTCTATGAAAACTTGAAGAGATAGGTAAAAAATGGTATAATAAAATGTGATAGATAAGTAAATTGTGCATATGATTCACGTAAAATATACAGTGTGTTCCATTTAAATTAAACAAGTTATTGCCGTTTAAAGCTAGTAATTATTTAATATAAATTTTTAGACACTCTGTATAAGATAGTAAAATTTTTATTATTGCAACACAATATCTGATCAATAAATAACCTTCAGTAAATATTAACTATTAAAAACTTTGATACCCTTGGAGAAATGAAGCCTTAAAATTTTTATTGCAATTTCATAAAATTGAAAATATTTCAAAAACGGTTAAACCTTACCGTGTGATAAACGATAAACCTTAATCAAATTTACCTTTATTTCAATCGTAGAATCCAAAAATAGAATAATATACAGGGTGTTCCATTCAAAAAAATACAACTAATATATTTTACTTATTTGGGACACTCTGTATCTTGTAAAAATATTTTTAATTGTAGCTCTAATAGTCCTTCAACGAACCCAAAACTTACAATTTGTAAAAACCTAATCCTTTAACTACAATACTCCGTGTCGTGTGTGGTGAACAACCCTGTATATTTCTGTTGTTTTTACCAACAGATAGATTTTCATACAATTGTCTTTAAATTGACTGCCCAGGAAATTCTTTTATCTTTATGTAAATGTATTAATCATTCAACAGAAATATATGTTTCACTGATTTTACTGACAACTGACATAACCACACAATTCATTGCCTCTGCATAGCAATTAAAATGCAAATTAAGTTTGTTGTGGGATACGGATGAAAAATTATTTGCCTTGCTTTTCAAAAAAAATATGTTATGCTTTAAATAAGGCTATAGAGTGCCAAGTAGTCGTCAGTTTTTATTGTCAGTGAAACAGAAAACATATGTTGATATAAAGCTACAAGGTGTTTTGATTTTACCGATTTTACAATTTTAACTTTAAGGTTTAAGTATACTGAAATGATAGATTTCACTTTGTATCTATACTCATCGGCACGAAAAACAGACACCTTAATATTTTCATGTATTTTAAAGTTGTATATATTGTGTTCTAGTGGACCAATTTTGAGGATTTTTTTAAGCAATTTGTAGCTAAATCATTTGACTTTGTAGTAGGTACCTCTTTCTAAATTAAAAATCAGAAAGTAAAGTTGCCATCTGTAAGTTATACCAGGGAAAATAAAATATTTATATTTTGGTAAAAGTTTGAAACACTTGTGGAGAACGTTAATAAAGCAAGAATTTTAAAAATCATTTTATCATCTATGTGTATCTTTTCTCGATAGTCTTTTGATTCATCTCAATGGCTTTATTTTTTTTTGAGATTTTCGTTTTTGAAAAAGACACTAACATTTTTTCGTCTTTTTTACACTAAAACAATGCCTTTGCTTTTAGTCCTAGTCTTACAAAATAGTTTTTATGATTTACGTAATGTCACTGTCTTTGAAAAATCATATTATTATTGTCTGTTGGACAGTTACTTTAGCAGATATGGGGGATCTCTACCATGATCTAATATATCAAAAATAACCGATACTTAAAACCATCTGTACCAGAGTAAACATCAATAATAATAATAGCTCTCTTATACAAGGTGCTACAAATTCGAGGTACGAGCATTGGTATCTCGGAAACCGTAAGAGATACGAAGATGGTTAAATAGTGGCAAAGTTGCGCTTTAGGATGTCCACCAAGATGCCATCAAAAAAATTTGAAAAATTTCAAGGATTGCTGAGTTTTTTGGAAACAACGGATTTTTTTGAAAATCAATTTTATTTTTTTCTGTCGTTACTTTTTAGAAAATCAAAAAACTAATTGCACATTCTCATAGCCACTTTATTAGAGCTATCTAATAGTATTTTTATATTTCCAAATTAGCTGATAATTTGTGAGATATAGAGGCCAAACTAATTTTTTTAAATACGGACCTTCATTTTTTATTTCAGATTTTGAAAGAACTCGGTCTCCTGAGTGCAATGATATGCCACACTTTATACTTCTTTTTTGTTTTGGGTACCTTAACAACAACAAAACTATTTAATTTTTATTTAAAATAATTTCAAGTCCGACATCGCAACAATATTGATCAGCGCTAATTAACATTGAATAAGAAAAATCGAGTGAATTGAAAGATAAAAATAAATAATATCCAGGTCAGCAATTCAAAGATATTATTTTTTTAAAAAATCTCAGTGTACGATCTAATAATATGCATAATATTAATCGTGGTTATTATAAATAAATCAACTTCTACAACTACTTTCTTATGCTTTACATGTTTGAAAGGGTTCCACTCTCACCCTCCCTATTGCACAAATTTTGATTCCTTCAGTAGTTTTATTTATAGCTCTTTGAGCATATCTTCTTACACTTTTGAATGCATTTTGTAGTTTTTATTGTAAATGTTGAAAAATATTAATTTGGTTTGGTTTGAATTTTTTTAAGTTTTTATTGCATTTGATTTTCCGTATTCAATGTTTTACTCCACATCACTGTTAAGTTTGAAGGCTTATCAATATTTTAACGATGAATAGATTAAATATTTAAAAAAAAACAGAGGCGGAGTTGATATTAGTTTAAATAAATTGTGTTCAAATGTCCGAAACAAAAAAAAGTATAAAGTGTAAATTAAAAGTAAAAAATATTAAGTGTGGCATATCAATGTACTCAAGAGACCGAGTTCTTTTAAAAACTGAAATAAAAAATACAGGTCCATATTTAAAAATAACAATTCGGCCTATGTAACTCATAAATTATCAGCTAATATGAAAATCTAAAAACACCATCTGATAGCCTTAATAAAGTGGCTATGAGAATTTGCAATTAGTTTTTTGATTTTCTAAAATGTAACGACGCGAAAAAATAAAATTGATTTTCAAAAAAAAATCCGTTTTTTCCAAAAAACTCAGCAAACCTTAAGATTTTTGAAAGTTTTTTGATGACATCTTGGTGAACATCCCAATGCGCAACTTTGCCCCAATTTAACCATCTTCGTATCTATTACGGTTTCCGAGATACCAATGCTCGTACCTCGAATTTGTAGCACCCTGTATAGCGTTTAACGCCTTGGGAGTAGCAAGGTACAGCTTGCCATGCTAGAGCCGTTCGGTATACAAGGTAGGTAATATGGCTAGCACTATGCTTCCACCGCCTATTATTACCTCAGGATTGTGAATCCCAAGTACTCATTTAAGGCTGAGACGACCTCGGTACCCAAACTATTTTTATTATAATAAAAATAGTCGGCTGATGAAATGCCGGGTGTAGGATTCGAACCCACACCTTGAGATTGGTAGACGAGAGCCTGTACCTCTACGCCACCGGGTACCTAGTAAACATCCGGGCACCGAGTAAGCATCAATAAACAATAATAATATGACTTTTCAATGACAGTGACATTGCAAAAACAAGTAATCGCAAAACAATTTCCGATGCACGTGGTCAACTGTGAGTGACAAGCGATGGCAGCAGCGCTGCCAGAATGTGATGGATTTATGAGATGAATCTTAATTTAAAATTGACAAACAACATAGTTATTATATCATTTTTCAAAGAGTTTCATTTTTAATTTAATAACTAATATTTCAGTTATTTGATTTCGACTGCTTAAATGTTTCGGCATATTTTTAACACACAATTTCAAGAAATGCAATACAAAAACTCGAAAATTTAGTTCTTAAAAGAACTGTCTATGCTTAAAAGTGCAATTTTAAAAATAAGACTTGTGCCATAAACTTTCCTTTTATTGAAAATTTAAGTCAAAATATTGCGAACGGCTACTCTTATATCGGAGGCGGTGGGAACAAGCTTTTGCTTCTGCACTTGACTAAAAAAATGATACCCACCTATACCTTACACTGCATACCAAAGGCCGCCACTTATTTCAAAAAGATGCTAATACTTACAAAGAATAGTACAAACTGAAATAAGAAAATTTGTACAAGTGTATTAATTGAATAGAAACTAAAATTAGTATAGCTATTAAATATTTTGAGAGACCGGATCAACCGATGAAACAATTCAAATACCCAAAAAAATCAGATTTATTACTTGTTAGAAATATTCGGTACCTATTCGGCACAGCAATTATGTACAGGGTGGGTCAAATTCGACGCTTTTAAATGGAAACATCATTTTCTGTAGGAGATAGACAAAAACTAATATCGGTGTCTGGAGCTCAATTTTTGTCAAAAACAAAATGGTGAAAACCGCATATCGATATCTGTTACCGTTTCGGAGTTACGGGGTGTTTTTCAAAAATATGCATTTTTAACAAATCGCTGTAACTTTTTTGCTATGGAAAATTTTGTATTTTTATGAAAACATTTCCAAAGCAACTTTTTACGTAGAATTTAATGGTTTAAGTATAATTTTTTTAAAATTAATAATTTAAGAATTATCAAGAGAAGATTTGATTTTTTATATGGGACACCCTGTATATTTTTACTTTATTGAAAATAATTTAAAATTACTTTCCCAAAATATAATACAGTTGATATTTGGCTCGATTCCTCTTCGAGATATAGAGTATATAAAAAGTCGCCCGCTTTAAATAAGAAGGCTTTGAACGGCACCGGCTGTAATGCAAAAAAATTCTAGCTGTGAGCATCAATTAAAACGAAAATAATATTTGCTATGAGAGATGCAGAAGTTTATAACAATTTAAAATATATTTAACCAACATCAACACATTTAAACTATATCTAATAACAATAAAAATAAGTAGCAAACCAAGACATGAGTTTTTGCTACAGGTGTTCGACATATCGACCGTCTTCTGTTATGGACAGACGGGGCAGTTTTTGAACATTTCTCGCGGTATTCATTAACTCAGTGGGGGTGAAACATACCCTCTCATAACTGCTAAGTATTTTTAATTCTTGTCTAGATTATACGGAAGAATAAGGGACCTTTATTCTTCCGCAAATATATCCATAGGATTAGATCCATTGGTACTGAGTCAGGCGGCCTCGACGGCCAACGGCTGGGATCTTGGTTAGCTATCCAATTATTCTTGAAATTGGCTGCAAAAATTTGCTGATAACTTCAGCGTTCAGAGGTGATGCGTCGTCTTGCTGGAAAAATATGTTTTCTAGTTCCATTAAAGGCATATCATCAATAAGGGGTCCAAAGCCTACTAGTTAAAAGTGGCGAGCTTTTAAAAATTCTGTATTGCAAAGGGGATTTTAACAAAATATCAAGTGTGCTATATTTTTGAAAAGGTAATTTTAAATTCTTTTCCGTTAATTAAAAATATATAGGGTGTCCCAAATAAAAAATCAATTTTTCTGTTGATAACTCTTAAATTATTAATTTTAAAAAAATTATACTTAAACCATTAAATTCTACGTAAAAAGGTGCTTTGGAAATGTCTTCATAGAAATACAAAATTTTCCATAGCAAAAAAGTTACAGCTATTTGTTAAAAATGCTTATTTTTGAAAAACATCCCGTAACTCCGAAACGGTAACAGATATTGATGTGCGGATTTCACCATCATGTTTTTGATGAAAATTGAGCTCCAGACACCGATATTAGTTTTCGTCTATCTCCTATAGAAAAGGGTGTTTCCATTTAAAAGCGTCGAATTTGACCCACCCTGTACATTAATATACAAGAATTATATTTAAGAAACTCTATCTTTAAACTTGTTTAAAATCAAATTATATCTTTTCAAATATTATTCAAACAATTATAATATAAAAGGAATACTTTTTAGAGACGGTCTTGGTTATATTCGAATAATAAATATTTAAATTTGACTTGACTTATTACGAAAATTCATGAACCTTTTTGTTTATATATAGTTAAAGGGAAAAAGATTAAAATCTGTACCCAAGATTGCCCTTACAGGTCAAAGATCGTAATGATATAAAAGGTAGAACATAAATAGATGTTAAATCTGAATAATCAATCAATATAACATGATTATTTTAATAATCAAATACAAGTAAAATTTAAGCAATGCTGAAGGCAAATACTTAAAGTGTTAAAAAAATATAAAATATAACAGGACACTAAATTTTATAAATTAAGGGTTAAAGTAATGCTGAAGGCAAGTACTTAACCGGTTAAATGTGAAATGTTAAGAATAGTTAATTTCTTAACACACTAATGATTATTTAAAATCAAATTAATAAAACTTTAGTTTACTATAAAAAATATACTGGCCTTGTATACCAAATTATACTAAAAAAGGATCTTCTTAATGATAAAAAAACATCATAGCATCCAACTTCTTCTCGGAGGGGTGCAGGGCTGAAATCTAACCGAACAGGCTGCTACTGATCAACTCGGTGATTGAAAAACTCGAAGAAAAACTTGTGGAAAAACTTGGCGAAAAACTTCTAGAAAAATATGCAGAATAACTTGCAGAAAAACGTCTAGAAAAATGTCTAGAAATACTTGAAGAAAAATACGTGGAATTATGCTGAGAAAAATACGTAGAAAAATGTTGAGAAAAATACGTAGAAAAATCTGTAGAAAAACCTAAAAAGAAATGCACGGTATTAGTTAACCTTACATTTTAAAAAACTTGAAAAATTTACGAAGGTATTAATTTACCTCATTGTGAAGGCACACAATCAATAATTATTTAACATTTCTTCCCAAATAAGGGCTGGACACTTCTCATAAAAAAAACTGGAATCTAAAAGAAAGGCATGTGAAGGTTTTTTCTACCGAATGGAATGTCAAAGAAAATCTTACCAAAACTATAGATCCACTAAAATCACAATAATCAAAAGCTATATGGGACCTTCAACCATCTATAGGATAACAAAATCACAATATTTTTCCCATATTGTGAAAAATACCAGCCAAATAAATTTAATTCTCAAAATGGCACAGTGACCTCGGTAACGGCCAAATCCGAGGTGGCGATTTTGACGTTTCACTTGTGTCTAGCCCTAGCAGGCAACTGTTAAGCCCGACCAATCACGTTAGAGTTTTTGACAAACACAAATGAATTAACACACTCCAAATAACCACGCTAACCAACCTGATTGGTCAAGCTTAATAGTTGACGGCTAGGACTAGACACTTCTGACGTTTCCCGTCTTGTCGATACACCAGGGTATGATCCAATATTTTCGATAGAGAGCGTTCCGAAATTTAAGTGTTGTAGAAATGTAAAAAGAATATCGATACAATAATAAAATACCGTCTATAATAAAACAAAGTAGCATTTGGAAAATAAAAATGCTACAGACTATGAAAATAGGCAAAAAAACGAGACTTACTCACAAAGATTCAACAACACCACGATATTATATAAAATAATGACTGACACTAGAATAATTATTGTCAAATAATAAAGGACAACATTGCTAAACTCGGCGCAACGTGACCAACATAGTGATAATAAAATTCTCTTTAAACTAAATTTTTGCAGCTTTAATCTAAATAAAATATCTGTCACAATCATTTGCTCTATAAAGTAAAATGAAGAGAAGTATCTTAAATTATACAACAAATTTAAACATTTTGGCCAAAATTTAATTCAGTAAGATTTATAGACTTTAGTGTCAATGTCGATATGATTGATCACGTGCATCGGAAAATGTTTTGTGATTGCATATTATATAAAATATATAAGTGTTGTTGAGGATACAAAATCTATACTAAAATTATTGTAAATCGTTACTGTCTTATTCAAAAGCGAATATCCCCATCAAAAATAAAGCTATTGAGATGAACCAAAAAACAAACTATCTAGAAAAGACGCACTTAGATGATAAAATAATTTTTAAAATCCTTGCTTTCTTAACATATTCCACAGTGTTTCAAAACTTTCACCAAAATATCAGCATTTTGTTTTACCTCTATAATTCACAGATGAAAATTTTCATTTTTAATTTAGAAAAAGATACTAAAATGTCAAATAATTTAGATACAAAATGCTTAAAAAATCATCAAAAAATATTAAACTTTAAAATACATCAAACTTTTATGGTCCGATTTTTGTGCCGGTGAATGTATCTAGATGGGATAAATTTGGTAGACTGATATGGATAAATGATAAAATTATTATTTCTTATACTAATAAAACATTATTGACTGTTAAAATAAACTAAATATCAGTATGATTCTTCCACCAAGTGGTAAAAATATGTTTTTATAACCGACGGCTTTATGAAAAGAGTGGGTCGTCAGCAACCTGTCGCTCTTCAGATTTTATTCAAATAATTTAAATTTATCATGCTATACTAAAACGGATTTCCACTTTGGCTGTTATGTAAATACTTTTGTTCAGGAAAATTTTACTCATAACAAATATACAGGGTGTGCCAACAAAATAAGAAAAAAATATTAAAAAAGAAATTACTTGAGAATGCTCAATAAACCAATAAAATAATTATTTTGGTATAGTTGCCGTCACTAATACAGATTGTTTACTTAAAAAGTGGAGAACGGTTACACAGATATCGCGTAATTTGTTAGAGGGTCGGATTTTTCTCTTTTTACATATAATTATTTTTGAATAGATTTTTTTTTATTAATTTACTTTCTGTAAGGTTTATATGTATTTATATAATTTTGAGCAGACAGTAGTATCGACTGACTAGTGAGAAAGAAAATCGGAAGTCGGAAGGGTTTGAAATCAAATTAATACACTTTGTTAATTGTCAAGCTTTCGGAATTTATTTATTCCTTCCTCAGGACACTGAAATGGAAATACATGTTACACAAAGGCTATAAAAGTCAAGTAGAAAAAACTTATTCAAAGTGGTAAAAAAGACCTTCATAAAAACTACATTAAAAAATAGGCTTGAGGGATGGATGCATTAAAAACTCCACAGTCAACAATCGCTGACCAGTCAACCACAATAAGGGCTATCTTGGGGCGGTTAAGGCGCCTGATTATTATTTAAACATTGGAAATAATTGAGAGATATTCGAGTAAAATTCAATTGCGTCTCAATCTAAGGCGTGAAGGCGCAAAGCAACCGACAAACGACAACTCTGACATCCATCTCGCATTGGTTAAATGTCAAAAGTCAAGAAAGTTATAAAAATGATCTATAGATGAAGAACAGAACTGTCGCATGTCAATTTAATATTATTATTATATTCCTGTAAAAAACTAAGTCTGTGGATGGCCATGTAAAAAAGTGGAGTGATCAAGGGACGCACACTTATAAAAACACCTGAAAACACACTTACTCGTGCAACGAGAAAAAAGCGGTTGTCATTGTACAACAATTACATTTACAATTAAAAGATGTTACTAAATGTTTGCAACCAGAAAAATATTGGGCACAATTCAAAAATGACTATACAATTCCATAAAAAACTTTAAGATGCAATGAATTCTCAATAAGAAAAATATAGACACATTGAAAAGTTAAAAGGGGCACATGTAAAAGAGTTAATGACGACAAGTCCAAAATGATCACAGTGAAGCAAATGTTCAAAATGTTGTTTTATAAAAATTTTAAAAAATTTCTTAAGTAAACATTACAATGGGATATAAAAAACTTACAAAGTCACTCCGTAGAGGGACGAACAAACAATATCAATAATTGAGACTCAATTGAATAACAATAGTAAAAATAATGCGACTTGGTTAATCCAAGATAAGGCACTGCACCAAAAAAGCACACCCCACGCAATTATTTAGGATTAAATTAAACAAATAATCAAAGGTAAAACCACCATTGGTCCTGAAAATTCCTGTTAAAAGTATTTGTCTCCACATACAAGATCTCACAATTATTGTCATAAGCTATTCTATGATCCTCATCAATCACATGTTCAGCCAACGAGCATGATTTCATGGACCTCCTACAATCACTTTTATGAGAAGTAATTCTACCCTTAAGGGACCTAGAAGTTTGACCAATGTAAAAAGAATCACAGTCCGAGCATCGGAGTCTGTATACAACATTGATTTTTTGGTTTTTTTCCAATAGTGTTTTTATTCTTGTATACAGGGGCTGGCCAGTGAGGCGTTGTGCAAACTTGATGTTTTCACCCTTGAAAATTTGAATTCATTTTGGAGTTCAGTCATTTATGTAAGGGAGACAACTAAAAATAATGTTATCCTCATCACGCGGGTGGCCGCTTAGCTCTTCATCTTGAGAATATTGTGGTATATAATTTTGTATATTATAAAGAGTTCGACCCCAGGAACACGTGTATGAGTTTTTTTTTACGTTGTTGAAAATCGTACATTTTCTTTTAAATTTTCCTGTATATTTTAGAAAACTTTTTAGCCTAAATGCCTGTTCAACACAAATTTTCCAACGGTATAATTTCTTAGTCTCTGATGGTACATGATTACGGCTTCATTCTATGGTTACGGTACTAAAAGGGATGCAAATACAGAAAAAAATCCCGTAGCTCCCAATTTTGTTTTAAAAAATTCACAGTCCTTTACAAAGATGCAACCGGGGGGGCATTGAAAATGATGAATAAAAACGTAAAAATATGATTAGTGTTAATATGAGTGTATTACATACATATGTTTAAATAACGAACTTACTAATAACGAACAAACAAAAAACAACAGATTTAAAGATTCACTTAAAAAGTAGTAGTGTTAACATTAAATAAAACATTATCAATAATAATTATGCGACGGCACCTATCCGTAAAACAAGCAAGCAAAAAAACCTCGAAAGAAACAAAATAACATACAAAACATCAGGTTAACACGATGACAAATCATGATCAATGACAGATAAAGAATTCTTACGGAAAGTTACACTTTACGATATAATTTTTTAACTGTTAAAGGCAAACCCCATTTAAACACAAAACTTTTTAATACCTACTACTGTATCTAAAAGACTTTTTTTAAATTACTAAATTCTTAGCCACGCTTCTGTTTTTCTTGGCTGTTGTGCGTCACGTCACAGATTAACAGGCCCACGTTTGCACCACAAGGCGATGCTGCAGACCACTAGGTAGACCGGTCGTAGAAATTTATGTTATACAACTTGTAGTCAATCTACACAAATATTATCAAAAACTTTCTTTCTTTTAAAATGTGTTCAGATTTTGTAAAAGTATAAGTCAAAATCGCAAAACTTAAATTTGATATGAGTTTCTTAGTTTTTAACTAATATAGTGGCGAATTACAAAATTCCTTTTCAATAAAAATTAATGAGTTAAATAAAATAATTTAATAAACTACTAGCTTTTTCTCGCGACTACGTTCGCGTTACACCTCGAATCGTTCATGCATTGATTTAAATGTTTTTTACTTCTTTATAGAGAGCTAGTGAGCATATAGATGTTTTTTATTTTTCATCTTTTTTTTATTTATTAAGAGCACTAATACTCTCTTTATAGGTTATTTTTTATTCTTTGAAGGATTATTAAGGAAGATATATTTCGTTATGATGTCACTAAATAAACCCTTGTATAAAATTTTATACTATCTGGTTTATAATGTTATAGTATTGCATTTTCGTACAGCAAACTTTCATTCCCTATTCTAGTCCCTAAGGGTATAAATTTCATAAATTTGCTTTACCTTTGTGCCAATTTTTATGTGTATAATCCAGAGGTCACCAAGTTTTATATAAATTTTTACTAACTTTACCCATTTGGTTGATGAATTTCAAAAATTTCTTCTAATTCTTTTTGTAGGATTTCATTCTTCTAGACCAAATAGTAAGGAATTTTCATACAACAAACTGTTCCGAGATAATTTTACTCTCTAAGAGGATGAATTTCCTAAAATCGCTTTGTGTAGCTAATTCACTAATGTCGTTTAAACGAACCTTTGTGCTAATATTTATGTATCTAAAGCTGGCGGCATGAACTCACTCTAAAATATCTAAAAACGTAATATATAATCTAACTGACACACCACTGACAATGACAAATAATTTATTTCTGGAGGTATTGTGTGTAGGTGTTTTTCAGGTATGTTTTAGTATTTAGTCGTTTTACACAAAGAAATAGCCATTAAGCACTATAAAAATACTTCATAACAAATCTACACATATATACCTTTCATTTAAAAAAAGAATCATCAAGATTGGTAAAGCGGTTTCGGCGGGATGGATGCAACAAAAAAACCCTTTGAGCTTTTATATATGTATGGATTAATTATTTTTCCAACATATTTTACTTTGCAAATTTTTATAAATATTCAGACTCGCCAATATCGTACTCCACCGTGTCCAGCCTGTTTAGCCAAACGTAGGCCGATTCCTCTTCGGCGGCGTCGTGACCCTGGCCGAAGGAAGAGTCTTGAAGACGCTCATCCGCGCATAGGAATAAGTTGACTGCGTAGCGTATTGCGTATTAATCGATTCTGAAACTTTCTATCTCGTGTATAACATGTTACGCAAGTTTATTATTTTAATCTCGATTTTAATAGATAAATGTGTGAAATGCCACCTGAATATCTTCCGCCATGACATGTTTTTACTTTTTTGTTATGGTAAAGTGATTTGTATAAACTTTATTCAATAACGTATATTTTCCTCCATTTGTGATTTTTTAATTTTAAGCGAAAATTAAGTATAACATTTTAGGAAAAAGAAACACTGTAATATTTAAAAGAATAAGAAGAAATTAGTCTTATTTTGAAAGGAAAATATAGAAAAAACTCTTTCTATAGAAAAAGTCTTTATACTAACCAGAATCCGGTGACATATACGCGGTCTCACCGGAAACATTACTTATTACTTCGCATAACTTGAAGAATATCTACTTTTAATAATGAACACTTCAGAAATACACCAGTAAAAACATTTATTATTTGAGATTAAAACTCGAATTAAATTATAAATATTAGTTACCTATGTTGTTATAGCTTTTATAGGCCTGTTTAACGACTTAATAAGTTACCTAGCGAAAAAATCTGTGCGCGTACCTACCACTATTGTTACAGGTTAATTCGTTAAAGAAATATGTTACACAAGTTAAAAACGCTAAAATTTTAATGGTATTACTTGTGCATTATTGGCCTTATAATGTAATTTGTTGGAATTATATCTTCTTTAAATATAATTAGACTTTTTAACGACTTTTAAGTTACCTAGGAAAAAATCTGTGCACGTACCTACCAGTATTGTTACAGGTTAATTCGTGAAACAAATGTGTTACATATTATTCGTGGTATTAGTGGTATTATATTGGAATCAGCTTGGCATTAGTGGGGCATTATATGAGAAATTTTGGTATTTAATTTGTATTTTTGGCATTACTTTGGCATTAGTATACAGACATTTGTCAGCGGTTTACTCCTTGTAGATAATCAAAAAGTTTTTTGATAAAATTTGCTTTTTATGTCAGATCATTTCTATGAAAAATTACATTAGATTTTTATTAAAGACGCTGGGTAATTAAAACATTGACTAATAAAGCTTGTCCACTTTAAATAAGGGGTCACGAAATATCCTCCTTGGAGTGTTTGGGTTAAGGGGTGTATAATAAATTAATCGTTGTTTTATAATAAAAACCATAAAACATTTATTTGTGAGTAAAATAATGCAATGGTTGGATATCTCTCCTTTATAATTAGGTGACTAAAAATACACTAAAATAATTAGAAAAAAAATCTTGTACTTATTTAGTAATTACGTCAATATTAATTAATTGACTTTCTAGTCTATTTTATTTTATGTACAAATATATTATTAAATTTTAAGCATTAAGTAATAAAACACTTTGTGCCCTCTTATATCGTAAGAGGTTACGAAATATACTCCTGGTTACACCCCTTACAGAAAACAGTGTAAGGGGTGTAAATAAATTGTATAATCACTGTTTTTTATAATAAAAACTATAAAACATTTCTTATTTGTGAGATTAAAAAAACAAAACAATGCATTGGTTAAAATAAGTACATTCAATACATATGTATGTGTTATAACATAATATAGCCATTACTATTATACTATTATTATTAAAATAATATGTGTGTAACATATTTCTTTAACGAATTAACCTGTAACAGACATTTATATGCCCAGTATATTTTTGTTTAACAAACCAATCAGGAAAAATCCAAAACCTACCGTTATAGGAGGTATAAGATGATTAAACTTATATAATGACAACTACTTATCGGATAACAAATTAATTACTACTGTCAGCTAGTTCAGCTACTGTCTAGGTAGAATATACCTAGAGTACCTACACCTGCCTATGATGTAGGTAAATTAAAGCTTATTTTGACGTTACCTCTCACTTCGGTGTCACAAGCTGAATTTTTCAGGGATGGAAGTACAGTACATGATATGGGGACCCTTATTCCGAAAGTAGTACAAAATTAGACCGGGTACAAGGGCACTATCATCAAAAATCGATATATTAATACCCGTATAGAGAAAACAAATACTTATTTTTTGATCCAGTACACAATAAAGTCTTCGTAGGGAGTAATTTTTTATAATTATTTACAAAAAAAACATTTCCATTAGCGCTTATGACCAAAAAAAACTTTAAACATGAATAATCATTTCAATCATGCGAAAATTTGGTTTAAAAATAGATTTTTTTTTAATATAACTTTCATTTAACGAAAAACGAAGGCCTGAATGAAAAAAAGAAACAATTTAAAAGTTTCGCTTATGTCTTGACAAGGTATCAAAGCAAACCCCATATTTTTTGCTTTTAAACTAATAAAGATATATCAATAAACAATTAGCGATGTAATGGTTTTTGCGCGCGCTGGCCGACTGCCGCCGCTGCGCCGAGATTTCCTATACCCTTGTATATATGACGTCATGGTGTGGCAAATGTAGCATTTTAATTCGATTTGGACTCCCTTATATAGGATAACAGAAACATTTTCAATGTTAAAAAATCATTTTTTTAAGAATTTTCAAACTTGAATAACTTGGTTATTTTGGACTTCTTTGAAAGATGGTAAATATAAAATATGTTTCTTTTATCGAGATCTATCAGCCCTGAAAATAATTGCACTTATTTAAGACTCACTAATACGCAACTACAACGCCCTGTTTCTAAATAGGGACGAATGGGATAAGCCGAGAAACGGTTTATTTCATGCGGAAATGTGTTGATACACGGATGGATCCAAGAATGAAAAAGAATGTCGCTAATATGGATACCAGGACATGTAGGCCTAGAGAGAAACGATCGTGCTGACTCCCTCGCCAAAACAGGTGCAGGTTCGCCATTGGTGGGTCCAGAACCGACACTTAACGTTCCAAAAAATCTCGCAAGAGAGATGCTCTGTGAATGGGTTGAGTGCGACGTTTCGGGACTGGAATCACAGTCCCGGAATGGAACATGCCAAGAAAATCCTAGCAGGGCCATCCAAACGCAGAACAGGAGAACTCTTAAAGGCCGGGAGGAATGGAGCGCGTATGCTTACTGCAGTATACACTGGCGGCTAGAGATCACACCTACAGAGGATGGGACTGGTGAGAGACGTTGAGTGCCGACTCTTTATGGAAGATGACGAAACCATGAAGCACATTATGTCTACCTGCCCCTCTGGGTGCAGAACCAGGTTTGAGGTGTTTGGCAAAACCATCATAGATCAGACCTCGGATATAACAGCTTATGTTAAAAAGTTGGGTCTTGTAGGTGACCTTTAACAATCTTTTTCTGTGCAAATGGTGTGTAGTACTGAGCCACGATAGGCCCTCGCGGCCGCAGTTATAGCACTCTTAGTAAATACAATACAATACCTGTTACAATTATCTCGGAGATTCGGATGGTATATGTATAGATTTGTACGGTACCTGTGTAGGCACACTGAACTTAATAATATAAACTGTAGACTGGAAAACAGCATTTTGTAAAAACTTATTTTAGTATTCAAATTACACATTCTATTAACTATTTGCGTCTAAAACACAGTTAGGATATGAAATTTAAAATTCGATTTATTTTATTGACCAGTTCAAGTTCAAGAGCAATTAACGCTATAATAATATTTGATTTATATTCGATCGGCAAAAGCGATAAAAGCTTTTAGCATTCGACTGATGTTAATTTCCGCATTCTAAATAAAGATGCATATGAATTTGCAGCAAATTTTTGAAAGTTGTAAGGGCTTCCATAGCTAGAGATAGCTCATAATGAATTTTAATTGGTTTTTGCCATCTAGAAAAATAAAACGCTATATAATACAGCTACTGTTTGATCTCAATCATCAGGAAATCAGGATATACTGGGGGGTGTTTTTTTAAAGTGGCTCTAACTTTTTTATTTTTTCAGATAAAAAACGAGATTTTGGTATTTTATTAGGTATATAACATAAATTAAGATTGATTAACGTATTCAATTGTTTTTGGTCAGTTCCTGTTCCATCGAAAATGACTATAACTTAATACATAGGGTGCCATTTAGATTCAGAAATTATACCGTGGGAAAATTTGCGTTTGAACGGGCAGTTCTAAAAAGTTTTCGAAAAATATACAGGGAAATTTAAAAGAAAATGCACGATTTTCGACAACTTTTTTTTGCGAAAAAACCCTCATAGACGTGTTCCTGGTGTCGAAATATACCACCCCTGAAAATATTTGCACTTATTTAAGACTCACCCTGTATAAAATATATAAATTTGATATAGCTATATAGATATACGCGGGAAACTACTAGTTGTCAGAATATCCATAAACTATCGAGTAAATGATGAATATTAGACCTTTGTTATAAAAAGTCCGTATTTGACTTTTTAATTCATTAAAAGTTTAAAACTAGGTCGCCTATCTTTTTAGTTCTTTTAGGTTTAATTATCAATTCCTTTAACTTTTCATTAATGTGTATTTTATGAAACTGCCAAAACCAAAAATATAGAATAAAATAGAAAAATTAGCTAACAATTAAATTAAATACTTTATATTACACCCTTGAGTCAACCTTACAAAATTATAAAAAAAATGTATTTTTATACAAGTCACATATTTACGATCAGTTGTATAGTAGTATTGTCACGTACGACATCAACGTCAAATCAATATTTGGTTGATATTGAATTGATATAGTATTTTAAGCTTTCAAAACAAACCTCCGATATTTTGTCTCTTGGCCAAAGTTAGTGTACGTGCATGATTGGTTACCGTGCTGAATTTAAATTTCAATTTACTATTATTCCCCCTAAAGTTTTAGAATATATTAGATAATAAGTTGAATGTATGCAATGAAATCTCTAGGATATTAAAATAATGGTTTATTTTAATATCGTACTATAGAAAATGTATTATATTTCTTTTTGGATTATATCATTCTTTGGACAATAGATATCTATTTTTTTGAAAATTGTTTCTTGGGATTATGGTCCGTAATAAAATATTTTTTTAACCAAACCAAACACATTATCACAGTCAACGTTTCGATATTTATTCGATCTTCATCAAAACCTTTTTATTATAACCTTGGACGTCACGAAAACAAAATTATAAGTTTACATTTTAACACAGTAATAGTCACATTACTACATCTAATTAATATCAAACAAACATATAAACTGACAGATTAATGTGTCAGCGAAAAAGTGTAATTTTCTATCAAATATAGATATATGTATACTGAGGGAGCCATTTAGATTAAGGTACATAGGTGCTCTGATATTACCATAGTTACGGCTTTACTCTGTGGTTACGGCACTAAAAGGGATGCAATTACAGAAAAAATCCGGTGGCTCTGAAATTTAAAAAAAAATCCATTTTTTTTAAATTCAAAAAAACTCAAATAACTCGGGTATTTTGGACTTGAAAAATGGTAAAGAGAAAATATGTTTCTTTTATCGAGATCTACCAGCCCTGAAAATATTTGAACTTATCTAAGACTCACCCTGTATAACTATATGCCTATAAGACGTCATGTAACGGATTGTTTTTATTCACAATCTTGTATTTAACCCTTAACGGCTACAGAGTGGTCTGTGAGAGATCTCGAGCTAAACATTCCATATGCACGTCCCTGGTGAATATGTAGATTTAAAATATGTAGCATTAATCCAGTAATATTACGATTTAAATCCGACAAAATTCAGAAAGTTTTGAAAATTGGTAGGTATGTTGGAGATGAGGATTACTAAACCGAAAAGTTCCCATCCCTAAATAGTGTGCGTCATCCCCCAGGACATCGTTTCTACCCCCATTTTGAGTTTTTTAGATAATCTCGGCAACGGTGCAATTCTCGACAAAAATACCTATATAGAAAATTGTTCTTCGCAAAATTCTCTATCAAAGTTTACACTTTTTTTCTAAAGTTAATAATAAAGTGGCAAATAGGGCGCAAATATAAGGGTTGGCTATGACTAGCACTATCTGCAGTTCAATCTAATTTAAAGTTTAATGTTTAACGCTAACAAAAAGCAGTAACCACTAAAAGAATTTTAATATACGTTCTTCTCTCCCTCTCCTCTACCCCTATAAAAAGGGTGATTTATACTTATTTCCACATCACCCTATCTAGAGGTAAAATATTTGATGCGTTTTTTTAAGTGGTATCTCCTGTAGGCCTAATCCGCTAATTATCAAATGTTAACTCGTAATCTTCGTCATCTTCCACAGGTTCAACATTCAAGCATGACTGTCCATGGTAATGATAACACATTGCCATGTGAGCAACGCAAGCCTGCTCTTCTGCAGCTACATCTGTATTCGCACCCTAATTTGCATGAACATGAAATAAGCGTTAAAACAGATGAGGGGGCTGGCTCTTTGTTTGCCATTGTTGGGGTTAATATACCGCCAACTTTTTTCCACCCCCAGTCGGTAGGTTCGAGCATAACTCCTCTCCATGTTTAAATTTGGTGAAAAATCCGATACGAGTGTTGCCGAGCTGCAGCAGAAGTTGGTGGTAGTTTTGACAACATGATAATGGTTGTTGGTTTTACCCACAAGTTTGTTGAAGTACATAAATCGGTATTCATCTAGACTACTTTCTGCTGAGGTACAGTTGTATAAAGCTAAAATAAATTGCTCTCCTACGTTTGCAATTTCTTCATGAGTAGAATTCTCATTATTGAAAGTTTGTACAATATGTTGTAAATCACTTCTTTTAGCGAATATATTGATTGCATTAAACTTTCTTTTGGAAAAAAAGCCGAAGTTGTATCACAACCGCTAATGGCGTATACAAATAATATAGCGTTTTTGCAATTTTTTAGAAAAGTTGCGGATTGTAAATCTTGAGAACTGTAAATCCTTTTGCAACACTTTCTTTTAAAAATTTGATATCTTTGTCAGAGGGAGAAAATGCAATAAGAAGAACTAGCAGGTCAATATCTTGCCCTACTATAACAGTTGTATAGCAATTATTAGATTTTTCTATAGCAGTTTGAATTATTAATAAATCGGCGTCATCCGCAGCAACAAATACTTCTATACCTTCTTGAACGGTGCAAATAATTCTTTGAAATAGTGTTGAGTCAACTTGAACATCATTGCCATTAATTTTCATTATACTGCTCAAACTAGATATCGGCTTTACACGATTTGCACGAGGCACTTATAAACTTTTTTTAACAATTCTCTATATAGGTATTTTTGTCGAGAATTGCACCGTTGTCGAGAGTATCTAAAAATGCTGAAAATGGGGGTAGAAACGATGTCCTGGGGGTTGACGCACACTATTTAGGGGTGGGAACTTTTCGGTTTATTAATACATATGATGTCCTGATTATTTCCACCAATTTTGAAAACTTTATGAATTTTGTCGGATATATCGCAATTTGAGCCATAATATTACTGAACTACATTTATAGTAGCTTTTACCCTCAAAATTTCATTCCAAACGCTAAAGGTACTTGGAAGAAAATTGTATTAAATCGAAAAAATTATAAGATTTTAACACCATGTAGCTACGAAACAAAGTAGTAGAATCGGACCTATGTTGATATGAAAAATAAGTCTTAATTTTACGTAAGGAATCTCGCTACGAGAGATGGGCACATGTTTTTTGAAACACTCTGTATATACAGGGTCAGGCAATAGTGCGTCGGGCATCTGTAGCTCCTAGAATAAAAAACTTGAGAATTTTGTTTAAGTGAAAATTTAAAGTTTGTACCAGGATGTATTTCCGGAAAATATTTTAACTTCTATAGTATTTGAATGTGGCTCAAAAAAGTGTGAGTGGATCTAGATGAGTTATTTTAAATGGAACACCCTGTATATTATTACATTTTTGGCTTCCTTTCAGATCACTTTACATAATCCTAAGATATGAGTAAATCTATTTCGATCATTTCAGAGATATTAATAAATATTAGCCTATCTTAAAAAAATTATTAATAATACAAGAACTGTCCTGAAATCAAAACTGTATTAGATATTTACAATAGATGGTATGTACTTACTTTGCTATAAATATGGAAATCGTAAATCTTAAATCAAAGAGAAAGGCATACGACAGCTGCATCCTACCCTGTAATTAAGTATGGTTTAGATACTATGGGCAGTTACCCGAAAAACAGCAGAACAACTACGAGTTGCACAAAAAACCACGCAGAGAATTATATTAGCAGTCAACCCCCCAAATTCTTGAAAAAAACAAAAGTAATAGATTTTAAAAGAATAGCAAGTCTGAAGTAGCAAGTCTGGATCTGCTAAATAATTCCTTTGCTTTCTTTAGCCAAAAAAAGATCATTGTTATAAATAATAAATAAATTACCTGGTGTAACGTTAAATGGCACTTTTTTGTATTAAAAATAAAAAAATTGGATTATATATTTTATATGTCACGTATCCCCGTCAAGCACACCGGTAACGATAAACAACAGAAAAGAAGCAGAAAATTACAAAAATATATTTCCTAGACAGGGCCGGACTTAACGAAGTTGCCGCCCCAGGCTAAAAAAAAATTGCCGCCCCTTAACATTTTTTTTAATTAACAAATTACGGATATAAAAAACATTTATTTCAATACAGGACCAACAACAGAATAGACCGACAGAACAAATCAACACAGAACATAAAATAAATATTAAAATATTCATATAAAATGACAACAAACGAACAACAAAACTATAAGGTTTGCTTATATGCATGCCTATAAAGGTTTTCTACGTACTTTTTTGTTCGCAAAATTATCAATTACCTCATCGTAATTGATAGTTTTTAAAAGGTCGGACTCAATATGTAAAACTGCCAAATGATTTAGACGTTCTGTTTCCATAGTGGACCGTAAATAAGTTTTATTACGTTTCAATGCAGAAAACGTGCGTTCGGCAGAACAGTTAGTAATAAAAGTACATGTGAAGATTCTTAATGCTATGAAAGTATTTGGAAACAGGTCTTGAGCGTTTTTTTCATAAATTACTTTAAGAAGTTCTCTAGCAGATGGTTTTGCTGACGTAATGCATTTTATAAATTCACGAAAATGTATTAATTCATTAGGCATTGACTCATCTAAATCATTTGGATAACAGGTTATTATTAAATGTCTGTATTTATCGGTAATGTCGTCAATACTTAAAGTAGATAAATCACTAAAGAAACGTCATTGTAAGTACTTTTCCTATAGGAAAAAAATTTCAGGGATTAATTTATCAATAATAACATTAAATACATTTATCCTAAAATCGTCCCTAGCGTTAAATAGAGTTTCATTATCACTGGTTTCACCAAATTGTTTCCGTTTCACTTTTTTCTTTTTATCTGCCGCATATTCTTTCTCACCGAACAATTCTATGGCCCTTCTTTCATATTCCTCAAATGATTTAGTATTATCTAGATTTCTAATTTTAGAAAAATATTTTTCCAATGAGTTATATAAATCTGCAGCAAGTTGTAGATCAATATCTACCATTTGAAGCTTTTTATTGACCGCATCTAATCTATTTAAATCGTCTGTCCAAAATACCTCCATAAAACCCATTTCTAGGCTTTTGAATTTTTTTAAGGAGACTAGAAGCATCTAATCGGGTTTCAGGCTTTTCGGTATCGTCCTCAGAAATTGACTCCAACGTGGATTTTATTTCATTGCAAGGCAAGTTTCATTTCGTGCAGACCAACGTGTTTTTGATAATTATTTAGTTTATTTAACAAATATCAATTATTATTATTATAGAATATATTTCATATTGATATCGTCGTAGCTAAATATTTGTAGTTAAATAAAAACATATTCGTTTATATCTTCAAATCCTACATGTATAGCAGTTAAGCTATTGAAACCGACAATTGTAAACTATTGGCAAAAGCGTGGAAATCATCCAGTTATAATTAAACATAACGACTAGATATTAGTTTTGGTGGTTTAATACAGATTGCGAGAACGGTAAAACTTTAAATGTGGGAACAGAATTCTGATAATGAATAACTTGAAACAGTATTTTAATAAAACAAATTATATATTTACAAATTGTATTTTCTGCATCAGTTTGATTATTTCTTTACATTTATATCAAAATCGAACTCGATAAAAATATTGTTATAACAAAAATTTAAAAAAGCGCAAATTTAAAGAGGTCGTATTCATTTCTAACAATAATTTTAATTTTTTAATTTAATGAAATCTTTAGCAATCCAAGTATGGAAATTTCAACAATATGGCAACTACTCATAAAACGCTTCAATGCAGGTATTCTTAGTGGAGAACCTCATGATTGACTGCACTCAACCGTTTCACGGGTGAATGCTCGGCTCTAGTATAGGCTGGGTGTTCTCCGCCGGTGCCTTGCCACCATCGGATAAAATCGTAAAAAACTAGCATACATACAAATACAGGGGTTTAAACAGCGAGTATACGAAAAATTTATATTTAATTATTTAGAATAATTAAATATAAATTAGTAATTAGTAAATAGTAAAATTTGTGAAAATTCTAAAATCAAAAATAAAAAAGTAAATATTTTGATATCTTCAGAAGGTCTAACTTGTATTATAATTTATTATTCTAGTTAAAAAAAATTTTAGATGAGTTCAACTATGGTAGCGAGCATAGTTTTAATCACCGGTTTTACTAGTGGGGCATAAATTGGGGCTATTTCGGTTATAACGAAATTTTTTAAAAGTACAATTATAATTTTAGAAGATGTTCATAAAACATCACTAGCTGATTAAAAAAAGTATATCATTTTTATATCATTTTTGCTATTAATCAAATCGTTGCGAGAAACTATGAAACTATAAAATGTTGTTTCGGGAGAGTTGAATATCCGGGAAAGTTGAGTTATTGAATGTTATTGCACCTAACAACGCCTTAATTAGGCTCTTCTTTACGCGTTACCATTTTTTCGGCAATTTTATTAACATTTAACGCCTAGTTCGAATTCTTTTTCACTTATTTTTTATTACCCGAAACGGCGTTACATCACATAAACCTCGTACCAGAGTGTTTTATAGTCTCAATAACTGAACTAGCAAACAACTAAAATACTTAAATATTATGACAAAACCACGATTTCAATATTATTTTAATGCGATCAACATGACGGCGGCGTGAACTATACAGGGTGTCCCAAAAATGAGTGCAGATATTTTAAGGGGTGGTAAATCTGGTCAAAATAGACATATTTTCTCTTTGCCATTTTTAAATTAAATTGAAAATAACCGAGTTATTTAACTTTGAAAATTTAAAAAAATAATAGCAACATTTTGAGAACCGCCGGCAGATATCGCCAACTACGTCCAATTACCCAGATCAAGCCCGGATTTCAGTTAATTCGACGCACTGTGTTGCCATAGGGACAAGAAAGTATATGTAAAAAGTAAGTCATAAAATCACAACAATCAAATCAATGTAACTGTGACAGTTCTCTTTTTCGATATACACTTAACTAAAATACACTTCACTGTGCTGCTTTACTTGTACATGCTATTATAATAACTACTAAAATAACAGTCCCCATTTTTAACACATTATTTTCATATAGGCCTCATTACAATTTGAACCACTGATTTACAAAACACCTTGAAAAGCACACATTACTTTGAATACCTTTCTGAATGAATAAATGTTGAGAATTATTGTCTCTTACCGCCACTTTCCGAACTACTTTCAATCTAAGAAAATACATGTTTCACTCAACAATTTTAAATACGTATTTTGTTTTTTCGCTATTTTTTCTATGTATTTCAACAATTCCATCGATAGCGCAACCGTCCCGTCGGCCGTCGGCCAAGAGAGCGGCGCATCACTGGTAACTGCTCCTTTGTCGCGCCGCCGTGTCGAGCTTGCGTCATGCGAGGTTGCCGTAGTTTCAACAATTTCAAATTCAAGACACTCGAAGCAATCAAATTCTTATTAAATTTTAAAAATAAAACAGAAAAACATGAAAGAAAACAAACAAAACATAATGAATTGGTTATTGATAAGGTCACAAAAAAGAAATTTCTAAAATGTTTATCGTAATTCAGAATTCAATACATCAAAAACAGCCCGACGAATAATCAATTCATTTTTGTTTTGTTTATTTCCTTTAATGTTTCTCTGTTTTATATTATTATTTTCCTTTATTTATTTATTGCTTCGAATGTCTTGAATTTGAAATTGTTGTAACTACGGCAACGTTGCTTAACACCGTCGTCTGACGCAAGCCCGCCACGACGGCGCGGCGACCGGCGACTCAAAGGACCGGTTCACACGCGGCAGTTCTTGGTTGACGGTTAGGCTGTCGATGGAATTGTCGAAATACATCGAAAAAATAGCGAAAAAACAAAATACGTTGTCAATAATTGTTGAGTGAAACATGTATTTTCTTAGATTGAAAGTAGTTCGTAGTGGCGATAAGAGACAATAATTCTCAACATGTATTCATTCAGAAAGGTATTCAAAGTAATGTACGCTTTTCAAGGTGTTTTGTAAAACAGTGGTTCAAATAAAACAGAGAAACATGAAAGAAAACAAACAAAACAACAATGAACCGATTATTCGTTGGGCTGTTTTCTAAATTTCTTGAATTGAATTCTAAATTACGATAAACATTTTAGAAATTTCTTTTTGTGACCTGATTGTGAATAATATGAATCATTTTATTAAATTTATTCCAAAATAAAGTTATTTTGCAGCATAACAAAGATTTTCGTAAACGTCATAAACGTAATGTTTTAGTTAATTTTCGTTGGTTTTTGTTAAGTTTTCATTGGAAGGGTAAGTAGTAAAAATAATTAATGTGTTTTTTTTTCTATAATTATTAATAATGAGCACTGATAAAAGATTAAATTTAACATTCCTAATTTTTTGAGTAGAAATTTGTCTATGAATTTATAAATGTAGAACTATGTTCCGCCGAACTATGTAGAATGTGGATAACATAGGAGGTTGCAACACTGCAACGTTTAGATACACCGTAGGGAAATCTCAGGTGAATAAACAAGTGGCACTAAAAAGGTTTTTCAAATTTACCGGAAAATGTCAAGAAAAATTTTAAATTTTCAACATTTTTTTTTCACAAAAAAACCTCATAGGCGTGTTTCTGGGATTGAACTATACTACCAGTTAAAATATTTGCACTTATTTCTGGGACACCTTGTATATTGATAATTTCTGATTTTTGCCGTTGAAGCGCTGCGGTCGGAATTTGTTGAAATTAACTGAAATGCACCAACCCTATAGAAGCTCAGTAGTTTTACACAGAACATATTTTATGTTAATGTGCGGTTCTAGTTCTAGTACTAGATTATGATAAGGACATTGACAAAGAGCTATATGTATGGCACAGTCTCTAAGTTGCTAGTCTTTTTGAAAGGATAGGCCTGGATAATGTAACCTAAGCTCTAACCTCTAGCTCAGACGTATTAATAAAGTACGTGAACTCTTCAAGGCCATAAAAAAAGAAAGACTGCATACCTAGGCCACATCATGCGTAACCATAAATACTAGTTTCTCCAGTTAATTATCGCGGGCACAAGAGGTTTGGGACGGAGAAAAATGTCATAGCTGCGGAACATAAGATAATGAACGATCTACACAGCCAGAGATAGGGAAGCCATGAAAAATGTGGTTGCGAACATCTATTAATGGATAAGCAAAGAAAGAAGAAGAAGAAGAAGAATGTAACCTAAGGATTAGACGAGGACCACACATAATATATCTTGAAAGTCGCAGTGGAACAAGCCGATAGCCACCCCAAAAATCAAATCCTTTTTTTATCACCCTTGGGCAATTGAGAATACCAATCTAGTAAAATTTCACTAATAAGCTATTTGTTTTTGACTTAATTTGCTACGGTTAAAATACAAAACACTAATCCTATAATAGTAATTTTGGTTCTGTCAGTTCTGTTTAGCACTATGTTAGAATGCACTTGGCTGTAGTAACAATGTTCACTACACTAGTTCAAATGGTTTTGTTCTTTTCAGTCTTCTAACTAAGCCATCAATATCCAGGAGTTAGTGGGCCTCGATGTTGATGTGCTGATAGAGCCTCTCTTCATGTCTTAAGGTACATTTCCTGATGACGTTGTCGACATCATCCACTTCCAAGTCCTTATGTAGATTTTCATTGCTAATGTACCACGATGCGTCAACAATATCTCGTAGTACCTTGTTTTGGAATCTTGAGATTGAAATGCGATTTCCACCTGAGTTTAGCATCAAGTGTCATGCCAAGATTTTTAGCTGTATTTTCATAAGGAACTACTTGTTGATTTATAGATACTGGCTTGTACTCGATTCGTTTATTAGTGAAATCGATATGCACTGACTTTTTTTTCATTTAATTTAAGGCACCATATTGCTGTCAAACGTTGTATTTCTATTGTTGTCTACGATGGCTAAAATTGCAGTATCATCTGCAAATGTAACAGTAACAGCATTTTGATTGAATTTAGGCAGAATATTAGGAATATCTGATATTAGGAATCTATCGCTGGTATATAATAAGTAAAGAATTGGTCCCAAAAATCAAATGTAACACATAAAAACTATATATTTTTAAGAATATGAAGGAACCTGCTTAAAAACACTGAGTAAGATATGTATAATATTTGAGAAATGTAAGAACGCAAATACATCAAAATTCTTTTAAGCCATTATAAAACCATAGGCTGAACCATATATCAAAATTGCAAGGAACATGAAGAATATATCGTATCAAATGTTGTGTGCACAGCGAACGGGCTAGATATCCACTAGTCTATTTATATATCCGGCAAATTCAAAAAGCTGGATATATGGAGGTCAATCGTTTTATATGACTGACCACCGAAATAGACTTTTTGTAGTTTTAAAATTGTATTTACGTTGATTACTTTCAATTGTGTCCAGAGAGATCCCTTAAAATATCTGTATTTATTTTATCAAAAAATATGAAATCGACTTTGTTTAAGTAATATGTAAATGAAAAATGACTTAATCACCATTAAATCTTGGTGCGATTCGAACTTCCTGAGTCTCAACATTTCTAAAACTAAAGCTTTGTCGTATAAAAACTCGCTGCAGCCTTTTATACTTAACAACACCACCATTGACGTCGTAAAATCTGTAAAATTCTTAGGGCTTGTTGTAGACAATTCTCTGAAATGGGACATGTATATCGACGTTTTGTCGAAAAAATTAAGCTCTGCTCGTTTTGCATTAAGATCTGTTTCTAATGAGCTTAACTTGTCAGTGGCTAGAACTGTTTATTATGCACTTTTTGAGTCGCACCTCAGGTATGCCCTTCCATTCTGGGGTACGTGTTGTGCGACTCAATTTGACCGCATTTTCAAGCTCCAGAAGAGAGCTGTTCGATATTCACTGAGACTAAACAGCAGAACTCATTGCCAGGACTTTTTAAAAAAATTAAAAATATTAACTCTTCCTTTCTTATTTATATTTGAATCCGTTCGCCTAATACGTAAGCATGTATCAGCTTCTCAAGAAAGGCCATCTCACACTTATCCACTCAGGAACGCGGAGCAAGATCTTTATCTACTTACCCCACGCTCAGAGTTAGTTAAAAGTTCAATATTATACTACTTGAAAAAAATGCAAAATCACCTGCCATTTGAAATCAAATCCATAACATAATTTTCTGCATTTCGCAAAATATTGTAATCTTATTTACTAGACAAAACTTTCTACACCGTAAATGACTCATATTTTGATAATTGAATTTGATCTTGTAAACTCTGGACTAATGTTTGCTATTACTATATACTACATCGAAATAAATTTATCTAGAGGTCATTGATATTTACTATAAACCAACTAAATATTTTTGAATATTATTTTTATTTTTTTATTCTTTGACATTGTAAACATTTATAAAGGTTTATTTTAAACCATAAGACTGACAATGTTATTTGTATAATGTTTTGTATTATTTTTTGTTTGTTTGTTTGTTTACTTTACCTTTGTCTACAAATTGTAAAATTTTTTAACAATAAATGCATTTATTTATAAATACAATCACTGGTCTTTTTGAGATCTTTTACAGAAAAATACACACAGCAGATTAAAGTTATATTTACAAGGAAACAGATTAAGTTACATTAATTATTAAAAAATTAGATTAAGTAAGTTCAAAGCATGTTGCATATATAATTATATAGTAGTAGTGGTAAAACCTTGGCTGTTTGCAAGGGTTTCGTACCTTTGTACGTTGCAAACTACATCTAATTAAAAAGGATTTGTTTAGCTTTAACACACAACATATCTCTGTTTTCTCTGTTTCATTTTTAATAAATCTTTTAGTCTAACTTTGACATAAAATATATTCCTGTAGTTGAGAGATTTTGGTTTACTAACTTATGATTCACACTGTTACTTTGACTTATTATTATGCCATGTTAAAATGTCATTATTCTATGGATATATATTGATAAATGAGGTCAGAATTATAAGAAAATGCATTTTCTACAAAAACGATGTGATAGGTAGAAAATGGTATAATACTATTTGATAGACAATTAAATTATACATCTGATTTTTGTAAAATATACAGGGTGTTCTATTTACATTAAACAAGTTATGGCCGTTTAAAGTTGGTTATTATTTAAAATAAATTTTTAGACACTCTGTATAAGGCAGAAATTTTTTTATTATTGCAACACAAAATTTCTTCTTCTTCTTCTTCTTCTTAGGCCGCCGTCTCCCTTCGGAGGTTAGCGATCCAACTGGCTATGATGGTGCGTGAAACCACACTTCTGAAAATTTCGATCAATGTTCTTCCGAACCAACCACGCAGATCCTTAAGCCAGGAGTTTTGCCTTCTTCCCACTGATCTCCTGCCCTCAATTTTGCCCTCGATGACCAGCCTGAGCACCTCGTATCGATCACCCTTCGTGATGTGACCGACGTACTGTAATTTCCTTTCCTTCACTGTTGATAGGAGCTCTTTATCTTTGCCCATACGCCTGAGTACCTCCTCATTTGCCACTCTATCCATCCACGATATACGCAGCATACAACGATCTCAAAAGCGTTATTGCGGTTTTCCAATGTCTGATTGAGTGTCTAACTCTCAGAGCCGTAGAGAAATACTGGAAAGATGTAACAACACAGCATACGTATACGCAGTTCGAGGCTTAGATCTCGGCTGGAGAAGAAGGTTCTCATGGAAGCAAAAGTACGTCTGGCCTGTTCGATCTTCGCTAAAATTTCAGTTTTGGGGTCGCAAGCGTCGTTCAGTAGGGCTCCTAGATACTTTATGGACGATACTTGTTCTACTACTTTGTTGTTAATTCTTAGGGCAGTATTTCCCGGTGTTTTGGAAAATACAACAAGTTTAGTTTTGTTAACATTGATGTGTAATCCGTACTGCATGCTATGTTCAACGGTGCAGTCCATCATGTTCTGAAGGTGTAGAATGTTGCCAGCCAGTACGACCGTATCATCTGCGAAGCGAATATTGTTGATCAGGGTACCATTGATTTTGATACCATCCTCAACGCTCTCTAGTACCTCACGGAATACCGCCTCGGAGTAGATGTTGAAAAGGAGTGGGGATAATACACACCCCTTCCTAATTGCTACTTCATCAGATGTTCTGCCATCCGCCCTGATCTCTGCAGTCTGGTTCCAGTATAACTGGGTGATAATACGCAGGTCCCCCTCATCCACACCGGTGGTTCTAAGAATCTCAGCAAGTTTTTGGTGCGACACACAGTCAAAGGCCTTTCTATAATCTATAAAGCAGTCATATATATCGACGTTCATATCCCTGCATCGCTGTGTAATAACGTTCAGAGTAAAAAGTGCCTCGCGCGTGCCAACTCCTAAGTGCCTCGCGCGTGCCCTTCCTAAATCCAAACTGTGTATCCCCAACCTGTTCTTCACATCTGTTGTATATACGTGTATAAATTATGCGGAGGAATACTTTGAGGACATGCGACATCAGACAGATTAACTGGTGATCATCATATTGAGAAGCGTTTTTACACAAAATTTAGTAAATTGAAAAACTTCAGTACAATATTTGGTTTTATACACTTAAATAGCCTCGCCTAGAGAAATAAAGCATGAGAATTGTTAATGTTTTTCACTAAAACGTAAATATTTCACAAAAATAAAGTGCGGTAAACCTTAATTAAATTCACCTTTATTTTAATCGTAGAAACTAAAAATGTAATAATATATAGGGTTTTCAATGTAAAAAAATGGAACTTTGATATTTTTTTATTTGTTTAGAACACTCTGTACCTTTAAAAAATAATTTTAAATTATAGCTTTAGTAGTCCTCCAATGATTTCATTACTCGCAATTTCTAAAAATCTAATCGTGTGGCTACAATACTCCGTGTCGAGTAAGGTGAATAACTCTGTATAATCTTCTGTTAATTCTAGAATAATTTCAAGTCAAATAAGGCTAATTGACAGTAATTTCTTTCAATGATTATTGTCTGTAGACCCGTGTCTTTTAATTAAAATTTCTAAATTAAAACGAAATCTAATATAATTTTTACGCTATACCATTTTCTCGCAAGATATTAATAAATGTGTCTCATGTACTATTACATTATGTATAAATAATTTTTTAATTGTAATAAAAACGACAAATTACAGGGTACTTCTTATATATTATAAAATGAAAAATTTATATTTTTATAAATTATGAATTTTAGCTAGTATTTTTGTAGTTCTAATGAATCTTCTGTTTGATTACCTATTACTGAGACATTTGCTCTTAATTTCAATTAAGTCGCTAATCACTATTAGGTAATATATTATAAACCTATATGAATTATTCTGTTACAGTAACATATGGGAATTAATTGTCTAACTTTGCTTATGGGAGGACTAGCATACAAATAAGCATCAATTCATAATTTGCATTGATTCATCAGTGTTAATTTACAAATATGTGGTTGAGTTTAAGATGAGTTTAAGTAAACTTAAAGTATCAAAAGTTTCTGTATAAATGTGTTTTTTTTCAACTTTTTGATAATATCTAAACATTGTAGTGCGGCAGAAGCGACACTTAAACTACGGTCAGTGTTGTGGAAATGAGATTAAATCTGAGGGGTTAACTTAAAATACTTTACTTTTTACTTTTGCTTCCGATACACTACAATATTAGATGCGGTCCCAGCCATGAACTATATGCCCTACAAAAATATTTATTATACAAAAATTGTCGTGAATTGTTGTACTCTACGACTCTTCATTTAAATGTGCCGTGTATTTTTTATTAGAAACTAGTTTTTAACCGCGACTTCGGTCACATAAAATTCGGATTTATTCTACATGCAGTATCTTCTGATACGTGTAACTTCTAACCACAAAAAAACTGCCAGTACCTACCTATTATATTACTATTGTGAGTTATATGTATCGCTCACAATAGAACGGAATGGAGAAGAATTGTAAAGTCAGTTAACAGCGACAACCAAAAATTAAAGAGGCAACAAAGCAATGAGATTTTTGAATGTCTGGAGTGCGGTAGACAGATAATATCACGTATCGGGCTTTTCAGCCTTGCGTGACCATCTTCTGATCTGAGTAATGGCGGTATGTATTATATTACATAGGCACAGTGCGTTTTTAACAAATAGCTAGTGCCTTGAAAACTCGCAAAGCATCAATGATGTCGCGCACGCCAATATAGCTCGCAAATGACATATTAATATAAAGTGTAATATGCATTAGAGCACCTAGTCTTGTGGCAGAGTTTAACCGATACGTGTGTTAATTTACTACTCTCCTGATATTTTGGACAATTCACACAATATCTTTGCAAATTATAGCCAATGTGTTATTCTGATGTATAATCTATATTACAGTAAAGTTTCAATAAAATTCATTCAGTAGTTTTTGCGTGAAAGAGTAACAAACATCCATACACCTAAATAAACTTTAAAAAATAAATCCATTCAACAAACAAATTTTAACGTTTATTATATTAGTAAGGATAATCTAGAAGTTGAAAAAATACGTTTATGTTATAATTTTTGTTGTTAAAGGCAATCAGTAATATTTTTCACAAAATTACTTACACAAAAGTTGTAGAGAATTTAATTCTCTAGAGATTTGTTACTAACATTTTTGTCAAAAAATACTAAGAGGGAGCGCAATTTTTAAAAAACTTAACATCCAAAATGACGGACACTTCTTACATGAAATATATAGACAAGACTGTGACTTTGTCATCTTATTTTTTTAGTGTTGTCCATTACTTCTATCTGGAACCTAGGGCTTCAGTAAATATTCTCCAGCGGGTTCGGTTGTTTGAAATCGATTGACCATCTCGCTACACTGAACCAAAAGTCGACATAAATATAATGAAAAAGTTCATTAATATAATTAATTAAATCATTAATTTTGAGCCGATGAACGATTTCATTGGCACAATGAAAAGTAATTCATTAACTCTATGAACTTTAAGTTCATTAAATCAATGAACAGTGTTCATTAATTTGAAGAACACATTCATTGGTACTATGAACAGATTTCATTATTATAATGTACCTAAATCCTTATATTAATGAACCGTATAATTAATACAATGAAATAATTTCATTGTATTAATGAAGCGTATCATTAATACAATGAAATTTATTTCATTGTATTAATGAACCGTTATCATTAATACAATGAAATAATTTCATAACCTATTTAGTTATACATTTAAAAGTCGACACTACTAGTAACTCTTGTTACACCGTATAATCGATGATGAAGATCGCTCTCATTGATATGAAATGTCATTGATAGTCATTTCCCAGCCAACTACCCGAAATAATTCTACTATGAATAGATTTCCATTTGAACAAGACCTTAGCTACAAAGGTAACAAAACTACTAATAGTGCCGACTTACTTACAAGCACAGTAAATTTTTCCATTAGGGATTATTAATAAAAAACAAGTGCAATAAACTAATAATAATTTATTAAACTCGATATAGCATATACAAATTAAAAATAAAAAAATCGAATCGACGAAGAGAATAGTAATGTTATTATTAACTGGGTAAATTATAATAAGAAAATTAATTTACCAGTCGATATTCTGAGGGATTTCGATAAAAAGACCATTTCTTCATTACATTAGCTGTATCCTTAGACTTGATAACGTCTAGACGAATTTGCAACAGGCTTTCCCAGTCGCATCAAGTGGGTCCGATGTTAAATTGTCGAATTTGAGGGCTTGAAGGTCTCAACATTTTCTTCCGGTTCTAAAAGACGTATATCAAAATAATTAAAATGCCAAATATTAAAAGAACATTCGAATTTACCATAATCAGTTCCATGCCTCGACTTGTTATTATGTTTTTCTTCTTTTTGTTTTTTATCTTCTGAAAGCAGATATTTGGAAACCGCTGTTTTAATGAATACCCACACTAGAGATCTCACACAGCGGAATTTGATTTGACAACACAACAAATTAACTACAATACGATAGGACTTTTATTTAAAATATTTAAAATATTGAAGAGAACACTTACCGCTCTAATGAACCTAAAGCCTCACTGAATAACTCAACCACACAGACGTTATTAAAGTGCCAAAGTAACCGATCAACATGGCGGACATTTAAGCCCTAATATTTTATTCATGATATTAATAACCGCGTACATTAAAATAATGTAGTGTGTTCTTTGTATTAATAACATTGTTCATTGTCACAATGTACAACTCATTAATCAATGATTTAGTACATTAATATAATGAATATGTGTTTATTAAAGTTTCAGCACTAAAATAAAGTACATAAAGTATATAATGAACGCGTTCATTGTCCTAATGAACGCGTTCATTATATTAATGAAAATCTTACATTAATTTAATAACCAGATTTTCATTATATTGATGAAATTAGATTCATAGTATTAATAAATCGGACATCGATCTATGATTAACAAATCATTATATTAATGAAAAAAATCATTGTCCCAATGAAACAACAGTTAATAATCAATGTTCATTAATATTATGAACAATATTTTTTTCAGTGTATGCTCGGTTTACTATTTCGACCTCCTTTTTAATTATTCTGGTCAAACACTGTCAGAAGGGAAGATTTATGGAGCTTAACCAACCAGAACACCCTTTATATTATTTTTTGAATAGATGGAGAATTAAAGAATGAACATTTTTTGTATTCAGAGTATTTCAAAATCTTTAACGGTTTCGCAGATATTCGCGGTTTTATATTTCATATGCCATTTTCCACAGTAAATTTTTATCAAAACCAACCAATGATTTTTCTTCCATATTTTACCATTAAATGTGCCATATGAAATAATACTGCGTGTATATATTTTAACTCTCCATATAATAAAAAAATAATATACAGGGTGTTCTATTTAAAAAAAAACAAAGAAAAATATTTTATATTTTAGAAAGTTTGGCGTAGAATATTGATCATCCTGTATGATTTACGATTACCATATATATAGCAAAGTAAGAACAGACCATCTAAAGTAAATACCTAATATAGTTTTGATTTCAGAACAGTTCTTGCATTTTTAATAATTTTTTAAGAAGGGTTGAAAAAAATATATTTTTGAATTCTTTTTTAATATCTCTGAAACGATGGAGATATATTTACTCATATCTTAGGATTATGTAAAGTGATCAGCAAGGAAGCCAAAAATGCAATAATATACAGGGTGTTCCATTTAAAAAAATATCCAGATCCACTCACACTTTTTTGAGCCACCCTATAGAAGTTAAAATATTTTCCTGAAATACATACTGGTATATACTTTATGTTTGCACTTTTTTTTTTGCACACAAAATTTCCAAATTTTTTATTCTAGGAGCTACAGATGCCCGACGCACTATTGCCGGACCCTGTAGAGTTCTAATCAGTGCCGATATGATATTACGACAATAGTCGCCAAAACCATCTCGAGATATATCTTATAAAATAAGATCATAAAGTAATGATAGTTGAAAAAATTGCAAATTGTTGGTAGCGAGTTCAATTCCCTCTTAAAAATTAAATCAAGGCATGTGTTGACATGAGTCAAAAAGACGTGGTTCAACAGGAGACATGGTTCTGATTGAAAAATAATGTTTTAGAAAAAGTAACTCACGAAATTATTGCACAGGGTGATTAGTATAATAAGCCAAATAGTAAAGTTTATAACAAACTGAGTTATGAACTAAAGCTGATATATTTATATACAGATTGCTAGAAAAATCATGAAAATAGAACTAAACACTTTAAACTAGTCGAAAAAATTCTTCGTTGCGTTTTTTTTGCGTCTGAGTGTAATAGCAATAAATTACATTATTACAACACTACTTATGCAAAAGTTGTAGAAATTTCAATCTCCTGTAACTTTTTTTATAACCTTTTTTATCCAAATATCCAAGAAGACGCGCTAATCGCGACACTGTGATTGTCATTGATTTTGTCATATAATTGTTAAATAGACACTAACTGCGTTAAAACTTTCGATTCTTTATATTTTTTGATTCATTCGTCAAATTTCAACTAAAGTGATTGTGCTAATAGCTAAACGGTTTAAATGCAAAGGACTCACTTGCGCTGAAAATGCATACGTTTCATTTATTCACCACGATGTCCGACTTAACTGAACCAACGTGCGATTGAATTAACGAGTAATTTAATTGTGGAGAATTTTATCCGCGTTTTTAAAACTAATCTTGCTAAGTGGAAACCTCTTACGGTTGCCATCCTCTTGCATATAGTATGAAAAGTGGTGTAAAATTTTAACGACATATAAGAATATATCTGGAAAGGATGTTAAGAGATTAGTTATAAGGAATTTCTAAATGAAATTTCCAATGATTGGGTATTATGATCAATACAAGCATGAGTACAGTATAATTATAATAAACAATATGGATTATAAATTTTAGGGCTCTAATTTGTATATAAATGTATCTGTAAAAATAACTTAGTGTTCGTTTTAGACATAGAAAATTTAGACAATTAAAATTTTATTCTTGTGTTAATATTGCCAAGAGTTCAATTTGGGCAGACTTGGGTTTATATCAATTTGGGCAAAAATTATGTAAATATAGTTTCAGTAAACTAATTTGATATAGGCCCAAGGGATCAGTTGTCAAGTTGTCAGGATCAGAAACAGCGCTGTCAAGTTCTTACATTTGTACCAGCTCTGTTAAAATTTTGCTAAAATTTATTTATCCTTTCACCTCTTAATTAATCTATTACCTTTTTCAAAAGATACAAATTTTTAAAATAAAACTTTCGTAATGATATAAAGTGTACAATAAAATGCATGGAACTGATACAGAACGGAAGCTTACGTATAGGGTCAATACCATAAAAAATACGGAACGGATATAGAATGGATATGGAATGGAAACGGAAGGTATAGTGAGAATCAACCTTAATGTGTAATTGAAACCACTAATTTATTCCACTAATTGCGAGGTTCGGAATGAAGCTTAAACGTGAGCAACCTAAGCTGTCAACTGAGGAAGATGGCGAAGTAAAACTTGATTTTGTGTATAATTTTTTTTTCGCGAATTTTTCTAATATTTTAATAATTATTCTGTTATTCGGAGCACGGATGACTCCTACAAATTAGAGATCATTAAAATCGATTCAACCTAAGTGTTCTATGTGTTTCTTAGTGTAAATGGTATAACTAACCTGACATTGTTTTATTAATTTAGATAGAACGATTTTTCTAAATTATGACATGTTTTATTTAATATATAAGAAAAATTATAAATTATATAGCTATCCTGTTTCTATTCAAATATCTCTTTCATTATTTAGATATTTTTGTATTTTTAATAAGGTGCCCGGTGGCGTAGAGGTACAGGCTCTCGTCTACCAATCTCAAGGTGTGGGTTCGATTCCCACACCCGGCATTTCATCAGCCGACTATTGTTATTAAAATAAAAATAGTTTGGGTACCTAGGTCGGACTCAGCCTTAAATGAGTACTTGGGATTCACAATCCTGAGGTAATAATAGGCGGTTGAAGCGTAGTGCTAGCCACATTACCTTCCTTGTATGCCGAACGGCTCTAGTATAGCAAGCTGTACCTTGCTACTCCCAAGGCGTTAAACGCTATATACGGGAGCTATTATTATTATTTATTGTATTTTTAATATCTATACAGGGTGTCCCAGAAATAAGTGCAAGTATTTTAAGGGCTCGATAAAAGAAACATATTTTCTCTTTATCGTTTTTTAAATAAGTCCAAAATAACAGAGTTATTTTACTTTGAAAATTTCCAAAAAATTTGTTCCAAAATTTTTAGCTAAAATTTTGGTAACCACTGGATCTTTTCTGGACTTTCTTTCTTGTAAATTTAATCTAATACCTATGTTGCCATATTATCAAGAAATTATGTTTTTTAACTAAAAATTAAAAAATATAAAAAAAAAATTAAAAAAATTTGAATTTAAAAAAAAATTATTGCGAAAGAAACCTCATAGGCGTGTTTTTTGGGTTGAACTATACTATCAGTTAAAATACTTGCACTTATTTCTGGGACACCCTGTATATAAACAGTATATTAACGGAGTACTTGTTCAATTTCTATCCAAAAAGCATAATATATAAAATACTAAAAATATTTTCTTCGAATCTATTTTATTGTCATCCATCACTTTGTAGCGGGCGCATTTTTCAAGCCGAAGGGCATTTCAGTATGTTTATACTGTCCATTTTCAATATTGAACGCATTTCTTTAGATTCAATTTAGATGCATATCAATTTAGTAAAAGTCGGAGTCAAGGTATATTTTTAAAGTAAGTAATTGTTGTTTGTACATTCCCTGCTTGGCAATATCTAGATATCCTAATACATCAGAAATATTTAGTCAAAACATCGACATTGTTAATTTCTTTACTACTGATTTATACATTCAATTTGTCTGACTCTTAAAGTACTTTTAGTTATTAACTGAACATAAATATTAGTCGCTTTATGACTACGACATATCGATTTTGTTGCCATTCGATATAATACTTATATAGATATATAGTAACTGTAACGTAAGGTTCTGAAGACTGGTCAATAAAACAACTACTGCAGGAAATATTATATTTTTTATTTTCCACGCTGATGGTTGTAAATGTGGTTTAGGAAAAGCTCTACAAAGTTCTAAAATAAATTATAATTAACAGGTAACCGGAGTTAAGGATTGTAAATCAATTTCTTACCTAACACCAGGTTTATACCCCAAAATAATAAGAATATAATATATTTGGTAATAAGTCGAAAACCAAAGGCTGTTAACACTTGTAGCGGTATAAATAAAATGGCGATCACCCGGATTCCATTATTGCAAAAAAGCGAAATTTATAAATTGAACTACCAGGGCCATCTATATATTAGTTTATAAGAAACCTAATGTTAAGATCCAGAAACCAGTTTTACTATTATATTAAATTAATGTATTATATTTAATATTTTCCACATATTTTATTAATTATGCTATATAACTAACCTAACCGGTACAAAAAATGAGCACCTTAAAATTTTGCTGTCTTTTAAAGTTTAATATATTTTGTTCTAGTCGACGGATTTTGATGATTTTTTCACCAAAATGTAGCTAAATTATTTCACTATTTGGTATCTTTTTCTAAATTAAAAATGAAAGTTTCCATCTGTCAATTATACGAGGGAAAAGAAAATGTTGATATTTTGGTGAAAGTTTGAAACACCCTGTGGAATTTGTTAAGACAGTAAGGAATCTGAAAATAATTTTGTCATCTAGGTATATTCTTCCTCAATATTTTGTTTTTTGGTTTATCTCAATAGCTTTCCATTTGTTGGAGATATTTGCTTTTGAAGAACACTAACTTAAGCAAAGATATGGCTTTAATGTAAAAATTACGAAAAAATGTTTGTACCTTCTTCAAAAGCGAATATCTCCAAAAAAAGCTATTGAGATGAACCAAAAAATAAACTATCGATAAAAGATGCACCTACATGATTTAAATAATTTTCAAGTTCCTTGCTCTTTTAACATATTCTACAGGGTGTTTCAAACTTTCACCAAAATAACAAAATTTTGTGTTCCTTCGCATAATTGACAGATGGGAAATTTCATTTATAATTTAGAAAGAGATACTAAAAAGTCAAACGATTTAGCTACATATTGCTAAAAAATCATCAAAATGGGCCCGAATAGGTATAGAACAACAGTATATTAAATAACGAGTTTCGAAAACGACGTTTTGTACACGAGTTCAACAGTTTGTTGGCTCGAGCCGCAGGCAAGAGCCACAAGTCTATTTTTTCTACGACTACAAATTAGCAGCAGACTCACTCAGTATTTGCCAGTTTTGTGAAATAATTTGCGATGTAATAACGATGAGATGACAGTTTTCTGACGGCTGCGTTGTGTTTGGCGTTTCAGCTAAACATTGGAGGTTAAAAATGTTAAAATTGGCACATGTCGTGCGCTAAATCTATAACATACAACAGTTTGCAAAACGCCAATTTCAGATCTAGTTTTCCGTGTGTCAAACTGCATTCTCTAGGCTAGTCGTAGAAAAAATACATAAAACCATAAAATACAACATAGTTATTAATGATACAAGTTCGATACGAACATCATAATGAAACGCGTGTAACGTTAAGTTACACAAGTTTCATTAAAAAGTTTGTATCGAACGTGTATCATTCAAAATTTAATCTACGACGCGATACGAGGGACGATCCAAAGAGATTTGATTTAATTTAAAATATCAGAGATATCCTCATAAAAATTAAAATTCAAAATTATCAAGGTATCAAGAATAGTAGTAACGAGAATGTTCTCCTGGCATATTTTGAACCTCTTTCAAAACATAGGAAGGCTTCATCACTTTGGGTATATTATTCCATACTACGTTCAGTTTATCAGTGAAGAAAAATACAGATATTAGTAAGTACATCCATTTAATTCCATTTCTAAAAAGAAAATCGAAAGGATTTCGGTCAAAAAAATCGAGAATTTGAAGAAAAGAAGACATAACTCGTTTTTTGTTGGAAGCCGATGATAAAACTTATTTCCTGACAAAAGTTTCATTGATAGTGGGACTTGCGGGAGCCTGCCGGCGTATCCAGTTGACAAATCTGCAGCTGCAAAATGTTAAAGATGAAGGACAATGCATTCATGTCATTATTCCATTTACGAAAACAAAGATATCACGAGATTTTTGATAACGAAAGGGAATGTTGAAGGAATAAATATGGTGGAAATGGTTCGAAGATATATAGCTATGCGGCCAAGCAACACAGAGCATACTCGATTTTTTGTGGGGTACAAAAATGGAAAATGTATTAAGCAACCCGTTGGCATTAATACTTTAGGGAAAATGCCGTCTTCCAAATCCACAACAATACACTGGACATTGTTTCCGTAGATCGTCTGCGTCGTTGCTTGCAGATTCAGGATTGGATTTATTAACTGTTAAAAGACATCGTGGTTGGCGTTCTAACACAGTGGCAGAGAGCTATATAGAAAATTCCAAAGAAAATAAGAAAATAAGAAAAAAGTGTCATGTAATATTTTGGGTAACATTTCTGGCAATGATGGGTCTTCAACAAGTTCAAGCACTCAGGAAATACATTTACTTTCTAAAAATTCAACTCACCTGTCATTGTCTGGAATTAATTTAACCAATTCTACTGATATTATGCCCTAAGTATTTTTTTTTAAATACTTAGGGCATGAGATCGGTATTAGAAGGGATAATCAGACCCACGAAATTCTACGAAGAATAGGTTTGTCGTGGGCGGCATTTGGCAAACTAAGGTATATACTGAGATCTGATATTCCCATATGTTTAAGAAGAAAGATCTTTAACCAGTGTGTCTTGCCTGTCCTCACGTATGGAGCTGAAACGCTTACTTTGACAAAAAAGAACATACATAGAATACAGGTCATGCAACGGAAAATGGAAAGGTCCATGTTGGGAGTTACACTCAGAGATAAAATACCCAATCATACAATACGAAATCGAACAGGAGTAAGAGATGCGGTGATATCTGTCTTACATCTTAAATGGAATTGGGCAGGACATAGGATGACAGATGGACGGTGGACAAAGAGACTTGTGGAATGGAGACCGAGACACGAGGCCTATAGAAGCAGAGGACGACCTCCTAGTCGATGGACAGATGACATTAAGAGGGTGGCTGGAAACTGGATTCAAGTGGCACAAAATAGAAGGAAATGGCTAGAGTTAAGGGAGGCTTTTGTTCAGCAGTGGACGGTATAAGCTAAATGATGATGATGATGACTGATATTATAATTAATGTTTACAATAAATAAACGTATTTAGGTAGCTTTTTTTGCTTGTTTCTTATTTTACAATTTGCGTGTTATTATGAATTCATAATAGTGCACTAGTGCTATTATGAAAGCCATAATGACATCCAAATGACAATGTTAAATGTGTCATAATGACATTGTCGTAGATGAAAATTTTAAGGTGCCCGTTTTTCGTGCCGGTGAGTGTATTTATATTAACATATTATACAAAGCTTAATATAATAAAACTTTATTTAATTTTTCGTTAATTACATCACGTCAGTTACAGTAACGCACATGAGGTTATAATTAGAGTCAATTAGAAAGAAAGAAGAAATATATTAAGAAAAACGAATCAATTACAAGCTTTAAACGAAGGCGCAGATAAAGTAATTATTTAACTATCAATCAGACACGTGCGTAATATTAGCTAAAGAATATATTTTTTTTATTTCAAGTCTGTAGAAGGATTAAAAAAACGGCGTCAGAGCCGGCTGAGGAATGACAATCGATGATAATTTTAGCGAGGTCGATTTCTAGAGGTCATTTACGAAAAATCGACATATAATTTGTCAAAAGTTAATACTATTTACAGAAAAATTAAAAGGGGATAAAATGTTTCCAGGTACGAATTTTAAATTATACCATCTACCGGGTGCGTCTTTTTTATTTTTTTCATATAAAAAATCGCGATTTGGTATGTTAGTATAGACATAAATTAGGTCACTTCCTGTTTCACTGGAAATGACTACAATTTTTGATTATTAAATGACACCCAGGTATTTTGTTACTTTGGTTGTATTCCGTTGCAAAACCAGGCGAACCAGACCGGTAAACTACGGTAAAGAGCGGTTCCTGAAAAACATACTGGAAATGTCAAATGTTGACGTTTTCTAAATTGCAATACATTTATTATAAAATTTATCTTTTATGCATTTTTAATGTACCTATTCTCTGCTTCTACGTTTGCTTCTTCTTTTCAATGGAGTTTAATATTGAAAAGTATTTTATTAATAAACTGTTAATCTCGTTAGACAGCTCAAGTGATGATTTCACTCCAATATTGAAACAGGTTAATAATAAATAAACAAATCTAATCAATATGTATATTTTTAAAGCTTACAAAACATTGTCGATTACTTCTTTAAATGCTCCTGACTTGAACAATGGCTGCATGATAAGCTTAAATGGTCCTGAAAAGTCATTCTATTTAGTTAATGAAATTAATTTACCTTTTTAATGCCTACTTCCATTACTTTTGGATGTAAATACAAAATATTATTACAAATTTTAGAAATTAAATGAGAATTTCACTGGAACTTCCAATATTTGCTTGATTTCTGTCACATAAATGATATTGATTGACAAACCAAACCAGAAAAACGAGCCTTCTCGCGCTGGTTAGTTTGGTGACAGTTATAACCGAATTTTTCAGGAACTGTGTTCCGTAATAAGAAAACTTTCAGGAAACCGATAGAAATGGAACATAAAACCATAACCAAGGTAAGCAACGGAATACAACCTTTATTGGATAGAAAATGACACTCTGAATAGAATGATATATCATATGTCACCTTTTGATGTTTTCGAATAAGGTTTTTTTTGAAATTGCAACATGCGGTTCATAACGACAATTTGACTCGAAATACCAACTGTGTGGAACCAAATTATTCATAAAAATATACTTTTTCCAAATGTGCTAATGAGTCACCCTAGTTCCATTTGAAAAAATTGAGATATGATTAAAAATACGATTTGGGCATCTTTTAACTGGCTAGGACAAGACACTAAAAGCATTAGACTATCAAATATATTTTTCCAAGGCTCCTTTATTAAAAATTAGTGCTTTAAAAAAAAGCCTACTAAACATGGCTGTTTGATTATGGTGAGAACCAGAGTGAGTTAACAGAGTGAACACTCTGAATAAGAGACAATCTTAAATCTTTTTGTTCGTTTATTTTAAATTCAATTTTTTTTTAATTAATTCTAAATTGAAATATGATAATGTGTAAATTTCTTCTAAAATCTATTTTAAGCCGTATAACAAAACGCAACGGAAAATTTTTTGGTGACACTTTAAATTAAAGTGTTTTATTTTTGTTATTTTTAGCTCTATTTTGATGATTTTTTTAGCAAGCTGTATACAGGGTGTTTCAAAACAAATGCGAAAAACTTCAGGGGGTGATTCCTTGTTCAAAATAAAGGGTAGTTTGCTTCATAAACGTTGGGTCAAAAGTCAATCATTAGGGAGATATCGCGGTACAAAGATGGCGGAAAAATAATGTTTTTATTTTTTATCTTGAAAACGAAAAGAGATAGACTAACAAAATTTTATGGAAGCATTACTGTTGTGAAAACACACTTTCTGGTAATTTTTTCACTTCTTTAAAATGAGTGGAAGGGGTTGAAATAAACTACCCCTATCATTCTTGTTAACGAAATTTAAAGAAAAATCTTATCAAACACATGCAAAAACGTTAATTTGGATAGTTTAGTTTGTTTAGAAACTTTTTTATCTCTTGTATTTTTTTGATAAAACTCACCGATTTGAAATTAAAAAATAAAATGTAAAGCATTACATGTCAGGACAAAAAACATTTTCTGATAAAGAATCTAGTGGGCTGCTGTAATTTTTTTAGGAAAAAATCTAGTCGGCCGCTGTTACTTTTTAGGATGTTCCTAATATTATTTTATTTGACATTACTCTACTGCAATACGTTATTTTCTAGATGATTATTATTATCGTTATTATTACTAGATTCTTAATCTAAAAATGTTTTTTGTCCTGACATGTAATGCTTTACATTTTATTTTTTAATTTCAAATCGGTGAGTTTTATCAAAAAAATACAAGAGATAAAAAAGTTTCTAAACAAACTAAACTATCCAAATTAACGTTTTTGCATGTGTTTGATAAGATTTTTCTTTAAATTTCGTTAACAAGAATGATAGGGGTAGTTTATTTCAACCCCTTCCACTCATTTTAAAAAAGTAAAAAAATTACCTGAAAGTGTGTTTTCATAACAGTAATGCTTCCATAAAATTTCATTAGTCTTTCTCTTTTCGTTTTCAAGATAAAAAATAAAAACATTATTTTTCCGCCATCTTTGTACCGCGATATCTCCCTAATGGTTGACTTTTGACCCAACGTTTATAAAGCAAACTACCCTTTATTTTGAACAAGGAATCACTCCCTAAAGTTTTTCGCATTTGTTTTGAAACACCCTGTATAATTATATCAACTTTAATTCGTAAACTCAGTTATTTATAAACTTTAGAATCTGGCATATTTAGACAGGGTTAAACGAGAGGTTGTTTTTTTATCTTAACTTTTAAAGACCCTGTGCAATAATTTCGTATGCAAATTTTCCTAAAATATAATTTTACAGTCAGAACCATGTCTCCAGAGCATTTTGTTTTTTGGATCATGTCAATACATGCGTTGGTTAATTTTTAAGAGTGAAATAAAGAACATCCCTCGATTAACCCTGTATAATATGCCAAATACTAAAGTTTATGAAAAACTTAGTTTACGAATTAAATTTGATATAATTATATACAGTTTGCAAAAAAATTAATGAAAATAGGGCTAAAATAACAAAAATATAATACTTTAAATTTGACCGAAATTTTCTCCGTTGCGTTTTTTTTTTCATTTGAGTGTATTAATAAAATTTAGGACAAAAATTGTCACCTGAACATGTCGTTATGAATCGTAATCTGTGGCGCCTTCTGCTTTCCATCCTCTTACTTATAGTTCTAACTATCAAACATTCAATTACAAGTGCTAAAGTATCGGACTTGGATAAACGGCAATATCCTGAATTCGGAAGACTACATCTTGGTAATTGATCGGTTAGGATGGGTTTAATTGCATTTATTAGAGGGATCACGTTCCGTATCCAAAGTCCCCAAGTTGAGCTTTCGCTAATTTTGAGCTTTTGCTAAGACGCGCTGATATTGAGATATCTATTCATTGATAAACACTAATGTAGGAGTAATACTTTAATGACTTTTAATTTGGAGCTCTAATCTTAATAACACTTGCATTATTTTTTTCGTTTTCATATTTCTACAGAGTTATTCACCTCATTCGACATGGAGTATTGTAGCCACACGGTTAGATTTTTAGAAATATCTTGTTTAATTTAAAAGGAACACCCTGCATATTTTATGACAATCAGATGCACAATATAATTGTCTGTCAAATTGTATTATGCCTTTTTTTACCTGTCTTTACAAGTTTTCGTAAAACGTGCATTTTCTTATAATTTATTATTTTTTATAATTTCTTATAATATTGATATTTTAGACTATTTTTAAAGATGAAAATTAATTTCATCTTTAAACAATATCTGTTTATACAAACATTTGTATAAACAGATATTGTTAAAAATAATACAATTTTGTGAAATGTACAGGGTGGTCCGAACTGTATTCCTGAAACTTTGGCAGCATATATTCTGCAGATAAAAATAAGTAAAAAAGTTCGTACAAATGTATGTCCTAAAAGGCTTAGTTTCGGAGATACTAACTGGTTTGAAGAGTAATAACTTTTCGTCCGTACCTGTATAAAACTACTGAGTAAAAAAATATACATTTACGACGTTTTTTTACGTGAAAAAGGTCTCTTGGTAAAAATCGCTACGAGTAATGGTTTTCGAGATATTTGTAATCGAAATTATCAATACCTGTCATCATTGACATAAATTAAACATGTTGACTAAATAGTTATTAGACTGAAATCATAAATTTGAAATGTTTTTGTGTCAAAAGTTCTGCAAAAAATAATGATAAAACAGTTCAACAGAAACTGTTTTATCATTATTTTTTCCAGGAAGATTGATGATTAATTTAAAAAAATAAAAATTTCCCAAATTTGTTATTTCAGTAAAATAACTATCTACTCACCGCAACGTGTTTATTTTTCGTCAATAATGACATGTGTTGACTATTTCCATTCTAAATATCTTAAGAACGGTTGCTCGTAGCAATTTTTACAAAGAGATATTTTTTACGTAAAAAGTCACAGAGATGTATATTCTTTCGCTCGGTAGATTTATACAGGTATGGACAAAAAGTTATTACGCTTCAGAACAGTTAAAACACATGTAGATGGCGCCCTCTACTAGTAGGAGTCATATTGACATCAAAATTAAAGTTCTCATGTCAAAAAACTCCTAGAATCCAATTTTCATCCAAATATTGACTTTACTTCAGAAATTATTTGGAAAAAATCGAAATAAAAATGAAACTTGTAAACCCTGTATCTCTGAAACTAAGGATTTTAGGACATATATTTATACGAACTTTTTTACTTACTTTAATCTGCAGATTATGCTGCCGAAGTTTCCGGAATACAGTTCGGACCACCCTGTATATTAATATAAATATACGTTAAATTTTAAAAGTGAAGAGTCACTAACGAATAAAAAAAAATAGATTATAAGAATATAAAGAGATTTTACAAAAGTCATTAATAACTTTATTTATAAAATGCAAACCATACTACCCAAGTCGCAAATTTTATTTTATAAAGGCTGTATAAACAGCTATGTGATAATTTTTATAGGATACCTCAATTCATATAACGTGTTATATGACCGTAATATGATAGCTTTACAACAAAAAAAGGCCCATTTTTATACAACCGTTTAGTAGTATAGAAGTTCTATAAAAAGGGTATACAACTCTTATGCAACTATTTTACACAGCGTTATATGACTATTATAAAACTAGTTTTATTGTGTATTACGTGGTCACATCTAAGAAACAGAACAATAAAATCATTTGATCATTTAGCTAGGTACAAGAGTATTTTATTTTTTACCGAAGAATATTAGGAGCAAATTATATTTTAAGCGTGTCGTAAAATGAATCTAGAGGATGTGGATTGTTAAAAAGGAGACTTTACTCGACAATGAAAATGGCGGGTAGAGCCAGAAGGTACAAATATGTAATATAAAAAATCATTAATTGGGTTTGAAAAGTAGGGACAATTTTTGTTGCGCCGAAAATTTTACTGATAGATTATAGGTATGTATTTGGCAAAAAATTAAAGCGCTTTAATTTCGATTAAGGTTTACATATAAATTTAAACAATAAAATAAAATAAAATTTTCAAAAATTCTTGTTTTTAATTTAATTAAACACTTTATTACTGTGTGTGGGAATCTTATCACACAATAGTTCTAAAAATAACATTTTACAATTTATTTTGATGTTTTTAATTTTGCTTCATATAATGGCGGTCATAGGCCATACAAAATTTCTGCCTTAAACATGGCGAATTATAATGCAACCATTTTATTATAAATGAATCCCTTTAAATAAGTCTTTGTTGTAAAATAAAACGGTATAGGATAAATATCTATCATTACGCAGAATTTCCAGGCACTATAGAACTATTTTGGACATATTGAGATTTGTGACAAATAGATGTTGCCAAATCTCATTTGATTAGTATTTAAACTAACAAACATGATCAGATTTTCATGGATTCATGCACGCAATGCATTTCATGCGTGCCCGACGAGTGAGCGGCAAACTAAGGACTTGGAAAAACAACAATAAAACAATACAAACATTACTACAGTAAAACTTTTACATTAACGTGGCAACAATGTTTTGAAGAAGCCGGACAACCCGAGAGATTTTGGCTTTTGAGAACCCAGGGAATTCTCGGGATTATTTGCCGTAATTTCGAGGAGTTTTTTCTTACATGCTCTTTATAACTATCACTGCGTTTGTTAACTTTTTTCCAACTTTGTCCAGAATTCATAATAGCTGTGATAGATTATACTCGTACGTAGATATTACTTTTGCAACAACAATAACAAAATAAATAATTAGGTATACCATTTAATTTAAAATGAGGTTATATTATACAATACCAGTTTTATAATGCAGATATTACAGGGAATTTATATTTATATTAATCACAATTTTATCATATAAGGCTATATAACTGGTGTTGTATACAGAACCGTAGTTTAACGCAATAAAACATTCTATCATACAACGTAATACAACTTTAATAAGACAAGTTTAAGTAACTATTAGATGGTCTTGTGACTACTAGTTATATGAATATTATAGAACTCTTACATGGTGGGTATAAGAGTTTAATAAAATAATATGTTTGTTATCATATAGCATTGTCTTATTAAGTGTTATATCATACTAAAAGAAATTATCGTTTAATGCGTTATAGGATACGTTGTAAAAACCACTAGAAAATAGTTTAATATGACAACTTTTATTAAAAAGCAGAATGGTAGAAACCAAACGCTTAATAAAATCAAGCAGTCCCTAAGACAACGCTATTCGACTGTTATAGAATAATTCAATCCTTTTAGAATTTCTGTTTGCTACTTGGGTATAGTCGATGTAATCGGAAATTATTATTTCAGGGTATATCTTTTAACTATAGAGAAATTGCAAAATCGAATTACACCAAAGCAATTGATTTCATATTCTGCCAAACCTACATCCAGAGTTTTAGCCTAATGTAGTGTAAATTTATGTTGTTTGTGTTTTATTTTAGCACCGAATAGCGATGGACATTACGATCTTCTTTAGTGAAGCGAATCACACGATTAATTTTCTTATATTAAATTGACTCCAATGATTCATCAATTTGAATGAACAAAATACACATTACTGATCCATATTTATACTATTGCTATTTCCTATATTTCTACGGTGTTGAGTATCTAAACTCATAGTGTCTAATTTTATTAACCAATTTTTTTATTTTTTACATACTGACCATATTATCTAATACAAATTATTTCAGAATTATAATACTATTTGTTTGGTAGTTAAACATGTGCAAGTTGTAACTCCAGAAATTTTCTTCTTCTGAAATTCTGAAATGTGAATGGGTTCAATTCTCACGATTCATTTTTTCGACTACGTCTGTTACAATATGTATTTTTCTATATCTCTATAAAATTCTCCTACTAAATTTTAGTTGACCAACTTCAGAAACAATGGCATCACTGACAATTTTTTAACACACTCAAATCTAATATTTGTTTAAACAAATTTAAATATTACAATAATTATTAATTTTAGGTATATAACATTAAATAAAAAATAGGGTGTTGCATAAAAATATACCGGGTGCGTCTCAAAAGTGGCCCACCCCTATTACTTTTTATTTTTTTCATATAAAATAATGAGACTTGGTACGTTAGTACCTATATGATATAAATCAGGATTGATTGACGTATCCAATTATTTTTGGTCACTGCCTGTTTCACCGGAAATGACTACAACTTTTGATTTTTAAATAGCACCCGCGGTATTTTAAATTTCAATCTAGAGTGCCATGGCTATGTTAAAAACACTAATTCTTAATCAAGGAACCTTGGAAAAATAGATTGGATCGTCTAATGTTTTTAGTGTTTTTCCCGGTCATGCCAGTTAGAAAATGCCCAAATCGTATTTTTAATCATATCTCAATTTTTTCAAACGGAACGAAGGTGGCTCATTAGCATATTTGGAAAAAGCATTTTTTACGAATAATTTGATACCACACACTTGGTATTTCGAGTCAAATTTTCGTTACGAACCTTAAGTTATAATTTCAAATAAACCATATGCGAAAATGTCAAATGATATGTCATTCAATGTTATTTTCTGTCGAATAAAGTAAAAAAATACTGAGGGTGCCATTTAAAAATCAAAAGTTGTGGTAATTTCCGGTGAAACACGAAGTGACCGAAAGCAATTGAATACGTCAATTAATTCTAATATATGTCATATACTAACATACCAAATTTCGTTTTTTTAACTGAAAAAATAATACAAATATAGGGGTGAGCCGCTTTTGAGACGCATATTATATTCGCCACACTTTTTAGAAGTATACTCTATAATGCTTTTAAAATGTGTATCTTAACTTTCCCTATAACTTTTATATTTAATATTTTTTTGTAAACCTCGAAACAAATGAGATAATGGACTTTACTCTATCGTTGACTCACCCTGTACAGGGTGTCCCATTTTGGTTGAAATCATACGGTATCTCCGTTATTCGTGCAGATAGAAGGGTGCGGTTTGCACAAACCTGTGCCTCTTTTTTGTCAAACAAAAGATGCCGTAAACAAAATTTTTATAACCCTCTTCGTTTCTGAGCTACAGGATCTTTTTGAAAATTCTGCAATTTGGGACACCCACTGTATCTCTGTTTTTGTTAAAGGTATCGAGAAGGTGAAACTGTTTATTGTAGAACTTTTTACGTAGAATACAGTGGCGTAGTCTGTTATTCTACAAAAATAATATTTTTAAAGATATAAATTAAAGTTATGTTTTCTTAAATGGAACACCCTGTATATTTATAAATTATATGATCTGGCTTGTCATAAGCTTCTCAAAAATATATATATCACTCTATATTTATTTTCAATATTTAATGCAATATTTAAAAAATATATTAAAAGGTCATATTTATTAGCAGGCCATGATTGATAATAAAAGAAACTAAAGAATTATTAAAAGTGTACTGCTATCTGTCTCTTGTTTTATTTTGAGACCCACTAATAACTTCTTTATATATTAGGGAAACTTAACTTTCTACCGTTATTTGTAAAATCTTGGAAGCTATCGTATCGGAACTTTTAAATATTCCTTTATCTAATTTACGTGAAATATACTTTTAGCCCCCCAAGATGGAACTCCCATTCACAACTTAACTTACAACGAAAATATAATATAGAATTTTGTTTAATTATTATTTCTCAAAATAATTGGAACCAAAATAGACCCATATGATGGCCTCCCTGAGTCCTGGATTTGTTTTTTCTCGATTTCTGATTTTGGGGATTTTTGAAATATGAAATATATCGCGGCATATAACACAAAGTCGAACACCTGGAAAATTCTTTAATAATGCAAACTACTAATGCAACCTTTTAGATATTTGCAAACCCATCCCGTTATAATAAATTCCGGTAAAAAAAAGAAAAATATATTCAGAGATTAAGTGGTAACAGTTCAAAAGTTAAATATATCAATTCCAAACAAAATTTTAATAAGTGTATGACTATTTTAGTAAATACCATTTTGATTTTTTGTGATTGATATTTTAAATATTACCGTAAATAGTGAAAATAAATATAGAGTGATATATATTTTTGAGAAGCTCATAGCAAGACGGATCATATGATTTATAAATATACACGGTGTTCCATTTGAAAAAACATAAGTTTAGTTCATATTTTCAAAACTATTTTTTTAGAAAAATAGACTACGCCGCTGTATTCTACGTAAAAAATTCTACAAGAATCAGTTTTCATCTTCTCGATATCATTCATAATAACTGAGATCCGGGGCCTGTCTCAAATTGCAAAATTTTCGAAAAGACCCTGTAGCTCAGAAACGAAGAGGGCTATGAAAATTTTGTTTACGGCATCTTCCGTTTGACACAAAAGTGGCACAGGTCTGTGCTAACCGCATCCTCCTATCTTTACTAATATCGGAGATACCGTATGATTTCAACCAAAATGGGACACCCTGTACAGGGTGGCTCGAATTCGACGCTCATCATTGGGATTTCGGAAACCGTAAGAGATACAGGGTCGGTTAAATGGAGGCAAAGTTGCGAAATTTGATGCTCAATAAAATGCCGTATTGCATTTTGAAAAATTCCGAATACTTCCGAATATATTCTCGAATTTTCAATTTTGTTTTCTATTGTTTTCTGGCTTTATTTGTTACGATAACTTAAAATGAAAAACACATTTCGATGGCCATTTTTCTCTGCTTTATAACTCTGTGTGATTAAATATTGACTCTGACGTTTCGGCTTCTGGCGACCATCATCAACTTAATTTTTTTAAATACGGACCTGATTTTGTTTTCAATTTAATTAAATCCTTTCATCACTCTTAAAACACTATATATAGTCACTTTGATATTTGCCGACGTTTCGTACACAAAATTTCATCAGAAGAATATTTTATGCAAACACAAATAAAAAAATAAAAAAAAAAATAAAAAAATAGATAAAATAAAAATGCAATACTACATTTTATTGAGCATCAAATTGCGCAACTTTGCCTTCATTTAACCGATTCTGTATCTCTTACGGTTTCCGAAATCCCAGTGATGAGCGTCGAATTCGAGCCGCCCTGTACATGAAAAAAATGTTATTGAAAATTTTGTTTATGCCCTTTTTAGTTATAGATCACTAATCGACATGCAACTTAAACTACTTATAAAATATTATTTTCCAGAAGTAAAAAAAAAAACATAACAAACTCAAAAGATAAAATTAATCGAAAATGTTCTCTAAATTCCTAAATAAAGTTGTTTAGTTTATTCCACTGTTTTTAACAGTTTTAATTCAATGTTTCCAAATTGAAACTGTTCGAACCCTTCGACCACGTTGTAAACTTGATCCATTCATCCGTTTTGTTTGTCGAATTTGTCGTGATTAAATTAGAAATGTCCATTTACATGCACGATCCTGATCAGTTAAATCGCCACACAAAATATATCAAGTACGAACGTTGAAAAAAAACGGGTAAAAAATAAAACAGCAGGTGTTTTTGACGGACTGTTTTACAGTAGGAGGATTTAGATACGCCGAAGGCTGGTGCTAATTTACACCTGATTTTCACGATAATTTCTTGTAAGCTGGAAGATTTAACTTCAATTGGAGTTTTTCGGTATACGAACCCTGAAAAAAACAAAGATATTTGAATATCTCAATGGATGTTTAATCCTAGGATTTTAGTTAATTAAATGAGTGAAAAAAAAACAAGTTAATTTGTCGTAGGTTTTTTTTTTGGTGTAATTAATTCTGGGTCAATATATCTCTTACAAATTCATTTAGCGTTTATAAAGTTTGTCCCAATTACAAGCCCAACTTTAAATATATGGAAAGAAATATGTATAATGATGAAATTAGAATAAATAATTTTTTTAAATATACTTATCGTCAGTGAAATGTGATAACCTGCTAACTCCATTTTTTACGTTAATATTTTTTTTTATACCATTAGAAAGAGAAAAAAATACTCTATAAGTAGGGACAGCAAATACATTTTTTCCCATTAACGAAAATTTGCTATTTTAACTCAATTATATCTGCTAACTCCCAATGATCTGAAATAGCCACCGAAATGCTGCTATCTCCGTAATTTCCGTTACGATCACGTAAAGCAAACACACGGATTCTTATTCGTATATTTCTTTAGTAGAGTACGTCAATCCAGGGTCGCACTAGGCCAAAGGGGCCCGGGTGGCAATGTAAGGAGGGGCCCGTGTGGATTTTTTTGCGTATTTTTTCGCCTTACGTTTTGGTCAATATTTCCTTATTATATACAGGGTGAGTCTTAAATAAGTGCAAATATTTTTAGGGGTACCACCTGCTACTTTTGCCCGACGCTCGGTTAAAATATTGTCCTGAAATACATCCTGGTACATACTTTAGGTCTGCACTTAAACAAAATTCTCAAGTTTTTTATTCTAGGAGCTGCAGATGCCCGACGCACTATTGCCGGACCCTGTATAGTTTATGCATGGGAATAGAGGAATTATTGAGCTAATATGGAAAGATAATGTAAACTGAACTCCAGAGGTTTGCTGTTAACCAAGAATGCAAATTTCAGAGAAAATTTTATTTCCTCGTGCCAGTTCTATTAACAGAAAACTGAAAAAAAAAACGAAACGCAATGATAATGTCGTGTTAAATGATTGTGAACAAAAAACGTAGTATGTAGCATCATGGAACAACAGGAAATAATTTGTTTGATTTAATTTAGTTCACGAATAAAGTTATTACAGCTTGATGGCCTAGAAATACACGGCACAAAAGACACAATAGGTAACAATTAAATACCGTACGATCAAAATGCTTTGAAATTAGCCTATGCGTTAAAATAGGGATTCTCTATTTCAAAGGCTATAAATACATGTAAGCTCCTCAAACCGCAAATTGGGCTTGTTTGAATTTAAAAATATTTGGAATCCAAATACCATTTTTAGAACTTCTCTCTCTCTGTCTTTATTCCGACAAGAGGAATCGAATGTAGTGATCAGGTGATTAAGTTAGGTGATGTGTATTTTGTCTCCATAATTCCCTGTCTTGTGCTTCATGTGCAAGCATGAAAAAAAAAGCCCCCAATGGCTTGTGGGTGATCTTTCATAGCTGGTCTATCCATAAGGAGGGCGAGCGGCCTCTTGGTCTTTTTCCTTATAATTCTATATCAGATGCTCAGAAACATTACAAACCTAATGATTTTATCTAGTTATCTCTTGAAAAAAAGTCTTCTAAAAATAAGCGGTTTGCGATCGTGATTTTACTTTACTTGATAGGGAAACGCGTATCGGCAATCAACCATGGCACATTACCATTGGCATTACCATTGGCGTAACCAAACCAAACAAAACGCCGCAACAGCACTTCGTCGCGCGTCGCGTCGGCCGGTCGCATTTCTCTCTCTAATTATTAAAGAACTTAGAAGATGGGGCATAAGTGGCTACTTGGTGAACATAATAAGAAGCTATCTTGATAATAGATTTATAGTTCTCAATAGAGAAGATGAAAGAGAGGTGTTCGGTGGCGTCCCACAGGACTCGGTGCTGGGGCCAACTCTGTGGAACATATTATACGACAGTGTCATGGAGCTTACTGTACCAGGTGGGACAGAGTTGATCTGTTACGCCGATGATCTTGCTGTGATAATAACAAAAAAAACTAAAAGAAACAAAAAAAAAATAAACGACCTCGACCTAATGCAGACGGTGGATGATACACTAAAGATCATAGCCAGATGGATGCGTATGATGTATGGAGCACCTGTGTGGAACAAAGCAACCAATATGCACTTAAATAAAAAAAGACTTGAAGGTGCACAGAGAGTCATGGCTTTGAGGGTCTGCTCGGCGTATCGGACAACTTCAACTGAGGCAGCCTTGGTGATATCGGGTCTGGTGCCCTTGCATCTTCTCTCAAGAGAAAGAGAACGACTCTTTCTCAAGGGTGAAGTACAAACCAGGGCAAGCAGAGAGATGGAGAGAAACCGCACAGTGCAACAGTGGCAGGCAGAATGGGAAGCATCACAAAAAGGAAGATGGACATATAAGCTCATCCCAAATATAAATATGTGGATTAAAAGAAAGCATGGTGAGGTAAACTTCTATCTTACTCAAATATTGTGTGGCCACGGAAATTTTGGGAGTTACCTGTGTAAAATTGGAAAGAGGGAAGTCGCGGAATGCCGATACTGTGCTGAACCCAATGATACTCCAGAACACACAATGTTTGCTTGTCCAAGATGGGAACAGGAAAGATGTGAGGCACGCATGACGATTGGTGGCAACATCTCCGCAGATACCTTCTTAAAATTGGTAACAGAAAGAAGAGAAAACTTAGAAGCCATCTCAAAACTGGCCCAAAATATACTAGAGGCAAAATACAGCGAAGAGCTGGTAATGAAAAAAAAGGAACAGTCCGGCGTCTACTTGAGGAGATGCGTCCAGCGGGTCCAGGTAGACGTAGCAGGAGCGAGGGGGTGACGTTTAGTGGGTAGTGTCCTCCAGGCAGCTTAAGGAGAGATTGAGTCCCATACTCCGTACGTAAAGGTATTTTACACCACCAAAAAAAAAATTCTCTCTCTGACTTAATGAGATCCCTATGCGATTTACTTCCACACATGTAAATGCCGTACCAAAAGTAACAGTTGCTAGCAAGGATACCGTATTTTACCTAAAATAATCGTATTAACTTGAAACTAGTTTTGTAATAATCAGAAATAATTCAATTGTTGTAACTACCTATATCACCTTAAAAAGCACTATTTTTAATACAAAGAAGCAATTTCTTCTAATTGTTCTTTATGCCATATTAATAAAAGTTGCTCCTGAAGAGGCTCTCAGCACAATTCAATACTTATCATTAGTCTTGCATTAAAATAGCAGAGCTTAACATAACCATAGCTGAACTTATCTGTTCTTATATTACTTTGAAGTTGGTTTTCCTTTTATCTATATCTTAAGTAATACCATATTTTTCAAGTTAAGCTTTTAAATATCCTTTAGTATTTGAAGTGCTAGATTGGTATTGTTTAACGTGAAATGACACAAATTTGCATATAAAGGGAAAGTGTGCTTGCTAAGTAGGTAGAAGAAAAGCAATTAGTTTACTAGGCCAATATGATTATCTTATACTTCTAGTTAAGATTCGAATGGATTAAAAGAAATGAGAATTTCCAAATGGAATACATTAAGACTATGATATGTCAATTGCTGGTAAATTTAGTTCAATGATATGGTAAAAATGGTATTTGTTAATTTCTCGTCATTTAAAAATGTTTAAAGTAAAGAAAAATATAAATTTATTTACTATTATCAGAAATTAATATTCAACAATATATAAATTAAATAATATGATATAACATGTGGTTGAGTTTACTGCGGGTGCAACAAATCTTTATAGTATAAAAAAATTGGTCAAGTGCGAGTCAGACTAGCGCACGAAGGGTTCCGTACCATTCATTATCTATACAACATTAGACACTAGATTATTATATACTTTTTTCCGATTTAGCTGAAATTTTGAATGCGCGTATAAGTAATTTAAAAAAAATGAAGAGACACATTACTAAAAATTGTATTAATCAATAATAAATATGTAAAAAGTGAAATTAAATATGTAAAAATATGTAAAAATTAAAAAAAAACGATTAAAAAAAGTCGCCTTGACTAGGATTTGAACCTGCCTTACTACTGGCTCCAACGTCATAGCAGCGTAAAGTCCTAACGCTTTAACCACGCGACCACCGAGGACTTGAAAGATTGTAAAATTCTTACTTAAAAGATAATGTTTAGTGAAGGTACTTTTTTATTTATAAACATTTATTTAATTCTATTTTTAGTATTTGTTCTTATAGCGGCAACATAGATACATTATCTGTAAAAATTTCAACTGTCTAGCTATAACGGTTCATAAGATAGATCTTTGTGACAGACGGACGGACGGATAGCGAAGTCTTAGTAATTGGGTGCCGGTTTTTACCTTTTAGATACGGAACCCTAAAAATGAGCCTCCTTGGGAATTTTATCACATTTATTAGTAAAGGCAAAAAGCAACAACAACTAAGAAAAAACCAAAACCATTTTGAAATTTAATCTTTATAGAAAATACAATATTATTTAAACAATGTAAAATGCTTTGATGTAAAACTATGCCCAAAAAATATTATAATTCCCTTATTCTATATGTATCATGCTTTCAGGGTTCTGATGTGTAGTACATTTTATTTTCTTTGTAATTTATGAGATGACCGTTATAATGAATATAAAATATCTTCCAAAAAATATCTTTTGTGATCTTCGGTTATGTTTTTACTGTAATATTTATACAGTATTATATAAAAAAAGTATTGACTTCCAAAGTAAAAAAGATGTCTATGTTCTTTGGGTTAGAAATGAAATTACTTCTCGAATTTCAAGTAACTCGGTTTTTTGGAACTCGATAATATTTTGTATGTATTGAAAGTGTAAAAATGAAAATGAAGAGCTTCTTTAAAATTTGTTTCTTTAAAATAATGTTTAAATTTTTCGGTTATAATGTTAAATTTAAGATGATTTGACATATAATTTAATAGATATGATCAATGAATTAGTTTTATCACATTCAAAAATTGAAAAATAGAACATTTGAAAATATATTTTTGGTACGATGAACTTACTCGAGTAATCTAGTATTCAAAATAAAAAAACTCCGTTGAAAACATCTTTTAATTTTCAATGAAATTTTAGAAAATTATGCTCGTCAGGACATAAAAAAAACGATTAAAATATAAGATATCTAGTTAGGTTATAAATGTATTAGTTGATATATCCTTAAGATACAGTAAGATAAAATCACAGACTGCATGAAGCTTTGAAAATTGTCACAACACCGAAACAATTGTCAAAAACTAACTAACTAGTTATATTGTGTGTGTGTGTGTGTATAAGTGCTGAATAGACAACAATAGACTAGCATTTTTCCAAGTACAGATTCTATTTTTACACTCTGTCGCACGAGCTCTTCAAGCTAGTTAGTTTTTAAAACAGATGTCAATTTTTTAGTTTTTTATATAATTAAATAAAACTTAAATGTAATTCATTCAAAAATCAAAGTAGTTTTTAAAGAAAAGGTGACTTTGACATTCAATAAGTTAATTGGCGCAGTCGGTAGGATTCCCAAATCGTATCGCATCGTGTCGTTCGAGTTCGTATCAACGATTTATTTGGAATCAGTGGTGAATCGAACTTTTCGGACAGTCGCTGGAGTGGCCCATTCAAAAATCGAACAGCCCATTCAATCGTGAACTGGTGACGTGCCCCAAAGAACAATTCATCGGAGTGTGAAGCAAGCATCCCTCACCCTCGCAAGGCAGATTACAGTTGGCGAAGACAAAATTGCAGACCTGACAAATCTACCTTATAGAAGAATGCTCAAAGTCATTTTCACCTTAATGTAAGTGCAATTTGTTTTACGATTGAAATTTTATCATACACTTTTTTTGAAACGCTATCTATAAAACCTTTAAGAGACTCTAAAATATTTATATCTTTATCTATAGTAGACTAAAAAAAATAAACATGCAAAGTACTAGCAGTAGTAATTCACAAAACGATTTTAAACCAGAGTATTTAAGTTGCGTGCCCACCTTCAATGGGACACCAAATGATTTAAATAGATATCTTGCAACATGTCAAAGCCTTATTGATCATTTTTACATTCCGAGTGATCCAACTAACTTTCGAAATATTTATTTACTAAACTGTTTAATTGGAAAATTAACTGATAATGCCAAAATTGTTATTAATATTCATAACGTTACTACCTGGGACGATTTAAAAGAAACACTTTATAGACATTTTGCAGATCAAAGAGACGAAACATGTTTGAACCGAGATCTGGTAATGCTTAGACAAATGCCAAACGAAACTCCAAATCAATTTTACGATAAAATCTTACATTTGCTTAATTTACTGTGCTCTTACGTCGACATTCATGAAACTATGTGTACATCAAAATCTCTTAAACGCAAACTATATAACGATTTAGCTCTTAAAACTTTTTATCCGGACTGAGAGAACCTTTAGGCAACACAATCCGTTGCATGGCGCCTAAAGACCTTCCAACAGCGTTACAATTCGTTACGCAAGAACATAATACAAGATATTTCCAAAATTTCTAAACCAGTACCTAAAATTGAACCATCTCAACAAAATAAATTTAAACCTCAATATTTTAATCATAACAATCACAATTTGTCTCAATTTAGACCTTTTAATAATTTTAACAATCATGCTCCTAATATTCACTTATGCCAAGACCCACTTTTCCATCTCAACCTATTAATATTCGCCCTAATTTTAATAATGTTCCAAATCGTTTTCCTACTAACTCACAAGTTTTTCGAAGACCTAATTCAAATATAAATGTTTTTAAACCTAACCCTAATAGTCAACAACCCCTACCAAAACCTACCCCAATGAGTATCACCACAAAACAGACCAGTAATATTAAACCAGCTTTTCCGAATACGACGTCTTATCATCCACCTCCAAAATTCGTTTTCGAAGAGCTATACAATGCGGAAACTGATCCAAATCAGTATACAGAAGAAACGTATCCAGAAAATTTTAATTTTGAATCTCAGTATTACAATAACTATGAAAATCAATACGAGGTGTGCGATGAAAATTATTCTGAATATCAACAGCAATCTGCACAATATACGCAACCTAACGAAAATTTTCAGAGCGCCCCGGTAATGAACACGGATACATAACGCCACCAATAATATCAGTCAATACAAATAATGCTAGCGAATTATCTTAGATTATTTTCCCTGAACATAATTTAAAATTTTTAATAGACTCTGGGTCTACAAAATCATTTTTAGATCCATATTTAGCTTCAAAATTTTATTCAAAATTTATTATTAATGATCCATTTATTGTAACAACAGTATTTCAACAGTCAGCCCATAAATTCAGTGTATCGATTCCTGCATCCAAAATTTTTAATTTGCCTAACAATAAAAAATTTAAAATTTTATTTATTTAAGTTTCACAATGTTTTCGATGGACTTATAGGATTAGATAATTTTAAGTTATTACAAGCCAACCTTGATTTCGACACAGGATACCTAGTAACGCCATACTCAAAGATCAGATTACTTTTTCACAGAATTAAACATGAGTTAAATTCCATCACTGTAGCTCCACGAACAGAACAAGTTATTAGAATAAAAACAAGTGTAAAACACGGTGATATTTTCATTCCATATCAAAAACTGCAGAATTGTGAAATACCATCCTGTTTATCAGTTGCTAAGAACGGATACGCTGTAACTACAATTTTAAATAAAACCACTAGTCCAGTAGTTTTAGATTTTTCCGAGCCCATTCAAGTCGAAAATTTTAATAAAAAAGATTTAAATAATATTGAATTACATAATTTTGAAAATTTAGACAATTTTGAATTTGATCCTTCGGTAATTCGAACAGATCACTTAAATTTAGAGGAAAAATCTGAAATTATTAATTTGTGTGCTGAATTTTCTGACGTATTTTATTATCAGAACACCCCACTTACATTTACAAATAAAATTAAACATCATATCAAAACATCTGATGAAATACCAGTGTATACCAAGTCATATAGATACCCGTTTGTTCACAAACAAGAAGTGGAGAGTCAAATTAATAAAATGCTTAAGCAGAATATCATCCGCCATAGCAATTCGCCGTGGTCATCTCCAATTTGGGTGGTGCCCAAAAGTTGGACGCTTCGGAAATCAAAAATGGCGAGTCGTTATTGATTACCGTAAGCTTAACGAAAAGACCACTGATGACAAATATCCGCTTCCCAATATCACAGATTTGCTTGACAAATTGGGAAATGTCAATACTTTACAACCTTAGATCTCGCGAGCGGATTTCATCAAATTGAGATGAGCGAAAATGATATTTCGAAAACAGCCTTCAATACAGAAAACGGACACTACGAGTTTCTGAGAATGCCGTTTGGGTTAAAGAATGCGCCTGCGACATTCCAGAGAATAATGGACAGCATATTACGTGGAATCCAAAATGAAAAATGTCTCGTATATCTCGATGACATTATTGTGTATTCAACATCATTGCAAGAACATATAGAACGTTTAAGATCTGTTTTTACTAGACTAAGAGAATCAAATTTTAAAATCCAACTTGACAAGAGTGAATTCTTGCGTCGTGAAGTTGCGTACTTAGGCCATATAGTGACACCTGATGGAGTCAAGCCTAACCCGGAAAAGATTAAAGCTATCAAGAACTACCCCATATCGAAAACAACCAAACAGATTAAGGGATTTTTAGGACTTCTAGGGTACTACAGAAAATTCATAAATAATTTTGCCAAAATTACGAAACCATTAACGAAATGTCTTAAAAAAGGAGCCAAAATTGAACATAACCCTGAATTTGTAGATTGTTTTGAATACTGTAAAAATCTTTTGACCAATGAACCTATTTTACAATACCCTGACTTCTCTCAGCCCTTCAATCTTACCACCGATGCCAGTAATGTAGCCTTAGGCGCGGTATTGTCACAGGGTCCGATTGGACAAGACCTTCCAGTCGCATACGCATCGCGAACCTTGAATGATTCTATGAATTACTCTACGATAGAGAAAGAATGTCTTTGTTTAGTATGGGCAACGAAATATTTTCGCCCCTATTTATTTGGTTGAAAATTCAACATCATTACTGACCATAAGCCTCTGCAATGGCTGTTTTCTCTGAAAGACCCGAGCAGTAAACTCTTGCGTTGGCGTATAAAGATGGAAGAATTTGACTACAAGATCATTTACAAGAAAGGCAAACTGAACACCAACGCAGATGCCTTATCCAGAATTGAGATACACACAAAAAGATACCAACGACATATCTGTATTAAAAGATTATATACGTGAGCAAAATGACAGAACAGACGAAGATAACTTAGATAATGCCTCCATTATAGTCCAACCAGATAAGGAACCACAACAAAATCTATACGAGGAAAATGACGATGGAACCATTCATTCGAATGACGAGCAGGATCCAATAGTAGGAGTCCCTACACTGGAAACAGCGGTAAATTTTGGTGCAAATCAAGTTATTTTTACAAAAGTCTTACACAGTCCAGCAAAAGTAAAAAAAACTAATATTATTCGAAAAGAAACGTAGATTTTTGGTGCAACTTTCTGAAAACAATTTTGATGTTGATGTTCTAAATTTTATTAAAGAAAATATAATTCCAGACAAAACTTATTTTCTTTATTTTGAATCACCAGAAATGTACGAGCCTTTCTGCGAAATTGTAAGAAAAACCTTTAAGTGGCCATCTATTAAATTTAAAAGATGTTTAACCAAACTAATAGATATAACCGATAAAAACGAAATTCCCACAATTATCAAAAACTACCACGAGAGCAAAACAAATCACAGAGGTATAGATGAAACCGAGTCAAAATTAAAGATAAATATTATTGGCCAAATATTAAGGCTTCTATACAAACATATATTAACCAGTGTGAAATTTGCCAAAAAAAGTAAGTACGAGCGTCATCCAATCAATATTAAAATGAATATTACTCCCACTGCAGTTAGACCTTTCGAAATAATCCATTTAGACACCTATACACTAGAACAGACTAAATTTCTAACTATAATAGATAGTTTTTCTAAATATGCGCAAGCGTACATGTTAAAATCTATGGCCGGCACGGAAATTGTTGACAACTTAATAACATTTTCTCTCATCACGGTATTCCTCTAAGATAATTGTTGACAATGGTACCGAATTCAAGAACACAGTAGTAACAGAACTTTTACAACTTCATAAAATTAATATACACTTTTGCTCGCCGAACCATCCACAATCTAATGGTCTTATAGAGCGATTACACTCAACCTTATCAGAACACATTCGATTATTAAACAACCAAAATTTTAATAAAACACCGATACATCAAAGAATGAAATACGCTATTTTGGCTTACAATAATTCAATTCACTCTGTTACTAAGTTAAAACCTGTTGACGTTATTAGTGGTCATATCTCTTCAAATGATCCATTTAACTTGGACATTGATCAGCTGTTATTAACTAATTACGTTTCGGAACATAAAGAAAAAGCCAAACTTCTTTATTCAAAAATTAACGAAGATCTAATAGCAAATAAAACAAAAATAATCGGTAAAATTAATGAATCGCGTGATGACCCTGATATATTAGAACCAAATCAAAAGGTTTATATTAAAAAGCACGTACGTCAAAAATTAGCCAATAAGTTCTCTAACCCTACCAAAATTGTAAGTACCAACCCTGCAAGAAAAATAGTATCTACTGAAAGTCAAGAAAAGGTACACATGGGTAATGTTAAACGCCCACTTAAATACAGATATAGCTTTGATTAGTAAAATTCTTAACCTAGGCTAATGTGACCATTATAAAATAGTTGTATTATGTTTCAGAGTAATCACCTCTGCATACGAGGTTCAGCAGAAAATAAATGTGAGGAAAGTCAACGATAATGTCGGACTTCTACCAATCAAATTAGGGAATGCAAAAGTTAAACAGTATACTTTTACTCTCATACATTTTAATGACTTACACCCAATAATACAAGAAACAAATAAACTTTATATAAATACAATTTCTATTGTCGAGTTAGTAAACAAACATAGAGAGTATAAGAAAGATTCTGTACATTATGTAAAAGCATTACAATTTTTGCAAAAGAGAGTCGAAAACAAAATATCAGAAATTATTCCACATTCAAACAGAACAAAAAGAGGGCTAGTGAATGTTGTAGGCTCAGTTTTTAAAGCAGTAACTGGAAATTTAGACGCTTCAGATGGCGAACGTTATGAAAAACTAATTCAAAATTTACAGAAAAACCAAAACAGTTTAGAGGAAAATATTCGAAAGCAAAATTATCTATCTATAGGTGTAATTGATAAATTTAATTTAACGATACAACAAATAACTCAAAATGAAAAGATTTTGCAAGGCAAAATAGATCAAATTGCTTTGATAATAAACTCAACAACTTATTCTCAGAATTCTCACTTTATAAAAGATACATTAAATCAATTAATCATTATGTATGAAACCATCGATTCTATTTTACAAGATATCGAAAATTCATTAACTTTTTCCAAATTAAAAATAATGCATCCAAGTATAATAAAAACAGATGATCTCTTTATTGAGTTAAAAAACATACAGGCTCAAGTAGGTGAAAATCTTATGCCTTTGCCTGTTAAGATCGATAATATATTGTATTATGAAAATATTATTGAATTAGAATGTTTTATTTTAAATAATAAAATAACATATTTACTTCATTTTCCTATAACATTTCAGATGAGTTTCACTTATTTTCATTTATTTTCTATACCTATATATTATAAGAGTCTCTTCAAGGCAATTTTACCTGTTAATAAATACTTGATAAAAGGTCAATTGCACTATGCATTCGAAAATGAACTTTGCAAAGAAGCAATGGATAGTTATTACATCTGCGACACCCCTCTTAAAGAAGTCAGCTACAACAGTCCATGTTCAGTTCAATTATTGCAATCAAAAACAAACAATAAAAACTGTAAGCAAGTCGAACTAAAAATAACACAGCCTATTGTCAATCAACTAGACAATACAAACCAATGGCTCGTTGTACTCCCTTATGAAGTTCAAGCACACTTGAAATGTTTCAAACAAGAAGAGAGAGCTAAATTTCAAGGTACATATATCTTTGAAATACCACCTGGTTGTGAGACCTTAGTGAACGATTTATTAATAATCAATGAAAGGAAAATAATCAATACTACCAATCAATTGATTTTATTCGACGACTATGTTACTGAAGATGATAAGATCCTACCGACTCTACATTTAACAAGCCAAATATCTGAAATAAGACTCAACAATCTCCACACATTGAAAAATCAACTAATTGAAAATCAACCACACCTGGTATTTGACGAAGTCAGGAAATATCCAAGCCTGTGGACACTACTTTTGTACCTGGTAATTTTCATCCTTTGCATCTACCTGATGTATAAGAAGTTCCCCAGATGTCGACGTGACGTTCAAGAAATATCCAGCTACCCCCTCAATCGGTATAGCTGTCTCTGAGAAGGGAGGAGTTATATTGTGCGTGTGTGTGTGTATAAGTGCTGAATAGACAACAATAGACTAGCATTTTTCCAAGTACAGATTCTATTTTTACACTCTGTCGCACGAGCTCTTCAAGCTAGTTAGTTTTTAAAACAGATGTCAATTTTTTAGTTTTTTATATAATTAAATAAAACTTAAATGTAATTCATTCAAAAATCAAAGTAGTTTTTAAAGAAAAGGTGACTTTGACATTCAATAAGTTAATTAACTATTAAATATTAAAATAAAACGAAAATGTAAAAACATGACAATTTAATCATCAATTAGTATGTATTCAGGAACATCTAAAAAAGATACTAATAAAATATAACAGTTCAGCATACTCCTTTAAAACGTAATTTGTGTTATTTTATAACCTTGTAAATATATTTCCTAGAAGCCTTTCCTTAATCTAAAGAATCTCGTCTGGATAAACAAGGCTATAGTGGTCCCAAACTTAAAATAGCTACTTATTACTTGAGCATTAAATATACTTTCAATTCAAATCCATTAAGAACAATAAAATAAAAATTATAAGTTGCATAACCTTTCAAAAATGTCAACAGCTAAGCACCAGTCTAAAACTAACTATTAATTATGAAAGTAGAACAGGAATACAGTAATTTATATATAAATAAATCACTTACCTAGGAGTATGCTCCCACATAATAATTAATAATATAAAACCGTGATCGTTATATACTTTAATAATTCAGTACTGTGGGATTCCTTAATAACGCGATCTGCGATTATGTCATTTATTTTCTAGGAACGGTAAAATAACTATTAAAGGTTAAAACCTATTCAGCGTATTTTTACATTAATACAGTGGAAATATATGGCCGAAAATACAGACAAGGTCACAGCGCAATTTTCAACTACCTTTAAATCAAGTTCGGGATCAAGACAAAAAGTTAATTTAGAACAAAATCTATGTAGTTATTTTATAGAAATTATATAAAAAATTAGTTTTTATATAATAAAAGTTTTTATTACGCTAATTTTCTATAATGCACAATTTGAGGAAGCATGATGCACTTTTATTTTTATTAAATTTTATATACAGCGTGAGTCTTAAATAAGTTCAAATATTTTAGGGGTGGTATATTTTGAGCCCAGACACGTCTATTTATATATATTATTTGTTATATATTTTTCACAAAAAAATGAAAATTTTGTATTTTGCAAAAAAAGGAGTTTTTTTTTTTAATTTTTATTTAAAAAAAATATTATCTTTAGAATTTTTAATAGAACACCAAAAATTATAATATAAAAAATACGCAACTCAAATGTTTCCAAACATTATCAGTTGGAATAGATTGGTATGGGAGTGAGACAGAGGTAACAAGCAAGAAAAAGCAGAGTAGAATACAAGCATAAAAAATGAAGCTTTCAGACGTTTTTAAAAAATAGTACAAGATTCAAAAAATATAAGGTTTGTTTGTTTGCACTAAAATGAATAGAAATTTATTTTACAGCATATTAAAACAGAATAATAGCGCATTGTATCTGCACCACTCTGATTCACTAACACAAAAAATATGAAACTTTCATTGTTCTAAACTGGAAATTTCAAACGAATAACCTAGAGCAGGAAAATTGTTCAGTGTGACAAAGACAAAAAAAAATTATAGAGAGAAATTAAATAAATTTAACTTAAACAATAGGATAAAATAATATAGAATGAAATTGATACATCATGTAAAAATAATTACTAGTAATTGATTACATTTAAAAGCTATTAACCACAGAAGTGAAAGCAGAAGGAGTATATGTATACTACGGAAGTGTAGAGTATCTATCGTTATGGTGCGTTTAGACTTGAGCACGCACGCACTGATCCTCCGCGAATGCTCAAGTGTAAACGGATGTGCGCGCACGCTCACTTTGAATCTGTCTATGCGCGAGCAGCCACGAACGTGAGCCGTCTGGTGTCGGTTTTGGGTCCATGCTCAAAGGGATTTTATGTGTGCGCGAACACTGAGTTTGCACCGGCAATTTGTTTTGTCTGCGTTTGTGCGCGCGCGTAATTTTTTTCGTTTTCTTTATTAAAATTATGGAGTGGATCAATTAATCTTCGTTATTATTATTTGAAGAATATGAAAAGTTGCCTATATTATGGGATATTAAACATTCTTTGTATTATTAAAAAATAAAAAAAAAGCATCGCAAGACGTTGTAAATAAAATTAATATTGAATATGTCAATATTAATGAAATTGCTATTCTAAAATTTGTATCTTTTGTTCGTAATTTTTGGTGTTATTAAATTTTGTAAATATTCAAAGTCGGACCTGGTCATTCTTGTAAAGTTTTTGAACTGATCATAGCCTTCCTCAGACATGAAGTTGTTGCAGTAAATTATATCGATTTCTATCGAATGAAATTGATACATCATGTAAAAATAATTACTAGTAATTGATTACATTTAAAAGCTATTAACCACAGAAGTGAAGGCCAGAAGGAGTATAGGTATACTACGGAAGTGTAGAGTATCTATCGTTATGGTGCGTTTAGACTTGAGCACGCACGCACTGATCCTCCGCGAATGCTCAAGTGTAACGGATATGCGCGCACGCTCACTTTGAATCTGTCTGTGCGCGAGCAGCCACGAACGTGAGCCGTCTGGTGTCGGTTTTGGGTCCATGCTCAAAGGGATTTTATGTGTGCGCAAACACTGAGTTTGCACCGGCAATTTGTTTTGTCTGCGTTTGTGCGTGCGCGTGATTTTTTTCGTTTTCTTTCTTAAAATTATGGAGTGGATCAATTAATCTTCGTTATTATTATTTGAAGAATATGAAAACTTGCCTATATTATGGGATGTTAAACATTCTTTGTATTATTAAAAAATAAAAAAACGCATGGCAAGACGTTGTAAATAAAATTAATATTGAATATGTCAATATTAATGAAATTGCTATTCTAAAATTTGTATCTTTTGTTCGTAATTTTTAGTGTTATTAAATTTTGTAAATATTCAAAGTCGGGTCTGGTCATTCTTGTAAAGTTTTTGAACTGATCATAGCCCTCCTCAGACATGAAGTTGTTGCAGTAAATTATATCGATTTCTAAAAATTTGGGTTTGCCACCAGCGACGATGTTTTCGATTTTTCTCCTTTTTAATAATTAAGCTGTGCATAACAATGACTGCAGCCTCGACTATTTCTTGGTCGTCCATTATTTTCGCCAACACAACTCTGCTGTGCGCGCACAAATGGATCACTTCATTCGTCGAAAAATAAGTTTTTAATTTGAATGGAGCCGAGAGCGCGAACGAATGCCGTGCGCGCACGCTCAGCTCGTGCGTGCTCAAGTCTAAACGCATCATAAGAGACGAATCAATCTAATACATGAAGCGAGAAAAAAATGGTATTGTTTACTGATTGCTTTACTCTACTCAAAAATCGAGTACATTGTTTTTTAGTTGCCAGCACAATACAAATTTATAATATCCCGGCAAAAATGTTTCATTTACCTACTTTGATAATATAATTATTCCGCACTTACATTTAATGTAAAACGAAAGTCCCAGCACAAGGGGGACAAGGGACAAGGTGTGTATAAATAATTGGTAAGTTTAAAATAAGGTGTAATGCAATTCATTTCAATATCAGTTACAATATTTAAATTATACAGGGTGAGTCTTAAATAAGTAAAACTATTTTCAGGGCTGGTAGATCTCGATAAGAGAAACATATTTCCTCTTTACTGTTTTTCAAATAAGTCCAAAACAACCAAGTTATTTTACTTTAAAAATTTCCAAAACATTTTTTTTTGCTTAAATTTTGAGAACATTGGATTTTTTCTGTTTTTTCTTGTAAATTTAATCTACTACCTACGTTGCCATATTATCAAGAAATTATGTTTTTTAACTAAAAACTTTAAAAAATCATTTTTTTTTCAAAAAATTCCAAATTTTTCAAAAAAAAATCGCGAAAACCCCACATCGTGTTACTGAGGTGTCAAAATATACTATCTCTAAAAATATTTACATCTATTTAAGACTCACCCTGTATATAACAAGAGTATTATTCTTTTATTACAAAATATTTAGTAGTGCATAATTTAGGAAACTATGAAATCCCTTCATTCTTTATCTAATTCTATTTTATAAAATTTTTCTTAAAAATGTTTTTTTACTAAGACCATAATAGTAAAATTGCTCTTATAGTAATAGTCTGATATAGATTAAAGAATTATCTGGAATATAAAAAGACCTAACTATTTGCTAGTTACAAAAAATATATAAAAAACTATAGTAGTTATTTCAATGACTAACTTTGCAAGAAGAGTTAATTTGGCTGGTCTAAATAGAAACCGTCTGCGTATTATTACAGCTTTTTTTACAAACTGGTATAATAGCCTCTGTATTAAATGGATCTGTCTAAACGACTATTGCAAGCTTTGCAATATAAAATCAAGTAAGCTATATGTAATTGTTAGAAACTAACCCATACAAAACATAAGAATAGATATACAGTCAACAATACAGGGCGTTCAAATCAAAATGGAGTAGACGACTAGGGCTAAAAAAGAAGTTTTTTTTCTTAAAAACAATTAATAGTTAATAAGAGTTTATTTTTTTTTCTTTTTCTTAAACCTTTAGTATATATAATATTAATAATATTTTTTTTTCCCGTTCTTGGGTATGAGGTTTTTTTTTTATTAATTGAAAATGGAAACTTTTTTTTTTATTACGCGACGTTTCGCCTCATCATGGTGGGCTTTCTCAAGCACTTTATTCTAAAAAATATAAAATATCATAATTTTTCTTTTTTCCTTTCTTAACTAACAATAAAAAATAATAAAATGTGTCATACAGAAATATAAATTTTGTCATGTATGTACTATAAAAATCAAAAACATCAAAAATCAATAATACTAAAAATACACAACACAATTCAAAACAATACAGTCATTAGTTACTTTAGAAAAATGCTTATATATATATATATATATATATATATATATATATATATATATATATATATATATATATATATATATATATATATATATATATATATATATATATATATATATATATATATATATATATATATATATATATATATATATATATATATATAAAAATCAAAAAACATCAAAATCAATAATACTAAAAATACACAACACAATTCAAAACAATACAGTCATTAGTTACTTTAGAAAAATGCTTATATATATATATATATATATATATATATATATATATATATATATATATATATATATATATATATATATATATATATATATATATATATATATATATATATATATATATTAAAATAATAATTTTCATGTAAATACCTTGAAGGCGCAGTCGCCTTGCTACCACCAGTCGCAGTTGCCTTGCTACCATAGACTGGTGGTAGCAAGGCGACTGACTGCAACACATGACATGAATTATTTTAATATTTTTAATATATATATATATATATATATATATATATATATATATATATATATATATATATATATATATATATATATATATATATATATATATATATATATATATATATATATATATATATATATATATATATATATATATATATAAGCATTTTTCTAAAGTAACTAATGACTGTATTGTTTTGAATTGTGTTGTGTATTTTTAGTATTATTGATTTTTGATGTTTTTTATTTTTATGGTACATACATGACAAAATTTATATTTCTGTATGACACATTTTATTATTTTTTATTGTTAGTTAAGAAAGTAAAAAAGAAAAATTGTGATATTTTATATTTTTTAGAATAAAGTGCCTGAGAAAGCCCACCATGATGAGGCGAAACGTCGCATAATAAAAAAAAAAGTTTCCATTTTCAATTAATAAAAAAATACCTCATACCCAAGAACGGAAAAAAAAATTATTAATATTAATAGTTAATTGCAGTATGTGTTATAAATACAGGGTGACTCTTAAATAAGTGCAAATATTTTTAGGAGTAGTTCAACCCCAGAAACACGATTATGAAGTTTCTTCGCGGATTTTTTTTTAAATTTGGATTTACTACCAGATTAAATTTACAAGGAAGAAAATCCAGAAAAGTTCCTGTGGTGTCAAAATTTTAACAAAAAATATTTTTTTTGGAAATTTTCAAAGTAAAATACAGGATGGTCCGAACTATATGCCGGAAACTTCGGCAGCATATTCTGCTGACAAAAATAAGTAAAAAAGTTCGTATAAGTGTCTGTCCTAAAATGCTTAGTTTCAGAGATACAGGGTGTAGAAGTTTCATTTTTATTTCAATTTTTTCTAAATAATTTCTAAAATAACGTCAATATTTGGATAAATATTGGTGTCTAGGAATTTTTTGATATGAAAAATTTGATTTTGAAATCAATATTATTGATAATAGTAAAAAGCGCCACCCACATGTGTTTTAACCGTTTTGAAGCGTAATAACTTTTTGTCCGTACCTTTATAAAACTACCGAGGGAAAAAATGTACATCTCTGTGACTTTTTACGTAAAAAATATTTCCTTGTAAAAATTGCTACGAACAACCGTTCTCAAGATATTTAGAATTGAATTAGTCAATACATGTCATTATTGATGAAAAATAAACACGTTGAGTAGATAGTTCACTGAAATAAAATAAATTGGGAAATTTTTATTTTTTTAATTTCTGCAAAAAAATGAGGATAAAACAGTTTCTGTTGAACTTTTGACACAAAAACATTTCAAATTTATGATTTCAGTCTAATAACTATTTAGTCAACATGTTTAATTTATGTCAACGATAACAGGTGTTGATAAATTCGATTCCAAATATTTCGGAAAATATTACTCGTAGCGATTTTTACCAACAGCTCTTTTTTACATAAAAACGTCGTAAATGTATATTTTTTTACTCAGTAGTTTTACACAGGTAGAGACGAAAAGTTGTTACTCTTCAAACAAATTTAAAAAATATGTAGGTGGCGCCGTCTACTAGTAGGAGTCACATTAACATCAAAATAAAATTTCTCATGTGAAAAATCTCCCAGACACCAATTTTCGTCTAAATATTGACGTTACTTCAGAAATTATTTGGTAAAAATCGAAATAAAAATAAAACTTCTACATCCGAAACTAAGCATTTTAGGACATACATTTATACGAAATTTTTTACTTATTTTTAACTACAGAATATGCTGCAGAAATTTCCGGAATACAATTCGGACCACTCTGTATATCGGTTATTTTAACTTTAACACGGTTTTTGAACAACGGTGAAGAGAAAATATGTTTCTTTTATCTAGATCTACCTACCCTGAAAATATTTGCACTTTGCACTAGGTTTCGTTTTTAAAGAAGATTTTTTTATACTCCATGTTAAACCGACAATGATATCCGATAATAATATTTTAAATCAAATTTATTGTGAACCGGCATACCGCACAATGGAACGAAGCATAGGAAAATAGGGACATTGACTTATTTCGAAATGAATACTTTTATTTTACTGTTTTTTTATGTACGACTTCAATAAATACAACAAAAACTAAACTAATATGGTATATGGGTATAGTTTACAAAATATACAGAGTGTCTCAAAAAAAAGAACTAATATCTAAACAAAAAAGAAAACAAAAATATTATAACAAAAAAGAAATTGCTTTCTCTGTTAAATCTAAATTAATATGGCCTTTTGTACCAGATATTTTAAAAAATATACAGGGTGTCTTACAAAAAGAGCTCATCTATAAACAAAAAAGAAAACAAAACATTATAACATATGAGAAATTACTTTCTCTGTTAAATCTAAATTAATATGACCTTTTGTACCAAATAGTTAACAAAATATACAGGGTGACTCACAAAAAAACTAACCTCTAAATAAAAAAGAAAACAAAAATATTATAACAAAAAAAGATATTGCTTTCTCTGTTAAATCGTTATGAATTTTATCACAGCTACGCATATCAGTTATATATGGATCGGAAGACAACAAAAGATTATGTAAAATGTCTTCATTTGCAAAAGTTCTGTTAGACCTTCTTGAACGGCATTCTCTATATTTCTGAAAGTATTTATTCCTAGACTCTGAGGCCTCTTCAGACAGATGCTCTATCGGAAAACAAAAATTGCTGATGATTTTTGCTCCGTATATCAAAATTTTGTGTAGAGAAGATGGCATGTAATACCATCCATAAAGGTTAACTCTTCTGCAGCCTCTTTTGCAAATTTATTAAACTTCTCGGCATTTATTTTTTTTTCCTGAAACCAAAACTTGGAGTAATATATATAGTCTTTCCAGCAATCAATTCATCGATTCCTGTAATTTGTTATGACTTTTCGAAGTTTCGGAAAAATCTTCTGGCAGTGTTTCCATCGTTAGTTGTGCCCCATCCCTGTTTAACGACATCGACTATCAAACCCATTTCCTCCCTAAATCTAAAATAAAATTGCAAATATATTCTGCAAAGAAACGCGTGATGCGCGTCCACGGCAAACTCAACAAATTGCCGAATACCAATTCAATTGCCGAATACCGAATACCAAAACGAAAACATTTCTGGGCCTTTCAACCTATATGCCTTATGTATTGTAGTGTAATTCAGTCCCACTCCAATGTTCTTCGACTAATATACTTACCTATATCGGCAAATTACAAATTGTTTGATGGTGTACTGTGCGTGCATTGCATAAATTCAAGGATTTTGACATTAAAAACATTATATTTTTTGCAGTGGCACTTTGGGGCAGCCAATTTTTTTATAATATGTGCTAGTAAAGGTGGCTCTTTACATTGCACGTAATATCTCCACTTACATCCGCTTACATTTTTTTGTAATTCAAGAAAACTTTATATTTTTAAGTCTTAATGACATAAATAAAAAAACAAATCAGTTTTTCACTTCTGGTGTGACTTTTTTTAAATTTAACAATCCAATACTATAGCCCAAGAACGCTTCTAATAAGTCGTTATATATAACAAACGAATATCTTTTACATCCATTTTAAAATTACAATCAAATGTAAGACTCTTTATCTACCAATTTGAATGATTTTTCAATTTACTTCAAATGGTGCTCATATGCTCAATATGTAAATAACAAACAGACATACTGTATATGTGTTATAAGACTAGAATATCTCTTTAACACAAATATGTACAAAAATATTTAAATTTGGAACTCTTCAAAAACAGCCAATGTCCCTATCTTCTTATGCTTCGATCCATTGTGTACCGGTGGAATATGGTAGTGGATGGTTAATAGAAAAATGTCAAATCTAGCAATAAACATTTTATAGTTGAATTTATCTTTAAGTTTAATACGATATAAATGCTCCAAACGGACTTTTAGTCTATTGTTGGAGGTTTCTGATGTAGGTACATTTTTCGTATAGAGAAATGCCCTTTATGTAGGATGCGTAAATAATTTCTATTTATACTGTCGGCTATTTTCTCTGGATGCATACTTAAAATTGCAATGGAACGGTAGAAACAGCATGTACTAATATACCCCGACTACATGAAATTCTTACTATTTAAATTTAAATTTCTGGTTAAGTTAAAACTAATTTTAGTAAAATGTTGCGGTTTAGTGCAATATTCATTGCAGGAACATTTTAAAAAGAAACTCATCGTTTAATAATTGAATAAGCTTATGGTCCTCTAAAATAGTTATTTTTTGTACTATTAATTTGATTATACGATATAGATATTTAAGACAACAATTAATACATATTGATCCAAAACTCATCTTCTTTTTGTTATAGAATCTTCAATGAACATTGGTAACAATCTCGGCAAAGCACTGTCTGTCGTGTTCAAAATTCTACGCCAAACTTTCTAAAATAGAAAATAATTTGTCTTTATTTTTTTCAATGGTAACCTGTATTGCATAATAAAATTACACTAAATCACCACAATACACCAAAACACTTTTACTTTTACACTGGACGCGCGTTTCGCTAACCATGTTAGCATCATCAGTAGATGGTTATAAACTCAAAAGTTTAATTTTATTTTGCTGTGTAACACCAAAGGTTCCAACTCTCAACTGTAATAAAGTAACCTGTATTTATATGTCAAACCCTGTATATTATTTATTTATTAGACGGAAAAACGAACATTTTTTGTATTTAAAGTGTTTTAAAATTTTTAATGGTTTAGCAGATACACGCAGTATTATTTCATATGGCTCTTTCAACGGTAAAATATGAGAGAAAACTAATTTGGTGACTTTGATAAAATTTACTTTGGAAAATGCCATATCAAATGTAAAACCGCGAATATCTGCGAAACCGTTAAAATTTTTGAAATTCTCTAAATAAAAAAAATGTTCATTTTTTACTTCTCCATCAACTGAAAAAATAATATACAGGTTGTTCCATTTAAAAAAATACAAGAAAATTTATTTTATATTCTAGAAAGTTTGGCGTAGAATTTTGAACATCCTGTATAAATTACTTTTACCATACTTTTAGAAAAGTAAGTACATACCATCTAAAGTAAATACCTAAAATAGTTTTGATTTCAGGACAGTTCTTGTATTTTAAATATTTTTTTAGGGAAAGCGGAAAAATATATATTTTTTTTATTTATTTATTAATATCTCTGAAACTATCGAAATATATTTACTCATATTTTAGAATTATGTAAAGTGACCTGATAGGACGCCAAAAATGCATTAATATACAAGGTGTTCCATTTAAAAAAAGTCATCTCAATCCACTCACACTTTTTTGAGGGGCCATATAGAAGATTTTAAGATACGTTACTGTCAGAGATTGTTACTGACAGGGTTCAGAATTTATCGCTTCTACAATGACTGAAATTTAAAAATAGAAGTAACTAATATTTTGGAAATAAATTATATCCAGTAATTAACTTACAAAAAGGGAGACATGATTTTAATTACATACATACATGACTTTAATATTTAATTGCATAATACATAGAGTGTATACCGAATTGTATTGGGGAAAGCAGCATATTCTACCGATAAAAATAAATAAAAAAAAATTCATCCAGATGTCGAGGTCAGTTCAGAAATTATTTGGTAAGAATCGAAATAAAATAAAACTTCTACACCCTGTATCTCTGAAACTAAGCATTTTAGGACAGACACTTATACGAACTTGTATCTACCTGTATCTACGAAATGAAGTATTTTAGGACATACGAACATTTTTACATGTTTTTATCTGTAGAATATGCCGCTGAAGCTTCCCGAATACGATTCGGACCACCCTGTATATATAATACTATAAAAGGGCATTTCTACTAATTAATCGAAATATTGGAATACCAATTACCAAATCAGACCGTCTTTAGTGTTTTCAAACATAAATGCCGAACTGGCGAACCAAAAAATTATCTCGTTGAACCTACCAGTAGTCAACAGCTAACTCAAGTCTAATTAGAGTTCACTTTTGTTCTGTATTGCTATGAATCCACACCCGCATCGATAAAAACCCATGAACCTACAGGTTAAATATCAAGAAGCAAATAAAAAATGTATGACTTAAGCGAATTTGAAAACGATTTAGAATTTGTTACTTTTTTTGCATGTGAATTATATTAAAAACAATTTAAAAAATAAGCTTATAGAAAGTTTGAGGATTTTTGGTTTTACTTCATTAAGTAATAATTGCTATCGGGTAGTAACTTTGAATAAGAAGACTAAGGAAGGAGCATATCAAAAATTTTAGGTACACCGCGATGGGCCTCAAATATGGCCGATTTAAATTCCGGTTTATCAGTGTCGTTCTAATTTTATTTAAAAAATGTAAAACTATGATGTAGAGTAGACGTGGGGTAGACTCAATAATTTGTTGTTTTATTTTACGTTGTGAATAAATGTTGGTAGTTATTAAAATTGTTATAAAAATATATAATTCTAATAAACATAGATAAGTTATAATAAGTATTTATTACCACAAACATCCGATACGCTACTGAAGCAGGTAAGTCAAATTAACGTATCTAAATTCTTTGACATCTAATCTTTGACAAGTAATAAATAAAAGCTAAAATGCAAGAAAATATATAATTTAGTTAATTTAAGTGAATTTCATAAATGATCGGTTTACTACACGTATGTATATTATATAGTCACTTACTAGCGAAAATTTGTTCCAATATTTCACTCAATTTTTGCCGAGATCTACCGCACGCTACACAACCAACTATTTTAGAGTCTTTTTCGATAAATCACGATAGTGTCACTGTTAATTTAAGTGCGGCTACAATTTCCATCTAGATTTACTACCTTTATACAACTATCAGTAGTAGAATAAATAATAAATAACATAAAATAAGCTCCGTAAAGACTGACAAATCCACAAAATTTCAAATCAAATTCAAATGTGTCAAATGAATCGTCAAACAGAACTGTCAAGGATCCCCACCCTAGAGTGCTTTTATGGCGCTTTTTCCGCCCACCATGCATGAATACATAGATAGCATTATGCTCCTTCCTTAGTCTTCTTATTCAAAGGGTAGTAATTGTTAATTTTGAAGGTTAACTTGATTGTAATGTCATTTTAACAGAACTTCAACAGTTTTTATAGACGTATCAGTTGAAAAAACTAAAGTGTTCTTGAATAGTTGTATGTAGATATTTTAAATAGTTTTTTTTCTTTCTTCTTTGTGTTTTTTGCTTCCGACGACGCGCGACTGGCGTAGATATACTTCCCGAAAAGTTAATTATTTCTTTGTCTGTTAGGCACAAACTTGTTTATTAGCAGGCAAACTTATTATTATCACTGCTGACAAATTGGTCTCTGTTGGATTAACGCAGCAGTGTTTACAAAAAAAAACTATTTTATTTTGTAGTTTTTCTTGCAGTACTGGATTTTTGTGAAAAGATGAATCTGTCACAGATGTATATACATTTTTTACCATTTAGGTAGTACTAATCATACATTTCAACATTTAACTCAAGAAGATTTAATAACTCATAACATTTTAACAATTTTTTAATTGTAATTATCATTTTAATAACTCATAATTATAGACCTAAAGTCTAATGTAGTCTAATGTACTGCAATTAATTGAACAGAGAGAAATAATAACTACTTCTTGTGAAGTTCACAAGATAGTCTAAGTCAACCTAAATAACCAAAAATACCCCGAGAAATGAGTAATCAGGCTGAATGCTGTAGATGAGCTTTAGCTGATGATTAATCAATCAGGAAATTAATCACTATTCTTCTAAAGGCAAACCTAACCTCAAACGCCTGTGTTATTGTCGACGTTTACTCCTTAGTCGACGTATTGTCGACGTTTCGAGGTCGATAATAACCAATGACATCGAAATAAATTAGACCCGGCGACTTACATTTTGGCGAAATCCATCATTGAAATAGAAAATTGCATGTATGCCAAATTTCCACTTCGGCCGCATTTAAAAGGAAATCTTACCTACGTGTATATGTATGGGGATAGCTAACCCACATTGTAAACCAGGAATTCCATAATTCAAAATATAGATTACGAGTAAGAATACTTTAAACCGATAATAATTAAAGGTAGCCTAGTATCACGAATTACTCCCAATCAGCATTAGCCGTTATTTAAATCTTCTGTAATTATAATTTTGAATTTTAAGAAATTTAACATAAAACCATCGACAATGTTGCAACGCCAGCTGATGCCGAAAACGTACACATTTTACTATCTTCGCTCCTAAATTTAGGCAGCCAACAAAACATCCAGTTCGAATTCATTCATAAATTGCTCTACGGCGTTGCCAATGGGTTGTGGTTTTTCGAAATGTTTTACGAGGTGATTTTCAGCTATTTTAGTGTTTTGTGGTATTGTTTTTGGTGATTTTATTGAGAAACAATAAGACAATGGTGCGAACTTGCTTAATTTGCTAAAATAGAGACGGTTTAAACCCAGAAGTTTCATTTCGAAGGTGAATAAGGCTATGTTACATCAGTGCGGTGCGGAAAGGTAAATCTTTGGAAATATTAGTAAAAAAATCTTTGGAAATATTAGTAAATCACACAGTTTTGGAATATACCGTTATAAGTAATGCACCATTACATTAAGTTAGTTTTGTCACGTTTGGTTTTATTGAATATTTTGCTCATAATATTTAAATATTACCAAAACCAAGTATACAAATGCGAATATTAATTTGTTGAAAAAATGCATAAAAAATTAAAGATGTCACAATTACGAAAAATGTTCAAAAGTGAAATACTATACATATGATCGAAAAAAAACGGCATCAGCGATGGCTGTGAAATGAAGATCGCTGTCATTTTATATGTGAAATTATATGGCGAATGTCATCGATGTTCATTTCTAAGCCAACTGGACGCCGTTTTTTTTTCGGTCATTCTGATTGTTTTTTAGTTATTAAAGATGATTTTTTAAGTGTAAAATCAAAATAAATTTATATAATGATTGAAAAAAAGTTAAGGGAAGAGTACGTTGGATATTACGTGATATTACATACTAACTACCGAATGATCGAAAAAAAAACGGCGTCAAAGGCTGCTGGGAATAACAATCGAATATAATTTTGGCGAGTTCTATTTCTAGATGTCATTTATTAAAAATTGTCAAAAATAAAACTTGTCAAAAACTAATACTAATTATAGAAAAATTATAAAAATATATAATATATATAGATAAAATTATAAAAAGAACGTTTCCAGAAACACAAATCGATGTTTAATTTAAAATCGAAATTTAATAAAAAATTTCGAATTTATACTACACCATTTAAACATCAAATACAACCTTAAGGTCTACTACTACCAGTAAGTGCTATTAAAAAATAAACAATAGTAGGGGTCATGACATATCACCTTGCCAAAATTATCACCGATTGTCATTTTTGACGCCATTCTTTTCCGATGGTATAATTTTTGTGGTAATAGAGAAATGTATTTTTTGTTTTATTTATTAAGACTAAAAAAAATATATAGTTTAAAAGATGAATGCGTCTTTGATATGTTTTAGGTATAAAGCATTACTTATTTTTTGTTTGGCAATTTCTAATGAAAAGTTTATTATTTATTCACTACAAGGTCCCGATTCTCCGCGAAGAAACTGTTCCAGAAATTAGTAAATATTTTAGCAATTATCTTTTGTTTAACAAAGATCTTTATTATTGTTGCTATATAGTAATATTTTTATACCTAATATAAAATTGTAATTAGGCACGACAGTTTTAAAATATTCTCATTTTCCACCGTTGCATTACTATGGAAATGTGCATATCATAATATTATTATATTTTTATATCATAATATTATTATATCATAATATTATTATTATTTTCAAGTTATTGGAGTATAATCTAAAAGTAGCCATTTTCAAAATTTGAAAAGCCATCGAGCACAACAATATATCGTATCCAAAAATCATATTTACGAGAATATAATATATTAAATTATATATTACAATTAAAAATAGAAAACAAATTTCTTGCAGTAGAGGTATATAATAAAATTATATAAGGATTCTTGCCACTTAAATGCTAATATAGAAATTTAATTCTACGCTGTGTTTGTCATAATGCGGATCAATCTGCTCTCACTACCAGTTTCGGAGCCCTACTCCATCATCAGGTGAGCTTGGGAGATCCACAAAATGACAACCACAGCGCAGAGATAGTTAATTTCGACTTGTCGGAAAGTATCGGTTAGATATCAAGTCCCGAACTGGAGATAGAGGCCTGCGGGCAATGGTAGTACTTTCGTACCACCGAGGCGCAACTATCGATAGTAAAAGGATGGTAAAAGGCTTTTTTTCAGGCAAACCAAATTATAAAATAGAAAACAAATTTCTTGCAGTAGAGGTATATAATAAAATTATATAAGGATACTTGCCACTTAACTGCTGATATAGAAATTTAATTCTACGCTGTGTTTGTCATAATGCGGATCAATCTGCTCTCACTACCGGTTTCGGAGCCCTACTCCATCATCAGGTGAGCTTGGGAGATCCACAAAATGGCAACCACAGCGCAGAGATAGTTAATTCCGACTTGTCGGAAAGTATCGGTTAGATATTAAGTCCCGAACTGGAGATAGCGGCCTGCGTGCAATGGTAGTACTTTCGTACCACCGAGGCGCAACTATCGATAGTAAAAGGATGGTAAAAGGCTTTTTTTCAGGCAAGCTAAATTATAAAATAGAAAACAAATTTCTTGCAGTAGAGGTATATAATAAAATTATATAAGGATTCTTGCCACTTAACTGCTAATATAGAAATTTAATTCTACGCTGTGTTTGTCATAATGCGGATCAACCTGCTCTCACTACCGGTTTCGGAGCCCTACTCCATCATCAGGTGAGCTTGGGAGATCCACAAAATGACAACCACAGCGCAGAGATAGTTAATTCCGACTTGTCGGAAAGTATCGGTTAGATATTAAGTCCCTAACGGGAGATAGCGGCCTGCGTACAATGGTAGTACTTTTGTACCTCCGAGGCGCAACTATCGATAGTAAAAGGATGGCAAAAGGCTTTTTTTCAGGCAAGCCAAATTATAAAATAGAAAACAAATTTCTTGCAGTAGAGGTATATAATAAAATTATATAAGGATTCTTGCCACTTAACTGCTAATAAAGAAATTTAATTCTACGCTGTGTTTGTCATAATGCGGATCAACCTGCTCTCACTACCGGTTTCGGAGCCCTACTCCATCATCAGGTGAGCTTGGGAGATCCACAAAATGACAACCACAGCGCAGAGATAGTTAATTCCGACTTGTCGGAAAGTATCGGTTAGATATTAAGTCCCGAACGGGAGATAGCGGCCTGCGTGCAATGGTAGTACATTCGTACCACCGAGGCGCAACTATCGATAGTAAAAGTATGGTAAAAGGCTTTTTTTCAGGCAAGCCAAATTATAAAATAGAAAACAAATTTCTTGCAGTAGAGGTATATAATAAAATTATATAAGGATTCTTGCCCCTTAACTGCTAATATAGAAATTTAATTCTACGCTGTGTTTGTCATAATGCGGATCAACCTGCTCTCACTACCGGTTTCGGAGCCCTACTCCATCATCAGGTCCCAAGCTCACCTGATGATGGAGTAGGGCTCCGAAACCGGTAGTGAGAGCAGGTTGATCCGCATTATGACAAACACAGCGTAGAATTAAATTTCTATATTGGTAGTTAAGTGGCAAGAATCCTTATATAATTTTATTATTACAATCAAAGTAACTACGACACTGGCACACATTCTCAAGATCTCTGGACAGCGTTGCCATTCTCTCGGGAATCCTTCATGACTGCGATCAGTCCGTCTTGTCAATGTCTGATTCTGATCTTTTTCTTTTTATGAATGAAATTCCGGGTCTAATTTATTTAGAGGTAATTGATAATAACAGTCGCGCCTCGATACCTAACCCATAACATGTAATGTAATGTGGAATTACCTTATTCATCATCTTATTTTAACTTTCAGTGTTCAACTAACTAACTTACTTCATCATTCTACCATAACTTACGGGACAAATGCAGATGCATTATTAATTCATTGATTTGCTCAAAACTTGTTGTCCCCTGCCTACGCTTTTGTAAATGGCCCCATGTCAATTTTAAATTAGAAAAGTGGGAGATCTAAAATCTAATTAGACTCTGAAAAGGGGTTACTAATTTTAGCTTGCCAATTCGTTCTAAGCTAAGACTCAATTTATTATATAGAATTTAGGTTATTATCGAAACTATTATAGAAACTCTTATTACGTTGGGTATTAAAATTATACTGAAATACCAATTACAAATAATACAATTTTAGATTTTCAATACTATGAAATAAGTTGATCATTATTTTATCAATATAAGGAGACCATATACAAGGTGTTCCAATATTCCTTGGACATAGAACTACTACGTATTTTTGGAATCAAAATAAGTTCATTGGACACAATTCACCTTTATACAAAAGTGTTTCGTTTGTCCGCTAGAGGACATAAGAACCGTTATTCCGATTCGAATGAGATTTTGGGTGTATACGTTTTCCTAAGTGCTCTAAGCATTTGGCTTTTATAGAAATTAAGAAAAAGTATATGGGAACGGTGAAAACTACCCCCACCCCTACATAAATTTTAGTATAAATATTTTCCAACTCAAGCGACGACTGATTTTGTTTTCGTAAAATGGTCCCTTTAGTATTTACTACATTTTTTGTCTCTTGTAAAAAACGCCATATCGCATAGTTTTTGAGAAAAAAAAATTGATGAATTTATTTTGTTCCAATATTCCGTGGACATAAAACAACTACGTATTTTTTGAATGAAAATAAGTTAATTGCACATAATTTACCTTTAAACAAAAGTGCATCGTTTGTCCGTTAGAGATCAATAAAAAATAAACCCGAACGTTAATTAATTTAAAATTTCTTAAATTTTATAAAGGTTAAAAATTTCAAATACCAATTTGTGATACTAACATAAAATCCATATTTTCTATATTCTATATATTCCATTTCGCCCAGGCTAACTGTACACGAATTCTTCATTTAATGAACTGTTATAACTAGTATACAGGATTGTTCACAACATACGACACGGAGTATAGCTAAACAATTAGATTTTTACAAATTGTAAGTTTTGGGTTGGTTGACCCCTATTAGACTATTAGAGCTACAATTAAGTAAAAAATATTATAGCCAAATAAGTAAAAAATATTATAGTTGTATTTTTTTAAATGGAACACCCTGTATATTATTCTATTTTTAGATTCTACGATTGACATAAAGGTAAATTTGATTAAGGTTTATCACGCTTAAACCTTTCCGTTTTTGAAATATTTTCAATTTTGTGAAATAGCAGTAAAAAATTTAAGGCTTCATTTCTCCAAGGGTATCAAAGTTTTTAATACTAAATATTGTATTGAAGTATTTATATTTACTAGGTTTTGTGTTGCAATAATGAAAATTATCTACCTTATACAGAGTGCCTAAAAATTTATTTTAAATAATTACTAGCTTTAAACGGCAATAACTTGTTTAATTTAAATGGAAGACTCTGTATATTTTACGTGAATCATATGCACAATTTAATTTCCTATCAAATTGTATTATGCCATTTTTTATTTATTTCTTCAAGTTTTCGTAGAAAATTAATTTTCTTATAATTTAGACCACATTTATTACTTTACGCATGGAATATTGACATTTTAGATTTTTTTAAAGCAACATATGTACAAGATGTACAGGTGGTAAAAATAATAATATTATAAGCCCATTATTTGTTTACAAAAAAAAACTATTTAAATTTTTGTAAAATAGTATACTAATTGAATATACCACCATTATTTCCGCCCAAAAATGAGTTAATTACAAACTTAGTTGTTTTAATTAATAAATTATTCTAAATAAAATGTGAATTTGACTTAGAAATCAATATAATAATAAGTTATGAAAATGAACGTCTCTGTTGTTATAAATAAGCATTCGTCAAAAAACGATATAAAATGTATAAGGTGTTACTTTTTACCACACTGTCTAATCCACATACAAAATTCAGTTTTTTAGTATTTGGAGCAATTATTATTAATTAACGCAAACAGCTAATTAATGTAATTTGAATACTGGAATCATATTAATTGGTCCTCTTTAACAAATATTTAAACATTTTTTCTTAATTTTTTAATGAAATAAGCGAACTATATAACAATATTAGTATCTGTACTTTTTGAAAATTTGTTACATCTTTACAAATAATCTAAAATGCCAATACTCCATGGGTATAGTGATAAATGAGATCTAAATTATAAGAAAATGTATTTTCTACGAAAACTTGAAGAGATAGGTCAAAACGGTGTACAATTTGATAGACAATTAAATTATGCATCTGATTCTCGTAAAATATACAGAGTGTTCTATTTAAATTAAAGAAGTTAGCTAGAAGTGTTCTATTTAAATTAAAAAAGCTAGTAATTATTTAAAATAAATTTTTAGACACTCTGTATGGTAGTATTATTTTTATTATTGCAACACAATAATTTGTCAATAAATAAACTTCAGTAAATATTTAGTATTAAAACCTTTGATACCCTTGAAGAAATGAAGTCTTAAAATTTTTACTGCAATTTCACAAAAACTTTAATCAAATTTATCTTTATTTTAATAGTAGAAACTAAATGTAATATTATACTAGGGTGTTCCAATTAAAAAAATTCAACTGATATTTTATATTTATTTGGGACACTTTGTATTTTCAGCCCTGCAGTCCTTCAACGAACCCAAAACTTACAATTTGTAAAAATCTAATCGTTTAACTACAATACTTCGTGTCGTATGTGGTGAACAACCCTGTATAAGACCAATAGACCATTCCATATGAATTTGGAAATATATTTTTTATTTATTAAAAAAATTACCTTCAAAAAACATTCAGTCATTGAGTCATGTCCTTTTTTTTTCGCCTACTGTAATTCAAAACTTTTCAGAAATAATTTAAGTACGTTAGAAGAGATTCGTTAGATTTTCGAAATCTAAAAAAGTCTAGCAAAAAGTCTAGGACTTAGCAATCCTATCCTAGGTTGCTTTTGTAATAAATTCTTGTTAAATACAAACCTCATATGCCAAAGTAATAGAAGTTAAGAATTTTATTACACACACTTTTTATTCTTTTATATCATTAAACTAAATCAGACGTTTTATGTCTACCTGTATTTTTAAAATGTATGTAGGTATATTTTGTGTTGCAATTATGAACTGTTTTTTTTTTAAATTTGCTTTAATGGAAGAATAAAATTTCGAACAATTGCACTAGTAGTAGTTGTGGTTTTGATTAATTTTTTACAATCTAAAAACAATTTTTTGCATTTTTTTAGTAAAATAAAATTTAGAGATGTCTGCAAACTTTAGAGCTGTCTACTATTTGTTAAATTTCTAATTTAACATTCTCGGAATATTTATTTTTAGAGATAACGTTGTTTGTAACTTACAAAATATAACAAATATAATATTTTTATTAGCCGACCATACCAACAGGCAACAAGATCGGCAAAATTGTTTTTTAATTTCACTCAAAATGAGTTATTTGGGTCGTAAATGACCTAAATACAAAATATTTTATGGTGTCTGTCTGTCCGTCTGTAACACGATAACTCAGAAACCGCTAAACCGATTTTAACCAAATTTGGCACAAAATACTGTGGCACCCGAGAATCTGGCTATTAGTTTTTGGTGGGGGTGGGGGGTTGGTAAGAGGGTATGGAAGGAGGTTAAAAATTTTAAAAAATCGTAACTCCAAAATTACAGCAGCTAGCGAAACGCGGTTTTCAATTTAAGATTAGGAATAATATTTGCAACAAAATTTGTAATAACATCAAAATCAGTCAAAGTCGAAGTTTTGAGATATTCCGTGTTTCCGTAGTCCGTTTTTGAGAAAATCCGTGTGGAGAACTCCAAACTCCCATCGGACGCGACCCCAGGTGGCGGATAGGGGAAATAACCGCGGATCAAAATTGGAAAAATTCCTTTACTTTGAAATTAAAAGAACTGCCTATACCAACTTTTTATTAACATATTTTAGTATGTGCGGCTATACGTGCCTCCCGACGTCATTTATTTTTTATTTATTATAATATAATCGCATAAGTGATAGGTACCAATTAAATTTTTAGTTACGTAATCGAGGGCGTGATTTTTCAATTTATTGTTGCTAACCATGAACGTATTCGACGCCGGACTGACTAACTGGAATTTAAATTTACCGCTGAGGATTCAGGTAGTAGCTCTGCTGTAAAAATTGTCAAGTTGCCACATTTATTTATTTATTTTCTGACATTGTCATTTGTTTTGACACTTTTTAGTTTTGTATTACAAGTTTTTGGTTCAAATGAATTGTATTGTGATACTCTAAGCTTAAAAATGTTTACTAGCAGACCTTGCAGTCGAACATTGTTCTTTTTAGAACCCCTTTTAGTGCGAAGTGTAAATAGCTCATTAGCCGTTGTAAAAAACTAATCGCAACCTTATTAGAATATTTTGAACGGGAAAGCGGTAGTAATGACCCTGTATGTCTCTTAAGTGTTGTTAAGGAGGTCAATTTTGTTGATGTAAATAATAACTGTTTATATATTATTTATAACTAATTTATTTTTGTTTTCTAAAATATTTTGATAAAAAATATGTAAAAGTGGGCAACGCTGTGCCGGTCAAGCTTATGGCTCGAACACACTGACGACCAAGTCGCACCGGCCAGACCGCTGCTACCTCTAAAACCATTAAATCAAATGATACGGCGCCGCACAGTGGGGCCGATTGCCATTTTTGCGGCCAGAACCTTATAAAACAGAAGTTGCTTTTTCAAAAAGTTTTGATGACCATAGAATACAGAAAAGACCTAAATATTATATTATGCACAGAAAAAAACTTTGGATGCAGATCTGTAACCAGTGAAGGGCAGTAATGTCGAAGGTTTAGTTGTACCGTGTATAATAATTGCAATTTGTAGGGCCCGAATAATAAGTAAAATTTCTTGGTTAATTTTTAAATACAATTAATTTTTTGCATTTTTTATAAAAGTACAATACTACTTGACTATTACTAGCTATATTTTGAAAAAAAAATTCACTGATGCATACTCAATTAATTAATAAATTAGTAAAATATAAAAAATAAAATATGCTATTTAAGTAACCTTGAGTTTTATTGAGTGCCCAAAGTTGCCCAATTTATTGGCTGATGTTTTTTGAAAGATTGGACATTACCCTTCATGTATTTGTTACCATCTTGCGCAACTTTGCGCAACTTTAAAAAAAAATAATTTTAAATGTAAGTATGTCCCTGGTAGGTACTTTCAGTAATAGATACTATAGGTCTTTATGATTTATTTAGATTAAGTTCGTGTGATTTTAATAAAATCTGATACTCATGAATCGCCTGTAATCAAGCACATAGTTAGGGGGTCCAAGAGTCCTAGACCCTTCAGTCCCACCCCACCTCAAATCTACAAATTTTGTGGGTTTTAACTGAATTAATGCTTAGATCGGGGCTTAAATAATATACAATGTCCCCACTCCTTCTTTATCTTTTTAATGGAACAACATGGAGATTTGAAGTAAGGCAATATGTTTAAAAATATTACGTTTAAGTCTAAACATGACAGTTTAAAATTTAAAGATGGCGGCTTAACTTATTAAAATATCCGCACGTAAATTCAAACTATGATATGTACTAAAATAATGAACCGATTTTAAAAATTTAAGCATTTAAACAAATTATTTTTAAACACATTATATTACGCTAAATTTAAAATCTTTTAGTTGCTCCAATCCAAAAAAGGAGAAAAAAAAATTCCGGCACCCAAAACCACCCTTCCCCCGAAATGGTTATTAAAATTTTTGGAACCTCCTCATCATCCGAAATTAATTTTTAGATGCTTGCCTGTAATAGGTACACGAAAAATCGAGCCCATACTTTCTTGATTACGTGCCGACTACTCATTTTGAGACATGTGAGACCACGATTGAAAATAATTATTTTTTTACTTCTTCAAAACTAGAATCCAAAAACAATATTTATTTTTTTATCAAAGTTGTTGGTTACATACAGATAAAAAAATATATCAAACAGATCGATAAACAGACAGACAGACACATAGACATGCCACAAGACAACAATATTCGAAATGGCTTGCAAGGCAAAAGTGTAAAAGTTTGGTCATCCGGGTATTTTTTCTCACATTATATTGATGAGCTAATATGCTGGGTATATACGTGAACTATAATTTAATTAACTAAAATTTTGAAGATTGGCTACCTAGAAATTCAATTAAGCAAAAACTGTTAAATTCTATATATTTTTGGTTGATTCATATATCTTTAAAGGTTTTGGCCAACGATTCTTCAATCGGCCCCACCGTGCGCCGGCGCACACATGGCGCACACTAACGTCCTGGCCGTCCGTTGGTCGTTGCGACCAGGGGCCTGTTTCATAAAAATGAAGAGTTGAAAAGTTGACGAGTGAGGAGTTGCAAAATGTTACATATCATTTCATAAAAGTTTTGAAGAGTTGAGGAGTGAAGGGTTGAAAACTGACGAGGTGAAGAGTTGGTTAGTTTGAACAATGTTTAATTTCATTTCATAAACACTCTGCGCTCGTCATTGGGTCAAGATCTACTGACACGTCTCTACAGTTCACGAAGACCCTCATTTCTAGTTCAAATACGTTGTAGTGCACATCATATATAATGCAAAACCTACTATTTAGCAGTGATTCTGGTGAAGAAAATGTGCCACATAGGCAAAGAAAGTTATTCAGGGTTGTTCACCACATACGACACGGAATATTGTAGCTAAACGATTAGATTTTTACAAATTGTAAATTTTGGGTTCGTTGAAGGATTATTAGAGCTACAATTTAAAAATATTTTTACAAGTTACAGAGTGTCCCAAACAAATAAAAAATATCAAAGTTGTATTATTTTAAATGGAGCACCCTGTATATTATTACATTTTTAGTTTCTACGATTAAAATAAAGGTAAATTTGATTAAGGTTTATTACACTTAAACCTGGTCGTTTTTGAAATATTTCCAATTTTGTGAAATTGCAGTATAAATTTTAAGGCTTCATTTCTCCGAGGGTATCAAAGTTTTTAATACTAAATATTTACTGAAGTTTATTTATTGATCAGTTATTGTGTTGCAATAATAAACATTTTACTACCTTATACAGAGTGTCTAAATATTTATTTTAAATAATTATTAGCTTTAAACGGCAATAATTTGTTTAATTTAAATAGAACACCCTGTATATTTTATAAAAATCAGATGCACAATTTAATTGTCTATCAAATTGTATTATACCATTTTTTAACTATCTCTTCAAGCTTCCGTAGAAAATGCATTTTCTTGTAATTTAGAACTCATTTATCAATATACCCATGGAATACTGACATTTTAGATTATTTTTAAAGATGTACCAAATTTTTAAAGAGTACAGATACTAATATTGTCAATATAGTTCGTTTACTTCATTAAAAAATTAAAAAAAAACTGTTTAAATATTTGTTAAAATGGACCAATTATTATGATTCCAGTATTCAAACTACGTTAATTGACTGTTTGCGTTGATTAATAATAATTGCTCCAAATACTAAAAAACTGAATTATTTATGTGTATTAGATATGTGGTAAAAAAAACTAACCCATTAAAAATTATATTTAATTTTTTAACAAATGCTTATTTATAACAACAAAGACGTTCATTTTCATAACTTATTATTATATTGATTTCTGATTCAAATCCATATTTATTTAGAATAATTTATTAACGAACACAATTAAGTATGTAATTAATTAGTAGTTGGGCGGAAATACTGGTGGTATATTTAATTAATGGTATACTCTTTTATAAAGATTTAAATAGTTTTCTTTTTGCATACAAATGGGCTAGTAATATTATCGTTTTTACCTAAAAACGATAATATTACTAGCCTGTACATTTTGTATATTTGTTGTTTTAAAAAAAATCTAAAATGTCAATATTCTGATATTGATAAATGAGGTCTAAATTATAAGAAAATGCATTTTCTACGAAAACTTGAAGGGATAGGTAAAAAGTGGCATAATACAATTTGATAGACAATTAAATTGTGCATCTGATTCTCATAAAATATACAGGGTATTCCATTTAAATTAAACGAGTTATTGCCGTTTAAAGCTAGTAATTATTTAAAATAAATTTTTAGACACTCTGTATAAGGTAGTATAATTTTTATTATTGCAATACAATAACTGATCAATAAATAAACTTCAGTATATATTTAGTATTAAAAACTTGATACTTGATACCCTCGGAGAAATGAAGCCTTAAAATGTATACTGCAATTTTACAAAATTGAAAATATTTCAAAAACGGTAAGGTTTAAGTGTAATAAACCTTAATCAAATTTACCTTTATTTTAATCGTAGAAACTAAAAATGCAATAATATACAGAGTGTTCCATTTAAAAAAATACAACTTTGATATTTTTTTATTTATTTGGGACACTCTGTATCTTATAAAAATATTTTTCAATTGTACCTCTAATAGTCCCTCAACGAACCCAAAACTTACAATTTGTAAAAAATCTAATCGTTTATCTACAATACTCCGTGTCGTATGTGGTGAACAACCCTATATTGGAATAGAGTAAGGTAAGATGTAATGTATTATAAATGATACGATTTCAAAAGCTACGGGTGGTTAGAAAATCGACCCCTTTATGCAAATGCCAGGATCAGGATTTTGTGAAGAAAAATTTACTTCTCTTCAAATGATTCTGGATAACGACCTGAAGCAAAGCCCTAGAGGAGGAGGATTAACAGTTAAACAAATTATTGAGGTGGTTCTTCATTGGTTGGAAACGGGCGTACAATACTATGCTGTCGGAGATATGCATGGTAGATATATCCACTGCCACAGTGCATCGGTGCATACATAAATTCTTAAATGTTGCACTAAAACGAATATATCCAACTCACGTCAAATTTCCAGAGAACATGCATCTGGTTGCCCAGAATTTTCACCGCATAGCAAATATGCCACAGGTAATTTCAATGGTTTATTCATCATATTTAAAAGGTACATTTTTGAAATATTATCTATCTGCCATTTCGTTTTTAGGATGCTGCTCGTCAAATCTTCATGAATTGTGAAGAGTAGACGTAAATTTATTTTGAAACCTAAACGACATTTACTCTTCACTCCTCAACTCTTCACTATTCACTCGTCGCTCATCAACTCTTCATTTTTATGAAACAAGCCCTAGTAGACTGCACTAAAATATTATAATTTTCTGCCGCTTGTTGCCGGTTTTCTTCAAAATTAATAATTTTTTAGATGAAATCCCCCAAATTCAACGCACAATATTTTATTTTCTATAAGATATAGTGTTTTAGTGTAGTTTTTGCACACGTGCAGAAAATCCATAGAAATAGTATACAGGCTGGATCAAAGGGAAACTTAAATCTAGCCCCTTTTTTTCAAGGGTCGATTCTATTAAAAATTCAAAACATTTTTATATGACATACTCTATTTATGGTTGGTTGATACCTGTTATTATACCTTCGAGTTTCGATGTTAAAAAATAATAAAATCATATTTAAAGTTTTTCTACAACCACTTGTTTTTTTTTATTAAATTAGTTTTTTTAGTTGTATTGTAGTCATGTACAAGGAGGACAACTGTATTTTAAATATTATATTTAATTTAACGTTTTTCAAACAGGGTCTATTAGACTATATTTCTACGGGGTACATTATTTTTTAAAAAAATGAAGAGTAAAAGTAACTTAAACATTCATAAAAATAGAAGTATTTACTATTGTAGATTCTCAGTAACAATAAAAAAGAGGAATTTATATTGTAAACATTGAAATAACTGGAAGCTAAACTTTCTACCTGTTTATATTTAGAGACAGTGTCTGACGATTTTTTTTTACGATGGCCCTAATTTGTTTACGCCTAAAGTCGATACGAGCCATCAGTAGAAGTCCATATCAGTAGAAAAAAGAAACAGAATATCTCCCTTTTTGTCGGTCGCTTGTACGCAATGCTTTTTGTTCGGCCTATTTGTTCTGCTTGTTCGTGCGCGCTCGGTTCGTTCGGGCTAAAATGCTTAAGTCTGGACGCACCTTTAGGAACAATACTGTTTTTGTCCTTTATTGATATAATGCTGAAAATCTCACGAGTTACGTGTTTCACTCTACACATATTAAATTACATAGACGTAGGATGTAGAATATTTTATTATGAAACGACTGCTGGAATAGCAGGCATCGCAGATTTGAAAAACATGAAAATAACGACGTTATCGTGTAGTCGGGGTGGGAGATTTTACTTACTCCATATCACACCAGTTAAGTATTTATTAACGAAAAATCCAAGAATATTAATGAAATAAGCTCATAAATAGCAACTTCGCTTTTTAGTTAACTTGGATATTTTAACATTTCTGAAACAATATATTCTAATTGGTAAAACGTAAAGTTGGAAGACAACATGATCTACATATTATACGTCTGGCAAACTCTGGGGTGAATTGATAATGAATTTCTAATTTTTATATATATCCTCAAAATATATTCTTCCATTTTATACATACCATGATTAACAACCTCCAAAATATAATGAGTACTTCAATTTTTCTTTATTAAAAATATAACCGTGATCGCTAATGAAAAATAAATTCCACAAAACTAGAAAAGAGTTGGAAGGCGACGTGATCCGTACGGCTGGCAAGCTCTGGGGTGTCGTAAAACGAATAGAAATCTGATGGTTTTCTCGATAATAGCGTAACAATGTCGACAGATCATGGGGTGTCTTGCGTTCGGATTGTTAATGTGCGAAAATTACCTCGTTATTTGCGGTAAAATGTACCATGCCGATAATAAATATAATTTATATGGAACAATAAATATTTATATCGTTGGGATTTGTATAATTAAATTAAATATAAATAAAAGTAATATGAAGAAAATTGTAAAGGAAAATTTCTTCTTTAATAATATTGGCAAGACTTAAATATGTATAGGCCAACTTGGGTTTAAAAAATGTCTCTACCTTTGTGATAAAATACCCAGAGGGCGTTATTGAAGAGAAGATTTGAAAGAAAAATAATATTTCAGTAAGGTCAATTTGATGTAGGGAAGTTCAAGGGAATCGTTCACATACATATCGCTCTTGACATGTTAAAATAAACATTATTACCGTAGAACAAGTAAAATCCGTAAAACAGTTGAAACCAAAGAATGTTGAAACAGTTTTGAAATATAGAGTAAATGAGTTTACTAGTTTCAAAGTGTTTTTAAGTTGATACAATTAATTTTTATTTATAATTTTAAAAAAAATCGCTTTAACGAAGAGTCTCTAAAACAATAAGCCAACAAAAGCAAACTTCAACCCATATCATATACCGACATAAAAAAGGCGCAATAATCTTAAAGAAGGAGATTTTACAAAGATAGATTTTGTTAGAAAATGCGTCCGTTTCGTGAGTGTTAGAAAATGGGAAGATATTGGTTTTCCACGTTCTGTGTTGTGTACAGATAAGGCAGGACTTGCACGTTAAAATAATAATGAATAATAACTTAAATGAAAAAAAGCATAATATCCTATTCAAATATCAGAGGTAAGCCTTTTCTATTTATTGTGTGGGATAACAGTGCTACTATCAAACACCATTAAACAAGCCAGGCGCATTCGGAATACAAACCCTTTGGGTGGCGTGTAATACCACTTAGGTGAAATTTTCAGAAAAAAATATATCTTAAAAACGTGACAACATCGGTAGTAGATTAAAAACTAGAAGAACAAATTGCGGAATAAATCCGGTGGCTCTAAAGATGTTTAAAAAAGCTTTTTTTTTAATTTTGAAACTTAAATAACTCGATAATTTTGGACTTTTTTGAAGGAAAGACAAAAAAAATAAAGAACATATGGACCAAAAGAACAAATGAAGAATTAAAACATCTATATCGGGCACCGAGTATAACGGAAGTAGCAAGAGCACAAAGACTGAGATGGCTGGGACATATTGAAATACTATCTGAAGCAAGAATTCCTAGTATGATAATGAAACGTGAAATAGGTGGAAAGAGAAGGAGGGGTAGACCGATAACCAGATGGAAAAAGGATCTTGAAGAGGACTTGAAAAGGATAAGAGTGGATGGGTAGAGAATAAACACGAAGGGCAGAAATAAGTGGAGAAATACGGGGTGCGTCTCAAAAGTGGCTCACACCTATAACTTATTTATTTTTTCAGTTAAAAAAACGAGATTTGGTATGACATAAATTAGGATTGAATGACGTATTCAATTGTTTTTGGTCACATCCTCTTTCAATAGAAATTACCTACTACAACTTTTGATTTTTAAATGGCACCTTCGGTATATTTCTACTTTATTGGATAGAAAATAACACTCTGAATAGAATAACATATCATATGTCAACTTTTGACATTTTCGCATATGGTTTATTTGAAATTATAACTTGCGGTTCGTAACGAAAATATGACTCGAAATACTAAGTGTGTGGTATCAAATTCGTAAAAAATATTTTTTCCAAATATGCGAATGAGCCACCCTCGTTCCATTTGAAAAAATTGAGATATGATTAAACCTTGATTAAACATACGATTTGAGCATTTTCTAATTGGCCAGGACAAGACACTAAACACATTAGACGATCAAATCTATTTTTCCAAGGCTCCTTGATTAAGAATTAGTGTTTTTAACATAGCCATGGCACCCTACATTGAACTTTAAAATACGATGTCAAAATGTCATTTCCAAAAAAATACCGACTGTGCTGTTTAAAAATCAAAAGTTGTAGTCATTTTCGGTGAAACAAGAAGTGACCAATAACAATTGAATATGTCAATCAATCCTAATTTATGTCATATACTAACATACCAAATCTCGTTTTTTTTTATCTGATAAAATTAAAAAAGGGCCACTTCTGAGACGCACACGGTATAAACAATATCAATACATAAGATTTTTAGGCTTTTAATTTGAAAAAAAGTAAAGAGAAAATATGTTTCCTTTATTGAAACCAACCAGCACTGAAAATATTTGTACTTATTTAAGACTCACCCTGTATATACGCTCAATTTGTAAATAACAGTTTAGTTTCAATCAACTGCTGATGATTATTATTTTGGTGTATTGTGGTGAATTATTTTTTTATTTTGCTGTTCTAACATTATCATTTAAAAACTGAACTTTCTGTGAATTTGACTCAAAGTTGGTGATACACCAAATTTGGAACTTCCTTCAAGAACGGGGAAACCTACTCAAATGTACAGGGTGTCCCAGAAATGAGTGCAGATATTTTAAGGGGTGGTAGATCTGGTCAAAATAAACATATTTTCTCTTTACCATTTTTAAAATAAATTGAAAATAACCGAGTTATTTAACTTTGAAAATTTAAAAAAATAATAGCAACATTTTGAGAACCGCCGGCAGATATTGCCAACTACATCCAATTACCCGGATCATGCCCGGATTTCAGTTAATTCGACGCACTGTGTTGCCATATGGACAAGAAAGTATATGTTTAAAAGTAAGTCATAAAATCACAACACCTGAGGAGTTTGCAGAGATACATTACATTTTTAAGATTGTGATATTATTACATAAAATAAATTAAAAGTTAAATGTTTAAAAGTTAAATTAAAAAACTTACCCAACATTAAAAAAGATACTTATGACAGATCGATGTAACTGCGACAGTTCTCTTTTTCGATACACACTTAACTAAAATATACTTCATTGTGCTGCTTTACTTGTACATGCTATTATAAAAACTGCTAAAATAACAGTCCCCATTTTTAACTTAACACATTATTTTCATATAGGCTTCATCACAACAGAACCACTGATTTACAAAACACCTTGAAAAGCACACATTACACATTACTTTGAATACTACCTTTCTGAATGAATAAATGTTGAGAATTATTGTCTCTTACCGCCACTTTACGAATTACTTTCAATCTAAGAAAATACATGTTTCACTCAACAATTTTAAATACGTATTTTGTTTTTTTCGCTATTTTTTTCGATGTATTTCGACAATTCCGTCGACAGCCCAACCGTCGGCCAAGACAGTCGCGCATCACTGGTTGGTAACTGCTCACTGCTCCTTTGTCGCGCCGGCGTGTCGAGCTTGCGTCATGCGAGGTTGCCGTAGCTTCAACAATTTCAAATTCAAGACACTCGAAGCAATCAAATTCTTATTAAATTTTAAAAATAAAACAGAAAAATATGAATGGAAACAAACAAAACACAAATGAATTGATTATTGATAAGGTCACAAAAAAGAAATTTCTAAAATGTTTATCGTAACAGAATTCAATATATCGAAAACAGCCCGACGAATAATCAATTCATTTTTGTTTTGTTTGTTTTCTTTCATGTTTCTCTGTTTTATTTTTAAAATTTAATACGAATTTGATTTCTTCGAATGTCTTGAATTTGAAATTGTTGTAACTACGGTAACGTTGCTTAACATCATCGTGTGACGCAAGCCCGCCACGACGGCGCGGCTCAAAGGACCAGTTCACACGTGGCACTCTTGGCCGACGCGCGACGGCTGGTCTGTCGAAATACATCGAAAAAATAGCGAAAAAACAAAATACGTATTTAAAATTGTTGAGTGAAACATGTATTTTCTTAGATTGAAAGTAGTTCGCAAAGTGGCGATAAGAGACGGTATTCAAAGTAATGTGCGCTTTTCAAGGTGTTTTGTAAATCAGTGGTTGAAATAAAACAGAGAAACATGAAAGAAAACAAACAAAACAGAAATTAATCGATTATTCGTTGGGCTGTTTTCGATATATTGAATTCTAAATTACGATAAACATTTTAGGAATTTCTTTTTTGCGACCTGGTTGTGAATAATATGATGAATCATTTTCGTAAACGTCATAAACGTAATGTTTCAGCCTTTTAGTTAATTTTCGGTGGTTTTTGTTAAGTTTTCATTGAAAGGGTAAGTACTAAAAATAATTAATGTTTTTTTTCTATAATAATTATTAATAATGAGCACTGATAAAAGATTAAATTTAACATTCCTAATTTTTGAGAAGAAATTTGTCTATGAATTTATAAATGTAGAACTATGTAGAATGTGGATAACATAGGAGGTTGCAACACTGCAAGGTTTAGATACACCGTAGAGAAATCTCAGGTGAATAAACAAGTGGCACTAAAAAGTTTTTTCAGATTTCCCAGAAAATGTCAAGAAAAATTTTAAATTTTCAACATTTTTTTTTCGCAAAAAAAACCTCAAAGGCGTGTTTCTGGGGTTGAACTATACTACCAGTTAAAATATTTGCACTTATTTCTGGGACACCCTGTATATTATCTCATATTTACTATAAGTAAATGACGTTGAAAATATTTTTTTTCTGACTTCCATGACCTCAGTTTATTTCCTTATCTTTTTCTTTTCTTTTCTCAAACTAGGAAACTAAAATAAAATCTCTGAATTATATGAAATATGGCCTGAAATTTTATTCTGTAATTTTCTTCTTATCAACACGAGTTGGTAAATATTAGCTTAATAAAGCGCGAAAAGAACTGCCTGTTTGAGTTTAATCTTAGTTTCTCTCGTTTTCTCAATATTTTTTTTTCTTACAATAATATTCAAATTTCATTATAAATCATATTACAGTTTTGTAATAAAAATTTGAAAAGCAGCCTTAAATATGTAACTGTACTTTTGTTCCCACGTCTTGCGCGTGCGTTACTGCAACGGCATTTATAATTTAAAAATTAAAAAAGCAATTTTAGACCATTAATTAAAAGTAATAATTTTATTTGTTTATATGGTATAATATATAGTAAGAAATGGTCTTTTAAACTAGACCTGAATGTTGGATTGCCATCATCCAGTCCGGAGTTATTATTATTTAAATAAAAGCAGATCTAACCATCCCCCTCCACTTTAATTTAGCAGATAAGGGAAAATTGTTCTAACAAATAAAAATATTCAAAATTTACTGAACAATTATGAAACTATTATTTATAGTACCCCTTATCTAGGCAAAATTTTGTAAAAATTTTATTTTCTTATTGTTTATAGCAGTTGAGCCCTCTAGCGGCCTTTCTACAAACTTGAAAATAATTTCCAGTAATTTCTCATAACCTCTTTAGTTATAAATATTTTTTCCAGAGGCCCTGCGGCTAATACTTTCCGAGATACAGCCGAGAACTATTCTTAGCGGGATACCCTGTACATCTAAGATTTAGTTTTAAATATTAATGGTGAATAATATTCTGTTTTCAATAATATATTAAAAAATATTCTTTTTTTCCAGATAGTTGGAATGTTCTCTCAACTGAATACAACATCATTTAGAAAAGGCAAAGAACCAATGCTGTACGCAGTAGCCCTAGTATTTTGTTTGGAACTTGTGGCTTTAGCTGCAGCCGCAGACGATATTCAGCTGGGAAAAACATCAGATGAAAATCCCGAGGTGAGTGAGACATCCTGACGACGGTAATCGGAAAAATCCCTTTTTAATAAGGTTCTTTTATAGAAAATATACAACATTACGGCGCATAAGGTGCAAACATTGTGGCGTTTGTTAGTGTGTTTAAATTTTACTATACTAGACACATTTTTAAAAACATTTTATTACAAATTTTTAGCTCTATTTATTCCAAGCAATAAGAGGAAACACCCTCTGTTTTTAGTTTGGTTTGGACAAGAAAAATTTGTTGACATTTTTCAAGAATTTGTTAACGAAACAAAATGCGTATCGGTTATAGCTAAAATGGATACTTGGTTAGTTATAAAACTAGCTGGCTATTTTGCAAACTAACTAAAATCGCTGTTTCTGTCCATTACTTTCTAAAATATGAAATATTATTTCTTCGTTTTTTTTTCTAAATGGAATCGCTAAAAATTCTAAAATGCTTTAAATACAAGATATTTATGTTCATTTTTTAGTTCTCCATCTAACAAAGAAATAATAACAGAGTGTTCCATTAAAAAAAACGCAGAAAAACTATTTTATATATTAGACAGTTTGACAAAGAATTTTGAACACCCTGTATCATTTAAGAGTACGATATTTATAGCAAAGTAAGTGCAGACTAACTATACTTAATACCTATAGTTTTGATTTCAAGACATATTTATTTTCATTTATTTAGTAATATTTCTGAAACTGTCAAAACATATTTAATAATATCTTAGGATTATGTAAAGTGATCAGAAAAGAAGCCCAAAATGCAATAATATACAAGGTGTTCCGTTTAAAAAAAATATCCCGATCTACCCGATCCAAAATAACAGCACTTTTAGTTAATTTGTAAAATAGCTGGTTAGATTTAAAATTAGCTAAGTAATTTCGTTTTTAGTCCTAACATATCGAGTTTAAAATAAAACAGCTATAAAAAGCCTTAAATTTACAAAATTACTTCATTTCTTAAATGTTACAAAGCCACTGATTTTGTGGTTTTAGATACAAACAGTTGCTTGTGTCTTGGTTGTTGAAAATTTTACATCGAATGAAAAAAATCTACGTGTAACTCATCATCAGGAACATAAGCAAAAAACATACATACTCAAATTATTCAAAAGAAATGGTAAAGTTCCACAAAACTATGACTAAAGGAAAGTCAGAAAATTTATAGAACTGTCTAGAATAGAAATGACAGTTATAAGATATGAAGCTATATATAGCGTATATATTATGTATGTATTTTAAAATAAGATAATTAAAATTTAAGATATTTCGTCCTAGTGAGCCGATCTTGATGATTTTTAAGCAATATGTAGCTAAATTATTTGACTCTTTAGTGTCTCTTTTTAAATTAAAAACGAAAGTTCTCATCTGTCAATTACGCGAGGGAAAATAAAATGTTGACATTTTTGTGAAAGTTTGAAACACTCTGTAAAATATGTTAAGACAGCAAGGAATTTAAAAATAATTTTATCATCTAGATACATCCCTTTTCGATCATTTGTTTTTGGCTCATTTCAATAGCTTTATTTTTTTTGGAGATATTCACTTTTGAAGGAGACATTAACATTTTTTTCGTAATTTTTACATTAAAATCATGCCTTTGCTTTTGGTCCTAGTAAAGAGATATATATATATAGTTCTGGTCACGAAGCTTCTTGACATATGCTTTACTTCATTTAAACTTCTTACAGTCCATTCACTTACGTGCACGTTCCTTAGTTTAATTATAAATTTGAAAAGCTGGCAAACGGCGGTATCTTAGCCATAAACCTAAAATAAGTCGATCGTCTCAATTCATATTGTTTTTTCCAATAGACATCCATTCCATGACTTGAAATGATGTTCTCATACGAAGGTTTTTGGACGTCTAGCAAATGAGCTTGTCTCGAGGAAGTGACTGCACTGCACTTCGTGCACACCTAAATCTGTTAGCGACGTAATTTTGATTTCTATCATCATCAATTAAAGCATCATCTATAGTGGATACAACTTCTGGACTGAAAACCATCTCTGCCGTATATAACTGCCCAACAGCCAACAGACAAACAGTAGTAATATCATTTTTCAATAACAGTGATATTATTTATATTGATATTCAATATAAGAATTCAAAATAAGATATTTAATATAAGAATTTAACGGCCGAAACAACATCTGATGCCTTGAGAAAGATTTGCATAAAAAAATCGAAACGTCGGCAAATAAATGTTTTAAAAACACCCAGAAATCATTTAATTTTTAATAAAAAAAAACTATACCCAAGAAAATCACAATTGAAATATTGAATAAAGGTTTAAGAAAAGGAAAGATATCCATAGAATAAAAATAACTATTAAAATATCGGAAAAATTTGCAGGAAAACATTATACAGAAGATTAATTTTCAAATAAAACTTCATCATCTTCCGCTATTGATAGCTTACGTCATATACGCTTATAGCTTATTATTTGTAATAATTGATTTCCACTGTCCAAAATTAGTGATATACTAGATATTAAAAGTTCCATGAGTAGGCTAATTCGTAATAAATATAAAGTCAACAAGCAGGATCAATATATAACTTATTTCAATAGGATCTCATCAAATGAACTTCATTCCCATTTACTGTCTGGAAACTCCTGGAAGACATGTCCTTCTTAATACATTCTTATCCTTGAAGCAATTCTTGAAAGTTCGTAATAAAATAAAATCGGAGAGCGATAATCAAGAAAGTTTTCCTTAGAATATAATTCCACGGTATTAGAAAAGTATCAAATCAAATTTTTCGTTACACAAGTAGGGGTAAGATTGATTTCAAGGAATTCGCAGAATTTTAAAATTAGTTTCAATTTCGTTTACAAAAGGGTATCTGACAAAGGTAGTATTTAACTCAGAGTGAGTACTTCTTAACTAGAAGGATAATGTTTAAATAATTCATCATCATCATCATTGCCATTACTCGCTAACGAGTATTTGGGAGGCACCAGAAGATGGTTATGCAAGACGTTTTCTTTCATGAGCTTTTCTTGATTGAAAAGGTCGATACGTGATGATATCTCTCTACCGTACTCCGGACACTCAAAATTCTCATTACTTTGTTGCCTCTTTACTTTTTGGTTGTTGTTGTTAACTGAGTTTACAATTCTTCTCCATTGCATTCCCCTTTCAGTTTTCATGGAAAATATCCTTGTATCTTTTGAGTTCTCCACCCGGTTTCCTCTTACCGTCTACAAGCTCACCTTGCCCACCCCTTCCGAGATTTCGGTAGGGGGTTTCTTACCTCCTGCATACGTGACCAGCCCATCTTAAGCGGGATTTAGTAATCATTATTTCAGAGCTTTCGCAGCTAGCTTTCTCAGAGACCGATACGTCTGAGACACGGTGATACCATTTTTACAGTTGGTTACATTGTACATTGTTACTTTTGGTGTACAGTTGTCTAAGGTGTCTCTGTTGCAACTTGGTTTAATGCGTTTATGTGCCGGCGGTAGGGCACCCAGGTTTTGCTTCCATAAAACATGGATTATACGCTCGGTACACTGTAGGTTTCGTTTTTGTGCTCAAGTAATGGTTGTAGAAAAGCCTGTCTTTTAGTTTCCAGAATGCTCTTGAGGTGCTGCTAATTCTGTGCTGAATTTCATAGTCGATATTGGCGTTTTCGGAAATCAAACTGCCGAGGTGATTGAATTCCACTACATATTCCAACAATGCTGTAAAAATCAGAGAAGAACCTGATTTTTACCAAGGACTGTATATATTCTAAAGGACTGTTCGATCGCGTCAAATCGCCGCTATCCTAGTCGCCGTGGAATGCTACGTCACGCGCTGACCAGCGCTCCACAGTGCGGCGGATGGTTATTCTAGCGGGACAAAATCTCAAGCGCAATGTTTGGAACTTAAAATCTAAGAACGTAGCAAATGGTCTAATATATAGCAACTATATGGTTAAATTTATTTATGTATTAACAACTTAATTTATTAATAAATAAATACAAGATAATAAAACTATGATATTATTCGTACATGACACACAAAAACCGTATTGTAAACTATTGCCAAATACATAAAATTATGACATCAAAAAAATCTTTAGCAGTTTTTTTTTTAATTAATTTGTAATCTTGTGACACCCTCTATAATTTATTTTAAAAAATATATTTTATTTTGAAAATAATAAATAAGATAGATATTTTAATTTTAATTTTAACACTCGGTAATTGTAAATTCATATATAGTAAGTATCTAAGACAATTTTTTAAACTCAGTGCCTTTTGATGGAGTTATTTTGTTTTTATACTATCCGATTGAAATGAATCTTTTTGGGCATTCACCTGTTAAGCTTGAACTCCCTGTGACTGTGACTATCTGTGTTGGTAACTATTGGTAACTCAAAAGATCTACATCATTCAATATATCGATATTTGAAAAAAAAGTGAAAGTTTGATATCTGCAGAACAAAGGCACGAAGGGTTTTGACAAATAATATACGTACAGTAGAAAAGTACATACCTTTGGCAATCTTCAACGTAATATGGCTTTCTAATAAAATGTATAAGCACTTGTAAATATTTTGTTTTCGTATGATCTCTGCCTTGCTGAGCAGAAAACGACCAAATTTGGTTGATAAAAAGGTATCGAAATACAAAGAATATTCATGCATTTTTGTATCAATTGGAATGTCTACTATTTATTCTTATCAGTACACATTTTTTGGCTTATTTCTAACCAAACGCTTTTGTCCCGCTAAATTTATCTTCCAACGCACTGTGAGCTCGTCCGTCAAATGCAAAAATAACTGTCACTGTCTAAAATCTTTAGCGCCAACTTCAACTCGGTCTGTAGATGACGTAAAAAAACTGACACTGCAGGAAGATAGGAATCGAACTATCCTATCCTTGGATTTTTACAGCATTGCTATGATTTTCCGGGGGAGTACACATGATTTTAGTTTTATTGATGTTCAGCTTAAGACACAATCCGTGTGTGCCCAGGTATATGTGTTCAGCGTTTCTTGTAATTGCTGCAACGTTTTTGCAACTAAAGCGCAATCATCAGCGTATTGAAGTTCTATGATGAATTTTATACGTATATTTGTCCCGAGTCTTTTTATGTTGAACAGACCGCCGTCGTATCTGTATCTAATGCCCATTCCTCTTTCCTGCAGTTTGCTGTGCACTATAATAGAGACCACTGTCCATGTTACAATATGTTTAATAGGAGAGGTGCTAAGACACATCCCTGCCTAACTCCAGTATTTGTTAGGAAGGGGTAGCTCAGTAATTCATAATGTGACGCTCTAGACTTGTTGTAATGGAGGCTTTTAGACACTGTAAGAAATTTATTGGGCACTCCGAACTTTTGCATAATAGCCCGAAGTGCATCTATGTTTACAGAGAGTCGAAGGTTTTTGTTAGGTCGATGAATGCAATATAAAGTTTACTCTACTGCTCCTTTACTTTTTCCTGTAATTGGCGGACGGACAATATGGACCCAACGGTTCCGCGGTTGGTGCGAAAAAAATAATTCGTAAAATAGTGAGGAAGTAAGAAATGATGGCCGTGGTACTAAAGCTGCCTTTTTTTAGATTCGTTTCGTCAAAGTTTCTGCCTTAATTTAGATTCGTCGTTTTTTTAACATATTCCACAGGGTGTGTCAACCTTTCAACAAAATATCAACATTTTGTTTTCCATCGTACAATTGACAGATGGGAACTTTCATTTTTAATTTAAAAAGAGATACTAAAAATAATTTAGCTACTAATGGCTTAAAAATCATCAAAATCGGCTCAGAACAAAATAATTACCCACACCTGATTAACCACCTAGACTATTATTGACCAACGGGATATTGGTCGAAATTTCCAAGAATTGACGTTAACACTCCCAAAGTGGGGAATAAAACTAAAGTTATTTGGAAGTTAAAAACAGGTTAACAGGTTATGGTGTCTTGAATGAAATATGGACTAAGAAGTCAAAAATAATAGACCTGAGGTCATAACATGGTAAAATAGAGGTGAATTTTACTAAAAAGAGTCCTAATTTATACTACTTACATTTTAACATGGGAAAGAAAGAGATAGAATAAGGTAAAGTATTTTTCTTTTTAATATGTGTATGTAAATGAATTTCCCAATAATGAACCAGGGAGACAAACAAGTGTAATAACTGGCATGGCCGTTTGAACATTAATCCAATATGGATGAAATACCTACATATATGCACTTCCTAGTAAATGTAAATAAGTTATTGGTAAGAAGTGGATTACTGGATTCCCAAGATAATTATGTCTGCGGAGAAAATTTTTCTGTGAGATGTAAATATGATAGGCCCTAAAAAATTATGTGTCATTAAAATTTTGTGTATTTTCAACAATTAATTATAGAATAAATCGTTATTTTCAAGGTTCTAACCTAATTTTTTTTCAGCTAACTTCCTTGGTACACTTTTAAAGTTCTTAATTAGTTAATTTAACTTGTGGTAGGTAGTATTATTCATAAACGTCTCTTTATTTTTCTCAATAGTTTACAACAATATCACAAAAAAAATATTTTTTGAAAACAAATTGGATAAGAAAATGGCCGCTAATGGTGTTTTTAACTATTCGTCTATGGAGTTAGGTTTTCCATAATTTTAAAACCTTAAAGTCCGCTTTCTTTGTATGAGCAAAATAAAATTACATTAAATCACCACTATACACCAAAACACTTTTACTTAGCGAAACGCGCGTCCAGTGTAAAAGTAAAAGTGTTTTGGTGTATTCTGGTGATTTAGTGTAATTTTATTTTGCTGTGTAACACTAAAGGTTCCAACCCTCAACTGTAATTCTTTGTATGAGGCTAAGATTTCTTTAAATTAATAACCTCAAAGGTCAAAATTTCTTTCTTAAGGTATTTTTCCTTCGAGGTGCAAGTTAAACAATGGGCTATATTAGGTCGAAGCTCATTTCTCGAAGTCTTGACTACATTGTTGGAGTATCGCCGGTAAAACACAAAACTTTTATTTTCTTTGAGTGACAGTGACAGTTGACAATGATATTTTATGCTAAGTTCGGTAATTACATCTTCGAGCAATCCGATTAACTTTTCACAGTAATTATGTGTCCTAAAATGAGAATCTTTATTGAGAGTCACGTGACAAGTCAAATTTTTATCCTTTTGCTGGCCTATGTAATTACCGAACTGGCCTAAACTAGAACACTAACTAACTAGAAAACTAAATTCTTTTTTGCTTAATATTTTTAAAAGTTTTGTGTTTTGGGATTGTGAGTGTTATTACAGAGGGCTTTTTGTTTTTATTGCACATAATGGACACGTTTAAGATTGTGGCGGAAATAAAAAAGAAACGCATTGAATATTCTTTCGTTCCCCACCAGTGGGAACAATTTAATGTGCTATGACGTAATAATCCCTGGAAAACTTTTTAAACGGAAATCACACCGAGGAAATTAAAAAAGGTTATTTTTAACCTGCCGTATGTCTGACTTTCTTCCAAGTAAAAAAACTGTTACTTTTATCTTTGAAGCATAATAGCGACTTATGAGGTCGAAATATAATTAAATTTTCAACCTAATTTGGACTCCTCCAAATAAGGTCTCATTTAAAGTTATTAACAACTAAATTTTAACCTAACTTGAAAACCAAACAATGCCTTTGACCCCCGAGACAAATTTGAGGTTATAATAAAGTAACTTTTAACCTACTTTATGTCCCTGTAGTCTTAATGCCCTCAATAGGTTATCAGTAACTAGATTTTAACAATGCCAGCTAACTCCAACGTTGCTACTTTTCAAAGGCATAATTTTAGGTTATTATTAACTAGTTTATGACCTCATTTTTAGATTTCTCGCACTTTATACCCTACAAGAAATTTATTAAGTTAAGGATAAGTAAAATTCAACCAAATAGTGGTTGATTTTCCGAGGTCAATGGGTTTTTCTCCTTCCTATGCTACTTGGGTAAACTATAAAATATATAAATTTTTAAGGTGTCCCTTTTTAGTGCCGGTGAGTGGCAGATGCGTCGTAGTAAATATAAAAAAAATATAAATAAATTAGTTTACTAATAATTGGAATTTTGATCTATAGGCAGAGTATTCAAAAAGAGGATGGAAGACTGACTTGCCGATGTGGGGTAAAAGAGGTTGGAGCAATCTGCACTCAGGTTGGGGAAAACGAGATTTTGAATTTGAAGTAGACCCGAATTACATCGTAACACCGTACGAGAAGAAATCTTGGCAAAGACTACAAGTAAGTTGATAAAGAGAAATACTTTTGATTTTCTCTACAATGAGGGAAGAGGGTTTTGAGAGATGACATTGATAAAAATTGTGCGCGCACCAGAGAATAGGTACATTAAAGAAATGCTAACTTCATGTTAAAAAATGGAAACAGACGCCACCTGGTGTCGCCTGGCAGTACTAGCTAAATTGAGAGGAATTGGAGGGGCGGGGCTTAAAAGAGAGGAAATTTTTAAAAAAATATTTTTATAAGTATCACTGACTTACTGTTTAAAGTTAATAAACATATTTTTTATTACTTTAATATAATTTAATGTATTAAAAAATATGTCTATTCATTTTACACAGCAAATCAATGATATTATTAAAGGCTTATTATTTTCAGAGAAAATTCATAGTAAATAAATTACACATTAGTAAACAATATCATTTATTTTTTAGAGCTGCGATTTATATTACAATAATATTGAAATATATATATTTTTTTAACAATGAAAAAGAATATCCCGGAACCTGAAAAAGAAAGATGATCAATTAATGACTTAAATTAGTTCAAAATACATTTTGCAAATAACTAGTGAATTGGAAAGATAAACATACTATTAAAAAGACATTTTAGTAGTATATTATCATCTATTTACTGATAACACATAAGTATATAATAGGTAAATAACATGCATAAGGCACTATGATATGAGGGTTAATGATCTAATGAAACACTATCTAGCCTCAATGCATGCCATTCCAAAGGCAAAAAAAACTGTTATACCAAATAAATATAAGCTGAATAAAACATAAACCAAGCCAACGTGCATAAACAACCAAAAATGCATCAAAAAATACTTTTATCAGATCATACCCTTGGATATATTATGTATTTTCTATATCGCACATCCCGTTCAAAAGTTTACTAACTCAAAATAGAGAATATAGAGAACATTGCCAGGAGAAGTAAAAGAAAATTTAAGTTAAGGCAATATGCTTCTTTTTGCATATTAATGGCCAAATAATATAATGTTGATTTAATAAAATTTTACTGGCATCCTTCTGAGGTATAAATCAGATTAAAAGGACATTGTTTTTGTAATAATTGTGTGTTTTGTAAACATTTTTTGAAGACAATACAGTTTTGAACGGGCTGTGCAATATAAAAAAGGATCTTACTATTATTTGAGGTTAGAAAGTATTTAAATAATATAAAACATAATCAAAATCATTTTTCATCATAAATTATAGAAGTACTTACGTGTTTTGATATTATTATCAGGAAATAATACGTTTAGTTAAACAGGTACGCTGCCAGGCAAGTTATATCGGCGGGTCTTTGCAAAAGTTGAAATCTAAAAATACAAAAATACGTTTACATCTTAGTTGTATTTACGAATAAAGTATTTGTGTGTAATTTATGACTTACCAGTTAACTGAATAATCGCATTAAATACATCCAAATGGTAATTTAATATTGTAAAAAAGCAAAATTGTTTTAAATCACTTGCCAGGACAGCCCGGCCAGCTTCTTTGTTGGCAAAATGGCCGCGGTATCATGATTTAAGCAATGTGAGTGACAAAGAAAGCCAATACCTGGCAGATGTTGCTTTCTTTGTCGTTGGTCCTGGCACGTTTAAATTTGACTGTTGCCTGTTTTCCCATACAAGTGACACCCCCGTGGCGCGCACTTCTTACTAACAGCTATTAAATTCAAGGATATAAAGGACATGTTTGAAATGATGAAAAACTAATAAACTAAAAAAATATTTACGTGAATCACCCTATATACCGTATGATTGAAAAAAAGGCGCCCAGTTGGCTTGGAAATGAGGATCGATGACGTTTCCATATAATTTTACATATAAAATGACAGCGATCTTCATGTCATAGCCATTGCTGACGCCGTTTTTATTCGGTCATACGGTACTTAACAACCTTAGAAATTAAATTTAGTTTTTTTTTCTAATATCTACTTAACTGCTTTTTTAATGTTTGACTTGTGAAAAAGTATAACGTGTTTATTTTAAAACACTAGATATTTCGCTGTACTTAGTGGAGGGTTACATTGGATGCGGATACGTGCGATTTTTTAGTCTTGCGATTTTGTAAGACTATTTTCGTTGAAATTCAAAATGGATGACGAAGTAGATGACTTATATTTCTTAGAAAATAGTTGTTTAAAGTTTGTGTTGATTAAGAAAAAGGCAATAGTATTGGGTTAATGATATATATTTAACTAGAGGCTAGGAAGGGGGGTACGTAACGCTTTTCAAGGACTTAAGGGAGCACCCACAAAAGTTTTATGAATATTTCAGAATGTTGCCTTCAACAATAAATTTAATTACATATTTACTTAATAAAATTACTTATAAATACATCAATTACAAATTTATTTATTTTACAAATTATTACAAATTTATTAATTACTATTTATTACAAATTACTAAAATACTTGTTTCCCCCATTTCCTTTGCTACATCTTCCCAATGTTTTTTTACTATAATTCTATTATGATATTCTTTGCTTGTTTGGTCCCACAAACTCAAAACACAAAATTAATTTTTCTAGGCCCATTTTAAATGGATTATTTTAAATTAAAATTTAAATTATTGACTTTAGGCCGCACGATGTCGCAGAGAAAAATAAACCTGTTTGATATTCTCGTGTATTCGGCCGATATCGTACGATAACATCCGACTAAAACGCAGGTAATGTAACCACATAACCTTAAATTAATAAGTTTGTTTGAACTTCCGACATCGTACGACATCGCAAGACTAAAAAATCGCACGTATCCGTATCCAATGTAGCCATCCACTAACTCTTTTCATCTGTAAATCTATTAATACATATGCAGAAAACTCACGGAAATGAACACAGTAAGTATGTACTCACGGAAATAGGCTTTAAAATTAGAAGAAAAAAAACTCTATTATAGGAGAGGATTGCATTTTTCCTGTCAATATTTATATAGCAATTTAAAGCAAGCGCAATATTAAATACGACTAGATTTAGATTTTCCAATTAATTTTTAGCGCCGGCGTCGCGTCGCGCTTCGGCCAGAAAAGAAATATGCAACAAGAGTTCGATTGATATACGGAAAAATGAGGATATTGGATGGAATAGAAAGCTTATTATTTTAATGAAAAGATATAAACTGATAATGGTTTTTATTGGGATGGATTTATTTTCCCAGTCAATATTACCACTTATAGTCTAATAGCTAGTAACGTTTTCGAGAGATAACTTTAAGAAAGCTGCAAAATAAAACACTAAATCACCACAATACACCAAAACACTTTTACTGTTACACTGGACGCGCGTTTCGCTAATCATGTTAGCATCATCAGCAGATGATTAAAAACTAAAATACAATCTACAATTTGAGCGTTTATATACCCACTCAGTGGGCACCGAGTGGGCGTGAAAAGATCTAGCCAACCGAGTCAGAGCCCACCGAGCGTAATAGTTAGATTTCCGCTACTAGAGCAGTAGGAACAAAGAACTTGAAGGGATTGGACTCTAAAACCAATCATGTTTCCAAAGAGGCATAAACATAGTAGAGAATCTTTCTTCGCAGACTTTTGATAAACAAGAGCTCAGTTTATTAAACAAAGGTTTAAACTTTGCATTGCCCAACTCTAGACTTTCTTGAGCAGCGTGTGGGCCGTCTGGCAGCCGGCAGACGTTGCGTTCACTAAAGCTTGTCGCGCACTTACCCGAACCGAAACGAAACGAGCAGAAAGGAAACAATTCCGGCCGAAATAAAAGCATACAATTTAATTAAGGAGCGCACACTATGCTCTACGGAAAAAGGCTGGCATAGTGTGCGCTCCTTAATTGAATTGTATGCTTATTCCACATTAGCTATTCCACACTAGTTTCTGTGTATAGTAAACGCCACGAATGTTTGGGAGTGATTCATTGGACGCTACCATGTGAACTAATCTGTTCAAGGTCACATAAAACTTAATTCCAGTGCCGTGGTGTTTCAAGTCATATAATAATCTAATTGTTGTTTTGTCACTGTCAAAGTTTTTTTTGTAACTGTCAAAAGTTTTGTTTGTAACTGTCAAAGTCTTGTTAAAACATACAGGGTTGTTCACCACATACGACACGGAGTATTGTAGCTAAATGATTAGATTTTTACAAATTGTAAGTTTTGTGTTCGTTGAAGGACTGTTAGAGCTATAATTTAAAAATATTTTTACAAGATACAGAGTGTCCCAAATAAGTAAAAAATAATATAGTTGTATTTTTTTAAATGGAACACCCTGTTTATTATTTTATTTTTGGATTCTACGATTGAAACAAAGGTAAATTTGATTAAGGTTTATCACACTTAAACCTTACCGTTTTTGAAATATTTTCAATTTTGTGAAATTGCAGTCAAAATTTTAAGGCTTCATTTCTCCAAGGGTATAAAAGTTTATGATACTAAATATTTACTGAAGATTATCTATTGATCAGATATTGTACTGCAATAATAAAAATTTTACTACCTTATACAGAGTGTCCAAAAATTTATATTAAATAATTACTAGCTTTAAACGGCAATAACTTGTTTAATTTAAATAGAACACCCTATATATTTTACGTGAATCAGATGCACAACGTAATTGCCTATCAAATTGTATTATAATATTTTTTACCCATCTCTTCAAGTTTTCGTAGAAAATGCATTTTCTTATAATTTAGACTTCATTTATCACTATACCCATGGAATATTGACATTTCAGATTTTTTATAGCACCATATAATATGTACAAAATTTACAGGTGGTAAATATTGCAAGCCCATTGCCCATTGGTATACAAAAAAAAACTATTTAAATCTTTGTAAAAGACTATACCCATTAAATATACCACCATTATTTCCGACCAAAAACACCAAAAATTAGTTAACTACATACTTTTAAATTGTTTTAATTGATAAAGTATTCTAAATAAATGTGGATTTGGCTGAGAAATCAATATAATAATAAGTTATGAAAATGAACGTCTCTGTTTTTATAAATAAAGCATTCGTCAAAAAATTAAATAAAATTTAGAAGGTGTAACTTTTTATCACACTGTCTAATACACACACAAAATTCAGTTTTTTAGTACTTGGAGCAATTATTTTTAATCAACGTAAACAGTCAATTAATGTAGTTTAAATACTGGGATCATATTAATTGGTCCTCTTTAACAAAAAATAATTAAACAGTTTTTTTAATGTTTCAATTAAATAAGCAAACTATATCGACAATATTAGTATCTGTACCCTTTGAAAATTTGTTACATCTTTAAAAATAAGCTAAAATATCAATATTCCATGGGTATAGTGATAAATGAGGTCTAAATTATAAGAAAATGCATTTTCTACGAAAACTTGAAGAGGTGGGAAAAAAATGGTATAATACAATTTGGTAGACAATTACATTGTGCATCTGATTCACGTAAAATATATAGGGTGTTCCATTTAAATTAAACGAGTTATTGCCGTTTAAAGCTAGTAATTATTTAATACAAATTTTTGGACACTCTGCATAAGGTAGTAATATTTTTATTATTGCAGCACAATATCTGATCAATTAATAATCTTCAGCAAATATTTAGTATTAAAAACTTTGATACCCTTGGAGAAATGAAGCCTTATTTTTTTTACTGCAATTTCATAAAATTGAAAATATTTCAAAAACGGTAAGGTTTAAGTGTGATAAACCTTAATCAAATTTACCTCTATTTTAATCGTATAATCCAAAAATAGAATAATATACAGGGTGTTCTATTTAAAAAAACACAACTATAATATTTTTTACTTATTTGGCACACTCTGTATCTTGTAAAAATATTTTTAAATTGTAGCTCTAATAGTCCTTCAACGAACACAAAACTTACAATTTGTATAAATCTAATCGTTTAGCTACAATACTTCGTGTCGTATGTGGTGAACAACCCTGTATATTTGGTTATAAATATAAAATGGAATGCCCCATTGGTCGCACTGTAAGCACACCAATGGACTGACGCACAAAAACGAATCAGTCAAAGAAACGCGATATAGTATCGTCTTTGTCAATCACGCTAGCATTTTAGAATAAGTAGAAGGAGCGCAGGGAGATGATTAGACCGGGCCTTTAAAAACCTACGTCTGCGGTAAAAATTTACGTTTTTATTGTAAAAATGAAAATGAAAAATGAAAAATAAAACTGGCTTTTTTAATACAATCTAATAAAAATAAGTGTATTGCTCATGCATATGTAGATGTTAGTAATGTATGGCAATCGCTTCTTTGATTTTAAAGAACATAACATAAATAAACATATCATACGTAAAAATTAAAAATAATCATACAGAAAGTTTGAAGATTTTTGGTTTTACCTTATTAAGTAATTGTTATCAGGTAGTAATTCAACGGTTTTTGTAGACGTATCTGTTTAAAAAAACTAACGTGTTCTTGAATAGCTGCATTTAAATGTTTTAAATAGTTTTTGACTTTATTCTTTGTATTTTTTTGCATCCGACGACGGAAAGAGATAAACTTTCCGAAACGTTAAGCATTTTTTTTTGTTCGTTGCAAATTTGTTTATCAATAAACCTATCTGCTGATAATTAGACTCCGTTAGATTAACGCAGCAGTGTTTACAAAAAATAACTATTTTATTTTGTAGATTTTCTTGCAGTGGCGAAATACCCACATGGGATTTTTTTGGAAAAAATCAAATAACGCATTTTTACCTTATTAATGAAAATGAGTATAGAGTATATTATACTTTAGAAAGCTCATAATAAGGCAAATAAAATGAAGAAATAATATACAGGGTCTCCAGTTTAAAAAAAAAAGTTCACAGCTCCCAGCGAAAAACTAGTTACGCCACTGGAGTCTACGTGAAAAACTCTAAGGGACACATTTTTCACCTCTTCGATAAGTTATAAGATAATCGAGATACGAGGAGTGTCGAAAATGCATCAAACTCAAATTCGCCCTGTATTTCAGGAACTAAGACGGCCTAGGACAAATATATGTGTAGCATATTTAGTTTTATAAAAAATTAGCAAAGTAATGTGGAAACCGCATCATTGTATCTCTACTCATAACAGAAAAATCCCATATAACACACGAAGATGGGACAACCGTATCCCGGTGTTGCTAGCTCTTATGAAAGAATGAACTGAGGTAAAACTGTGAAGGTTACTGAAAATTAAACAATATTTCTAAGTTATAATATCCAGATTTTTTTGAATATAAAAAAATTATATATTGAGAAGCCCTCCTCAGCCATTGCCTTTGTCGTCGGTATGTGAGATTCATAAAAGCCGGCCCTTTCAAACTGGAAAGCCATACATGATTTAGACATTCCTGATTGATCGACAATAAAAAAATATGCAAATAATTACACAAATGGAAATAGTAAAACACAGTTTGTACAAAAATTCTTACTTTTATATTTATGTACCTATATTTGTTTTATATCAAATTGTTGCAATCCCACAAAAAGCTGTCATCCTGGCAATCTGTCACATCGTGAGACGTGTACTGGCACCAGATGGTCGCGGGGGGTCTATAAAGATAAAACATAGGCCGTACTCAGTAACAGTACTGTGAAAAAAAAATTAAAAAAAATAATATAATATATTAGATAAACTAAATAATTTATTAATTTTATTTTTAATTTAATTTTATTAATTGTGGTTAAAAAAATTTCGTTTATCTCATCAATGAGATCGAAATCGACAAAATATCAAAATACAACTTTGAATAGGCATTAAACAGCTTACACTATTTTGCTAACAAGAGAAAAAAAGTCAGTGGCGTACATGCTTTTTTAGAAAAATATTCCAGTGATAACCCATATGCACGTTCATGGTGAATATGTCAACACTTTTTTAGCTTTAAATATGTCGCATTTATAGTAACTTTTATCCTCAAAATTTCATTCCAAATGCAAAAACGCTAAAAGTATTTGGAAGAAAATTATAATAAATCGAAAAAATACTAAGATTTTAACACCCTGTAGCTGTGAAACAAAGCAGAATCGGACCTATGTTGATATGAAAAATAAATCTTATTTTTACGTGAGGAATCTCCACACGAGAGATGCCACATGTTTTTTTTTACATACATTTTTTTTTATCATACAATTTTGCTATCAAAATAAAAAAAATCAGTGGCGTACATGTTTTTTTTTTCGGAAAATATTTTAGTGATAACCCGTGCAATATGGGTCCCTGATGAATCTATCGACACTTTTTTAGTACCGTATGATCGAGAAAAAACGGCGTCAACGATGGCTATGAAATGAAGATCGCTGTCATTTTATATGTAAATTTATATGGGAAATGTCATCGATCGTCATTTCCCAGCCAACTGGACGCCGTTTTTTTTCGATCATACGGTATTAAAATATGTAGCACTTACAGTAACTTTTACCCTCAAAATTTCATTCGAATCACTAAAACCACTTGGAAGAAAATGATAATAAATCGAAAAAAAAAAACAAAGAGTTTAATCGCTTGTAGCTCCGAAACAAAGCAGAATCGGGCCTATGTTGATATGAAAAATAAATTTTATTTTTCCGTGAGAAATCTCTCCACAAAAGAATGTTTTTTGAAACACCCTGTATGCATTATAAAAATATTAAAAAATAATAAGGACACAATTATAATATTTGTTTCTTTTAGGGTGGTTGGGGAAAAAGATTTATCCCCTCCAAAGAAGATATGGTGATACGTCAGTTGGCAGCAGCTCTAGAAGAACAGGAATCGGAAAACGAAAACGACGGTTACTATCCTGATCAGGCATTGGAATCTCACGAGCTAAACAAGCGAAACTGGAACAAATTCACAGACGGATGGGGCAAGAGAAGCGAAAAATGGGAAAAATTCAAGGGTATTTATTTCAAACCATTTTTTATTTAATTTTTGACGGACAATCCATATTATTTTTAATATTACAAACATAACAAAGTTCTAAAATTCAAAATTATAAAAAGAATTTTTTTATAGGTCAGAAAGTAAAAAATGTCTATACCACTGTGGCGGATATATCTCCCCAAAAATAGCGAATTTTTCAATTTATACTCTTTTTTAATCATTTATGCTAAAACATCATAGTTATCATGACAAAATAAAAATATTTATTAATAATCATGAATAAGTAGTTTAGTAATTAGTTACAATTGTTATTATTAGTTTAAATTAATTAATCTTACTCAAGTAAACTAACTTCACAGTCGTGAAGTTCTTAGCGTATTTCTATATTATGAAAGATGACATTTGAATATTCCCTTGGGGCAAATAGCCCTAAATTAGGGTAATACTAGATTATCTAGTTGTTAACGACTACTGATATGGGAATTTTCTTCAACATAATTTTTTTTTCTCGTAGCAATTCTGATTTATAATTCATTTCGTAAAGCCAATATTTCTACTAGCGCGAACCCGTCCCATTACACACTTAACAATGTTCTCTAGATAATCTACATCTATTCCTATAGTACTTAGCAATGTACTTTATAATATACCGTGCTAGCAACTGTTACTTTTGGGTCGGCATTTACATGTGTGGAAGTAAATCGCATAGGGATCTTATTAAGTCAGAGTGAGAGAAATGCGACGGTGTGCTGTTGCGGCGTTGCCGGTACGCCTTTCCCCTATCAAGTAAAGCAAAATCACGATCGAAAACCGCTTATTTTTAAAAGACTTTCTTTTCAACTAGATAAAATCATTAGACATGTTTCTGAGTATCTGAAATGGAATTATAAGGATATCGTTAGGGTGTCATTTTTTTCTAACAAAAACGTCAGTAATCGCGATAATTTAAAAACTCAACTTTTTAACACAATAACTCAACAACCACTTTAGATATTAAAACTTTTTTTATTTTCAAGATCGGATATTTTACAATATGTTTACATAAGAAAAATTCGATAAGGTTGTTTTTTCTATTCAAAAATTGTAAACAATCCATCCATTTACTTTTAGAACATAGCAATTTTCAGCAATCGTGTATTTTTTTATTGATAAAGATATTAACAAAAGAATAAAAATATAATATTAACAAAATATTAACAAAGTTCTTGAAAAAACAACAATCTATTATTTCTAATAGATTTTGAGATATCGATTTTTGAATTCAGAGTTCTAATAGCGCGACCACTATCGAACACCCACTCAATTCCACTTATTTTTACCAAAAAGTGTTTCTAGCTTGCACTTAAAAAAATTCAAGCTATAGGGAAAATTACAACGACTAGTTAATAAAAAACAAATTAAGTATCACGAGACGTAATTAAATCGTGAAGCTGAACGCATGACGTACACCTTTCCCTAGAACTTTAAGTACTGACAAAGGTATGATTGGGTCAACCGGTCAACTGCGACAAATCACTTGTGTCTAGCCCTAGCAGGCAACTATTAAGCCCGACCAATCACGTTAGAGTTATTGACAAACACAAATGAATTAACACACTCCAAATAACCACGCTAACCAACATGATTGGTCAAGCTTAATAGTTGACTGCTAGGGCTAGACACTTCTGACAAATCTTCTGTATCCCCTTCCACGTCTCTTAAGGATTTGCGCAGTTTCTCGGTTTATTTCATACGTTTGGCAACGTGTTTACTGTCCTCTCTTTGTTCGATACATTATAAACCTATTGTGCTCTTCTTACATACAGAAATCTCGACACAAGACTATCCTTTGCCAGCCCTTAGTATAGTACTGAACCAAAAAATATTTTCTCTTGGCTTATTCGTGGATATCAGTCACATTGACTAATTATTTATTTTCATGAAAAAAAAATCCGTAACTATTGTCTCTATCATCTATACTTATTACAACAAATTAAACTAAACTTAAAAAAACTTTTGTTCTTAACATGCTTAACAGACATATTAGATTTTGATAATTATTACTTTTTATCATCTCAACTATGATGTCATAGCGTAATTGCATTAAAAATATTGGTAAAAATAGAAAATATTGAAATAAATATCGGACTATTAAAAATAGGTATATAACATACTTGATAAAAATTGAAGAGTTTTGTAAAATCTCTCAAGAATGTGTCATTTAAAAAATTTGAGATTTTTAATTTTAATTAGTTGGAATTTATAAATATATTTTGAACACCCTGTAGCATCTATCTAAAATATCTTTATATTATATCTTTTCTTCATCTCTATAAATCTCTCCTACGAAATTTTAGTAGTCTAACTTCATAAACAATGGCATCATTGACAATTTTTTACAACACTGAAATCTAACATTTGTTTACAGAAATTCAAATATTACAAAAACTATTAATTTTAGGTATACAGGGTGTTTCAAAACAAATGCGAAAAACTTCAGGGGGTGATTGCATGTTCAAAATAAAGGGTAGTTTGCTTTATAAACGTTGGGTCAAAAGTCAACCATTAGGGAGATATCGCGGTACAAAGATGGTGGAAAAATAATGTTTTTATTTTTTATCTTGAAAACGAAAAGAGATAGAGTAATGAAATTTTACGGAAGCATTACTGTTATGAAAACACACTTTCTGGTAATTTTTTCACTTTTTTAAAATGAGTGGAAGGGGTTGAAATAAACTACCCCTATCATTCTTGTTAATGAAATTCAAAGAAAAATCTTATCAAACACATGCAAAAAAAAATTAATTTTGATAGTTTAGTTTATTTAGAAACTTTTTATCTCTTGTGTTTTTTTTGATAAAACTCACCGATTTGAAATTAAAAAATAAAATGTAAAGCATTACATGTCAGGACAAAAACATTTTTAGATAAAGAATCTAGTGGGCAGCTGTAATTTTTTAGGAAAAAATCTAGTCGGCCGCTGTCACTTTTTAGGATGTTTCTAATATTGTTTTATTTGACATTACCCTACTGCAATACGTTATTATCTAGATTATTATTATTATCATTATTATCACTAGATTCTTAATCTAAAAATATTTTTAGTCCTGACATGTAATGCTGTACATTTTATTTTTTAATTTCAAATTGGTGAGTTTTATAAAAAAAATAAAAGAGATAAAAAAGTTTCTAAACAAACTAAACTATCCAAATTAATTTTTTTGCATGTGCTTGATAAGATTTTTCTTTAAATTTCGTTAACAAGAATGATAGGGGTAGTTTATTTCAACCCCTTCCACTCATTTTCAAAAAGTGAAAAAATTACTAGAAAGTGTGTTTTCATAACAGTAATGCTTCCATAAAATTTCATTAGTCTATCTCTTTTCGTTTTCAAGATAAAAAATAAGAACATTATTTTTCCGCCATCTTTGTACCGCGATATACCCCTGAAGTTTTTCGTATTTGTTTTGAAACACCCTGTATAACATTAAAAAAGTTATAGAACTTGCTAGAATTGCAGAATTCTGCATTACTTTTAGATTCTGCATTGCTATGCAGAATCTAAAAGTAAAATAAAAAATAGGGTGTTGCATTTAAAAAAAAATGTCATATCTGCCACTTATCTTCCCTATAACTTTTATATTTAACATTTTTTGTAAATCTCGAAACAAATGAGATAATGGACTTACTCTATCGTTCACTCACCCTGTACTATTAAGGTACTTATTTTTATTAAGCTAAGATAACATATAATAATTTTATATTATTGTTTTCATCATACCTATTTATTGTTTCCATATTATTGTTTTTGGTATTTTCTTGACTTAAAAAATCACTTTAAAAAGAATTTTAATCACTTAATAAAGTTTTTTTAATTATTTCAAATTACTTAAAAAATACTTCATTTTACTTCAAACATTTTCCTAATGAATAGTTTCCACTTGTAAATTTTCCATTATATTTCAGCAAGGCAAGTTTTGTTCAGGTATTTTGTGTATCAAGGTAAAAAAAACGAAATTCCTAAACTAATCAACTTATGGATAAGTTGAGCAACGTAGCGGGCGGATAAAGGCGAAAGAGTTAGGAAGAATGTCAAACTTTACATTGCGAAATGCTGGAACAATTTTATTCACTAATTTTAAATTGGAATTATTATATGCCTTTAAAACTTCCTTTGAACTATGCGCCAAGGTACTTTTTGATATTAGAGTTATATTTAACAGAAGCTCAATTATAAAATAAAACTTCTTAAATTTAAGTGGTCTTTAATGTGAAAATTTTGCAGAATGTCTCGATTACATTTAATAAATCTAATTTAATAAAGCTCGTTTAGGCAAATAATCATTAGCCGAGGCATCAGCTATGTGCAATGGCAAGTAGCTGTATATTACTAAAAGATATCGATATTTTGCTGTTTGACTAGGTAAATTTTCGGTTTCCCATTACACATAACATGACGAATGATTAGATTTGGCATTTTATATTAGTCCGATTCTACGTGTGTCATAATCTTGGCAAGGCCATGCATATGGCGTTAATCCCGCAAAAATATACAGGGTGTTTCAAAAAGAAAAAGGTGCCATCTCTCGTTGGGAGATTCCTCACATAAAAATAATTTTCATATCAATATAGGTCCCATTCTGCTTTGTTTGGTAGCTACAGGGTGTTAAAGTCTTAATATTTTTTTGATTTATTATAATTTTCTTCCAAGTACTTTTAGCATTTTGAATGAAATTTTATAGGTAAAAGTTACTATAAATGCTACATATTTTAATGCAAAGTGTCGATCAACTCATCAGGGACGTGCATATGGGTTATCACTGGAATATTTTTCAAAAAAAAAACGTGCGCCCCTTACTTTTTTTTCTTTTGATATCAAAATTGTGTAGACCGTTTAATGCTAATTAAAAGTTATCTCTCGATAGTTTGTCGAATTCGGTCTCCTTTATGACATTAACGCAATTTTATTAATCACAATAATTAATAAAATTAAATTAATAAATTATATATTTTACCTAATTTATTATTAAATATTATTACTATTAGTCCAGCCTACAGCAATTTCAAATAGAAAAATAATAGTATTTAGGAAAATTACAAAAAAACTAATTTTACAAAGTTTTAACATCCTGTAACTCTAAAACTATACATTTCCATACCCATGTTGACAGGAACTTTTTTCGTATTTTTTGATGGGGAATCAATGAGTAGTTATTTAAAACTTTTTCAAATTAACGATGTTAAATTTTTTTAAGGGTTGCTATTAGACTTGAATCAAGGCAAATTAATAAAATTGCGTTTTTCTCATCCGAAATCGACAAATATTAAGATACAACTTTTAATCGGCATTAAACAGCTTACACTATTTTGCTAACAAGAAAAGAAAAGTCAGTGGCGTACATGCTTTTTTAGAAAAATATTCCAGTGATAACCCATATGCACGTTCATGGTGAATATGTCAACACTTTTTTAGCTTTAAATATGTCGCATTTATAGTAACTTTTATCCTCAAGATTTCATTCCAAACGCAAAAACGCTAAAAGTATTTGGAAGAAAATTATAGTAAATCGAAAAGATACTAAGATTTTAACAATTTGTAGCTATGAAATAAAGCAGAATCGGACCTATGTTGATTTGAAAAATAAATCTTATTTTTACGTGAGGAATCTCCACACGAGAGATGGCACATGTTTTTTGAAACATCCTGTATAAAAATAACCGGATCACATACTTGTACAATGTACAGATACAGATAGATATATTTTATATCAATTAAACTTTTAGTTACGTAGTCGAGGGCACAATTTTTTAAATTCCTAACCAAAATATTTCGATTTAAAAGAAAATATGTAAAACCGGCCAACGCTGTGCCTGTCAAGCTTAATCACGTGACTAAAAGTTTATTTTGTATGAACTTTACACTAATAACTTATTTACATATTTAATGTCATATACAGGGTGGTCCGAACTGCATTCCGGAAACTTCAGCAGCATATTCTACAGATCAAAATAAGTAAAAAAGTTCGTATCGATGTATGTCCTAAAATGCTTAGTTTCGGAGATACAGGGTGTAGAAGTTTCTTTTTATTTCGATTTTTTCCAAATAATTTCTGAAGTAACGTCAATGGAGTTTCCAGAATACAGTTCGGACCACCCTGTATAATAATAGGCCCTCGCGGCCTCAGTGGAGGGTCCCCATGGGACCCACTCTTAGTCAATACAATACAATACCCTGTATAATAATTTTACAAGATAACAGTTTCATCGACATTCCGTATGTATGTTAGTATATGATATAAATCAGGATTGATTGACGTATTCAATTCACTTCCCGTTTTACTGGAAATGACAACTTAAATACCAAATACCAAAAACATTATTATTAAATCAATATTCGTAAAAAATGCTATTTTGCAAATAATATGCTAATGAGCCACCTTTCCATTTGAAAAAATTGAGTTATGATTAAAAATACGATTTGGACAGCTTTTAACCGGCCAGGAAAAGAAATTAGACAATCAAAGCTAGTTATTCCAAGGCTCCTTGATTAAAAATTAGCGGTTTAAACACATTCTATAGTTATGGGGTGTTCAGAATAGTATTTTCATTAAAATAAAGTAAAAAATTACTTAGGGTACCATTTAAAAACCAAAACACATTACATATATAGTTCATAACAACTAAATTTTAGTCACGTGATTAAGGTTTGGTTTGGTTTGATTCCATTCCTCCTTAACAGCATAGGGATATAAAGAGTCATTACTACTTTTCCCATTCAAAATATTCTAATAAGTTTGCGATGAATTTGTCGCAACGGCTATTAGGCTATCTTGTACACTTTGCACTAAAAGAGGTTCTAAAAAGAACAATGTTCGACTGCAAGGTCTGCTAATAAACATTTTTAAGCTTAAAGTATCACAACACAATTCACTTAAACCAAAAACTCGTAATACAAAACTAAAGTGCCAAAACGAATGCTTGACAAGTGACATCAGAGCTACCACCTGAATCCCCAGCGGAAAATTTAAATTCCAGTTAGTTAGCCCTGCGCCGAATATGTCTATGGTTGGCAACAACGAATTTAAAAATCACGCCCTCGATTACGTAACTAAAAGTTTAATTGATATCGCTTATATGTACTAACATACCAAATGTACGGGCCAAATTTTTTTTTCAAGCGGTCAACTCAAATTAAAAATAAAAACCATAAAACAAATTTAAAGGGTGTAAATGTTGTATAATAAAATACAACTAATAATACAAAATAAAAATAATACTAATAGATGGTACGTTACTAATGGTAATAGCCAACTTTGATCTGGGCGCTGCAAATGGACAAATGTTGTATAGCAACAAAAGTCTTGTATGACCTTGCTACCGAGATGACCTACCTGCAATTAAAGAAAAAAACATGGTGTGAGCAACAATGTTACCAGTTATTATTAAAATAAAGTGAATTTAAAATTAAACAGGTACTTGAATGATTTATCAATAGTCCAACTTAAAAATACAAGTTTAAATAAAATAATAAAATGCCACACAGGCTAGTCACCCAGACTATTAAAAAAAACATTTATCAAAATGCCACACAGGCTAAAAAAATGCCACACAGGCTATCAAAGTGCCACACAGGCTAAAAAATGCCATACAGGCTATCAAAGTGCCACACAGGCTATCAAAATGCCACACAGGCTAAAAAATGCCACACAGGCTATCAAAATGCCACACAAGCTAAAAAATGCCCCACAGGCTATCAAAGTGCCACACAGGCTATCAAACTGCCACACAGGCAAAAAAAATGCCACACAGGCTATCAAAGTGCCACACAGGCTAAAAAAATGCACAAGTTAATAGTCAAACTACACTACGGGGCTAACTACTCTTTAAGTCTAATTACGCTACGGGACTAACTACTTGTCAAGGCTAATTACGCTACAGGACGAACTACTCTTCAAGGCTAACTACGCTACACAGGGTCATTACGCCACAAAGGCTAACTGTAGAAAATAATAAAGCTAAACATAATTCATTCAATATCAATTTGATAATACAAATACAGAAATATATACTTATCTTCAATTAAAGTCACTTAGACAAAATATAAATAAATCACTGTAAAGAAATACTTCAATATTATCATCTGCAAATCATCTTTTCTTAATATTCAATCAAATATATTAAAATATACCTAAGATTCAGAAATATAATATATCACAATAAAAACAATAAACAGTAACCAACTAGTTGCTCAGTGAGATAAAATAAACTCACCTTAATTAAATTTCTTATTCGGCACTGCAATGGAACTCAGAACTACCACAAAACCTTAATTAAACCTCAAAAACTTTAATAGTTTTAATTTAATAAGCGCGTACCACTTCTTTCTCTGACGCTGTCTAATACTGTTTTAGACGGCAATACTGTATTGCGTGTTATTTGAAACCTTTTTGAAAAGTGCAGGTACATGAATTTTGGGCTTGTTTTTGTTTACATTCGAAATTCCATTGCGTTCCGGCTTTTGAAATGTCTGTTTATTATTACGTCAGATAAAGAAAACGTAGCATAGAAAAATAGAGTTCTTACACAAATATAACACCAAATCAAAGAACACTAATTTCTATATACTTTTACTACTATTAAACTGAGCAAAAATTTATCTCTTTTAGGATCTTGGGGTAAACGGGAGCCAGCATGGAACAACCTGAAAGGACTCTGGGGAAAACGCAGCTTAGCAGAATAAGAATACTTTCTAAACCGTTATTTTAATAATTATTTTGTTTACCAAACAATTTGAATGCAGAAACCTGGATTAATTATTTAATGGTTTATTCAAAACTTCTGCACTATCAGTCTTCATAATATTTTGAAAAGCTCATTTTTGGTTTTATCTGCCCCAATTATTTGTTAGTTTTATTTTGGGCTAAATATTAAATATTGCAGAAAGGTTATTTGTAGAAACGTGGTCTTTTGATTTTCAATAAATATTAGTTTTTTTTATATAGACATATTTATAGGTAGGATTACCAAAATCTAGTTTAATTTATTATATAGCTCTTCTATATTTTATCGTGATAATGTATTAGTGATTTGTTCGACAAATTTTTATAACCTTTTTGCTATATTTTCCTATAAATATTTAACCGTTTACATAAATAATTTATTTAACTTTTAATCTCTTTCCCGATTGTTTATAATATTTAGACCTCTACTAGATATGTAATTAAAAAATGATTAAATGTTAATCATATAAACGGTGTCAAATATTTGTAATTATAACTCTATATAAATTAGTCATTCTGATTCAAATGTTATAAGTAATGATTTAATGTAATTTAAATGATAGATCTAATTAAATAATAAGCAAAATATGTTGTGAAATAAATCAAATAATAGCATCTCAAGATTTCACTGTAATTACTGTTTTTATTATCCCGATCACATTTTTCCAATCCCAAATATACAATTTATGAAGATTTATCATGTTTCTCGATGTAGTAGGCCAGTTCATAAGATGTAATAACATTAAATGATTTTGGAATTTTCAATTTTCGTCTCTTAGTTCCACCCCTGCTTTTGACTGAAAATTCTCAATATTTTTCTACATGTAAGAATGTTCCCAAGTAGCATCTATCTGACTTCGAACTAAATCTGACCTGAAGCGACGTCAGACTTTGTGCAAATTTAGGTAGGGTGCTGGTGATACGACCGGTGACGTCGCTTTCCTATTAAAAGCGACGTCGTTGGATCCGAGTCGGTAAATCCAACGATCTGTCGACGTACAAAATAACAACGTACCATTTTTATTAATTTCCCAACGTTGTTCCCACGTTGGCTTGCACGACGTACATATACTTGAACTAGCCCGACGTCTACCCGTTGTCCGAATAGGATACGTCCCACTGATACTCCCTAAAGTAACGTCCAATTATATCTTGTTGTATTTTATGTTCATATTTATAACCTAATTTACGTATCTCTGTTTACGTCCATAAATACAACCCATTAAGTAGCATTTGCGGCCTAATGAACATCATGAACATAACCTAATAAAAAGTTTTTGTAAACAAACTTAATTTTTTATTATGCCTAAAAAACACTAAAAAGGCATTTAGACATTCATCTACATTTTACAGAAAGCTAATAAATAAAATAATAATACTAGTAGTGATGTCTTGCCTCCACCCACGAATGCTTTTTATCCGGAAAAGATGCTGCATTACACTGGTGCATCTTAATTTCATTTTTTAGCTTAGGAAACCAGCAGACCCCATCCTCCTCCCACATGTGAGGTACTGGTTCCAATTCATTTAAATTTTGTATATATACTATCTTAAAAAAATGGCTGCCCATTTTTTTAAGGAGCAAACAAAAAGTAAAATATAGTTGCACAAATTCACAAATCACTGATACGCAAAGTGAGGTTACGTGGCGTACGTTGGAATTATATACGTCATAATACGATTGCCGGTCGTCCGGTTTGATGACTTCGGTCGTGTGAGACGTCTAATGTTGGAGACCCGGTCGGAATTGGTATATTGGTAGTTCATATTAAGTCGGACACAGGAATCCGCCATTTTTAACAGGTATCCGATTGTCAGCCATTTTAAAATCGTTTTTTGTTTTTAAAATTTATATTCACATTCTGATTTCTAGTAGAATAATATTGATAAGGTTGAGTTAGGGGGGAACCACAGTACAGTTTTATGATTAAACCAGCTAGAAAATAAAAAAAATATTTTGCGAGTTACTTTTTTATAGATATTTTTATTTCATAAATCTACTTAATTTTGAAGGCGCTCGTTGTTTTCCGGAGTATTTTAATCAGATATATCAAAAAAGTGACTTCCGTTGACAAAACTGATGTCTGGATTAGTGATTCAGAATTATTATAATATGAAATTAGGTAGGCACTTATAGTTATATTCGAGGAGTGATTATGAATCCATTTGTAATTAGGTAGTTTGGTTAGGTTTTTATGTATTCTTGGTAGCGAATATGAAACCAAACGTAACGTAAGTGCTTAGCGACGAATTTTAAGTAACTAAAATCCAACGTAATATGACGTTGGTAATTGGTAGAATTACATTCCCTATTAGGTCAGATACTGACATCGAGGCGACCCGAATCTGTATTCCCCATTTAGGTGCAAATAAGGGTCGTCAGGCGGTCGAACCGACGTTGGTACCCGACGTCGAGTTTATTGGACGCGACGTATACCCGACGTTAGATAACGTCCAAATGCTACTTGGGTTATTGCTCAATATAACATAACTTAAATATGGTGACTATTGAGGCTACTCATAGATAGTTTAGATAAAGTTTTATCCAGTGTTTTGAAAAGTATTTCACCACAGAAATTAAAATAGAGTAATATATATTTTTTGGAAAATACCACTGAATTAGAATCCAAATGGAATCCAGCTCCACACAAGTTCTTCATTTATTAAGTATTTGCTTCTTTAGTTGTGAAATACCAAGACTAAGTATTTCGAAAAATAAGCCCTACACAAAAGTAAAGATAATACTTTCACCAAATTTGGTTGATTCAGAATGATTTGACCGAAAGCTGTCGATTGATTTTCTCTATGGATTACTTTTGAGGATGTAAAAAAGTGACACTAACTTACTTTCAGATAGGTTTATTTATCCACTGGCGCCGTCAAATCTATATTTCATATAATACCGAATGACAGAAAAACAAGAACAACTATGTAGATAGATAGATAGATAGATAGATAAATCTTTATTAGTTCCAAGTAATACAATTACATAAATTGACCTAAGATGGGTGTGGAACATGTTAACAAAAAACTCAAGATACTAAAACACTCAAATACTACTAAATGTATCCTAATATAAACATGATTCCTAAAATACTTTTCTGAAGAGTCTTTATACTGTATTACTAGTTTCAATATTTATATAATTTTAACAAGAAAATAAATTGAAAACACAATAATACCTACTACAAATAATATTAAATGCTATATTAACAGCTTACCCTTGTCTGCATAGAATTCATCTAGCGTATAAAATGCCTTGACTAATAGATAATTTTTTAGAGTTAACAGTAATCTTGGTCTAGGTAAATCAGTAACTGAGAGTGGGAAAGCATTATATATCTTTATAATGCTGTGCTTCACATTCTTCTGTACATACGTGTAGTTGCTCTTGTCGGTTTGTAACATATCTCTATTTCTAGTAGAGTATTGATGTTTTAACTCTGGTTCTTTAAAGAGACTTTTATTGCCGTAAAGAAATACTACCGAATCCAGAATATACATAGAGATTATTGTTAGTATTTTCCTTTCTATGAAAAATTTGCGACAACTTTCACGATAACTTAATTTGAAAATGTTTCGAATACAGCGCTTCTGTACAATCATTATCCTATAAACATCTGATGAGTTCCCCCAGAAGATCAAGCCATAGCGTATTACAGAGTTTATGTAGGCATAATATGCTGTTATTGCAACGTCTTCAGATATATTTTCAGAAATAATTTTCATTGCATAACTAAAACGAGCTATATTAGAAATAACACATGCTATGTGATATTTCCAATCTAACCTTCTATCTACATTAATTCCCAGAAGTGATACATTTTCGGCAGAAACACTTTCGTTGTCATTATAGAGCAATTTAATATAATAATCTGCCTTGTTCTGTTTCCGAATAATAATAGCTGTGTTTTTGAAACATTCAGTAAAAGGTCATTAGCCAAAAAGTAATCATTTAGGGTTTCCAAAGTATTAACAGCCTTTAACTCCAGTTCATAATTATCTTTCTCACTAAAAACGATGTTTGCATCATCGGCATAAAGTGTAATATATTCAGAGGATACCAGTGGGTGTTCTTTAGTATATACTATATATAAAAAAGGACCGAGAATAGAGCCTTGTGGAACTCCATGACTTACAAAAAGTTTTTTTGACCTCCATAATGTACCATGGTCGTTATATTTTATTACTTGCTAAGTTCTACCTTCTAAATAACTTCTAATCAAATCCAAAGTCACCCCCCTAACACCGTAGATTTCCAACTTTTTGCGTAGAATTTGATGGTTCACTCTATCAAAAGCTTTAGAAAGGTCAATGCACATTGCTAAAGTCTTGTTATTATTTAATGAATTTAATATTTTTTCTAAAGCTTGGTAAATTGCGCGTATCGTAGACTTGCCCTTTCTAAAGCCATTCTGTCTGTCCGAGATTAGTGAGTGTTGCTCAAAGAATTCAATAAACCTGCTAGATATGATTTTTTCAAAAATTTTACTTACATTTGAGAGCAAGGATATTGGTCTGTAGTTTCCCTCATGGTCTTTTTCCTTTTTGTGTAGAGCCCTGACATGGGCATTCTTTAACACATCAGGAAAATATCCGGTAGTAAAACAAAGATTTATCACATATGCTATAGGTGTTGAAATAAAATTTGATACTTTTTTTAGAACTTTAATCGGTATTTCATCATCACCAACCGATGTTTTATTATTTAAGCTGAGGATAGTTTTTTGAATTTCTGTTGGATTTGTAGGAAGTAAGAATAAAGAATTGTTATTTATTTTAATCTGAAATTCTGTTTTGTTAGTATTTAATACTGTATGAGAGGAAGAAACAAAATATTCGTTTATTTAAGATAAGGTCTTCTTTATATTTTTCCGAAAAATTTGCGAATACACTAGGTGATTTATATTTCTGCTGTGTTATACTTTTAACTAACTTCCAAGTTGCCTTGGTCTTGTTATGGGCATTCAAAATAAAAGTTTTATTGAATATGCTCTTTGCCTTAACAATAACCTCTTTAAAAATTTTACAATATTTTTTATAATATTCTTCTGATATTTGTCCGTTAATTTGTTTTGCATATAATTTCTTTTTAGTTTTACATAATATTTTAATACCAGATGTAATCCAATTATTATGCCTCTTATTAGAAACATTAACTTTTTTCTTTACAAATATTTGATTAAATGGAATCGTAAATTCCCGAAAGAAAGCTGTATAGGCTGAGACACCCAAGTGGTCTGTGAGAGCTCATCATAAAAATGATTTAGTTTTGATTTGGAATATATTCTTTTAACTTGAAAGCTTATTTTATTATCTGGTTGTAAATATCTCTCAATTACTAGAATTTAACCATGATGATCAGATACCGCTGTATCAACAACAAACTCCTGAAAATCTTTGTCGTTATTGTAAAAAAAATTATCAATTAGTGTAGAAGAATACTTTCCCACTCTAGTTGGTTGAAAGATACACTGACTTAAATTAAAACTATTTACTAGATCCAAAAAACTTATTGACTGATTATCATTGGCAAGCAGATTAACATTAAAGTCACCTCCTATCACTAATTTATAATTAAAAAAAAATGTACATAAGTGTTTTAAAATTTGCTCAAAGCTTACCAAAAATTCTTGAAAACAACTCAGTCCTCTTCTATATACACACACTACAATAATTTTGTTTTTTTTGTTTACAGCGCAGGCATACTCCACTGTACCCTCAATGCTACTATCAACAATAAATTTTACTTCAGTAAATTTTATGTTCTCTGCGCAGTAGACACATACGCAACCATGCCCCATCGACTAAAATGACACTAAAGAATATCCATTAATTCTTACAAACGTAATTTCCTCCTTGCACAACCAATGCTCACTAATTAACAACACTTTAGGTTTAATTGTCATTGTATTTAATAGCACTTCCAGTTCTAATGTTTTATTCCTGAGACATTGTATATTTTGGTGCATTATGTACATCCCACTATAATTTACTTTATCTATAGAATTACCTATTGACTGAATATTTTCTTTTTCATGGTTCACTGTTCTAAAAAAATCTTGTCATCGTCAGTGTCATATTTTATGATTGCTTTATATCTTCTAACTTGCTGTTGATACGCTGGGCATTTTTCATCCAAAGCACTATTAGCATTTTCTTTGTATGTAAGTCTACTACAATTTGGGCAATTCCATGTTCTTTCAGCCGTACAACTGTTTCCAAGGTGGTTTTCTCCACATTTATAGCAGCACGTTTTTCCTGTACAGTGTTTTGCGACATGGCCATTTAAAACACACTGCAACATTATAATATTCCTGTGCTTTGAGTAAGTCAAAACTAAAATTGTCACTTCTCATAAACCACTTGAACAGTTTTGGGGACACTTGTAACACCCAGTTTTCTTTTCTGTCATTCCTACATTTGCGCTTGGTAACAAATTTTATAGAGTCTTGTACCTTTTCTCCAAATTTGCACTTTAGATCTGGGTTTTGTTCTACCAGTTCATAGATAAAATCTTTAGGGTTATATCCTAGGCTTATACCACATATCATTATCATAGGATTAACAGTCTGTTTTTCTCTTAGTTGGAATTGCTCGTTCTTTTTCAGTGTGTCTCTTAATACATTTTCTTGTTCAATATTGTGGCATTCTATGATTACACTACCATTCTCTAATTGTTTGACATTCTTAATCTGCTGATGAATATTATTCTTCATTAAACTTTGTTGAATTTCCTTAACTACCCTTTTTGAACTCGGTTCATCTTTCATTTTGATCAGAATATTGTGTCTATCTTCCTTTTTAGGTGTTTTCCATTCTGGTATTTTGTTTTCTTTTATATTTTTATCTTCACTGTTTAGCTGTGCAATTTCACTATAAGTTTTTTTAAATATTTATGGCCTTTCTGAAGGTTTTTTGTTTTCAATTAAGCAAGTTTTGGGTTGATACTCGTTGCTTGCTTTACCGATTTGGAGGTTCTGCTGTTGTTTTAATTCTCTTTCTTTATTTTCGAAAAACCCTATTCTATATGCCACTTTTGTGAGATGTTTGTAGACTGTAAAAAACGCACTCCTCGCTTTTTGGTTATGAAAAGAGCATGCCTTGACACAATCCACAGAACTTGTATTATTTAAAATATTTTCAATTGATTCCAAAGATTCAAATATAGTATCAATCGAATCTATATTTTCTTGGTTGTCTTCTACGTTTTTATTATGTACGTATACAAGGTCATCTGGTTGGCTGTATAGTTGCTTTCTCAATAAGTTTTTTTCTATTCTTCCAGGACTTGAATTTGTACTTGTTCTTTCTTGATAACATAATTCATTTTCAAATATTTTCAAGTTGTCTACTGATTGAACTGGTGGTGAACGCATTATTGATGTTCTTGGTTTGAAAATGTCCGAATTGTTTATACATATTTCTTCATTTCCAGTAGTAATCTTATTTTGAAAATTTTCCATATTTTGTGCTTCACCTTGTATATTGGTAATGTCAATCTTTGTTTGAGCTCTTGTTTTTATTCCTGCAGACTGGCCTTTTTTCAACTGATCTAATGGTTGACTGTTTTTATCACTTGTATCGGAATGGGAAGTATCCTGGAAAGTATCCTTGTATGAGACGTTTCACCATTTAATTTCACTTTTTGAGTACGGTTGCATAAATATAACTTATCCAAATCAACAGACTCATTAGAGACACCAAAGATCTCAATATCAATAACAATGTTGCATGATGAATAGTATCGAAAGTTTAACTAAAGTAAAGCAAGATAATGCAAGATGACATGTGACTCGAGCATCATTCGCTTTTATTCTTTCAGTACCACATTAACTGTTTATAATGGCCACCAATGGTCACCAATGAACTTATGTAATAATAACTAATGGATCTATCTCCCATTGAACATGTCTGGAACGTGATGAGCCAAAAGCTGTCAAATTTAGAATAGCCTTCTCATACATCAGCCCTAATTCAATGAAGTTGAAGCAGCCTGGAATGGTATACCAAGAGGACCGGACTTATTGACCGCCTTATCAAAAATATGCCCAAGCGTCTCATTGAGATACAACCTATACAACACACTAGACTCAGATTTTCAATTAAGTTGTCCAATAGAACCAGGGTTGCCACTCGTCCCGATTTGGTCGGGACAATTCCGTTTTTGATCGAAAAATACCGCGTCCCCACGCAACGCCCTAATGTCCCGATTTTTATTACTTTAGCCAGGTAATTTTTTTTAAACCATAAAATTGTAAAAATTATTATTAAAAAATATATTTATATTACTTTCTTGAATTTACAGTTCTTTTCCACAAATTAATTTAAAACGTAGAAATATTTTAGAATTAAAAAAAGTAGATATTGATACCCTTTTTAATGAATATTCGAAAATAAAAACTTACGTAAACGAAATTTGTGAAAAAGATATAAAAATTACAGATAAAAAAATAAAGTAAAACTAGAGTAAATATTATGCCTTCGTAGTTTAAGGTTTTACTTGTATATTAAGTGTGCCATCTTCTAATGTTTAGGTACGTGGAAATAATATTCTCACGTATGATATTGAAGTAGACAGACATTTCTAGTGTTATTGCATTATCAGCAGATGATGAAAACTGATGGTTGCTTCAAATTCAGCATGGTTAGCGAAACGCGCGTCTAGTGTTAAAAGTATAGTGTTTTGGTGAATTGTGGTGAATTAGTGTTTTATTCAGATCATATTAAAAATAAATGAGATTTGAAGTTCCATTCTAATGACCTTAACTGAACATCTATTTTTAGTATTTGTCTTCTTTAACATCATACGTGAGAATATTATTTCCACGTAGCTAAACATAGTCAACGCAAAAAAGCATCATATCTTGTTTCAAATCTGATGGGCACATAATACCGTGTGATCGAAAAAAACCGCATCCAGTTGGCTAGGAAATGACGATCGATTACATTTCCCGTATAAATTTATATGTAAAATGACAGCGATCTTCATTTCATAGATATCGCTGACGCCGTTTTTTTGTTGATCATATGGTATTTTACATTTAAGAAAAAAGAATGATTTTTTAAACACAGAAGGTGGCAACTCTGAATAGAACTCATTGGCGTAACTATAGGGGTGACCGGAGGAGCCGGCCCCCCGCCCAGGTACCGCTGGGCACCCCCCCCCCCAAGAAATCCTGAATTTTCTACTACGTATCTTGGCTAGGTATTAATTTTTATTTGCTTGTGATGCAGTAAAAAGGATGTTTTCTAGTTTTGTTTAGTTAATATTATTTTATTGTGTTCAAAAAATGTGTTAATTTTTATTATTTTTTTTTGAATTTGTAGGTAAAGTAAACCAAACCAAACCAAACACGGTTTGATAACCAAGTCTATAAAATTTATTGATAGAAATATGTAAACGTTTTATTCAAAAAATGTGTTTTTCAAAATTATTTTTCATTTAACCCCCCCCCCATTATTATTACAGTTAAGGGTTGGAACCTTTGGTGTTACACAGCAAAATAAAAACACTAAATCACCACAATACACCAAAACACTTTTACTTTTACACTGGACGCGCGTTTCGCTAACCATGTTAGCATCATCAGCAGATGATTATAAACAATTGTTACATACGATGATTATAAACAAACAATTGTTTATAATCATCTGCTGATGATGCTATATGGTTAGCGAAACGCGCGTCCAGTGTAAAAGTAAAAGTGTTTTGGTGTATTGTGGTGATTTAGTGTTTTTATTTTGCTATCATGTACACCAAAAATTATTAAAATCTTATGAATCTATATAGGCGTTCTCCCTTTTTCTCACTCAGTATATTAACTATATATAACATCAGTATATTAACTTGACCAAGTCACTATAATTTACCGCTCATAAGTGTAGAAAGTAAAAGTGAAAAAGAAAACAAATAAAATATTTGCTGAACTCATTTAAACAACTATATACAAAATGGAGTATCTTTATTATATCTTTAGTAAGTAAATAACACAAGTCTTATAATTTAGCTGTTTATACTGTTCTAGTATATAGAATAACTCTCATTTGTAGTTTATAAAACAAAACAAGAAATTACACATTTAAATAAGTGAAAATATAATGCATTTTATCTAGGTATATCTGTCGTAATGTTCCGATTCCTCTGTGCAATATGTTATTCAATAAACCCATTTTTTTCTAACGTGACTTTTCAGTGACTAAACGTTTTATTCCAAACTACTATCAACTCAGTTATATCATTTTCATCGAAGTTTCGTTCATCAATCAAATTTTGTTCCCTCTTTTCAAATATAATTTTGTAATATTTCTCAGTCATCGCTGATTTATTGTGCCACTTTATCTTCTGTTTAATGAACGTCAGCAAAGATGTTGTCTTCCTTGTCTCTTATATAAGTCCTCGTCAGAATTATCTAAATCTACACCATCCACATATCCAGAATCGTCATATCGAGATCTGTCTGGTGTTCTTGTACACCTGGAACCTCCAGTTGGACTTCGGGCAGTTAATCTCAGAACAGGATCGTCATATCTTCTGGAAACTAGTGTGAAGTCGTGATGGGCATCTACCAGTTTTTGTAATCGTGACACTAGTTCGTAGTCGGGCATTGGCAGAACTACACCCAATATTTTTGCAATGGACTGTTTGAATGACTGCAACTGTGCTTCGCGTCTTTGTACTTCGGAGAGTGTATCTTTTACACGTGCTAGCTCATCTCTGAAGAAAAATAAAACGTTTAGTAAAATAAAATATTTAAATCATTTAACAAAGAGTAAAAGATATACCTTTATCAAGTACTTAAAGAGAGATATAGAACACCTCTAAGTAGTAAGCTATACCCTGAGCAACTCCCAGTACAAGGTGTCCCACTAAGAAGAGCTCTCGGCTGTGTCTCGGAAAGTATTAGTCGTAACTAAAGAGAGTATGAAAAATTTCTGGAAATTATTTTCAAGTTTGTAGAGCGGCCGCTAGAGGGCGCAACTGCTATTAAAAATAAGAAAAAGGAGTTTTGCACAATTTTGACTAGATAACGGATACTATAAATAATAGATTCACAATCTTTAGAAAATTTTGCATATTTTTTGTTAGAACCATTTTCCACTATCTGCCAAAATAAAGGGGTGGGGGAAGGTTAGATCTGTTTTTATTTAAACATTATTAACTCCGGAGTGGATGAATGGAATCTAACAAACGGAGGCTCGTTTAAAAGAGCGTTTCTTACTCTATATTATAGCGTATAAACAATAATAATAAGCTGTTGAATGTCGACGCTAGGAGGCGCTGTCTTACAATTAAACAAAAATTGCGCGTTTTTTTTATACAAATTAAATGCGATAGTATATATAATTTTAGGTGATAGTAAAGAGTAATAAAAGTTTAAAAAGTCAGCGAAAATCGCATCTTGATATCCTCTTTCAAACCGAAGATATTAGCAAAATTATAATAAATACGAAAAAATAAGCCCTTAATTACCTTATTTTTTTAACACGATTAGCCCTCTTGATTAAGACCATTCTAATAAAAAATAAGATAGAAACGATTAGTTTATTCTAAAATCGATTTTTATTCTAAAATCGACCAGAATACGATAATACCAGATGTATTAATACCTAATAATTAAGATATCAATGACAGTAAATAAGAAACGACGCCTCAGTGAAGTTATGGTAGGCTTTGGAAAAAAGATGCTTTTGACGTAATAGTATAAAAGTCAAAGAGTTATTAAATCAACATTGTGATAGTCTTAGCAGCGTTTTTTCTCTTTTGAAGAAAGGCATTTTAAGAAAAGCAATCAAAAGATAAAAAACGCTGCTGAGACTATCAAATTGTTGATATAATAATATTTTGAGTTTAAACTATCTCTTTAAAATCTACTTTTTTCCAAAGCCTACCATGAATTCACTGAGGCGTCATTTCTTAGTCACTCTCATTGATATCTTAATTATTAGATATTAATACACATAGTATTATGGTATTCTGGTACATTGTCGATTTTTTGAATGAAATAATCTTTTCTATCTTATTTTTTATTAGAATGGTCATAATCAAGAGGGCAAGGGATACAGTGTTAGAAAGATAAGGTTAAGGAAAAGTTAAGGATACAGTACGTCCGCTGGATCTGTGTCTACGAAAGGAATGCGGACAAAAACATTTAAATAAACAACAATATATTTTATAGGTCGACTTGACGAGTACGTCACCGCAAATCGCTCCGCCCACTCATTTTATTGGCTACTTGCAAATTTGTCGAATTTTTATTGATGAGACGCGTCGTCTAATTTTTTACGAAAAACATCGAGAGAATATCGTTTCCCCTCTCACGGATACCCCGTAGCTATAGAACGGACAGACGTACTGTAGTTAAGGGCTTATTTTTTCGTATTTATTATAATTTTGATAATAACTTTGGTTTGAAAAAAGATATCAAGAGGCGGTTTTCGCTGAATTTTTAAATTTTTATTACTCTTTAGTATCAGCTAAAATTACATATACTATCGCATTTAACTTTTTCGAAAAAACGCGTAATGTTTGTTAAATTGTAAGACAGCGCCACCTAGCGTCTACGCTCAAAAGCTTATTTTTATTGTTTATATGGTACAATATAGAGTAAGAAACCCTCTTTTAAACGAGCTCCCACTTATTGGATTTCGATCAACCAGTCTGGAGTTAACATTTAAATATAAACAAATCTAACCTTCCCCCACCACTTTATTTTGGCAGATAGGAGAAAATGGTTCATGCAAAATTTACTGAAGATTATGAATTTATTATTTATAGTATCCGTTATCTAAGCAAAATTGTGTAAAAACTCCTTTTTCTTATTTTTAATAGCAGTTGCACCCTCTAGCGGCCGCTCTACAAACTTGAAAATAATTTCCAGCAATTTCTCATGCTCTCTTTAGTCATAAATATTTTTTTCCACAAGCTCTACGACTAATACTTTCCGAGATACAGCCGAGAGCTATTCTTAGTGGGACACCCGGTACATATAAATACATGTAAATGAGTCTATTATAATTATGAATTATTAATTTTCATTTAAATTGGCATAAATCGCATCCAAGAATTTAGTAACCAATAGAATAAATCTAAGGATTACATCTATTAATATAGTACTAGTCCTATTAAAATTATTGTAAAATTGTACTGCTCCTCCCAAAATGAAAAGTGGAGTAACTGCTAATGCCATGTTATTAGTTCACACAAACAACTAAGCTTCATTCAGGACCTCGCAACTAGTGGAATGAATTAGTGGTTTCAATTAGCGTAGAAGTTTGTTCCTCTAGTATGAATGTAAGCATTCAGAACGTCAAAATTAGTGGTAGTAATTTTCAAATAATATAAAAAGTTAACAAACTTTTAACTTTTTTACTAATTATTTTTTTACTAATAAAATTTGTGGGGAATGCCTTTTTGTCCTTTGAATAATTATCATTCGTCAAGAGAAATCGTGGTGAGAAATCAAAAGTTTATTGTTTTATAAACTAAATATTAGCGATGGGAACTATCGAATAAATTAGACTGTCGAATGGTTAATGAATGAATGATTTCAACTATCGAATGGTTTTGTTCGAATAAAATCATTCATTCATTTGTATACTAAAGCATATGTGACAACCTCGCCGTGCGACCAAATGGTTATCGTTGCGCCACGACTATCGAATGCTTTTGATAAATGAAATTTAGTATTCGTTTGATTTTTGTATGCGTCAGTGCATTATTAGTTCTTCCAAATTTTTATAACTTCGCCGTATAAATACTGTGCTATTTTTGCGTTTATTAAAATAGTTAAAATACTAAAATAGTAGTTATTTTTTAATTTTATTTATTGACGATTGTGTGCATGTGCAGGTGGTCAAAATTTTTCCGAAAATTTGTGTGGTTTTCCGTAGTCCGATCTTTCAATTATTTAATTTTATATGGTATATGGTCTATTTTTTAATGGGAAATTTTGAAAAGTAGCAATTTTTAAGAGAGATGAGATGAAGTTTAATTTTAAAGCAACAATTAATTTTAAAAATACATATTTGTATTTTAGATGTTTTAATAATATGAATTAGTTGGAACTTAATAATCATATTTAAGTAATGTGGTTAAGTAAATGGTTATCGAACTCAAACTATGGGGTGAGAAAGTTAAAATTAAAGTTTTACACGTGCCAATTTAAAAAAAAAAGTTAACGATGTTTGTATTTTGTTTATGCTAATTCTCTTACATGTAGTTTTTTGCGAAGAAATATTTTATTTATTTTTTAAAGTAAATGCCAGTAAAAGTAAATATAATTTTTAAATAGTAATATAAAGCACCTAATATAAATAATTTTGATTTCTAATTTTTTATTTATATTTTCGTTCCATTACACTGGATGCTTAGAAAATTAATAAATGTTTATATTTCATGATTTTAAAATTTGTTGTTAATATAACAAATTAGTTCTGTAATTATTATTATTTAATAAACCAACGTTGCCAAAAAATTTAGAGACTATATTATTTTTAAATAGGATCTAATATAAATAATTTTGACATCTAATTTATTGTTTATATTTTGCTACTACTTAAAAAAATATTTATATTAAATCATTTTAAATTTTGTTGTTAATAGGTATAACAAATTATTACTGTTATTATTATTTATTAAACCAGTCTTTGCTTAAAAACATTAAAAATCATTTTCTTACATCCAAAATAACAAGTATTATTGCAGTGTAACAACAGAATATTAATAAAAAAATGCAGAATATATAGACATACTATCCCTAACTAACTAAAGCCAAACAATAATATTCTTTGCTAATATCAACTAATACCAGAATATGGCAACAGCGCCCTTCATAATGTATTTTCACTTATAATATCACAAGAGCTTAAATTATTTTCGGAAATTTTTTTGAGGGCACGAATATTTTGAAAATTATCCCGAGTCGAAGGCGAGGGATAATTTTCCTAAAATATTCGTGCCCGAAAGAAAATTTCCAGGAATAATTTAAGCTTGCGTGGTATTCGGTAAGAAAATTTCACACCTAAATTTGAAAAAAAATATTAATCCAACATGACATTTTAAAATAATTTCAATTTGTTAATAATATTAACAAATATTATTATATTTTTAATTAGTTACATCAAATGCTAAAACTCAAATGGGTAATATTTCAATATATAGACACTGTAGTTCATTCACATTATGATTGTAGATCTTATGTTTACCTTTTCAACTGTCAAAAAATTTCCACTAAAGTTTCGTGGCGCCTCGAAAAAATTTCCGGAAATTTTTTCAGTTGCCATGGTAACTAGTCAACATTAAAGCATGTTATTGTTTGAAAAGTAGAGGTGTGAAATTTTCTGTGTAAATACTAGCACCTCAATAAAAAAATAATGTGTCCTTATCTATATCTGACTCCGCAAAAAATCAAAGATGCCGGCTTCTTTCATAGCATTGCCACCGACCGCTGTTGGGTTTCTCGGAAAGAAACTACGTCGCCAGGCGCTACACAACTAAAATTCAGTTAATATTTTATTATAATCGATCCTGACGAATAAATGAATTTCATAAATGAATGAATTTTATAAATGAATGGTTTTTGCTGCCGAATTACTAGAATACAATATTTCAAGGCAGATGACGGATCTATTCGATAATTTTTATTCGAATAGTTTTCAACGAATGTTTTCTTACTATCGAATTATTCGAATGAATTGCAACTATCGAATGTTTCGATAGTATTCATTCGATAGTTCCCACTACTACTAAATATTATGTTTTCTCTATGGATACAACTACAGCAAGCTGTTGCTAGGATATTCTATTAGTTTTATTTCAATTTTTTAGACATCGTGAATCATTGTAAACTAAAAAGTATAGTGTAATTCAGGGGCGGGAAAGTGAAATAGCAAAAGTGGTTCTACCGTTTCCACGGAAATCTCAAATAAAATAGTTCCAGCCCTAGCCACTAGGTGGTAGTGCAATTAATTTTTAGGTTAAGAAGTTGCTACTAGTTATTGCCAGATGGCGTTAAATCAGAATTTTTTTGTAGTTTCCATAGTTCCCAACGGCCATTGTCATATTATTGTCAAATTCTCAAAAAATATTGTCGTTGTCATAGCGCCAATCATAATATTATCAAATAAATGATTATCAAAATGTTTTTCAAACTATAATTTGTTATATGTGTTTTAATTAGACAATTCCTTTTGTTTGTGGCCCTAAAAATATAATGAGAGTCTTTTATTTTTGCTATCATTTAAGTACCTATTTATATTTACTCCATTTACAAAACTTTGGGCGTATTACGTTGGTCTTGTTTTATTATAATAAACGATGTTTAAATATTTGACTTATAAATAAAAACTTAATAAATAATATTTCACATGTTTGACTTTAATTTTATTTAATAATTGTATAAGTTATACTGTTAAATCTTATTTTTTACACGTCACAACGATACTTGTTATTAGTATTGTTGAATTTGTGTAAAAGGTAAGATTTAATAATCAAATTTAATTATTTTAGAGTAGAATTCAATAAATACGCTCATTTAAAAAGCCCGCGCTTCCATCCATTTAAAACAAGCCCTACTCAATAGATGGCGCCACTTCTGTAGGACCATTTTTCTGTATGGCAGAGTCCATTCTTTTTCTAGCTAGGTATATTCTTTGGTGTAATTGAAACCACTAATTTATTCCACTAATTACGAGGTTCTGAATATCTTTACGTTGATATAATATATTAACAAGTTATCAATTTATATAAAAAATAAGTTATTAAAAATATTAGAAAATATAGTTATTACCTTAATATTTGCATGGAATGTTCACTAATATTTCTTTCTTGATCTATCGTATCACCGCTATGACGAATTTGGTCTTTCAGCAATGTCACCTTTCTATTATACTTGGTCCTTAAAGTTTCCGATTCCATCAGTCTTTTTTGGAGTTCTTCAATTTTCCTTCCACGTTCTAAAGCAGTGATCTAAAATAAAATAAATAAATAGTATGATAATATCTAGAATTCATTTGGGAGACCATGAGGCGTAGGCCGTAGGTATAATTATAAATCTGTAGTTGAGCAGTGTTTCAAATATTTTTTTTTCAAATTCAATCAAATTTGAATTTAGTAAACACTTGTTCACTAGATACCTATTGTTAAATAGTATAGGGTATTAGAATCTTATAAATAACTTACTTATGCATTAGCAACTATACTAAATAGTAATTGAGGTGCATTCAAAGCTTCTAGCTTTAAATCTTATATGCAATGTGCCAGCTTACCAAGGGAAAGTAAACGATTTAGCAAAAGAAGGAAATAAAAAAGTAAACAATTCAGCTAGAAAAGGAGCGCACTCCACTAACTGGATCAGAACCGTTCTGCTTCCCAAGTGGAAACCAACTTAAAGCGGCACGCAAAAACTTGGAAGATTCTTGTCACGGAGTTTTTAACAGGACAAATTTCCTCAACGAACACCTCAGTAGATTGAAGCTTAGAAACAACAACAAATGCAGATTCTGGGAAGAAATTGGAGAAACACCAGAACACCTCTTCATTGAGTACGCTGAGACGACAACCATTCGTGCCTTGAACTTTGGAATGACATGGAGAAATAGCCTCTGTCAACCCGCCTCAGATACTTGCTTTTGTTAAATTCATGAAACTGTATGATGAGTAATATACTCAAGAAAGAGAGACACATTTAATCTGTAAGATCTTTCAATAATTCTCGATGTTAAAAGTTTTTGTTTCTTTAAATATATCGAAAAGAATTAAGTTTACGCCCCGAGATTTAAATCTGCTGCAATCCAAGTTATGATTCATAGCTTTTATATCTTCATTATCAATATATTAATATTCATATTTTCTAGACCACTTCATATCATCTTTAATAAATCCCTAAAAACAGGAATTTTTCCAATCTATTGGAAATCAAGCTTCATTACCCCTATACTGAAATCTGGTGATAATTCCCAGGTTAGTAATTACAGGCCTATTAGCATTTTGAGTTGTATTCCCAAAGTATTTGAGAGTTTGGTATGTGACTACCTGTCTCCTTGTGTGAAAAATTGCTTTATGGACCAACAATTTGGATTCCTGCCACATCGCTACACTGAGCTAAACTTGCTCACATATACTGATTTTCTCTTGGATTCATTGGAAGAAGGGTCCAACATCCATGCCATATACACAGATTTCACAAAGGCATTCGATAGGGTGAACCACAAAATCCTTATTATGAAGTTGCAGCATTTTGGAATCCAGGGACAACTTTTGGTATGGTTGGCCTCATACCTCACGGATAGAGCGCAAATTGTGCGTGTTCAGAACTTCCAGTCTAATGAAATTAGAGTTCCATCTGGTGTTCCACAAGGTTCACATCTAGGACCTCTACTCTTCAATATCTATGTGAATGACATTGCCTCCTGCTTTCAACATGCATTTTTTCTGTTGTTCGCAGATGATCTGAAGTTTTACTTGAAGGTCCAAAGTGAAGATGATTGCTACAAACTTCTATCTGATCTAGATCACCTGTTAAAGTGGTGCAACCTTAATGGAATGGAACTTAACACAAACAAGTGTCAATTAATGATCTTCAGCCGTAGAAGAAATCCCATACATCACATCTACAATATTGATGGTTCAACCCTACTGCAGGTATCTCAAATAAAGGATCTGGGAGTGTTACTTGACAGCCAGCTGACTTACACATGTCACTTATCATCAATAGTGTCAAAATCACTTCAGATATTGGGATTTATCAAGCGTTGCACCAAGGACTTTCAAAGGATTCCCTCTATCAGACTACTGTTCTGCTCCCTGGTACGACCTCACCTGGATTACTGTTCCTGTGTGTGGTCTCCCTTTTATAACATCCATATTCAGGCCATTGAAAGAGTACAACACAAGTTCCTGAGGTATATAGCATTTAAGGAACGCAATGGGAACAAAAACGTCGACTACCAAGTTTTAGAAAATTCTCTCCAAATAACATCTCTCCAGGTTCGTCGTATGTACAGAGATCTTACAATGTTTTACAATCTATTGCACTCAAACTCCCATAGTCCTGGGCTTACTAGTAAGATTGGGCTTCATGTCCCCTCTCGACAGACCAGACTCAATCACCCCTTTCAAGTGAATTTGCGTCGCACCAACTATGGCCAAAGCTCTTTTCTCACAAGATCAGCAAGACTGGCGAACGACCTATCAGCTCAAGTGGACTGTTTTCATAGTATATTTAAAAAAGAACTAAAAGACTGTCTGTAAACAATGTATGTGCTTTGTGATATTATCTTTAAATGTTGATGTTATTTTTTTACATTATACGTTTATAAATTTTACTGTTTGTTAGACTTTTAAATTTAATTAATAAAACTTTAACTTTGTGATATGTTAATGTTAAGGTTAGGTTTAGCTATTTTACTATTTTCTGTCACTGTATTTTTTTTATATTGGGTAATTATTGTCCGTTGATAAATAAAATAAAATAAAATAAAATATCGCCATTAATAATAACTGAATTACCAACTAGATCAATGATCAACCTTCCCTCTTTACTCCTAAATATTTATAACGAATTCATGGCATTGACATCAATAAACTAACCTTGTAATCAGCTGCTTCGGCCAATTGACTATTGAGATCCCTAATTTGGCTTTTGGCTTCACTAAGTTGTAATTGCAGTCGATCAACTTGTTTAACCAATTTCTTCACTCTCGCATTCGCCTCGTCTCTTTCGCTTTGCAGCAGACATTTTGTTTTGGCGGTGTCTTCTTGCAAAGACAGTTTTCTACGCAAAAGATCTAAATGAAGATCTTTTCTTTGTACTTGTTCCCTGAGTGTGCGGACGCGACGTTGCAGTTGATAAACCATCGAGGTCTAGAAAAATACATACCCAAATCAAATTATGATTTGAACATTTTATATACATATACATAATATGTATATAACTGAAACATAATTTTTAAATCTTTTTTTTTAATTTACGATTGCAAACGAATTTTTGATATTCTGAACATTAATAAACATTAATGTGTGATTATAATTCAAATATCAGGATGGGATTTGCCACAAAGTCCCACAGATTAATTCTGAATTATTATTTTTTTAGTTTACTTGATCAAAAAACCTTAGATCCTACTACAATTATAAATGCTGAAGCGTGAATGTTACATGATTTAATGAGTTTAATGAGCAATTGTGAGTGAATGTAAAATGATCTTACATCACGTAATGGAATATCGTGAAATGATCTCTCCCGTCTTAAACAAGATAGTCTTGGCAATGTTCCATATCCGCAACAAAGCAGCTTATAAGAAATATTATAATTTTAAAATACTACACGATTATAAAAATACAAATTAAAAAAGTAGCTATATTATTTATTTAGAAACTAAAATTTGTGAAATTACAAAAATGTAAATTTAATTATTTTATTAAAAATTTCATGATTATATTAATACAGAATAAAGCAACATATTATTTTAGTATTTACAACACTTTCGAAAGATTGTTTATTTAGACTATTTTCAATCTTAAATTATTTATTAGTATAATTATTGACTTTATAGAATTTAACAATTTTCAAATCAAAATTTTAGTAAAAAATGTGAATATTTAGTTTTTTAATCTCATTTAATAATTATTAATTATATTTTATGTCCATTTGAGAATTGATTTTTTAAATTTTTTTAAAGTTTTTTATTAGTTACGCATTGGTAAGAGCTAATACACAATAATTAATATTAATATATCTCTATGACATAGAAATGGCAACACCCCGTATATGTTTAGCTATATTTATAATGTTTCGTCCGTTGATTGCCTGCAAGAACCGTAGTAAACGATAACATTTTTGCCCAGTCTCTTTAAAAAATACCAGATTTTATTGAATGTCGATAAAAAAAACAAGTTTTATTTTTTTTTTGTAAAATTGGTTTCGAAATGTTCGCTTTCTTTGCCTTTGGGGTATTAACATCGTTTAGCAATGCCTTCTATAAGAAGAGGTGTCGTGTATCGTCAACTATGTGAACTTGAACGACGGAGTATAGTAAGAGATATATAGTAAGTAGAGTATAGTAAACCTACGAGAGGCTAGGATATCCCTTCGGGACAGTGAAAGCAGGATTTGCCGAAAAACAGTGATGTGATGTTGGATAGAGTGGGTTGTTACATTGTTGTAAAACATCCTAAGAGCACATTAAGAAGAAACAATAATCGCGAAAAAAGACTTAGTGCCTTTCGAGACCACTTCAGCAAAAGACGAACGACGTGGTGTAAAAGGCAACAACGACGCATATAAGAATATTCAGAAAGAAATCCGATCAAAAATAAGAGAAGCAAAAGAGGTGTTCTACAAAAGAAAATGCGACGAAATAGAAGCCCTTCAAGAAAAGCATGACAGCTTCAATGTCCACAAGAAAGTAAAAGAACTGGCAGGATTACAGAAAAAAAGACAACCGTCAATACTCACTGACCAGAATGGCAAAACATTATGGAAATGGAAGAAAAACTAAGAACGTGGAAGAATTACATAATAGAATTGTTCGATGATGAGAGAGATATAAACAGACTAGTAACAGAACAAGAAAACAGCGGACCGGAAATAACTAAAGAAGAGGTCATCCATGCTATAAAAATCACAAAAGATGGAAAAGCCGCAGGGCATGATGAGTTACCCTCTGAAATTCTCAAGTTGATAGAAGAGGAAAACATACACAGATCTGTTCAACACCATATACAGAACAGGTATTATACCCAGGGAATGGTTGCTATCAGCGTTCGTCACTATCCCGAAAAAACGTAATGCAAGGCAATGCACAGACTTTCGAACAATCCGTCAATGAGTCATACGCTAAAAAACTTCTGAAGGTGATACATCACAGGATTTACAAAACATTAGAACAGGATATCAGCGAGACTCAATTCGGTTTCCAAGATGGCTTAGGCACAAGAGAAGCACTATTTGCTTTGAACGTTCTCGCCCAACGATGTATGGATATGAATCAGGATCTCTATATATGTTTCATTGATTACAACAAAGCCTTCGATAGGGTCAGACACGAACAACTTATCCAGGTTCTGAAAGAAAAGAACTTATACACCAGAGATATAAAAATTATTACGAATCTTTATTTTAATCAAAAAGCAGTGGTAAAAATAGAAGGGAATAACACCGAAGAAATAGAAATCCGTCGAGGCGTTAGGCAGGAGTGCGTGCTAATAACATCACCGATGTTATTTAACCTCTATTCAGAGGAAATAATGAAACGAGCATTGGACGATGAAACGAAAGGACTAAAAATTAACGGAGTGCCTATCAACAATATAAGATATGCGGATGATACGATCCTGATGGCTGCCAACCTAAACGATTTATAGATATTAGTAGATAAAGTTAATACATCGAGTGAAGAGCTCGGACTGTCACTAAATGTAAAAAAGACAAAATTTATGATAATAACCAAAACAACACCAAACAATTCACAAATTCATATAAATAACCACACCATAGAAAAAGTTGACAGTTATAAATACTTAGGTATAATTGTAAATAAAAATAACGACTGTTCTGAAGAAATTAAAACTAGAATAGGACAGGCGAGAACAACATTTGTGAAAATGAAAAGAGTGCTCTGTGGCAGCGATCTCAGCTTGGATTTAAAAATCAGAATGGTGCGATGCTATGTTTTGTCGGTGCTGTATTATGGTGTAGAGGCTTGGACTCTGAAGAAACTTGACATAAGGAAACTAGAGGCATTCGAAATATGGTTGTACCGTAGAATACTTAGGGTAAAATGGACCGATAAAGTGACCAACATGGAAATCCTGAAAAGAATAAAAAAGGAAAAAGAAATTATCATAACGGTAAAAAAGCGTAAACTTCAGTACCTTGGACACGTCATGAGAGGAGAAAAGTACCACCTACTCCAACTCATATTACAAGGAAAAATTCAAGGAAAGAGAAGTGTAGGAAGAAGGCGCCACTCATGGATGAGAAACTTACGTGACTGGTTCGGGTGCACCACAAACCAACTATTTCGGTCGGCCGTGTCACGAATACGTATAGCACTGATGATTGCCAACCTTCGCAACGAAGAAGGCATTTGAAGAAGAAGAATAGACAGGTTCGTCTGGCATGGTGTCAAGAACGGGCTCGTTGGAATCAGAAGTAGAATCGGGTTGTCTTTGACAAGTCCGGTTTTTGTTTGTGGGCTCCTCATGGCCGTAGAAGAGTCCGCCGTAGACATGGAGAAAAGCGACTTTATAATTTTACGTGGAGCGTGAGACTACGCTTAGTAGGATTGTTATGGTTTGAGGTGCCATAACAGCTGGAAGTAAGCCACTTAGTTTTTTTGGACAGAAACACGAACACTCAATCCTACGTTAATAAGTGTTATAACTTGTCACGTTGCCCTACATTCAGCAACTGCAAGATCCAATTTTGCAGCAAGACAATGCTAGACAACATACCGCGGCACACACGAGAGGTATTTTACGCAGATTTGTCCTCTCGACCATCAATCGCTACTATTTACCCGCACGTTAACGGTAGCGGCCGCTTGAAATGTTGGAACTTTTGAGAGTTTTGTACCGACGTAATAAATCTTTTTAAATATCTGCCCGTTAGTGTGCGCTGTGGGGTGAGATCCTTTCCCTACGTGTTTTTCATATTTTTCATTAACTACTATTTTTCATTAATTAAATATGGAGTGGACAAAAGAAACTTCGATTGAATTAATTGAAATGCATCGCCAAAGACCTTGTTTATGGAGAACTAGCGTATACCCGCGACTTCGTTCACGTCGAATTTATCATTTCTAATGGTGATGATAAAGCAAAGCAAGAATTTCCATTAACATACAAACTGGATAAATTTTTCTCACATTTATGTCAGTTTGAGAAAAAATATAGCAATATTATTATATAACTTGATAATATTTGAGGCATAGTTTCATCTCGTTGGAATTTGAGTTTTGAAAAAATAAGCTTTTTATGTCAAGCAGTTTAAGCAGAATCGTGGTTAATCAATTACCCAACTTTTTGGAAAACCCTGTATGATTTTTTTAAAAACTTTCAAAATATGTAAAAAAACAAAATAAATTATGCGTATCCAAGCGTTTTCCCGAAAGACTAACCGTTTTTTAAATAACAAATATTGTAATATTTGGCGAGCTTTCTCACCCTCTTGGAATTTGAGATTCGAGGAACCCCTCCTTATCGAACCTCTACACCCCACAGTCAATCCGTTTGCTAAAAATCAGCTTTAAACGTCAAGCAGTTTAAGCAGAATCGTCATTACTCAATGGTCATATTTTAGGGTGTTTTCTAAACTCTTTCTGTATAAATTTTTAAAAAAGCTTAAAATATGTAAAACAACAATATAATATATACGTGTTTAAGAGTTTTTCCGAAAAACTCACCGGTTTTTAAATAAAAAATATTCTAATATTTGAGGGGTGGTTTCACCCCCTTAGAATTCAAGTTTCAAGAAATCCCTTCTTATCGAACCTCTACACCCTAAAGTCAATCCGTTTTCCAAAAATCAGCTTTTTACGTCAAGCGTTTTAAGCAGGATCGTGATTAATCAATGACCAGATTTTTCGAAACATCCTGTATACATTTTTAAAAAATCTTAAAATATGTAAAAAAACAAAATAAAATATACGTGTTTAAGCGTTTTTTCGGAAACTTGACCGTTTTTTAAATAAAAAATAATGTAAAATTGGAGGGGTGGATTCACCCCCTTGGAACTGGAATTTCGAAAAATCCCTTTTTGTCGAACCTCTACACCCTAGAATCAACCTGCATGTCGAAATTGAGCTTCTTACGTTGAGTGGTTTGAGCAGAATCGTGATTAATCAGTGAGTCAGTCACTTAAGGATTTTATATATTAGTATAGATAAGAGACAAAAATTACTAATAAAAACGTAAAGATGTAACACAAGACACAAGAGCTTGTAAATTTTTTTAACAAAAATTTCAAGTACTCATTCGCAGATAAAATTTTTAAAATTTCAGGAAGTTCACGAAGTAAGGACATGGGTACCCATATTTTTGTCTTTCTTGGACCCATTTTTTATCCACTTAGATTGAAATATTTTAGTATAACTTTTTTTTTTATAATTTCCAGCATATAGAAACCCAATAATGCCACTTTTGTTCCTTGGGTCTTTTACCGAAAATCTGTCGAGATTTTATACGAGTATAAAATATCTAACCCGCTGTTCAATCCCTTTAAAATTTGAGAGCTATATAGCTAACGGATTTGTCCCTTCACAGATCAATCCCGTTCAGAAAATGAGAGATTTGATATTTACATTAGTGGGCAATGAAAGATCCCCTCGCAGACCAGATCGGCGGGATTGATATGACATATCGAGCAGGACAGATTGTTTAAAAATACCTCTCGTGTGTGCCCACCTAATGTTCGTATTTTCTTCCGTAGCCGGCAATATCATCAGACTTATTGCCTATTGAACATCTCTGGGATGTGATAGGTAGAAGGCTGAATTGCCACATCTTATACTGAATTATACTAAATTCGCCACGAGGTAATATTAGCCTGGAAGAACCTACCACCGGAAGATTTCGACCATCTGATTACATATTCATGAGAAAAACATACGCGAAGGTGCACCTATTGAATTTTTAAGAATTCCTTTTAAATAATTTTGAATAAATTTGTTTAAAAATATCATCGATTATTAATCATGTACTACAATACTTAATAAACTTCATAAAATATATTTACATTTACTAGGTGTTGCAACTTCTATGCTCGCTTTCATATCACGTCACATAGTATGTAATTAATATTAGTATACGGGAGATATTATTATTATTATTTAGGGCTTGTAATTTTTAACTTACTTTGTCAACCAATTTGTCACTTTCCAGTCGTGCTAATTGTTCAGCTCTTAAAAGTAATGACTCTGTATGCAATTCAACACCAATATCGTGAGATATTTCATCCATGTTCAGTGCTCTTGCCAGTCGTTCTAAGAAATTCATAAACTAAAACAAAATATTAATAACTCTAAATCTGAATTTAATATAAAAATAATTACAGTGCATTTATCACGCTTCAGTCCATCTCTGCTTAATTCACAAGAGTTATATTCTGCATCTACTTTGTGTAATCTTGCTTCAAGATGATTTTTTTCGTCTTCTAATAGTCTTATTCTAGAATTGGCTTGCTCGTATAAAGATATTTGTCTACTGAGTTGTTGCGTTTCGTTGTTTAATTTGTCTTTTAAATTATCAATTAACTAGAACAAAAGAATATTAATGATAAAGGGATTAAAATAGTGTCAACTAAATTCTAATAAATTTGACCCTCAACGGCTTCACTGGATAATTTTTGTTTATTCGTTACGGAGTGGTCCGGTAGACACCTTTATTAAATTACATAATTTAACATAACATAAAATGTTTTTGTATTTCTTTATGAGTTTACATGAGTTAGTTGAAAATATATATGTTACGGTTAAAGTCCCATGTCAGGTTAATTAATGTCGACATTAACAGGTTAATGTTTGGGTTTAGTTATGTTTTTGGTTGTTTTGTTTTGTGTTATTCGCAAGATTACCCGGTAATATCGACATTAGCCGGACATCGGACTTTAACCGTAACATATACACAAAATGTAATAGAAACAATTATTACAAATCGGTAATTAAATGTTATTTTAAAAATCACGTGGTAAACACAAAAAAGTAATATTTACACCTATTTTTGTACTCGCAGCAGTTTAAACATATTTGTTTTGAGTACTATGTGGACAAATGGTTTTACAAATTGTACAGAGATTCTAGATGTTTGTTTTTATTTTGTGAGAGCACATAGAGCAAAGAGTTTTCATTTATAGTAACTCCTCTTCAGTTGTTGTTCGCATACTATAGTGTCAATCTTAGTTTTCTTGGTGCGCTTTTTGGTTGAACAACCTTTTTTCGATCATTTTATTTGTAATAGCTTGTTTGCTTCTAGATGTTTAAGAAAATTTATACATCCTATATTGAAGGCATTTGTATAGCTTTGATGCATAACATGTGCATTTTTGGTGCTAACGTCAAACCATTTGGAAAGAATGATCAATGGCCATAAATACCAATTTTTTAATATTTATTAGTGATAAATTTGAACATACCTAACTTAATTTTAGTATAGAGAGTGGTTCGAATTGTATTCCGGAAAGTTCGGCAGCATATTCTGCAGATAAAAATAAGTAAAAAAGTTCGTATAAATGTATATCGTATGTATCGTATGTCGTATATATATCGTATGTCCGATAATGCTTAGTTTCGGAGATACAGGGTGTAGAAGCTTGATTTTTATTTCGACTTTTTCCAAATAATTTTTTAAGTAACGTCAATATGGATGAAAATTTGTGTCTGGGAGTTTTTTGACATGAAAAATTTGATTGTGATGTCAATATGCTTCTATTTCTAGGGGGCGTCATTTACATGTGTTAAATGATAACTGTTTTGAAAAGTAATAAATTTTGGTCCGTACCTGGTATAAAACTACTGAGTGAAAAAATATACATTTCCGTGATTTATTACTTAAAAAAAATGTCTCTTGGTAAAAATCGCCACGAGCAATCATTCTCAAGATATTTAAAATGGAAATAGTGAATACATGACATTTTTGGCAAAAAATTAACACGTTGAGTAGATAGTTATTTAACTGAAACGATAAATTTGGGAACTTTTTATTTTTTTAAATTAATCATATATTTTTCTTCGAAAAAATTATGATAAAACAGTTTCTGTTAAACTTTTGACACAAAAACATTTGAAATTTATGAATTCAGTCTAACAACTATTTAGTCAACATGTTTAATTTATGTTAATGATGACAGGTATTGATAATTTCGATTCCAAATATATCGAGAAACATTACTCGTAGCGATTTTTGCCAAAAGATCTTTTTTACGTAGAAACCCTCGTAGATGTATATTTTTTTTATTTATTAGTTTTATACAGGTACGGACGAAAAGTTATTACTCTTCAAACCAGTCAAAAAGTATATAGGTGGCGTCCTATACAAATAGGAGTCATAATTACATCAAAATCAAATTTCTTAAATCAAAAAACTCCCAGACACCAATTTTCATCCAAATATTGACGTTACTTCAGACATTATTTGAAAAAAAACAAAATAAAAATGAAACTTCTATACCCTGTATCCGAAACTAAGCATTTTAAGACATACATTTATACGAACTTTTTTATTTATTTTTATCAATAGAATATGCTGCCCAAGTTTCCGGAATACAGTTCGGACCACCCTGTATATCTATAATAAAACAAATAAATAAAAAAAAACAATTCAACATCCAAAAATTAATTTAAAAAATATTTCCAGTCGCTACGCAGCGCAGGTCCGGTAGACACCACTCGAATTTCTTTATATTCAATAAATCAGCACTTCAACTAATGAGTTTATCGCTTTATTAACTTATCGAACACCTATTGACTTGAAACTATATGCATACTCATTACTACAATTGCAGGTGTTTACGAAATTTAGAGGAATATTTAGCTCGAGGTGTCTGGCAGTGGCAGACCACTCTATAGCCGTTAAGTGTTAAATTAATATCCTTAGTAATACCCACACCCGCAGTATTACCGATATTTAGTATTTAAAAAATTTGAATAAAACACTTAAGCTTAATTTTCATGTATCCGTTATCCGACGATACGATGATACGATATTAATTTTATTGGTAGAATTTATAGACTTCGATTGGTCAGAAAATTACGCAGTTTTTAAATTTCTTGTATTTTGATGCCTCCGTTCAACGGATGTACGATTTGTGATTGGCGTAATTTTATATTTTCATTTCCATAACGATTCCACTGTTTTATTTATAGTCTAAGAGCTAGCAACGTTTTCGAGAGAGAATTTTAAGAAAGCTGGTTCTTTAATATATCTTTTGCTATGCTCTTCTGAACAGAGTGCGGACCGTCTCGCTACCGGTAGACGTTGCGTTCACTATTGCGCATCATATCTGTATTCAACATCTGTTCACTACTGCGCATCACAAATTCGCCCATTTACAGTTTCATAAAAAAGTAGCAAAGTAATGTGAAAATCGCATCATTGTATCTCTATTCATAAACGAGAAATCCCATAAAACACACGAAAATGGGATACCCTATACAGATTTGATACGCGGTAGTGAACCGCAGTAGTCTACCGGCAGCCCTACGGTCCGTACTTTGGTCTGGAGAGCATAGAAGAGCATAGAATGTAGAATGGGGAAGAGGGGGGGGTTAATCACTGCGACCTTAATGATCTATTGTGCCACCCTTCCTTGAGTCATCGCACAGTCTATCAACCAACCAAAAACCTAAACAAAAACCTAACCAAACCCATCATACCCCTGTTGTAGAGGGGACAGGGTATTTCCCATCATCCTCTGACAACAGTTCTTCCTCCGAGGGTACACACCCTTCCGCGGTTGGAGTTTGGCCCTCCGTGCCGTTTAATATATCTTTTGCTATGCTCTTCTGAACAGAGTGCAGACCGTCTCGCTACCGGTAGACGTTGCGCTACCACTATTGCGCATCCCATATCTGTATTCAACATCTGTTCACTACTGCGCATCACAAATTCGCCCGGTATTTCAGGAACTAAGGAGGCTAGAACATGTAAAAAAAAGTAACAAAGTAATGTGAAAATCGCATCATTGTAGCTCTATTCATAAACGAGAAATCCCATAAAACACACAAAAATGGGATACCCTATACAGATGTGGTACGTGGTAGTGAACCGCAGTAGTCTACCGGCAGCACGACGCGACGAGCCGGACTTGGTCAGGAGAGCACAGAAGAGCATAGTAAAATATATATTAAAGAACCAGCTTTCTTAAAATTCACGTTTTTCCGACGGTTTTCCCTCTTGTACTATTTTATTTTATTAAGGTTAGATTAAATTTGTCAAAACGTCCGTTATCGTACGAATTTTCTCCGTTGATGGACTGGAATAAAAAAATTACAGATGAAAATCACTGCGTCGTCGGACCATCTATCAACGGATAACGGAAGCATGAAAATCAAGCTTTATTCACCACAATAAACAAAAAACTTAAAAAAAAATTTACTTTTAACACTGGAATGGCATTTAGCTAACCATGTTACTGCTGATGATGCTAACATGGTTAGCGAAACACGCTTATAGTTTTATAAGTAAAGTGTTTTGGTGTATTGTGGTGAATTAGTGTTTTGATTTGCTGTTATAACACGAAAGCACACGAAAGGTTCAAACCCCCCAACTGTATTATCGATTAGTTATTAGCCCAATTAAACCAAAACCAATAATTTAGAATGTAGTAACCAAATTATAATTCACTAATATGAAAATAAATTAGAGTAATATTTTCTATATCAACACTTAAATATAAATCTAGAATTACTTACCAACGACTTTTCTTTGTTTTCAGATAAAATTTCATGTATTTTTTCTTTGATTGGCCCCTCTAAAGAATCAACGAACCTCGTTGGTGTGCTCAGTAAAATAGCTATTGACTCAAGCGTATGTTTTTGGTCCGATTGCAACCTCTGAATTTTGTCTTCTTTCAGTTTTAGATCATCTTGATTTCGACAAAGAAAAATGTTATGTTTATTAAAATAAAAAAAATATTCTACCGCTATTTTCTAATGTACATTATTAAACTTTGCCATGAATTACACGATCGACTTAATATTTTGCAAGCGTTTTGTCCCATAGAACAATTGCAATTTTTATGAAACTGTTAACTAAAGGCAATTTTAACTAAAGGGGACGTAAGGTTCTGTCTTAAATAATAAGAGAGATGCCCATCAATTCCAATCAAAATTGAACACTGTACAGGATGGGCCATATTGAATGCTTTTAAAGGGAAACACCCTTTTCTATAGGAGATAGACGAAAACTAATATCGCTGCCTGGAGCTCAATTTTTGTCAAAAACATGATGGTGAAAACCGCATATCGATCTAACCGTTTCGTAATTACGGGGTGTTCTTAAAAAATATGCATTTTTAACAAATCGCTGTAACTTTTTTGCTATGGAAAATTTTGTAGTTTTATGAAAACATTTCCAAAGCATTTTTTTACGTAGAATTTAATGGTTTAATTATAATTTTTTTTAAATTAATAATTTAAGAATTATCAACAGAAAATTTGATTTTTTGAAAAGAATTTAAAATTATCTTTCCAAAAATATAGCACACTTGATATTTTGCTTGATTTCTCTTCGAGATATAGAGTTTATAAAAATTCGCCCACTTTAAATAAGTAGGCTTTGAACGGCGCCGGCTGTAATGCAAAAAAATTCTAGCTGTGAGCATCAATTAAAACGAAAATAATATTTGCTATGAGAGATGCAGAATTTTAACATGCAGATGCAGAACAATCACACATTGAAACTATATCTAATCATCAATAAAAATAAATAGCAAGCAATTTACAAGACATGAGATTTTGCTACAGGTGTTCGACATATCGACCGTCTTCTGTTATAGACAGACGGGGCCGTTTTTGAACATTTTCCGAGGAATTCATTAATTCACTAGGGGTGAAAGATACCCTCTCATAACTGCTAAGTATTTCTAATTATTGTCTAGATTATACGGGTAATTTAAAAATAATAACCTTTATTCCTCCGCAAATATGTCCATAGGATTAGATCCATAGGCACTAAGTCCCGCGGCCTAGACGGCTAACTATTCTTGAAATTGGCTGCAACAATTTGCTGATAACATACGCGTTCTGAGGCGGTGCCTCGTCTTGCTGGAAAAATATGTTTTTGACTTCCATTAGGGGCAGATCATCAATAAGGGTCCAAAGCCTACTAGTTAAAGGTGGCGAACTTTTAAAAATTCTGTATTTCGAAGGGAATTATAACAAAATATCAAGAGTGTGACATTTTTGGAAAGGTAAGTCTGGAGTTCTTTTCAGTTAATTAAGTTCTGGAAAGGTAAGTCTGGAGTTCTTTTCAGTTCAGTTAATTAAAAATATACAGGATGTCCCAAATAAAAAATCAATTTTTCTGTTGATAACTCTTAAATTATTAATTTAAAAATATATATACTTAAACCATTAGATTCTACGTAAAAAGGTGCTTTGGAAATGTTTTCATAGAAATACAAATTTTTCCATAGCAAAAAAGTTATAGCGATTTGTTAAAAATGCACATTTTTGAAAAACACCCCGTAACTCCGAAACGTTAACAGATATTGATGTGCGGTTTTCACCATCATGTTTTTGATGAAAATTGAGCTCCAGACACCAATATTAGTTTTCATCTATCTCCTATAGAAAAGGGTGTTTCACTTTAAAAGTGTCCAATTTGACCCACTCTGTACATATTTACCACATAATTTTCGTATAGAAGAAAATAACGATAGATAGTAGTAGTAGATACCTCTCAGTTGGCAAATTAAGGATTCTTGTTGAGCAATATTTCCACTAGCAGATCCTAAACTTCGTGTAGACATCGCTAGTTTTTCTTTCAGTTCTAACAGTTCTCTTTCCGTGACACGATGTTGCATTTCTAAAGATTCCTTTTCCTGTCTGAGACGATCAATTTCTATAATCTGTATTTGATAAACATAATTACATTAATAATTAATTTAATATTAAAAACTAAACGTTCAATTTAATATTCATTTTATATACTGTCTTTTTTATAAGCTTTTTTCAATCTTGATTTAATTTCAATTAAAAATTTCTCTTACTTGATTGGCAGACTGTCTTTGTAGAATTTCTTTATCTTCCAGAGCTCTATTCAGATTATCTCTACAAGTTCGGAGTTCTATTTCAGCAGATCCAAGTGTGTCGCTTATATTGTGAGCTTTGTTTCTTAATCTAGATGTTTCCTAGTTGAACATGTACACAAAATTATTTTTTTTTAAAGAAAATTGCTTTTATATCATGCGAATATTTTTCGAACATTGTGCAAAATTAGTCTTGGTTTTGCAGAAAAAGCAAGACTCACTACCGAGTGCTTGACGAAGTAGGGACCCAACCGTGTATCCCAGGTATGGTTGCCAGCTTTGGAAAAGAGAGCCAATCTTTCCAAACTTGGAAAAGTAGAGTTGCGTGTGCGTTACAAGAGCGTTAAGATCAACGCCCACCTCGACGCCCACAGCCAAATCATAGGAACTCTATGATCACAACAGTATTGCTGGAAGATTACCGAAGGATATTATGGCTGTACCATTAGATTATCTGACACTTTCAAGTCAGAATCACAACTAGAAAGGAGTGGGAGACTCACAATTTATTGAAGGAATTCGACATTGCACTATTAGATTCGAGATGGATTCAGGCGTAAGTGTGGCAGTTCTCTCGAAAGGTCTTGATATCGCAAGATCTTGTCGGCTTCTGGACAGATCAAGTGTTTTTCAGGCAGAGGTACTTGCTATTTAGAAGGCCTGCGAATGGCTGAGCGAGGAACTGAGTTATAACTCATCATACAGTCTCAGGACTTTGACAAAAGACAGTATCTGAGACATCTCCATAGAGGCCAAATCTCCATTTTCGACAGGAATCGTACCAATGTTTATGACACAAACGATTGTCGTCTCGGCGCACTCAGTGATAAGATATTTTAGTGTTTAACCATTTTCCCCACAGAATCACATTTTTCTCATCATAAATTTATGACATACAAATTTACGACATAACCTTGCTTTTAGTTCCTGACTGATGAAAGAACGCGCTGACGATCTCTTTTGGCCTCATACATCAGATGTCTTTAATCCTCTCAATACCACAAAAAAAAAACATTTAACTCTGCTTTCTGTCTATGGTAAACAGTAGATGGAAAACGTTAAGCACCTGCAGAACACTGAGCTGATAATTAGGTCGCGTAAGGATATCGCCAGGCTAAAGGCGGTTTACTATATATACAGGGCACTGGCCAAATGGTGAAGATGCGGTGGGAATAGGCATCCTTTTTAACAAAGTTTTTTAACAAAGGACCCGAAAGAATGATCAAAGGACACCTTCGTATATCTTGAAGACGGGAAAAGAATAACGGAAGTCACCCGTTTTCTCAATGCTACCAAAGGGTTATAAACACTTAACAATCCAACTATATCATCTCTAGGAATAGTGTTTCAAGGTGAGTGGTATCAAAACGGCAATTCTGCTAATTGGAGTTCGACAAGAGGTCGCATTCGCCACTTCAACCAACCAACCAAGACCCACTACCAGATATGCAAGACCAAGACCCTACAGGGCAAAACTTACGCAAGACCAAGACCTAGCGTGCACAGCTCTTCTAGTATTACTTTTTTTTAAGTAAAACTTCTCTACCCCATCTTCAATGGCGAAAAAATCGTCCAATTTAAATGAAATTTTGTATGTCGATAGAATGGACCAAGACCAACTTGACCGTGCACGACACATGTCTCTGTGACACTTTGTTTTGACGTGAGAAACGTCAAAACGTCATGTCTGCTCCGGACCAAATTTGGTTAGTAGGCTATGTCAGCGACGGTGCACACGATCCCACCCCGCAAAATTGAATACGACGTTTCGTTTACATCTTCATCAGGGTGGGACTAGGGATTTGATATTAAAAAAATGTGGGACGATTTTGGCATAATTGGGGACGGGCTACAGGATGGCGCCCTCGACGTTTAAAAACCGATGCCTCTAAATGGTCGAAATCATCAGAATTTTTCTTAATTATGGGTCGATTGGAACCAAACTCGGCGCGTGGATAGAGGTACCCGAATGGAGTCCTCAGACAATCATTTTAGTATAAATTTTGTGAAAGTGAATCAAATTATTTATTAATTTTTAATTTATTACTTTTTCAAACATGTACTTCAAATTCTTCAATTTAATAGCGATTAGTAAGAAGTTTTACTTCAAATATGCGCACATAGTTTTTTGTCACGTTTTTTGTTCATACACTTCACATATTGACTACGCATCACTCCTCATTGCCTATCCATCACTCACATATTGAATATTGTAATATGTATACAAATAAATAAACGTGAAAAATATGAATAGTTTATTTGCTGATTATATTTCAATTTAGATAAAAAGTAGAAAAATTAAAAATCGACTTTATACCTGCACTAATTCGGATGCTTTTAGCACTAGTGCTTCGGTGGAAACACTGGAACTGTCAATAATGTCAGCGCCTAATGCGACGGATAATCTCCTTACAAAATCTTGAAACTGCGTTCGAGCGGCTTCTTTCTTTTTCTCCTCTGCTAGTAGTTCAAGTTCAAGATGTCTGACCTTCGATTCCATTTCTTTCGCTTTTTCTTCATTGTATCTAAAAATTACATTTTATTGCGGACAAAAGCAAATAGTATTTCTTAAGTATTGTATACAGATAAAGGATCAATTATTTGATTAGCAAATCTCGTGCTCAAAAACGTTATTTGCATGAAAATGAAATAAAATGACTTTTTTTTAATAAAATATGTAAAATATTTTTAACAAAAAAAGAAACATAAGTGATATAAACTTAAATATAACAACATTTTGATTAAACTTGTGGTTTGATTAAACTATGTGCTTTTTTAGATAGAAACTTTTACAGTTATAAAACAATAGTTATAAGTTATAAGATACCCGAGATATGAAGGGGGTCGAAAAATGCAACATTTTTAATTTTGCCCTGTATTTCAGGAATTAAGAGGTCTAGGATATACGATTTGACTATATAGCATCTTTCGTCGTGTAAGTCCGTAAGTCGCGTACGACGTGTACTTGCTCTGGTTCTGGCTTTCCAATTTTCCCTGTTTTCTGTCCTTCGAACGGCTCCTCTAGGTTGGTATTCATAAGGTTTTCAACCATATCCACCCACCTGATTAGTGATCTGCCTCGGTGACGGGATCCTGCAGGTCTTCCTTGTACTACCAGTTTCTCCATGTGCACGCTCCTGTTGACACGGCAGAGGAGAAGGAAAGTATACGTTTATAAACAGTGCTGGAAAGTCTTTGTGGTAATTGGATTTCGTTAAGGACGGACACATTGGTGCGATGTGCTGGTATTCGCAACATCCTCTTCTAGCACCATATCTCAAAGGCGTCAATGCGTCGTCTGTCGGCTGCTAACAATGTCAATGTCTCCGAAGCATTGATTTTTTTCGATTTTGTTATATGACTGTTCGACTAAACTTTGGTAAGCTGCGTCATAGCGTTACGGCCCAGTTGAATTCTGCGGCGAATTTCCACTTCACAACTACTGGTATTAGATATAAGTGCACCTAAATATATAAATTGTTGCACAACTTGGCAGCGGTTTATGTTTGTGATATCTGGGCGGTTGTTGTTTTCGCGATCAACAATCATCACTTTAGTTTTTATTTTTTTGTAATTGAAGCGAAGGCCGAACTGTCTACTGATAGCTTCCAATCTTGTTATAATTGCTTCCAGTTCTAGCTGGTTTGCGGCTACCAATACTGTGTTTTCAGCAAAACGTAGGTTTGATATTCTGTAGCCATTCCGTGATACACCACCTGCCCATTCCTCCAGTACAATCCCCATACTGTATTCGCTGTAGATGTTAAACAGCATTGGGACCGCAACCCTGACGTATTCATTTTCTTATCTGACAAATGTAAGAATACAAATGTAACAATACTCCCATTTTAGCCACTATACTCCACAACTGTCCCCAACATACGTTATCGAAGGCCTTTTCGTAATCCACGAAGCATAAATACCTAGCATCTTTAGTTTCATAAAAAAGTAGCAGTGATGTGAAAACAGCAACTTTGTAACTCTACTCATAATCCCGCAGTAATAATTGTTGATTTTTTTCTTAATTTGGTTGTTAATTTTTAGTCTACGAACGTATTTGAAACTACATATTTAGCTCTCAAAAAGCAAAAATTAAAATAAATGCAGAAAGTTATTTTTTATTCTTTTTCAATAAAAATACCTACTGCCAAGAACTACTAAGACAGTTTCAAACAATTTTGAAAGTCTTAGAATACTTAAAGAATTAAGAGTGAAAATCTTAAATAATAATATACTGTAGTATTGCTATGTTTCTAAATCATATTATGTTTACTGTTTCAGAAAAATTCTCAATAATGTGTTAGTTGGATCAAGGTAAGATATGTATAACTATTACTGGTATTGCTCGTAAGTTTGCAAGCAGATGATTGGTCATCTGCTTGAGACTGACAGACAGATCAGTCTTGATCATCTGCTGATTATGCTAACATGGTTAGCGAAACACGCGTCCAATGTAAAAGAAAAATGTTTTGCTGTATTGTGGTGATTTAGTGTTTTATTTTGCTGTATAACACCAAAGGTTCCAACCTCCAACTGTAATGATTGAACTACATACCTGATATCTCTTTGAGCCGTTTGTAAAGCTATCTCACTTCTTCCCTGAGAGGCAAACAAATTTCGTTCTCTTTCTTCCAACTCATGTACTCGCTTTTTCAACGAACTAATGATAACGTTCTGCCTAGCTGATTGTTCCCTGAGTTGCTCTGCTTCCATTTGTAACTCCAGACATCGCTGGTCGCGGGATCGTATTTGTGACCTCATTTCTTCTACCTCTTGTGTTAATCTATCTCTTTTGTATTGCAAAGCTGCTACTTCGCTCCTTAGAGAAGTTGTTACATCCACTTCACCATGGTCTTCCATCTTTAAAGAAAGATATACAGGGTTGTTCACCACATACGACACGGAGTATTGTAGCTAAACGATTATATTTTTACAAATTGTAAGATTTGGGTTCGATGAAGGACTATTAGAGGTACAATTTAAAAATAATTTTACAAGATACAGAGTGTCTCAAATAAGTAAAAAATATCAAAGTTGTATTTTTTTAAATGGAACACCCTGTATATTATTACATTTTTAGTTTCTACGATTAAAATAAAGGTAAAGTTGTTTAAGGTTTATTATACTTAAACCTTACCGTTTTTGAAATATTTTCAATTTTGTGAAATTGCAGTAAAAATTTTAAGGCATCATTTCTCCAAGGGTATCAAAGTTTTTAATACTAAATATTTACTGAAGTTTATTTATCGATCAGTGATTCTATTACAATAATAAAAATAATACTACCTTATACAGAGTATCTAAAAATTTATTTTAAATAATTATTAGCTTTAAATGGCAATAACTTGTTTAATTTAAATGGAACACCCTGTATATTTTATGAGAATCAGATGCACAATTTAATTGTCTATCAAATTGTATTATACCATTTTTTACCTATCTCTTTAAGTTTCCGTAGAAAATGCATTTTCTTGTAATTTAGAACTTATTTATCAATATACCCATGGCATATTGACATTTTAGATTATTCTTAAAGATGTACCAAATTTTTAAAGAGTACAGATACTAATATTGTCAATATAATGAAATAAACATTAAAAAATAAAAAAAAACTGTTTAAATATTTGTTAAAGAGGACCAATTAATATGATTCCAGTATTCAAACTACATTAACTGACTGTTTGCGTTGATTAATAATAATTGCCCCAAATACTAAAAAACTGAGTTTTGTATGTGTATTAGACAGGGTGGTAAAAAGTAACACCTTAAAAATGATATTTCATTTTTTAATAAATACTTATTTATAACAACAGAGACGTTCATTTTGATAACTTATTATTATAATGATTTCTGACTCAAATCCAGAAATAATAGTATTATATTTAATTAATGGTATACACTTTTATAAAGATTTAAATAGTTTTCTTTTTGCATACAAATGGGCTAGTAATATTATCGTTTTGTTAAAATCGATAATATTACTAGCCTGTACATTTTGTACATTTGTTGCTTTAAAAACAATCTAAAATGTCAACATTCCATGGGTATATTGATAAATGAGGTCTAAATTATAAGAAAATGCATTTTCTATGAAAATTTGAAGGTATAGGTAAAAAATGGTATAATACAATTTGACAGACAATTAAATTGTGCATCTGATTCTCCTAAAATATACAGAACGTTCCATTTAAATTAAAGAAGTTATTGGCGTTTAAAGCTAGAAATTATTTAAAATAAATTTTTAGACACTCTGTATAAGGTAGTATTATTTTTATTATTGTAACAGAATAACTGATCAATAAATAAACTTCAGTAAATATTTAGTATTAAAAACTTTGATACCCTTGGAGAAATGATGCCTTAAAATTTTTACTGCAATTTCACAAAATTGAAAATATTTCAAAAACGGTAAGGTTTAAGTATAATAAACCTTAAACAACTTTACCTTTATTTTAATCGTAGAAACTAAAAATGTAATAATATACAGGGTGTACCATTTAAAAAAATACAACTTTGATATTTTTTACTTATTTGAGACACTCTGTATCTTGTAAAATTATTTTTAAATTGTACCTCTAATAGTCCTTCATCGAACTCAAATCTTACAATTTGTAAAAATATAATCGTTGAGCTACAATACTCCGTGTCGTATGTGGTGAACAACCCTGTATAAGGGGAATATTTAACTGTGTTGAAATTCTTTTTTAGGCAAAAAATTCTAATTATTAATTCTGTGTATATTCTGAATGAACATACACAAAATAAACAGTATAAATATATAAATGATGGCGAAAATATACATTACAATTATTTCAGCACCCATATTCAACCACTGTTAATCTATACAGTACAGGGTGGCGCCTCTCATACGACACGGAGCCTCCAGGAAAAACTGTAGTTTATATCGAAATAAAATTTTGGGAGCAAATTTTATATGTAAGTTAATTGAAAATATTTTATAGAAATATATATAGTTATACTGGGTGGTTCCCAAAAAAATGTCATCAGATTCGTGTTTTTTGGAATGAAACACCCTATGTATTAATTGATTTTCGGATTCTAGGAAATAAATAAAGGTGAGTTTTATTAAAGAAGCATATGCCTAAAATGTAAAGATTTTGACATATTTCACATTTTGTGAAAATGAAGAATAAAATTTATATTTCAATAACAGGTATCTAAATTCCCTGTATATCCTGATATATAATTACATAAGCATTGTATATTAAACAAAATTAAAATTTGACCCGAAAAGTTATACAGGGTGAGACAAAACTTATACTGAATATTGGTCACTTTTAAAAGCAAGTTACTCCTTAATTTTAAATTGAACACCCGGTATATTATTCCGGTGTTCAATAGCGAATTCAAAAATATTCAAAATGTTATTATTTTTGCCAAACAATGATTTTCCAAGATATTTTCATTTTTATGATTTTGTGTAAGTAGATCTTTATTATTTGAAAAAATCTAGGTGGCTGTGTTAATTTAACAAAAATTAAAGGAGGTAAAATACTATAATAAAAAAATACACGTTTAAAACGTATTTTAATTATCACAGAAGCAAAACTAAATATAAAGCTATAATTATGTAACAAAAATTAGCTAGATAAAATCAAATGCTCAAAATGCTTCCTTTCCTGTTTTACTGCTTAAAATGATTTTTTTTCAAAATATCTTTTCATGTTAAAACACATACGTGGAGTTCTACTTCGACAAACAGCCACAATCATTTTTCTCATGTTGTCGACAATAGTTGGTCGAGTTTTGTAAACCCTGTCGCATTTCGAAAAGCTCTAAAATCAGACTTACTGGAGAGAGCCCTATATGCGGTAAACGACTTTTTTGTTGATGTTTAATTATAAACAATTTTGAATTTTAAAATTTTGATCATCTCACACACTGGTCAAAGGTCAAGTATTTAATATTTTATAACTCTAAAATTATATCTATTTACTGCATACTGTTCTGTAATTGTCCATGTATATTCTTTTTGTTATTTTAATGACTTAAATTTTTTTTGAATTGTATTATTTGTATTGTGTATTTTTTGTTGTATTGTATTTTTTTTGTGCTTTTGTTTGTTTTTTGCGTGCTTTGTCGATGAAGCCGTTTTGGCTTTTTGTACAATAAAGCGTTGTTTGTTTGTTTGTTTATTTGTTTGTCTTTAACATATCCCTATAAAAAGCCCAGACTAGATAAAATCAGGAGCATTTAAATATTCTATTATTTGGTGAATACACACTGCAGTCACCAACTAATAGAATCATATCAATAATTCTCTCTGATGTAGGATAAGGTTCCATTTTCGAAAAATTTCTGAGACTTTTTAATTTATTTAGCTATTTTAACTAGTTGCTAAAGCTGAACTAATTACACAACTATGTCGAAGTAATATCAGACACCTAGATTTTATCAACAGTAAATTTTATAACCAGTAAAAATCTACACAAGTCATAAAAGTGAAAATATCTAGGAAAATATTTGTTTGATGGGTAGGCAATCTTAATAGTATTTTTAAGAAACATGTATTCCCCACTGAATATCGGAATAATACACTGGATATTCCATTTAAACTAAAGGAGTAAATTGATTTTAAAGGTGACCAATGTTCAGTAGTAGTTTTGTCTCAACCTGTATAACTTTTTCTATAAAAAAAACAAAAAAACTTAAACATGCTACAAACACAACAAAATAAGCCAACGCCAACAGAACTAAACGTAAGACAATTAATAAAATATCATAATATATTACTTCTACCTACACAAAATCATAAATAAATTAATAAAAACAAATATTTCTTTAAAAACTAACAAAGAAATACACACTTACGAAACTAGAAGAAAATCAGACATTCAACAGCAAAGAGAACTCAAAAAAACTTTTACAAAAACTAACAACAGAAACTACCCAATATATAATATGTTACCGAAAGAATTAACACAATTAAATTATAAAAATCTTAAGAAAAAAATTAAAAGCGTATAAATGTAGACGACACAGACCAAATTATAAAAAAAAGAACAATGCCTTCGATACCACCTGCCCAGGGAGATTCTTAAAAGTCTTCAAACTGTTGCAGATGAAGAATTTTTGTTGCAGATGAAGAAAACCAACAACTACCACGAAGATAAAGCTTACTAAATAATATTGTTGAATTGTATGATATTTTTAAACAGTTGTATATATTTTACTTAATAAATATTTATTATGATAATAGTTACGCATACAATTTTTTTATAAAATGATTCGAAACTTTACCTATCTTAATAAGCATTGATTTAGAACTTCATCAATAAAATAGCTAATAGAAGAATGATCAGAATAAATTTTAGTTTTTTTTTTTTCATTTTGATATGAACATTTTCTGATATTTTATACTTAAACCGATATTTGATTAATCGATATATGCATAAATCTTACAGTTACGTATTGGGTGACAATCGAAATATAGTTTATTTCAGTCTAAAAATAACAGAGCACAGAGTAATTTACTTACACATTATTGGACACAGCAGTTCGGTGAATATACATTCGGTGCACTACAATACCTCGGTTTACCAACGTATATTAGCGTGTCTTGCAGAAATTAGCATATAAAAGAGAGCTTTTCCAGACAAGAATCGATAAAAGTCGTTTAACAACTCATTTTAAATAATTAGTTATGTTTATTCAAACATTATCCTTGTCTGTTCTAGACATATATCTCGAGATCCTTAGTTCGAATTTTTACCTGAATTTTTGGAATTTACTTTTCAAATTTTGCCAGTGTTTTATTCAGAGGACAAACTAATACTGTCACTGACACAATTTATTAAAATATCAACGATAGAATCGATATCAAAAAAGCGGAGACAACCTTTATCCTGGTACCAAAAATATCTAAAATCTATGTCATTTGAGACACTACTTATGAAATAGTATATCTTCGGAAAGTTTGGAAGAATTTATCCACAAGGATCTTTTCAAAGAGTTTATTTCATGCCGCATATATCTTAATTTTATCGATAAGAAGAAAGAAATAGTTAGAAATAAACGAATATTTAAAATATTAAATTATCAAAAAATACATATGTATATCTTTATCTCGATTTTTATATACCGGGTGCGTATCAAAATTGGTCCCTATAAGTTTTTTATTTTTGCAGATAAAAAACGAGATTTGGTATGTTATTATAGGACATAAATTATGATGGATTGACGTATTAACTTGTTTTTGGTCACTTACTGTTTAACCGGAAAGGACAACAACTTGTGATTTTTAAATGGTACGCTCGGTATAGTTTTCCTTTATTCGATAGAAAATGACGCTCTGAATAAAATGACAACTTTTGACATTTTCGCTTAAAAAAAATCGTACTTTAAATTTCAATCTAAATTGTTAAAAACGCTAATTTTTAATCAAGAAGTCTTGTGAAAATTGATTTGATCATCTAATGTTTTTCGTGTCTTGGCCTGTTCAGTTAAATCATAACTCAATTTTTCAAAATGGAACAAGGGTGAATTATTAGCATATTTGGGAAAAGCACTTTTTATATTTCGAGTAAAATTGTCTTTATGAACCGCATGTTACAATTTCAAATAAACCATATGCGAAAATGTCAAAAGCTAACATATGTTATGTCATTCTATTCAGAGTGTCGATACCAAATGTGTGGTACCAAATTATTCTTAAAAAATGCTTTTTCCAAATATGCTAATGAGCCACCCTTGTTCCATTTGAAGAAAATAAGATATGATTAAAAGTATGATTTGGGCATCTTTTATCCGGCCGGGACAAGACACGAAAAACATTATACGATCAAATCTATTTTTAAAAGGCTCCTTGATTAGTGTTTTCAACACAGCCATGGCACTCTAGATTGAAATTTAAAAACGATTTTTTAAGCGGAAATGTCAAAAGTTGGCATGTGACATGTCTAATGTGACATGTCATTCTATTCAGAGTGTCATTTTCTTCTGAATAAAGTAAATAAAAGGTCGAAGGTGCTATTTAAAAATAAAAAGTTGTAGTTATTTCCGGTGAAACAGGAAGTGACCGAAAAAAATTGAATACTTCAATCAATTCTCATATATGTGTTGGCACCCCTGGTGTTCTCTAACCGGAGAACATATGCACTAGGCTGGATGACCCTGGGATGTGTCGACGAGTGCTGGCGGCTGGCGCCAAGTCACCCAGAGAGGCGGTACATTTGTGCTGTGGCGTGACATATGGAGACTGCGCAGTAATAGTTGTCTACGACCGGGAGATTATTGTTGTTTCGTTATTGTGATTATTCTGTTTTTGGTGCCAAATTGGGCAATATATAAACATTTTGCGAAGCTGTATGTTTTATTTAAACTAAAGCATACCCAAGTTCTCATCAGAAACGGAATTAATTAGTGAAGTTCGTCATTTTAGTACTAAAGTTGTGTTTTCACGAGTGAAAATGGGAAAACGAAAGCATCATAGACGCCGACAGCGAAGTAGCTCTTCCAGCAGCTCGTCTAGCAGTGAAGAACGTCAGAAAAAAGTGAAAAAGCATGATCAAGAAAAACGTTCCTACACACCGCCCCTGAGAGTTAATGACTTACTAAAATCAGGTTTCCTAGATATAATTGATTTAGTTAAAAGTGAACATAGGCCACGGATGGGTATGTCTGTGCGAGATACCGATATTTCTGAATTCGATCCATTGCATTACGATGTAAACCGATGGATTTCCAAGATGATGAGGGAGTTCTGTGATAAGCATCAAATACAGCTAGATCTGAATGCTGTTGGCATGCCTCGCGGTAATGGACAGGTCGAGCGGTACAATAGAACTGTTCTCGATTCTTTGGCAACAATGGGTGCAGGTGCAGAAGATGATGAATGGGATGAAAACATCACCAATATTCAGTTGGGGCTCAACAACACGTTGAATAAAGCCATTGCTACTACCCCTGCAGAAGCGTTGCTAGGGTATCGAGCAGAACCTGAAAATATTGGTTGGTTGGAGTCCGAAAGTGATGTAGATGTCCTGAAACTTCGACAATCCATCAGCGAGAAAATCAGCAAAGGTCAACTACGGCAGAAAGCTAGTTTCGACTCACACAGAGGGAATCCTGTTACATTTACGGAAGGAGACCTGGTTCTTGTGAAGATCTCTTCTATTGTCAGTACTGGGAAGTACCGCAAGCTCGTTCCTAAGTGGAAAGGACCTTTCCGCATTGTCAAGTCGCTTGAAAACGATCGCTATGAAGTAGCCGACATAAATGCCGTTGACTGCATGTTTTTGGTACCATTGAAACATAAATGTCTGTGCATTCATCTGTTATTCGAAATCTGAACCTGTGCATTGGTTGTGCCGTTGGCTCGCAGATTTCCGATTATTGATTGTACGTCGGAGTGCAGATGGCTTGTGGTCTCCGTGCCTCCTGTGACAATCTGATCTGCCTTTGGAAAATTGAGTTTTCCGAGCACTTAAATTGCCGTTGAAAGCACCTCCTGTAGTGTACGTCAGAATTGTGCTGTTCTGAGCAATCATTCGCTGTCAGGGATTGAATAGTCTGAGGAGATTAGATACCCTAGCGAATATGTTGAAATATCCGATTCTGAGAATCACTAAGGCGAGACTCTGTCGAATCTTTGGGCATTATCTTGTGATAACCTAAATATAGTTATTTTTAGATCTAAATATATATATTATTATATTCAGGTAGATGATCGACAACATCCAGTCAGGAAGGCCGAGTGTTGGCACCCCTGGTGTTCTCTAACCGGAGAACATATGCAGTAGGCTGGATGACCCTGGGATGTGTCGACGAGTGCTGGCGGCTGGCGCCAAGTCACCCAGAGAGGCGGTACATTTGTGCTGTGGCGTGACATATGGAGACTGCGGAGTAATAGTTGTCTACGACCGGGAGATTATTGTTGTTTTGTTATTGTGATTATTCTGTTTTTGGTGCCAAATTGGGCAATATATAAACATTTTGCGAAGCTGTATGTTTTATTTAAACCAAAACATACCCAAGTTCTCATATGTAATATACTAACACACCAAATCTCGTTTTTTTTTATCTGAAAAAATAAGTTATAGAGGTGAGCCACTTTTGAGATGCACCCGGTATATGTTCAAAGATGGCAATAAAATAAACCCGCATTTTTGTAATTTTTTTCTTCACATCTCAGCTTTGCAGGATATGTATATAAAAATAATTTTGCAGTACAATATCAAGTTAAAGCAAACTCTGAAATAAAGAGCATTCCAATAAGCGGTTTCGTTCTTTTATTTTATTCGTTGATAACGAATAAAATAAAAGTTTCATAACATAACTGAAAGATATTTAAGGCAGTGCGTAGCTGGACAGTGTACAATTATATGGGAACACAATATCCACCAAATGGCTACCACGACTTCTCTAGCACACACAAATCTTTTATTGAAATTTTACATTAGTGCTGAACACATTTCTGGAGTTATGTCGAATTATTCGCCTCCTTTATTCTTTCAATTATTGAATGATTTGCGGATTGTTTTCGTAAGCTTTGCTTTTCACATAGCCCCACAAAAAATAATCTAGCAGCGTCAAGTCAAGCATTAAGAAGATGAAAACGGACAAGTTGTTACAGTAAACGGAGAACGACACCGAATGATGATTGATGTTTTTTGCGGGATCAAATAAGGGATATGGATATAGGGAATATGTGGTTCCAACAAGATGGTGCGACATGTCATATAACAGGTGAAACATTGAACTTATTGCGTACACAGGTTGGAGAGAGCTTATCTTCAGGAATGGGGACGTAAATTGGCCACCAAGATCATGCGAGTTTACGCCGCTAAATTATTTTTTGTGGAGCTAGTGAAAAGCAAAGCTAAAAAAATTCCCAAACCATTCAACAATTGAAAGAATAATTTAGGCGAATAATTCGTGACATAACTAATAATAACTAAACATAACAGTAATGGCAAACTTCAACAAAAGAATTGCGTGCTGCCAGAGAAGTCATGGTAGCCATTTGGCAGATATTGTGTTCTACGTACAATTAAAGGGCTTATTGTAATAACAATACATATGCCACGAATCTATAATTCTGAATTATTAGACTTTGCGGTCTTGAAAAAATATGTGAATTTAAATATTAATAAATATAAATTTGAAGATGTTTTAGAGATAGTTTAGTTTAACTGGCTAAATATTTATCTTACAAATTTGTTGAATAAAAGGCAAGAGAAACACTAATTGCTAATTATCATGTTATTACAATAAGCCCTTCAATTGTACACTGTCTACGCACTGCTATAAATAACTTTTAGATATGTTATGAAACTTTTATTTTATACTATTAACTAACTACTAGCAACTACTAAACTTAACTAACTATAAAGCAAACTACTAAATATGACAAAATAAATACAATTACCTTTACTTCCTTTTGTTGATCCCCTTCACATAAAATTTGATAAATCTCCCAATCCTCTTCTGCGTTTCCGGAAGCAACAGATTCAGTTGGTTGGCTCTCCATTATTTACCATTATTAATTCTATAAATCTTTGTATTTTGTTCACTTCGAAAAAATTTGCTACACACAAAAATATAAATGTTTTATTATCAAATAAAAATTTATTTATTATAAAGTTATATAACGTGTTTGTTTACCTTTATAATGTATTATTAAAAAACCATTGTTATTTATTATAAGTTATCTAAACTCTATTTTTAAAGTCTCTGCACTAAACGGCCAAGAATATCGAACCAAGTTGCGAAGCCAGAAAAAGCAAAATGTAAAATTTTACAGTCTGAAGTGCATCGAAGTCACGGAATGCTCCGCACAAGGTTAAATCGATGTAACCAAGGGAATAAAAGTGTGAAGTAAAGAAGTAAGGAAGGAGTTAAAAACTGAGCTAAGGATATATTATGTCGTCATAGCAATGAACTAATATTATGGAAACTTTCAATATTTTTTAATTAGTTAAGCCGAAGTTCCACCAAATATGTAAATATGTTACTAAACACTTAGTTTACAAAAACAGAAAGATTTAGTTTTTAGTTTCTAAAACAAACTCGAAATTCGAATTCCACCAAATGGACTCAAAGAGCGTCTCTTGTTTTGAAAATAGTTCCTTCTACTAGAGACTATAGAAATAGTTTTCATTAAGCGTTCTCTTCTTGACGATTTTTTTTAATATGATATGCCACATATAGGAAACATTTTCGAAACCTATATATTTTATATGGCTTTATTACAGGTATTTTCATTGTGGTGGCACTAGCCGTTTGCTAAAATGTTTCGATACGATATCAAAACTTTTAGAGGTAACGTTTCGAAACATTTTCTGCAATTTGTATCCAAGATGTTTCCGTTTTCAGCAGCCACCGTTTCTAAATGTGAAGAAACGAAATACCAAACTAAAATAGTCTATGTCTGTGTGTGGGTTTCAAAATGAAAACAACCATCAACAATGTCGACATCCGCCATAATTTATTTGTCTTAAAATCTTTGTTTTTAGGTTTCCTCGAACAAACAATGTCTGGCAAAAGCAAATTCATCGTTTAATTTAATAATGTACTTTCATATTTTCAGCCCCTTTTATATTATATCATTATTTCTTGCTACAAAATGTTTTTGTTTGAAATATAATATAGATTTTTAATTCTATTTTCATATCCCGGTTCTGAAAATAAAAATATATAAATCAATGTAAGTAGAAAGCGTTCTTATGAGTTTAAAAGCTCAACAACCTTGTTTCCAAAATATTTCGATTTAGCGCTATCTGTGTAGAAATTTTGAACTTATCACCTGTCAATAACGCCAATCAAAACTTGTAGTTAAAATAATTAAAACATTTTTATTTACTTATTATAACACAACTAAAACATAAAAATATCTATTCCATTATGAAAAAAAAACGTTTGTTGGTAACATCTTTCTTCGGTCTCGTGTTACATTTATTCCTAAAACAAATCATCTCTATAATGCGTATAATAAATAATTATAAAATCGCATAAAAAAATATCTGTATTTGTACTCACCATATGTCCTCCCTTCTGCTTTTTTAATTAGGGTACCGGTAGTACTATAAAAACTTGAAGAATGCTTAAATACAAAAACTGCAGAACAAAATCAAAACAATAAAGTAAGGTTATGTTCTCATACACAGAATATCAAATAAATTATGGAAACTTTTCATTCACAAAACGGGTACGAAATCTGTAAATGTGAGCCACATCTGTTTCTTAAAAGTTTCGAAAAATTTGTGACACTAAGATCTTTATTGGTATAGCTTATGAACAAAACCATATTTTGGTAAAATGTTTCGAAACAAAAAGCGACTTTTGTTAACAAATATATGTATCAAAAATGTGACAGCAGAGATTTTGTTTCGATTTTGTGTCTAAATATGCAACTTGGGATGTCATCCCAAGTAGCATTTATAGACTGTTGGAATGACATCTACATTTTTTTGGCAGTCGCTGGCAGTCGTTGGCATCAGCCCGCTATAATTATATGACAGACATAGGCAGTCTTCTTCACAATCATTGGCAGTCGCTTGGCAGTAAAATGATATTTGGTAAGGTAATACAAGAGGTGAAACTTTTTTATATCATTCCTCATAAAAGTATTTGCTGCTTTAAATCACCGTTAATTTCATTTATACTTATTCAAATTTTTCTACCATTTCAGAAAAAAAGTGTAAAATGTGAAATAACATCAAAAAATTTTCAGCGTAATAAATATGGGGCCTAGTAGTATTTAAAATAAAGGACACCAATTTTCGTATTTAGTACCATTGTATTTCCTTCAAAATAACATTATGAATCTTACATGAAAAAAAGAATGATTTAAAATTTATACGCATCATTATGATAACATAGCAGGTGCAAAATACCGCCACATGAAAATTATTGACAAGTGTGTCACTTTAGATAACGGCTGATATTTTTGATTACAAACATCTGTGTATACAATAAGATGTTAATTTCAACAGAAAATTCTATAGAAAAAATCAGAATAACAACTAATGTTTTTTTTTTATTTAACATAGACTTAAAATTAATACACCGAGGATGACAAACGAATCGTTTAATTGACTTATATTTATTAACAATTAATAATAAGTAAAAAAAAATATTTACTCTAAATTTTAGTTGTTTTAAATAAACTGGTGTTTTTAGAAATACTTCAGAATATTTTTTCAACAGCTAATCATCGCTTATATACAATGAACCGCACATTTGCCAAGCTACATAAAATGTATTGGCTTAATGTAATTAAAAAAATGGCTTCTTCTGTTAATCTAATTAGCTTTAAATGGCTATTGAGCTTGCAGTGTTTTTTTAGAACATCTACTACAGTTTACCTAACTTTCCGCTTATCAGGTTTGTTAATAAATTTGGCAACTGTTTTGGTCTGTCACTGTCCTGGTTTTGTAGGCAATTTTTGTAGATGCATTAGTACTGAAAACGTATTTTATTATTTTATTAATATTAACATAACTCTTTTTGGTTTTAAAGAAATACAGGGTGTTTCAACATGTACCATCTCTCGTGAGGAGATTCCTCAAGAAAAATAAGATTTAATTTTTATACCAACATAGGTCCCATTCAGCTTCAGCTTTGTTTCGTAGCCTACAAGGGACTAACTCTTAATTATACCTTAGGAGTTATGGCTATACCTTAGGAGTTTTTGGTCACTTCCTATTTCACCGCAAATTACTACAACTTTTGGTTTTTAAATAAAACTATCGGATTTGTTTTACTTTATTCGACAGAAAATGACCATGAATGAAAATGAAGATGCGGTACATAACGACAATTTAAAATAAATAAATAAATAAATGCCTTTATTGTCAAAAAATTTTACAATTTGTAGACAAAGAAAACTAAACAAAGTACACAATCAAACAAAAGAGAATAGAGAACATTATACAAATAATTTGACTCGAAATATCAAGTGTGTGGTATCAAATTATTCGCAAAACATGCTTTTTGCAATTATGCTAATGAGTCACCCTTGTTCCATTTGAAAAAATTGAGATATGATTAAAAATACGATTTGGGCATCTTTTAACCGGCCAGAACAAGACACGAAAAATATTAGACGATCAAATCTATTTTTCCAAGACTCCTTGATTATTTTTTTTAAGTTTTTAACACAGCCATGGTACTCTAGATTGAAATTTAAAATACGTTTTTTTTAAGCGAAAATGTCAAAAGTTGACATATGATATGTCATTCTATTCAGAGTGTCATTTTCTATCGAATAAAGTAAAAATGTACTATTGGGTCTCCATTTAAAAATCAAAAGTTCATTTCCGGTGAAACAGGAAGTGACCAAAAACACTTGAATATGTCAATCAATACTAATTTATGTGCTAAAATACCAAATGTACTTTTTTTTATCTGAAAAAGTAAAAAAGTTATAGGGATGAGCCACTTTTGAGACGCACCCGGTAGATAAAGGAAATAAATTTAAATTGGAATGCTCGGCTTCCCGCGAAAATGTATAATTGTTTTGAATCGCGTACGTTGGAAGCGATTTGGCGCTGCTATAGGGGTTGCTAAGAAAAACTGCCACACAAGAACAGAAATAATTTTCTCTTGTCAAAGTCAGAATCTTCAAAAATGATAAAATCTTTTAAAATTTAAACAGCCCTCATTGAAAAAATACCGAAAAGTCTTTAAAACGTCCATTTTTAAAGTAATTATTACTATCTTGTGAGTTTAATTTAAATGTTATTTACTGAAACCCCTGATAATTGTGAAAAAATGACATTAAAAAAACTTAAAAAGCTGTGTGAAATGCAAAAACCATCGTGGCATAACGTCGCGTTTCTAATGTTCCATAGGTATTTCATACATGCCCTAATATAAAATAAAGTTTCTTATATGCAACGTATTTTATGACGGCGTATTTTATTTATAATATATATATAATATTATGGCGGCATAATATATTTATATTATGGCGGCGTATTTTATTTATAAATCTAAAACAAAATAATAATAAATTTCAATAAACCATATTTCGCGACATAATTCCGGAAAAAGCCGAACCGCTCCGAAATTATCAAAAGCTTTGGATCGCGTCCATTGCAAGAATAGCGCCAAATACCGTATGATCGAAAAAAAACGGCGTCCAGTTGACTGGGAAATGATGATCGATGACATTTCCTATATAAATTATTGATCTTCACATATGCGATTTTCATGTCATAGCCATCGCTGACGCCGTTTTTTGTCGATCATGCGGTAGTATTTACATTGCCCTTATGTGAATTTTCCAATCAAAACATGTTTCATTTATCTATGGCTCCATACTCACTACTCGCCTAGGATGATGGGTCGATTTGATGCGTCGATGCGATACGTTCCTTTAGTGCGGCCAGCCAGCGGTTCGGCGGAATATCGGTTTCTGGAGATCCATCAAAGAAATATCACGAACACAATGGACAAATTTCCAAAAGAACTAACGAATAGTATCGATTACACTGCATCATACTCACATGCGTGCATGGATCGACGTATTAGCATATGGTGAGTATGGAGGTGTTATTATTTAGCATTCTAATTCTATTAGTTTAATTAAGTGTATTAATAGTATTATTTACTATTAATCATTAATTTAATAATACTATTAATTTAATTAATACTATTTGTATTAAAATGCAAGTATAGCATAGTATAAATTATTGTAAATTGTTTACATTATACTACAGATTAAAGGCTGCAATGTTTTAATTATTGTGAAAGTAGCTTATCTATATACACATTCATATATATGTACTTATTTACGATAGGGTTAGTAACATTATACATATGTATTTATATTAAAAAGTCTTTGCCCTAGACAAATAAAGTAAATCCTTAATCTCCTAATAAAGGATTAAATTATTCTCTATATAGGTTATCCATTTTATATTTTCTTTTATGACTTATAGTTATGTTACTCTACATCTACGTACATTTCAAATAAAATACAGTTCATACCAAATAAACTTTTAGTCACGTGATTAAGCTTGACCGGCACAGCCGTTGCCTTTTATATATTTTCTTTTAATCAAAATATTTTAGGAACAAAAATAAATTAATTATAAACATATAAACTACTACCGCTACAGTATTATTACCGCTTTCCAGTTCAAAATATTCTAGTAAAGTTGCAATGAGTTTTTTGCGGCTATTAAGCTATGTTGTACATTTCGATTTTAAGCTATGTTGTACATTACAAAAGAGGTTCTAAAAAGAACAATGTTCAACAGCAAGATCTTCTAGTAAACATTTTTAAGCTTAAAGTATCACAACACTATTTATTTAAACCAAAAACTCGTAATACACAACTAAAGTGTCAAAACGTAAGACAATGTCAGGAAATTAATAAATAAATGCGGCAACTTGAAATTTTTTACAGCAGAGCTACCACCTGAATCACCAGCGCGAAATTTAAATTCCAGTTAGTCAGCGCGGCGTTGAATATGATCATGGTTGGCAACAATGAATTTAAAAATCACGCCCTCGATTACGCAACTAAAAGTATAATTATTGATATCAAATAGATAATATTTTATTGTAGTAGTAATTTGAAACGGCCTCTAGAGTTGGAACAGTGAAGAGGGTTATTTTGTGTTTCCTCGTCCATTGAAAGTAAGCCGATACAAGAGAAACTTAGACGAGGAAAAACGCTTTTTACTATTGGCCTTGACCTACTTCGGCTTATTTCGCGAGTAATGTAAAGGTCGTTTAAGATTTTGCACATGTTAATGGGGTGTGATGTAAACGTAATGTTAACGTAAATAAATGTTTTTGGTTTTGTTGACAATATGGAGTGTAGAAATGAAATAAAAATAGGTAGTATTATTATTTTTATAAATTTTAAGTCGATTTCATATTTAATCAAAGTTATGACGGTATTCTTCGAAAACATTATTAATTCTACACGTATATTCCGTAAGTCCGTACGGAATGTAATACTACCTATTTTTATTAGCACCACTGATATGAACACTGAATTTAGTAAAAGAGTAAAAATAGTAAAAAGTATAACATACTTTCCCTACTTTACTGTAAAGATAAGAAAATAAAAACTAATTATTTTATCTCTAGACTGAATTAAGAATTGTTCTGATAGAATTAATTGCATAAAACGACCCTATGCCCTCGCCTATGCATGTTTATTTATTTATTTAGCGTATGGGATATTAAGACACAAAGTATACATATTATATATGACAAAAAGAAAGAGAAAAAAAAATTACAAACGAACATTTAACAAATTAATATAATCTATTAATTCTGGAGTTGCCAGTAGGAAATCTTCTCGTCTGCCGTTATAAGCCGTTTCAGGGCATTCCTCCACGATATGTATGACGGTCTGATTTTTGCCGCACTCGCAGGAGGGGTTTGGACTTTTGCCCCATTTGTGCAAAGCATAGGCACATCTGCCTTGCTGCGTTCTAATTATATTTAGCGTTTACCAGGTTTTCCTTGGTAAGTCAAAACCTGGTGGTGGGTTGGTGATGCATGGGATTTCACTGTTTTGTTTCGACGTCCATTCCTCATACCAAGCGTCGGTGATGCTCCATTCGTCTTCATAAAACTACCCTTTTTGAAACGTCATTTAGCTATAACATAGCAGCTCTTTACAATGATATCCTTATCAATTTAAAAAGCGCCCCGCCTGCATAGGGTCGAAATATATCACCCTTAAAAGTATTTTCACTTATTTAAGACTCACTCTGTATAAGCGTTTTCAGGAAACGCTGGCCACGTTATCAATTGAAATATAATACCTTTAAGTCTATAAAAATTTTACGGTGCAGAGATTGATGTCTATAAAAAATTTACGGTGTAGACTCAGAGATCGACTTCAGAGGAAGACTCGTTTGCGAGAGCGGGGATCTGCAGTACGATGAGTCAGATACAAATAGTGGGACAGAATAGTAAATGTATGATATCTGTTTTGAAATAATAAAAAATATATTTATAATATAATCGTATATATGATTTATCTATACTTAAATGGATGAGGCGGCGAGCGTTCCCTGAAAGCGCTAGAGTAATATCGCGCTTTTGATAATTGTCTGCAGCTAATTACGATGTTAATATGAATATACAAGACCCAGACCTAGAATGGGAAAACGTTAAAAGTCTCATGAAAGAAACCGCAGATTCAGTTATATCCAGAAGTCATAACACAAAACGACCCATTAAACACTGGATAACACAAAGAACTCTCGACACAATCGAGGAACGGAAAGAAATAAAAAGGAAAGGGTTAACAACACAAAATTCTAAAGAAACCTACAGAAGATTGTGCAAGAAGATCCAGGAACAATGCAGACAAGATTAAAATAATTACGTAAAGAAAATCTGCAGTGAAATTGAAGAACACCAAAATTCAAACCAAACACGAGATTTATACAAGAAAGTAAGGGAACTCACTCGGAAATTCAAACCTAGAACAACTGATATCGAGGACGAAAATGGAGAAGTACTGTGGAACAACGAGGACATATTGCAACGATGGAAACAATATTGCGAAGAACTATACAAGGAAGAAGTAGACGTAGTAAACGAAGTTCAAGTACCTCACATAATAAACGAACTGGAACCAAATATATTGAAGAGCGAAGTGGAAGAGGCCATAACTCACCTCAAATTAAACAAAACCCCAGGAACAGACGGTGTCTCAGCTGAAATGATAAAGTTGATAGAGGAGGAAGGTGTGAAATAGTACATAACATCTGCAATAAAGTATGGCAGTCTCGACAATGGCCATTGGACTAATTCTGCTTTCATCCCAATTCACAAAAAAGGATCCACACAAAAATGCCAGAATTATCGAACAATATCCCTAACGTCACATGCAAGCAAGATCTTACTTAGGATAATTGACCGAAGACTTCAGAGGTACTTGACGCCTGAAATACCTCCTGAACAAGCCGGATTCGTGAAAGGAAGAGGCACAAGAGATCAAATATTTAACATACGTCAACTCATAGAGAAATCCCGAGAATTTAATTCGCCTATGTTCTTGTGTTTTATAGACTACAAGAAGGCTTTCGATTGTGTGAGGTGGAAAAGCCTATGGAGGGTTCTGAGCGAAATGGGAGTTCCGAATCATCTAGTGGCTCTTATTAACAATTTATATGACAATAATACGGCAATTGTCAACCTAGATAACAAAACGTCGGAACCTTTCAAACCTAGAAAAGGGGTACGCCAGGGCTGTATACTGTCACCCAGTTTGTTTAATGCCTATGGTGAATACATCATGAGACGTGCTTTGGAGGGCGAGGAAGGAGGAATCCTAGTCAACAGTAAAATCCTAAACAACCTCAGGTACGCGGACGATACCACCTTGATAGCGAAAAGTGAGGAAGAAATGGCCCGGTTGCTGGAAAGAGTTACCATTGAAAGCAATAATCTTGGTCTAGAAATAAACATTGATAAACCAAACTCATGCTGATTGATAGAAGTGGTGCAGTTCGATTACACAACCTCCTCCCTAATATAGAAAGAGTAGATCAATTTATATACTTAAGGTCTTTAATAACAAATAATGGGGGCTGCGAAGCAGAGATAAGAAGGCGTATAGCTATTGCACGGACGGCTATGATGAGTCTAAGAAAAATATGGACAGATAGGAGCATTACTAAAAACACCAAAAAAAGCCTTGTTCGATCTTTGGTGTTCTCCATATTCCTATACGGGTCTGAGTCATGGACCGCCAAGAGCGCTGATAGACACCGTATAGATGCATTTGAGATGTGGTGCTGGAGGAGAATGCTCCGTATCCCATGGACAGCTCGAAGAACGAACCAGTCAATTCTTAATGAACTCGGCATCACAGATCGATTATCCACCATCTGCCGTAGACGCATCCTGCAATACTTCGGTCATATCACTCGCAGAGGTGAAGACAACCTTGAAAAAATCATAGTACAAGGCAAAGTAGAAGGTCGAAGACCCAGAGGACGATCACCATCGAGATGGCTTGACCAAATAGCAAATATTACAGGTCAGCCATTTCAATCAAATCTCCGAGAGGCGGAAGATCGCCAACGATGGAAGATCAAGATCACCAACTGCACATAGCCATAATGTCACGATTCTTCAGACATGAAGAGACGACGAAGAAGAAGAATTAGCCACGATATTTTTGTCTGCCCTGTTGCATATGGCTTTTAATATAAATAAATATGACATTCCACCAATCGGCATGCAGGTATGCCATATTTTTTTCATTCTTCAAATTTCATTTTTTAATAATTTTTGAGATAATTTTTAAAATATCATACCTCTTTCGGCATTTTAGCAGACCAGTCTGCCAACATTTTTCCACATTTCTTAATAATAAATAAAATTCATTTTTGCAATTATAATTCCTGTACCATATAATATTTTTAGTGTCAAAATTTCACCCTTTCAATTGGCCGCCCCCGCTTTAAGCCCCGGTATCGCGCTGGCAGGCATGACTATTTCATAATGGCTACACATAAGGATACTTCGCACAAAAAATTAGCCATGTAACGATGATAAGGTTTTTTATGTAGCCAGCTCTTAGACTATTACGATACGGATATAAACATTGTAAGATATTTTTCGTAATTTTGATAAAAAGCTCAAGCCCAATAAATATGTTAATGAGTTTTAACCATCTGCTACTGATGCTAACATGGTTAACGAAACGCACGTCCAGTACAAAAGTAAATTGTTTTGGTGTATTGTGGTAAATTAGTGATTTATTTTGCTGGTGGTATTCTGGACATCGTTCGCAACTTTGCGTATAAGCCGAGGGGTGTCTCACTAATGGAATTACCTGTACATTTTCTTGGCAGTCGCTGGCAGTTATTAGCAGTCTTATGGCAGTCACCTATAATAATTACATGGCAGTCATAGGCAGTCTTCTTCATAGTCATTGGCAGTCGCTTAGCAGTGGAAGGATATTTTGGCAGTACGTGTACATTTTTTACCCGAGTGAGACACCCCTCGGTATAAGCATTACACGTATGGTTATATGGCTTTCTCGGGGATGCGAGTAATATTTTAAGATGCGAGCGGTTAAGAATAGCTACTTATTGGTCCAATATACAGGGTGGTCCGAACTGTATTTCGGAAACTTCGCCAGCATATTCTGTAGATAAAAATAAGTAAAAAAGTTCGTATAAATGTATGTTCTAAAATGCTTAGTTTCGGAGATACAGGGTGTAGATGTTTCATTTTTATTTCGATTTTTTCCAAATAATTTCTGAAGTAACGTCAATATTTGGATGAAAATTGGTTTCTAGGAGTTTTGTGACACGAAAAATTTTATTTTGATGTCAAAATGACTCTTATTTGTAGGGGGCGCCACCTACATGTGTTTTAACTGTTTTGAAGAGTAATAACTTTTCGTCCGTACTGGTATAAAACTAATGACTGAAAAAATATACATTTCGATTACTTTCCACGTAAAAAATGACTCTTGGTAAAAATCGCTACGAGCAACCGTTCACAAGATATTAGGAATGGAAATAGTCAATACATGTGATTATTGACAAAAAATAAGCACACGTTGAGTATAGCTATTTGGCTGAAATAATATTTTTTTTATTTTTTTAAGTTAATCATAAAGTTTTGCTGCGAAAAAATGATGATTAAACAATTTCTGTTGAACTTTTGGCACAAAAAGATTTCAAATTTATGATTTCAGTTTAATAACTATTTAGTGAACATGTTTAATTATGTCAATGATGACAGGTATTAATAATTTCGATCCCAAATATCTCGAGAACCACTACTCGTAGCGATTTTTACCAAGAGACGTTTTTTATGTAAAAAAGTCGTAAATGTATAGTTTTTTACTCAGTAGTATTATTGACGAAAAGTTATTACTCTTAAAACCAGTTAAAAAATATGAAGGTAGCGCCCTCTACAAGTAGGAGTCATATTGACAAGAAAATCTAATTTCTCATGTCAAAAAACTCCCAGACATAAATTTTCATCCAAATATTGACGTTACTTTATAAATTATTTGGAAAAAATCGAAATAAAAATGAAACTTCTACACCCTGTATCTCCGAAACTAATTTTAGGACATACATTTATACGACCTTTTTTACTTATTTTAATCTGCGGAATATGCTGCCGAAGTTTCCGGAATACAGTTCGGACCACCGTGTATATACATGTATTGATGAATTTTACAATGTTATTCTAAAAATAAAACGATAGTCACTAAAGTAATAATTAATAACAGTAAAGACATCAATAATACACAGCCCGGGATCTCGACTACCAGAAATCTACCAAAGAATTAAGTTAGCATGGAGTACTTATGGAAGAAACTCAATCATATTCAAATCTAGAATGCCACTTTATCTAAAGAAGAAATCATTCAACCAATGTGTACTACCAGTGATGACCTATGCATGCGAAACCTGGACACTTAAAACGGACATGATAAGGAAACTGCAGGTCGAGCAACACTCAATGGAACGAAATATGCTGGGTATACAACCAAGAAATACCATAAAAGAATAGAGTGGATACGACAAAAGACCCATCAGGTGATTTCATCCACAGAATCAAATCCCTCAAGTTGCAATGGGCAGGCAAGAAAAGACGAACAACAGATTGACCAGAAAAATTATAGCATGGTACCCACGAGGAATCAATTAAACCTAGAGGAAAATCAAACTTGAAATGGGACCACGATATTAGGAAATTACCAGGGATTGGGCCCACATTAGCAGGAAATTTGGGCCCGCATAGCTAACAATAGGCAACAATGGCACAAATTACCTATAACAGATGCGAAAGAACACCGAATTACGCGTTCAGGTTTCTGTGACCTTCAAAAAGAGTTCATAGACAATCCGCATCAATGTATAGTTTGGGTTATTATTTGTTTGGGTGAAAATAATCTGCACCAATATGTTATCGAGGCATACGAAAAGGTCCACAGACTTCGAGACATACGAAAAATCAAGTCCATTTAGCGTGTGTCGCAATTTTCACACCTTAAAAAATTAGTTTTTTATAGCTATAGCAACTGCAGCCACTATGAAAAAAGCTGTGTGATTTTCATAGAAAATAAGGGCACCTGTAATTCATTTGAGAATGTTATAAATCGCTAAAAGAGGTTTCAAATCTCTTGGATTTCTATTAATATTAAATAAATTTTATTAAAAATTGAACTAAAATTGTTAGTATCATTAAAAACAATTCAAATTCAAAAATTGTATCAGTCAAATTCCCTCATTTAAGGTGATTATTAAAGTAAATATAAATACAGCTCATTCTAAGCTCTACTTATCTGTAAGAAAACTTTAAATCATTGTTGCAATTGGGCCTTAATGCCATTTCGAATGAACAATAGTATTAATAATGTACATTATAATAATAATAAATTTTATATCATAGTGTGTATTAAAACTACTAAAACACTTTTAAATTGGTATTATATTAACAACTTTTGTTTTTAATCCAAAAAAGTTACCAATTTTCTCAATCAAAATATTTGTGGTCCTGAAAAGGACCTTCGTTTTCCCATGTTCGTCAAGGTAGGTAATGGGTAAACGGTAAAAAAAACAACATAATGAAATTTAAAAATTACAAAAATTGTTCAAAAGTGCCTCCCTCTTGCATTAAACCAAACGATCATAAAATCCCCTCCTCACATTGGATAACATATCAGGGTGACAGTGTCAAAAGGCATTAAATATTTTCTGCCTTAACTGCTCCAAGTTTTGAATTTCTTCATGGCCGTAAATTTTAGATTTTATGTACCCCCATAAAAAGAAATCATTCACCGAGAAGTCAGGTGAAATTAAACGTCAGTCTAAACAAAACTCTCATTTTTGAAAACTTGTTAAAATTTGGACACACGCTAAATGGACTTGATTTTCCTATGTCTCGAAGTCTGTGGACTTTTCTGTATAATCTCACAGTAATTTATTAGATTGCTCGTCATATTATATCAGCTCGTAGGAGATTATGAAAAAAAAGATATTTATAGTATAAAAAATTAATTTATTTAACAAAATTTAATTAAAGATGTGACAAAATAGTTACATTTCTATTGGTTCTATCGGACTTTTTTCGACTATTTAAATCTTTATTTTTTGTAAACTTTAATGCATAAAATATTTTCAATCTAATAAATAATTTAATGATGTAAATAAGAGGAAATTTCTCACATGGGTGGTCAAATTCTATAGTTTTCATTATATCAAACAGCCTCTGAATGTTTTCTTCAGTGCAAAACTAATCAAAATTTAATATAAATAATTTTTCCAGCCTGTAAATAAAATGAACAAATTTTTCCACTTTCAGGATCAAAGGCTTTTAAATGGGTAAATTATTTCGAGTTATACAGAGATTCGGATTCTTTTACAAATTTTAGACAAATATCACATTGATGTATTTGAAGACCCTTTTTAATGATGTAGTCAAACATAATTAAAGGCATTTTGAGTTGAAAACATTTCTCAGAGGCTGTTTGATATAATGAAAACTATAAAATTTAACCACCCATGTGAGAAATTTCCTCTTATTTACATCATTAAATGATTTATTAGATTGAAAATATTTGATGTATTAAAGTTTACAAATAAAGATTTATACAGTCGAAAAAAGTCCGATAGAACCAATAGAAAGGTAACTATTTTGTCACATTTTTAATTAAATTTTGTTAAATAAATTAATTTTTTATACAAAAATATCTTTTTTTTTTCCTTATAAATAAACACATTTGCATCCCATTTTAAATAAGATATACAAATTACCAAAACTTAGAAATAACAGTTCAAAAGTTCAACAAAAATCCTACACGCGTTTTAAAAGAAACATATAACCACGCACTATGTCATTTCCAGCAAGCAGATACGACACAGCATAGGTTTCCGGACTAAACGACTGGTGTATTTACACCACTCAATAGGCGTGTCGGGTTTGCCGAGCGGTTTCCGATGCAGTCGCTTTCTTTCGCATCTGTTATAGGTAATTTGTGACAATGGGCTCAACTACAAAGAGTGTATCTAAACATGTGAGGGAGGCTACATCATAATTGGAAATGGTTGAATAAGCTGAGAATGATGATGATGATGAATAAAGACATCAAAAGAAATGCATACTTAATCATGAAATTAAAAAAAAAAATATATATATATATATATATATATATTTATTAAATCGACGGAGTCAGACCCGGTACGTTAAAGATAGGCCGTCAGACCTGGGGTATATCGGACGAAAAATGTTCAAGCGATGCCTTCAGGCCCTGATGCTGGACCGTTTAATTTGTCCCAGTTATATAAAAAATAGAGGTTTATTCGTTTTCTCCAGACCCACGACGTTGCCGCTTTTAATTCTCAAATATTTATATTAGAATTAGACGAACGGACCTTTTGACGCGGTAATTGATGACAGTGCAGAAGTAAAAACGGTGCATTTCTGCTATAGTGAATATTATTGTACTTATTGTTAGTATTAGATATATTCTGTCTTATAAATGCATCTGTACAGAAAAGCGTTTTTATCTGAAATTTCTTTAAAAATTAAATTTCTTTGTAATAAGCATAATCAAGTTACAATGCATTATCAATTTCGTTTAGTAGATTTTGTAAGTGTTTACTAAGTGATGATGGAACCCCGTATATTATCTTTATACTTAACTCACTATCATATATACGATGATCGTAATTACTTTGATGTAATTACTTCGACAATGAAATCATACCACCGAAATAAATCTTTAGGTACTCGTACAATTCTTTGACCCGTCGATCGATTTAGATGAAAAAAATCTTTAGGCACTTCTATAACGTAATCATAGCACGAAATAAATTTTTAGGTACTCGTACAATTCTTTGAAACGACGATAGATTTAGACGAAAAAAAAATTTAGGTACTACTACAATGAAATCATAGTACCGAAATAAATTTTTAGGTGCTCGTACAATTTTTCGACACGATGATCGATTTAGATGAAAAAAACTTTAGGTACTTCTCTATATGTATAACCATATGCGAAAATGTCAAAAAATTGACATATTATATGTCATTCTATTGAGGGTGCATCCACATTATCCTAAAAACGGCGTATCGGCGTAACGGCGTAACGACCTTGAATCGATTTCCAGTAATTCTATTGGCTGAAATTTTTGACAGCTCAATTTGATAGATAAAATTTGTGACAGATGAAGTTTTCAGCCAATAGAGGGCTGAAAACTTTTTTATCTATCAAATTGAGCTGTCAAAAATTTCAGCCAATAGAATTACTGGAAATCGATTCAAATCGATTACCAACATACACTTTCACACCCTGTGATGCACCTAATAAATGACATATAATACTCAATTTTTGACCTTTTCGCATATGGTCATATATAAAGTACCTAAAGTTTTTTACTCGTACAATTTTTGACCCTTCGCGTCGCGTCGCGTCGCCTCGATCGATTTACATGAAAAAAATCTTTAGGTACTTTTACAACAAAATCATAGCATCAAAATAAATTTTTAGAAACTCGTACAATTTTTTGACACGGTGATCGATTTAGATAAAAAAAACTTTAGATACTCGTACAATTTTTTGACACGACGATCGATTCTGACGATTGTCATTTCAAAGGTAATTTGACGCCGTTTTTTGGAATCATATGTATGCCATGTGTATACTTATCTAATAAGTAAAGTGTATTCATTTAGAATATTAAGAGATTAATTCAGACGAAAAAAATCAAAATAGGTAGAAAGTATTCTTTAAGATTGTTTCTACAAGTTTTATTTAAAAATTGTAACAGAGTACTATTATTATTATAGGGCCCCTCTCGGACCGCTTGGACGAGTCCATTATAAAAAATAGCGAGGAACAGTAGGTAGAAAAAACATATGATTTGATTTGTCACGGAAACGTAAAGTTTATTAATAAAAGTGTTTTGTTGAAATTCTTCGAGTTTTTATCATAAAGTTTATGGTTCGACACCAACAAAATAATTATAACGAATCCCGTCACAAGATATAAATAATTTAAAAAGTCTAATCTGGCGAGTTGAGTTTTGGATGAAACTGTAAAGAAAATGTTTAAAAAGTGTAATGTAATCATTTAAATTTAAATAAAATTCATATAGCAGTAAATTAGTAAAAAAGTTTAGGTTTAAAAGCATGAACTGCAGGAATTTCCCTATTTGTATAGTCTAGGAACCACCTACTTTTCTGGGAAACACAAACTTTCAAGTTCAATTTATTAGAATTGTGATTAAAAGAAAGCACTATACTCATTCATATTGCGATTAATGAATATTAATATTAATAATATTATACTACCATATAATACTCAAATTAAGTTTTCGAATACATAGTAAGTAAACATAGATAGAAGATAGAACATATTATAGAGATGCAACCATAGAACGTGTTTGTCATATTTATATAGTGTTGGTAGATAGCATCCAACCGTAAACTGAATATACAACGTAGTACTGTTGCAATCAATATTTTGTTACACTAAAATTACTATTTTAGATCTTACTGAACAGCTAATGTAATAAAATTAATTATTGTACTAATTAACCATATAATCGAAAAAAACGGCGTCAGCTGTGGCATGAAATGAAGATTGCTGTCATTTTATACCGGGTGCGTCTCAAAGTGGCTCACCGCTATAACTTTTAATTTTTTTAGATAAAAAAACGAGATTTGGTATGTAAGTATATGACATAAATTGGGAATGATTGACATTCAATTGTTTTGGTCGTCCTGTTTCACCGAAAATGACTACAACTTTTGATTTTAAATGACACCCCCGGTATATTTTTACATTATTTGATAGAAAATGACACTCTGAATCGAATGACATATCATATGTCAACTTTTGACATTCTCGCTTTAAACAAATTGTTTTTAAATTTCAATCTAGAGTGCCATGGCTGTATTAAAAACACTAATTTTTAATCAAGAAGCCTTGGAAAAATAGATTTGATAATCTAATGATTTTCATGTCTTGTCCGGGCCCGTTGTTATAAGATGCCCAAATCGTATTTTTAATCATATCTCAATTTTTCCAAACGGAACAAGGGAGGCTCGTTAGCATATTTGGAAAAAAGCATTTTTTTACGAATAATTTGGTACCACACACATGGTATTTCGAGTCAAATTGTCATTATGAACCGCATGTTACTATTTCAAATAAACCATATGAGAAAATGTCAAAAATTGACATATTATGATGTCATTCTATTGAGGAGTGCATCCACACTATCTAAAAACGGCGTATCGGCGTAACGGCGTAACGACCTTGAATAGATTTCCAGTAATTCTATTGGCTGAAAAATTCATCTGTCAAAATTTTATCTATCAAATTGATCTGCCAAAATTTCAGCCAATAGAATTACTGAAATCATTCAAAACCTCGTTACACTCGATACCGATACCGATAACATGAATGCACCCAACTAAATGACGCCTCAATATTGTTTCATTTTTTCTATATAATTATACACTCTAGAAGTACCTAAAGTTTTTACTCGTAAATTTTTGACCCTTCGCGTCGCGTCGCGTCGCCTCGATAGATTTAGGTATCCACACTATCCTACAAACGGCGTATCGGCGTAACGGCGTAACGACCTTGAATAGATTTCCAGTAATTCTATTGGCTGAAAAATTCATCTATCAGAAATTTTATCTGTCAAATTCATCTGTCAAAAATTTCAGCCCATAGAATTACTGGAAATTAGAGTAATAATAACTTTCATATTATAGAGATGCAACCATAGAACGTGTTTGTCATATTTATATGGTGTTGGTAGATAGCATCCAGCTGTAAACTGAATATACAACGTTATTACTTGTAGCAATCAACATTTTTGTTACACTAAAATTACTATTTTAGATCTTAGTGAACGTAGTAATCTAATAAAATTAATTATTGTACTGATTAGCTACCGTATAATCGAAAAAAAAATCAGCGTCAGCGATGGCTATGAAATGAAGGTTGCTGTCATTTTATACTGGGTGCGTCTCAAAAGTGGTCCACCGCTATAACTTTTTTATTTATTTTTTTTGGATAAAAAAAACGAGATTTGGTATGTTAGTATATGACATAAATTGGAATTGATTGACGTATTCAATTGTTTTTGGTCACTTCCAGTTTCACCGGAAACGACTACAACTTTTGATTATTAAATGACACCCCCGGTATGTTTTTACATTATTCGATAGAAAATGACACTCTGAATAGAATAATATATCATAATATGTCAACTTTTGACATTTTTGCTTAAAAAATCTTATTTTAAATTTCTATCTATTATAGAGTGCCATGGATGTGTTAAAAACACTAATTTTTAATCAAGGAGCCTTGGAAAAATAGATTTGATAGTCTAATGATTTTCGTGTCTTGTCCGGGCCCGTTATAAGATATCAAAATCGAATTTTTAATCATATCTCAATTTTTTCAAACGGAACAAAGGTGGCTCGATAGCATATTTGGAAAAAGCATTTTTCTACGAATAATTTGGTACCACAATTTGGTACTCGAGTCAAATTGTCATTATGAACCGCATGTTACAAATAAATCATATGTGAAAATGTCAAAAATTGACATATTATGATATGCCATTCTATTCAGAGTGTGATTTTCTATCGAATAATGTAAAAACATACCGGGGGTGTCATTTAAAAATCAAAAGTTGCAGTCATTTCCGGTGAAACAGGAAGTGACCAAAAACAATTGAATACGTCAATCAATCCTAATTTATGTTATCATTTTAATAACAAAAACATACCAAAACTCGTTTTTTTATCTGACAAAATAAAAAAGTTGTAGGGGTAAGCAACTTTTGAGACGCACCCGGTATACGACGATCGATTTAAATGAAAATAATTTTTAAATACTTCTACAACGAAGTCATAGTATCGAAATAAATTTCTAGGTAATCGTACAATTTTTTGACACGACGATCGATTTAGACGAAAAAATTTTAGGTACTTCTACAGCGAAATCACAGCATCGAAATAAATTTGTAGTTACTCCTACAATTCTTTGACACGACGCGCTGATCGATTTAGATGAAAAAAAATTTAGTTACTTCTACAACGAAATCATAGCATCGAAATAAATTTTTAGGTACTCGTACAATTTTTGACCCGCCGATCGAAATAATTTTGTTTCTAATATTTATTAGCCGAACGACCGGATTTTTTTTGTCTGAATTTCTTAATATTCTAATTAAAGTATGAGCATTTTGTTTTCTACCAAATATAACACGGCTATATCTTCGTTTCCCTTTAATAGTTTGCTTTACCGTGTTGCCGGTTCTTGGGTCTGAATACATCGATTCAACGTAAATCGGCTTATACACTTATACTAATGTCGAAGGTGGCGCCGCCCGTGACAATACCGGTGTACCCCCAATCGTATATAAAAAACGTAAAACCATTTTTCAGGCCCAGCTGAAATTTGGTCAGGGAAGTGGGAAACCGTTCTAGACGATAACCACTGAAATCGTACTCAGACCCGACCCCGGGCCTGAAATGTCGAAATCGGGTCTGAGCCCAATGAAGCAACGTAGTTTTTTGGGCTCGTATAAGCGGTTTAATAAATCTATATATATATATATATATATATATATATATATATATATATATATATATATATATATATATATATATATATAGATTTATTAAACCGCAAAACTACGTTATGAACTCGAACCCGATTCGGCATTCGAACCGAGATCTGATTCATTCATTATCAATTCAGAACAGTTTCCCCCACTGACAAACAACTGAACAAAAATAAGTTTTATGTTTTATATACGATGAAACACCAATATTATCGATATCAGCAATATACCATACTGAATCTTATATTCGAACAAGCCATTTAATAATTCGGCAATGAAAAGAGTATACATAAACCGTGTTATATTGGTAGAAAATCAAAATATCCTCTGATTAGAATATTAAGAAATTCGAACGAAAAAACTGAAAATAAGTATTCTTTTAAAATTATTCCTACTAGTTTCATTTAAAAATATCAATAATTTACGGTCTAATCTTTTTTTTTTTTTTTTTATTGCTGTCATCACCGGTTTGTAGAAGTAACTAAAAATTTATTGTCGAAACAGGTCGTTCGGCTAATAAATACTAGAAACAAAATTATTTCGATCGGCGCGGCGGGTCAAAAATTGTACGAGTACCTACAAATTTACTTCGATGCTATGATTTCGTTGTAGAAGTACCTAATTTTTTTTCATCTAAATCGATCAGCGATCGTCGCGTCGTGTCAAAGAATTGTAGGAGTAATTACAAAATTATTTCGATGCTGTGATTTCGCTGTAGAAGTACCTAAAATTTTTTCGTCTAAATCGATCGTCGTGTCAAAAAAATGTACGAGTACCTAGAAATTTATTTCGATACTATGACTTCGTTGTAGAAGTATTTAAAAATTATTTTCATTTAAATCGATCGTCGTGCGTCTCAAAAGTAGCTCATCCCTACAACTTTTTTTATTTTGTCAGATAAAAAAGATTTTGGTATGTTAGTATATAACATAAATTAGGATTGATTGACGTATTCAATTGTTTTGGTCACTTCCTGTTTCACCGGGAAATGACTACAACTTTTGATTTTTAAATGGCACCCCCGGTATATTTTACATTATTCGATGAAAATCACACTGAATAGAATGGCATATCATAAATATGTTGGTTTTTTGACATTTTCACATATGATTTATTTGTAACATGCGATTCATAATGACAATTTGACTCGAGTACCAAATTGTGGTACCAAATTATTCGTAGAAAAATGCTTTTTCCAAATATGCTAACGAGCCACCTTTGTTCCGTTTGATATATGATTAAAAATTCGATTTTGATATCTTATAACGGGCCCGGACAAGACACGAAAATCATTAGACTATCAAATCTATTTTTCCACAGCTCCTTGATTAAAAATTAGTGTTTTTAACACATCCATGGCACTCTATAATAGATAGAAATTTAAAATACTATTAAGCGAAAATGTCAAAAGTTGACATATGATATATTATTCTATTCAGAGTGTCATTTTTCTATCGAATAATGTAAAAAGCATACCGGGGTGTCATTTAATAATCAAAAGTTGTAGTCATTTCCGGTGAAACTGGAAGTGACCAAAAACAATTGAATACGTCAATCAATTTCAATTTATGTCATATACTAACATACCAATCTCGTTTTTTTTATCCAAAAAAATAAATAAAAGATATAGCGGTGGACCACTTTTGAGACGCATCCGCCAATAGAATTACTGGAAATCTATTCAAGGCCGTTACGCCGTTACGCCGATACGCCGTTTTAGGATAGTGTGGATGCACCCTCAAGAGAATGACATATCATAATATGTCAATTTTTTTACATTTTCGCATATGGTTTATTTGAAATTGTAAAATGCGGTTCATAATGACAATTTGACTCGAAATACCATGTGTGTGGTACCAAATTATTCGTAAAAAATTCTTTTCCAAATATGCTAACGAGCCTCCCTTGTTCCGTTTGGAAAAATTAAGATATGATTAAAAATACGATTTGGGCATCTTATAAGAACGGGCCCGGACAAGACACGAAAATCATTAGATTATCAAATCTATTTTTCCAAGGCTCCTTGATTAAAAATTAGTGTTTTTAACACACTAGATTGAAATTTAAAATACAATTTTTTTAAAGCGAGAATGTCAAAAGTTGACATATGATATGTCATTCGATTCAGAGTGTCATTTTCTATCAAATAATGAAAAAAAAACATACCGGGGTGTCATTTAAAAATCAAAAAGTTGTAGTCATTTCGGTGAAACAGAAGTGACCAAAAACAATTGAATACGTCAATAATTCCTAATTTATGTCATATACTTACATACCAAATCTCGTTTTTTTATCTAAAAAAAAATTAAAAAGTTATAGCGGTGAGCCACTTTTGAGACGCACCCGGTATAAAATGACAGCAATCTTCATTTCATGCCACCGCTGACGCCGTTTTTTTTCGATTATATGGTAGTTAATCAGTACAATAATTGATTTTATTACATTACTACGTTCACTAAGATCTAAAATAGTAATTTTAGTGTAACAAAAATGTTGATTGCTACAGTAATACGTTGTATATTCAGTTTACGGTTGGATGCTATCTACCAAACACCATATAAATATAACAAATACGTTCTATGGTTGCATCTCTATAATATGTTCTATCTTCTATTTATGTTTACTTACTATGTATTCGAAAAATTATTTTGAGTAATATATGGTAGTATAATATTATTAATATTAATATTCATTAATCGCAATATGAATGAGAATAGTGCTTTCTTTTAATCACAATTCTAATAAATTGAACTTGAAAGTATGTTTCCCAGAAAAGTAGGTGGCTCCCAGACTATACAAATAGGGAATTCCCAAAAGTTCGTGCTTTTAAACCTACACTTTTTACTACTTTACTGCTATATGAATTTTATTTAAATTTAAATGATTAGATTACACTTTTAAACATTTTGTTTACAGTTTCATCCAAACTCAACTCGCCAGATTAGACTTTAAATTATTTATATTTTGTGACGGGGATTCGTTACAATTATTTTGTTGGGTGTCGAACCATAAACTTTATGATAAAACTCGAAGAATTTCAACAAAACACTTTTATTAATAAACTTCACGTTTCCGTGACAAATCAAATCATATGTTTTTTCTACCTACTGTCCCTCGATCTTTTTTATAATGGACTCGTCCAAGCGGTCCGAAAGGGGCACTATAAAAATAATAGTTCTCTGTTACAATTTTTAAATAAAACTTGTAGAAACAATCTTAAAGAATACTTACTACCTATTTTGATTTTTATCGTCTGAATCTCTTAATATTCTAAATGAATACACTTTACTTATTAGATAAGTATACACATGGCATATATATGATTCCAAAAACGGCGTCAAATTACCTATGAAATGACAATCGTCAAGATCGATCGTCGTGTCAAAAAATTGTGACTATCTAAAGTTTTTTCATCTAAATCGATCACCGTTGTCAAGAAATTGTACGAGTACCTACAAAAATTTATTTCGTGCTATAATTTCGTTACAGAAGTACCTAAAATTTTTTTTCATCTAAATCGATCGATGGGTCAAAAATTGTACGAGTACCTAGAAATTTACGTAGAAGTTACCTAAAATGTTTTTCGCCTCCAGAAAACAGATCGTCGTATCAAAAAATTGTACGAGTACCTAGAAATTTATTTCGGTACTATGATTTCGATGTAGTAGTACCTAAAATTTTTTCGTTTAAATCGGTCGTCGTATTTGTGTTTAGACATTATTCGATATAAAATTACACTCTGAGGGTGCATCCACACTATCTTAAAAACGACGTAACGGCGTGACGACCTTGAGGTGCAGCCACACTATCCTAAAAACGGCGTATCGGCGTAACGGCGTAATGACCTTGAATGGTTTCCAATAATTCTATTGGCTGAAATATTTGACAGATGAATTTGACAGATAAAATTTCTGACAGATGAATTTTCAGCCAATAAATTACTGGAAATCCATTCAAGGTCATTACGCCGTTACCTCAATACGGTCAATATTAACGTACCCTGAATCATTCAGTAATTCTATTCTGAAATTTTGACAGATGAATTTGACAAATAAAATTTATGACAGATGAATTTTCAGCCAATAGAATTACTGGAAATCTATTCAAGGTTGTTACGCTGTTACGCCATAAATACTACGTTTTGAGGATAGTGTGGATGCCTAATAAATGAACATATCATAATATGTAAATTTTTGATATTTTTCGCATATGGTTATACATATACAGAAGTACCTAAAGTTTTTTTCATCTAAATAGATCATCGTGTCGAAAAATTGTACGAGTACCTAAAATTTATTTCGGTACTATGATTTCGTTGTAGTAGTACCTAAAGTTTTTTTTTCGTTTGGTTTGGTTTGGTTTGGATGGAAACAAAAATTTTGACGGCTACACGTATTCTTTAAACTGTGGCTACACTACTGTAATAGGTACGTTGTATATTCAGTTTACGGCTGGATGCTATCTACCAACACCATGTAAATATGACAAACACGTTTTATGGTTGCATCTCTATAATATGTTCTATCTTCTATATTTACTTTGTATTCGAAAATTTAATTAGAGTAATATTTGATAATATAATATTCTTATTATTCATTGATTGCAATATGAATGAAAATAGTGATTTGTTTTAATCACAGTTCTAATAATTAAACTTGAAACTTAGGTATGGGGTTCCCAGAAAAGTAGGTGGTTCCCAGCCTCTACAAATATGGAATTCCCAGAAATTGATGCTTTTAAAGCTACACTTTTTTCTTACTTTACTGCTACATGAATTTTATCAGACGCAGAAAATTTAAATTATTACATTTATACTTTTAAAAATTTTGTTTACAGTCTCATCCAAACTCAACTCGCCAGATTAGACCTTATATTATTTATATTTTTAAATAAAACTAGTAGAAACAATCTTTAAAGAATGCTTATTTTTATTTTTTTGTCTGAATTTCTTAATATTCTAAATGAGCATCTTTTTTCTACCCGTCTTGCCCACAGTGCAAATTTTTAAATTGCCGCCCTCATATCTGTATGTAATAAAAAAATAAGTTAAAATAATTCTTTATAACAAAATAGAAAAAAGGTTAATGATAAATACACACATACCCTATGATTCCAAAACACGGCGTCAAATTATCTTAGAAATGACAGTCGTCGGAATCGATCGTCGTGTCAAAAAATTGTACAAGTACAAGTACAAGTACCTACCTAAATATTTATATCGATGCTACGATATCATTGTAGAAGTAACTAAATTTTTTTTGTCGGAATCGATCGTCGTGTCAAAAAATTGTACTAAACCTGAGTATCTAAAAATTTATTTCGATGCTATGATTTCGTTGTAGAAATAGCTAAACTTTTTTTCTTTTAAAGTATAAAGATAATAAACGGGGTTCCATCATCACTTAGTAAACACTTACAAAATCTACTAAACGAAATTGATAATGCATTGTAACTTGATTATGCTTATTACAAAGAAATTTCAGATAAAAGCAGCTTTCGTACAGATGCATTTATAAGACAGAATATATCTAATACTAACAATAAGTACAATAATATTCACTATAGCAGAAATGCACCGTTTTACTTCTGCACTGTGATCAATTACCGCGTCAAAAGGTCCGTTCGTCTAATTCTAATATAAATATTTGAGAATTAAAAGCGGCAACGTCGTGGGTCTGGCGAAAACGAATAAACCTCTATTTTTTTTATATAACTGGGACAAATTAAACGGTCCAGCATCAGGGCCTGAAGGCATCAACTTGAACATTTTTCGTCCGATATACCCCAGGTCTGACGGCCTATCTTCAACGTACCGGGTCTGACTCCGTCGATTTAATATATATATATATATATATATATATATATATATATATATATATATATATATATATATATATATATATATATATATATATATATATTTTTTTTTTTTTACACATTGTAATTGTAAAAAAACAGTTCATTTTTTTGTACCCCTTTATAGACTACTAATATCACTTTATAGACTACAATTTAACTATTTTTAATTTCAGAGTTCAATTTACAAAATAACAATATAATAAAAGGATTTAAATTGTTTATAATTATAGTTATTATTACCAATTAAAGATTAATTACCAATTAGTAATTATAACAAACCGGTATCAAAAATGTATACCTCTTTAAATTATTACATGGCATACTCACAAATGAAAAAAGTTTTAGTGTAAGATAGACAACTGTTTTCTGATGATTTGCGATATTGATAATCATAGAAATACAAACATTTCTATTTGAAATAGAGCCATATCAACACTTAAATCTTATCTAGGAATATATATAAAAGGAAAAACTTAATTTATATTCAATTTTTAAGTACCTAGGTACTAACTACGTATATCCAGCAAAATGAGACTTGCGTTCGTAATTTGTATTTTATGTTACACTAGTGATGTTGTTCGAAGTGACAATTATGCCAAAGACAATAATGATGTTGAAAAGCTGTTCGAATTTGTTTGGGAAGCTCTAGAAGCAATAGCAAAGTTTGTGCCATTACATCCCGACACGGATTTAAACATTGTAAGATATTTTTCGTAATTTTAATAAAAATCTCATGCCCAATAAGTCAATATTTCAATTTTCTTAATAAGTTGATTGAAAATTGATTCTATTCAATTTATATTCAAGGTACATATTACTTATTTCAAAATATCATATATAAAAATACTTTTAAGGGTTAATTCAGTGCATTTTTATTATGTTTTTGCATACATACTATACATAAGATATTGATATGGCTAGATTAATTTGGTTAAATTTTTAATTTCTTGAATTATAGTGACGGTAGAACTTCTTTGTTATTTGCATTTTGAGAAAAATGCACTGTTCATAAAAAAATTTGATGTTCAAAAATGGTTAATTTCTTTTACTAATTTTCGCGTTTCTATGGTAATATAATTTCGTTTTCATCCTTTGATAGATTTTTATTGATAGAATTTTAATAAAAGTCATGTTTTTAGTGTTTTAAAATACCGTATGATAAAAAAAAACGGCGTCCAGTTGGCTGGGAATTGACTATCGATGATATTTCCCATATAAATTTACCTATAAAATGACAGCGATCTTCATTTTATAGCCATAACTGACGCCGTTTTTTTTCTCGATCATACGGTATTAAAGAAGCACAAAATTTATTTAGCTCAATGTTATGAAATGATTGATAATAGTTATCGCGCGGAAAATATGATACTTTAACAACAGCAAAAATAGTTCCCGGAGACTTTTACATAGAAATTCAATTACTTTGAATGTATTAATGTGAAACCATCTGTATTGGGTTTTATGGTTAAAATACTAAAATGTTTACCCATTTTTTTATGTTGGACGCAGATGCCGAATTTGGCCTATGTCCGAAATAATTAGACATATGGCGATTATAATTAAATATACCTACTTATATCCATAAAGTTACGCGGAACAGTTTTGATTGCATTGGTTTCAAGTTCTATGTGGAGGGTGTTGTTAATCTTTCGTTGTTATATTATACCAAAAAAAGATTAACCCCCTCCGCAAAGAAGTTATATAAAGACTATTTATAACCACGAAGTTGCACGCATCTGGCAAGTTTAGTATGGACAAATCGCCATATGTCTAATTATTTCGGACATAGGCCGAATTCGGCATATTTGCCTCCAACATATATACTATAATAATAGCTTACCCATAATTTTTTATTTTAGTAAATTCTTAGTTATTCATTTTTTTCATTTGTTTTCTAAGTATATTTCTTGAAATAAATGAATTTAATGCATAAGCTCTGCTTATATTCGAATCCTTGAAATTTTGATTTCGAATTATACAGGGTGGTACCCCTAATACGACGCAGTGTCTCCAAGGATAACGACAGTTCGTATTGAAGTGAAATTTTGTGAGCTTATGTAAATTAATTTAAAGCATTTTCTAAAATTATATAAAGTTCTACAGGATATCCACAAAAAAAGTTACACATCAAAGTTGTGATTTTTACAATGGAACAACCTACATATTAATAGATTTTTGGTTTATAGGAAATAAATAAAGGCAAGTTTCGTTAGAAAAGTATATAATTTATGTGTATAGGGTTACGAGTTGTTGAGGGCTGAGCCGTTCAATCTTTTTCTTCTAATTTATATTTATATATCTTATTATAAATGCTAAAGTGAAAGCAACGAGTTTAAATGTGTAAACTTTGTAACACATCTTATTAACAATACAATGCAATAAGTTTTATAAAAATTCCTTCAAAGCAATTGAATTCTGAAGTTTCGATACCACATCGGTCTACCACATACTGTCTATCAAAGAGTCAAATCGAAATTATATTACTATAGTTAGAACAAACAAAAATTTTATTGAATACATTTTTTACTGAAACATTTTATTGAATACATAATAATACATTTTTCTCAAAATGTCAATAATAAAAAAAATCCTCTTGCAAAGATAATCCGCGGACATAAGTAGATATTCCACTTGCAATATTTTAATATCCTTCTAAAAATCCTAAAATTTTAAAACCTTCTTTTTACAATTACCAAGTGAATTTTATATAGAAAAAACATAATTTTGTTTAATGAATTTTTGATGAAATCCTCGAGCTATATAAATACCGTTTGTTTAGTAAAGACGCATTGACTCGATGATGGTGATGATCAAATGAGAGAGATATATTTAACAGTTTTGATTGACTTTATAAAAAAATACATAATTGTAACCAATTATGTTGTTTTATTGATTTGCTATTGAAATAATACAAAATACTGTATATTGCTGATTGATGATACTTTTCTCTCATATGTTTCTTTTATATTTTACACTCTGTACTTAACTCAGCTACCACTGACTTAATTTCATTTTCAGTCTCAGTTGCTAAATAAATATGGTTACCCATTTGAAGAACATAATGTTACAACCGAGGATGGTCATATTCTAACAATGCATCGTATAGCACACGGAAGAAATGAAACGATCACTGAAAAAAAGAGACCTGTTGTATTTATGAAACATTGTGTAGCATGCTCCTCTATGATTTTTCTTTATTCGGGACCAGAGAATTCGTTGGCGATGCTTTTGGCTGATCAAGGTAAAGTCATTATTCATATTTCAGAGTTATTCATATTTAAAGTTTTTTTTGGTCATAAGCGCTAATGGAAATGTTTTTTTGTAAATAATTATAAAAAATTACTCCCTACGAAGACTTTATTGTGTACTGGATCAAAAAATAAGTATTTGTTTTCTCTATACGGTGGTATTAATATATCGATTTTTGATGATAGTGCCCTTTTACCCGGTCTAATTTTGTACTACTTTCGGAATAAGGGTCCCCATATCATGTACTGTACTTCCATCCCTGAAAAATTCAGCTTGTGACACCGAAGTGAGACGTAAAGTCAAAATAAGCCTTAATCTACCTACATCATAGGTAGGTGTAGGTACTCTAGGTATATTCTACCTAGACAGCAGCTGACAGTAGTAATTAATTTGTTATCCGATAAGTAGTTGTCATTATATAAGTTTAATCATCTTATACCTCCTATAACTGTAGGTTTTGGATTTTTTCCTGATTGGTTTGTTAAACAAAAATATACTGGGCATATAAATGTCTAACACAATACATGTATTGAATGTACTTATTTTAACCAATGCATTGTTTTGTTTTTTTAATCTCACAAATAAGAAATGTTTTATAGTTTTTATTATAAAAAACAGTGATTATACAATTTGTTTGCACCCCTTACACTGTTTTCTGTAAGGGGTGTAACCAGGAGTATATTTCGTAACCTCTTACGATATAAGAGGGCACAAAGTGTTTTATTACTTAATGCTTAGATTAAAATTTAATAATATATTTGTATATAAAATACAATAGACTAGAAAGTCAATTAATTAATATTGACGTAATTACTAAATAATTACAAGATTTTTTTTCTAATTATTTTAGTGTATATTTAGTCCCCTAATTATAAAGGAGAGATATCCAACCATTGCATTATTTTACTCACAAATAAATGTTTTATGGTTTTTATTATAAAACAAGGATTAATTTATTATACACCCCTTAACCCAAACACTCCAAGGAGGATATTTCGTGACCCCTTATTTAAAGTGGACAAGCTTTATTAGTCAATGTTTTAATTACCCAGGGTCTTTAATAAAAATCTAATGTAATTTTTCATAGAAATGATCTGACATAAAAAGCAAATTTTATCTAAAAACTTTTTGATTATCTACGAGGATTAAACCGCTGACAAATGTCTGTATACTAATGCCAAAAATACAAATTAAATACCAAAATTTCTCATATAATGCCCCACTAATGCCAAGCTGATTCCAATATAATACCACTAATACCACGAATAATATGTAACACATTTGTTTAACGAATTAACCTGTAACAATAGTGGTAGGTACGTGGACAACTGAAAAGGTACAAGGACATTTTCCACGAAAACTTAAAGGGGATTAACATGCAGAATGAGCGGGAAGAAGCAGCTCACAATGGAACTCAATGGAGAAGAATTGTAAACTCAGGAAACAGCGACAACCAAAAAGTAAAGAGGCAACAAAGCAATGGGATTTTTGAATGTCCGGAGTGCGGTAGGCAGATAACATCACGTATCGGGCTTTTCAGTCACAGAAAAGCTCATCCTCTGATGCGTGTCGCAGACCATCTTCTGATGCGTTTCGAATACGCCTCAGCGAGTCATGGCAGTAATATGTATGTAGGCGTAGGGCTAATTTTAAATATTATAATTTTTTCCATTCAACTAGAGTAGTGCAAGCGTTACGTTTGATGCAGGTCTCACCTTTCGTGGAGCGCAAAAGAGTGTCATTTACACCCAGCATAGCCATTTGATTTTTTTTTCTACTGTCAATAATATATGAAAAAAGCTTGTAATAAACTTAGAAATTCATAGTTTACAATATCTGTCTTCTTAAAACTAAAAAATCCTTTCTTGATATTACAGGACTAGTATAGAAACCAGTGCAACTCTGAAAATAATGGGCTATTTCAAAAAAGGGCAGATTTGGAAAGCTGATTTTTTTTTTATACATGTATCAATATACATTAGTGATTTTAATTTTAATAAATAAAAACCGGAACTCCGTGGAACGCATTACTATAATTCATTATGAAAACAAAATTATAAAAAAAATAAACCCAAAATAGCGTGTTTAAAATATATTTTATCTACATTCAAAACAGTTCGAATTTATTATATTAATGATATTTAATTGTACTATACAGGGTGTCCCAGAAATAAGTGCAAGTATTTTAAGGGGTGGTAGGAACACATTTTCTCTTTATCGTTTTCAAATAAGTTCAAAATAACGGAATTATTTTACTTTGAAAATTTCCAAAAAAAATGATTTTTTGCCAAAATTTTGAGAACCACTGGATCTTTTTTGGATTCACGTTAAAAACGTCAAAATTTGATGTCGTCCGATCGCGACTAAATTTGGTGGGTAGCCAAACGGTGCACACGGTTCCACCCTGCAAAGTTAAACACGACGCGCGACGTTTCATTTACGTCTTCATCGAGGTGCGACTAAAAATTTGATATTGCTGAAAAATGTGGGTTGATTTGGGCATAATTGGGCACAGGCTACAGGATGACGTCCTCGACGTTTCGATCCGATGCGTCTAAATGGACGGAATCATCAGGATTTTTCTTTATTATGGAATTGAGTCCTCAGACGGACAGACGGTCATTTTAATACAAATTTTGTAAAAAGGAATCAAATTATTTATTAATTTATTACTTTTTCAACATTTCAAACTACACTTTTTCAAACATGTTCTTAAAAGCCTTCAATTTAATAGCTAAATATTTCACTTCGAATAGAGCACACACATTTTTTTTTATTTATTATCTCTGTACGAACAACAAATTAATCTATACAGGGTTGTTCACCACATACGACACGGAATACTGTAGCTAAACGATTAGATTTTTACAAATTGTAAGTTTTGGGTTCGTTGAAGGTGTATTAGAGCTACAATTTAAAAATATTTTTACAAGATACAGAGTGTCCCAAATAAGTAAAAAATATTATAGTTGTATTTTTTTAAATGGAACACCCTGTACATTATTCTATTTTTGGATTCTAAGATTGAAATAAAGGTAAATTTGATTAAGGTTTATCACACTTAAACCTTACCGTTTTTGAAATATTTTCAATTTTATGAAATTGTAGTAAAAATTTTAATTCTTTATTTCTCCAAGGGTATCAAAGTTTTTAATACTAAATATTTACTGAAGATTATTTATTGATCAGATATTGTGTTGCAATATTAAAACTTTTACTACCTTATACAGAGTGTCCAAAAATTTATATTAAATAATTACTAGCTTTAAACGGCAATAACTTGTTTAATTTAAATGGAACACCCTATATATTCTACGTGAATCAGATGCGCAATGTAATTGTCTATCAAATTGTATTGTTCCATTTTTTACCCATCTCTTCAAGTTTTCATAGAAAATGCATTTTCTTATAATTTAGACCTCATTTATCACTATACCCATGGAATATTGACATTTTAGCTTATTTTTAACGATGTGACAAATTTTCAAAGTGTACAGATACTAATATTGTCGATATAGTTCGCTTAGTTAATTAAAAAATAAAAATAAAACTGTTTAAATATTTTTTGTTAAAGAGGACCAATTAATATGCTCCCAGTATTCAAACTACATTAAATTGACTGTTTACGTTAAAGTAATAACTGTTCCAAATACTAAAAACTGAATTTTATGTGTGTATTAGACAGTGTGGTAAAAAGTAACACCTTATAAATTTTATTTCATTTATTGACGAATGCTTATTTATAAAAACAGAGACATTCATTTTCATAACTTATTATTATATTGATTTCTGAGCCAAATCCACATTTATTTAGAATAATTTATTAATTAAAACAATTTACAAGTATGTAATTAACTAACTTTTGGTGTTTTTTTGTAGGAAATAATGGTGGTATATTTAATTGGTATACTCTTTTACAAAGATTTAAATAGTTTTTTAGTATGCCAATGGGTTTGCAATATTTACCACCTGTACATTTTGTACATATTATGGTGCTATAAAAAAAATCTGAAATGTCAATATTCCATGGGTATATAAACCTATATAAATGAGGTCCAAATTATAACAAAACGCATTTTCTACGAAAACTTCAAGAGATGGGTGAAAAATGGTATAATACAATTTCATAGACAATTACATTGTACATCTGATTCACGTAAAATATATAGAGTATTCCATTTAAATTAAACAAGTTATTGCAATTTAAAGCTAGTAATTATTTAATATAAATTTTTGGACACTCTGTATAAGGTAGTAAAATTTTTATTATTGCAACACAATATCTGATCAATAAATAATCTTCAGTAAATATTTAGTATTAAAAACTTTGATACCCTGGGAGAAATAAAGAATTAAAATTTTTACTACAATTTCATAAAATTGAAAATATTTCAAAAACGGTAAGGTTTAAGTGTGATAAACCTTAATCAAATTTACCTTTATTTCAATCTTAGAATCCAAAAATAGAATAATGTACAGGGTGTTCCATTTAAAAAAATACAACTATAATATTTTTTACTTATTTGGGACACTCTGTATCTTGTAAAAATATTGAATTGTAGCTCTAATAGACCTTCAACGAACCCAAAACTTACAATTTGTAAAAATCTAATCGTTTAACTACAATACTCCGTGTCGTATGTGGTGAACAACCCTGTATAATTTCATTTTTTTTTGCAGGATACGATGTGTGGCTATGTAATACAAGAGGAAATATCTACACATCGCATACCACATTGGATCCAAATAAAGACAGCGATTATTGGGATTTTAGTTTTCACGAGAAAGGTTCAAAATTTACTATGATAAGAAAATTGCAAAAATACTAATTTAGCGTTTTTGTTTTGTAATATTTTTTGTTTTGGTGTCTTGTGATAAATAACCCCCCCCCCATACACCAAAGCACTTTAAACCAGACCCTCTTACTTAAACCCGGTTACAATTTTTATAGGTTACTACGATATACCAGCTAGTGTCGATTATATGTTGAAATATACTAAAGTAGATAATTTCACCTTCCTTGGCTTCTCTCAAGGCACGACTGAAGGCTTAGTATTCACTACTATGAGACCCGAGTATGTAGAAAAGATAAACTTAATGGCATTACTCAGTCCCGTAGCTTATATGGGAAATTCAAGTGGACTTATTCCAAGACTCCTGTCAGAAAATCAAGAACTAATCGAGGTATGCATTATTAACATAGAAGATAACACGACGAAAGAGCTTTTCTTCTTTAATGATCTACAGTATAAATTTTGTTTCCATAGATTTTTTCGTGGTAGCTAGAGGGCGCTAGTTTGACATCAAAACAGATATTGCGCTTTTGCATTAAAAATTAAACAGCAGGCTATGTTTCTCTTTGCACAGTTAAATAGAGCACACAATTTCCAAAATATCAGCGCAAACAATAACTTTCCATCTTCTCTCTAACTGGAGATATTAAGAGAACAAATCAGGATGAAATTGACACTGGAGAACATTAAAGAAGAAAAGCTCTTTAAAACAAGCACTAGCTTCTAATCGGCTAACTTATATCAGAGTTATCCAGATTTTAATAAAAGCAAGTTTAACCTTCCCCCGCCACTTCATTTTATGAGATAGAACAAAATACTCTATATCAAAAAAATTACTAATTTTCCGATGATTACAACAGTATGTATAGTATATATTACAAAGTAATTTCCAGCGATTTCTCTTGGCCGATTTACTTATTACAGTTTTTTCCCAAAGCTATACGATAAGTAGTTCCTGAGATACAGCCGGCGTCCATTCTTAGTTGACCACCCGGTACATACAGGGTGAGTTTCCTACGATGTTTTCTATGGGTATCTCGGAACCTACTGGAGATAGAGAGTCGGTTAAATGGGAAAAGAAAAGGAATTGCAGTTTTGTGGGGTCATAAATATGCGCCTGTCAGATTTTTGAAAAAGTTTATGGCTTACTAGATATTTCGAAAACATCAAATTTCGGCTATTTTAAAAATTGTCCCTAATTCCATTATAAGCTATTTTAGACAAAAAGTTTTCAGATAAATGTTGTAGATAATCACATCCTTAATGAGATTGTGTTCTCCGTTTTTTTCTAAAGCCTGTCATTTTTGACATATGACACAAACATACATTTTTTAAAATGGAAACCATAGTTAGCAATGACTTCATAAAAAGCGCCATTTTTTAAGTTTTTCAGCTATATAAGCTATAATATGTTTTCTTCGAAAAATTACTGAGTTAGCCAATTCTTACCATTTTTAAACAATTTCACTTAGTTAGCCATGGAAACAAATTCAATCGCCGTTGCTCTCAGAAATGTGAAGCTGTCACATCAAAACTTTGTAAATTAAAATAAACAAAAATTGTAAATATGAATTTTTCAAATGAAAAAAATCGTATAGATAGTCGCCCATCAATAGAGTGGTTCCAACATGACTTTCATTATGACCCCCCCCCATAATGAAAGAAATGTTCAAAATTATTTATATCATAATTATGCAAACTCAGGAATAGGAAGAGGTTGACCATTTGCATGGGCCTCCTAGCTCACCTGACCTATCCATTTTAATTTTTTTATGCGGTATGGTTACCAATAGGGTTTAAAAAAGAACTTATGAATTAAGAGAGGTACTCGAAGTGGCGGTACGAGAGAAGTTTAATTAAGTCGACCGGTCCTTCTGTGAGAATAGGTAGTAATTAAGTTTTAAAAAGAAGCAACTCAAAACAATGGCGGATTTTTTGTAAATTGTGAGGAACCGTTTAGTAATATACTACGACTTTTTATAAGTTATAAATCATAATAGAATAAGAATATGTACCGTGCAATTTAATTGAAATTAATCAAGAAAGATAAGAATTGGCTATAACTAAATTTAACTTTTCTAACATGTCTTGAAAACCGTTCTCTAAGAAACGTAACATGCACCGGTTAACGTATCCTCGAAAATGTATGGTCAAGAATAGTTGAACCAATAATCCTACACGCTTTTCTTCACTTGAAAAATGAATATTTACAATTTTTGCTTACTTGAATTTACAAAGTTTGGATGTGACAGCTTCACATTTCTGAGAGCAACGGCGATTGAACTTGTTTCCATGGCTAACTAAGTGAAATTGTTTAAAAATGATAAGAATTGGCTATAACTCAGTAATTTTTCGATGAAAACATATTATAGCTTATATCGATGAAAAGCTTTAAAAATGGCGCTTTTTATGAAGCCATAGCCAAATATGGTTTCCATTTAAAAAAACGACAGGCTTTAGAAGAAAACGGACGACACAATCTCATTAAGGATGAGATTATCTACAACTTTTATTTGAAAACTTTTTGTCTAAAATAGCTTATAATGGAATTAGGGACAATTTTTAAAATAGTCGAAATCCAGTAAGCCATGAACTTTTTCAAAAATCTGAAAGGCGCATATTTATGGCCCCACAAAACTGCAATTCTTTCACCATTTAACCGACTCTCTATCTCCAGTAGTTTCCGAGATACCCATAGAGAACATCGTAGGAAACACCCTGTATACTTATATGGCATCATCCAGTTGACTTGGTTCATGCCGTGCCAATAGGGTTTAAAGCATTTTTATTCTATAAAAATTACACATTATAAACAATTCTCTTAAAAAATAATAATTCTGAAAATTTAGGAAAAATAATCATTGATCCTGGATATTAAGATTGGTGTGAAATAGGTATGTCTAGATAATTTTCTTATTGATTGTAGTTATATTTTATTCATTCCTACATTGGTCCTAAAAGTACTGATAGAAAAAAATAAATGTCAACCTCAGACTTTGAGTCAAATTCCCTTAAAATTTTAAAGCACGATATTTGGAAATTAGGGTTTCCGGAACGGGAGCTGTTTTTCGGAACCGGGAATTTCGGTACTGTGCCTCTTAGGAAGCGGGATTTCCCGTTTTTTCTGTGCTTTCAGTAGTGACTAATTTTTGTTTAATGGTAGTGCAGTTCGTCAATCAGAAAGCAAAGGATAGTTTTTCAAAACAAAATTTTAAAAAGATTGAGATTTTTAATGAAAATAATATCAAATTATTAAGTAGTCAGTCATGAAAAAATTAACATGAACACAAGTAAAGAAAAAAGTATAGGTAACTTAAATTTCACATCAACCAACATAAACCAATTTAACTGAATTTGAGACAAAAGCCCCAAAGTATTGAATTGAAAATGCAAATAGCTATTAAAACATAACATAATAAATATTATAGGAACTTCAAGAGAAAAGAAGCAAGAATAATACAAAATAACATCATTACTTATTTAGAAGAGTTTGATTTCGACCCCTAGAAAGTATGAAAGGACTTTTTCATATAACAAAAAAAATAATTTTTTAATTATTGTTACCGAGGCCCGGTTCCCAGGCCAAAAAGATCTCAACCCTACTAATTGGTAGTATTAATTAGAATTTCCGAAAACCCTGCTAAAATATTTTCGTTCAATGACTGTGCAAGGGATGTAGTTCTGAAAAGTAAATCCGATAAAAAAATGAGTTTCAAATGAAGATAATATCAAATTATTAAGTCATGAGAAAGTAAACATGAACACAAATAACGATCACAAGCAAAAAAAACGAAAGCACATAGGTGGCTTAAAATTACATCAAACAACACCAACCAACCTCGAAACCAACTTAACTAAATCTGAAAAAAAAATAACATTTTCAATTAAAGATGCAAATGCCTATAAAAACAACACAAAAAAATATATCTAATACATTGAGCAATATTATACTAAATAATAAAATAACATATTTAAACTTCAATAATTGCTAATAAACATTATAGAAACTTCAAAATAACTTCAGAAGTAAGAACAGTAAGAGATTTCGACCGCTAGAAAGTATGAAAAGCCTTTCGCACGTAACAAAAAATATGTTTTTAATTATTATTACCGAGTCCCGAAAGTACCGGAGATTAATAATAGTAATAATTCCCGGTACTTTCGGTACCGGAATTTCCCCGTTCTGAACCCTATTGGACATATAGTAATAAAATAGTTTTTGTCCATCTATAGTGATTTAATTAAAATAAATGTGAAAGGAGACCTACACAAATTTTAGCGCTCTAATGTGATAGAAAAATGAAAATGACCTCTTCGATTTTCTTCGCTTACCCTCTTCTAAAAAAAGGCACTGTACATATAGAAGTGAAACGTAGTTTTTTTACTATCATACGGCAACTAGATGAAAACAGCCACAATTTTCACGACAATTTACAGAGTGGTCCGACCAAAAAAAAAACAGAGTATATCTAGTACATATTTTTTTAATTTTTTTATACGTTTTGGTTTTATTTTTTTATAGTTGACTTTTGGTCTACTGGGCATTCATTCTGTCCCATTTACCCCCTTAATTCCACTATTAGGAAAAGTCTTCTGTAATGATGCCAGTTCTGTACAAGATGTATGTCCACTTATTATGGATTTCATCGTAGGGTTTGATCTACCTCAAGTAAACAAGGTAAATAATTATTATTAATTATTTGAATGAATGGTTCTTTATAACAACGCAACAGTTAAGTTCTGAAGGAACCACGTATTATAACAATCCACACAAAAAATAATTGTATAAGGTGTAAGTGAATAATTCCAACAAAAAATAAATAAGTGGATGTTTTTAAATAAAATTTTCCGATTTTGCGTTTTTCTGTAAATAATGTTTGGTTACAGGGTGAGTCTTGAATAAACGCAAATATTTTGAGGGCTGGTATAGCTTTCGATAAAAGAAACACATTTTCTTTTTACAATAATAACATATAATATTATATTAAATTAAACAATTTAATATATTATTATACTATTATATTATTAAACAAAGAACGGCGTCAGAGTTGGTTTGTAAATGAAGATCACTATTATTTCATAAAAAATTATGGTTGGTTGGTTGAAGTGGCGAGTGCGACCGCTTGTCGAACTCCAACTAGCAGAATTGCCGTTTTGATATCATTCACTTCGAGATCCTATCCCTAGGGATGGAAAAGTTGGACTGTTAATTGTTTATAACCATTCGGTGGCATTAAGATAACGGGTGCCTTCCGTTATGCTCTTCCCGGCAACATCTTCAAGATTTACAAAACTATAACCACCGAGGAAACGGTTGCGAGTCCTATACAAAGCCGGACAGCGGCACAGGAAGTCTGCATTTGCAACCGTTTCTCCTTCCTTCGGGTCCTTGCAGCTTCGGCAAACTTTGTTAAAAGGGATGCCCATTCTCGCCGCATGTTTGCCAATTGGCCAGTGTCCCGTATATACCGCCGTAAGCCTGGCGATATCCTTACGCGACTTAGTTATGAGCTCTCCCGATTTCTTAAAGTCGTATTTGGGCCAAGCACTTCCTCTGATGCATCTAGTTCAAGCCACGATCCTCCCATCGATGTTCCTGTGGCCTGGAAAGCAAGGTTATATCATACCTAGTTGTCATGTAGGATAACTTGTCATACGTTTTCTTGACTATTTTGGAGGATATTGTAGATGAGTTCAGCGCCAACATGGCTGCTTGGCTATCAGTAATTATTGCCGTTTTCCGCCCATAAGGTGTCTCCTAGCTCAAACATTCGCAGACCTTCCAAATGGCAAGTATATCTGCCTGGAAAACACTTGGTCTATCCGGAAGCCGGTAAGATCTTGCGATGTCAAGACCCTTCGAGAACACCCCCGAACCTACACCTGAATCCATCTTGGATCCGTCAGTAAATAGCGCAATATAAAAAATTATAGTAAATGCCAATAGTCGTCATTTCCAAGCCAACCATACGACTTTTTTCGATTATACGAAATATTCAGTGCCTATAATAGATTTTTTTTATTCTATTTTTAACACGAATCAATTTTCAATGCATAAACGCGGATTTTGGTCAAACGTATTACAGACATTACACATTTTAAAATGGCAACATTGTCGCGTTCAGTTGCACACCGTATTCGTATATGTCCTTAGATTAAAAATAAAAATATATGCCTTCGCTAACCGATTTCGAGAAAATGAGTGAGTGAAAATTGGTCGCTGAACGTGTAGAGGCTCCACCGTACAGCACTTGAGACGTAAGGAGAAATATCAGCCTTGTCACAATGCCCATTAGGTTAGTCAGGTTCTTCTCAATTCTTTCAGTCAACTGTAATATCCTTAGGCAATATCGGACCAAAAAAATATACCATGGGAAAATTTGCGGCAAACAGGTAGTTGTGAAAAGTTTTCAAATGTTGAAATATACCACTCCTAAAATATTTGCACTTATTCAAGACTGTATAGGGTGAACCGAAATCACAGTATTATGAGGCCAGAATTATTTAATAGGCATGCTGAATTTATGGGCCATAAATTTTTATTCCTTCACTCAATAATCAAAAGCTATCTTTGTTACGAACTTTTTGACACGCACTATACATATAGAATAACTTCCTTAAGTAATTTTCCATTTATTCTCTCATACAAAACAAATAAGTTTGTTGTTGATCGAGAAAATGTTTTATTATATTCGTCTTTACTGGCAGATTTAACTATTGGTAGATATTACATTACTTTGAATTTTTACACCGTCTGGTATATTTTTCAGACACTACTAACCGTATTTTTAGCAAGTAGTCCTGATGGAATATCCATAAAAGAATTATATCATTTTGGACAAGAAATAAGATCAGGTTTGTATATAATTTCGACACAAATTACATTTTAAATAGTATCCAGATATAGACAGAAGCTTCATAACATTTCCTACTTTTAAAAAGGATATTTTTAAGGAAACTATTGTATTGGTTACAGTAAATATCTGACTTCAGGCCATTTTAGCTCAGCCTATGATATACTAAAAGTTCTTGTCGTTATTAGGAACGGAATTGTTGAAACAGAGAAATTTAAAATCTCATATTTTTCATACTCACTGGCGTCATAATTTTATTGTTTAAATACAAAATAGTGTGACTTATGGTCTTAAGAATTAATATAAAAATTGAGAAAATAACTGTATCTAGAATTATTTTCATAAAGCATGTCAAATCTTCTTGTTTGGCCTTAAAAGTATCAGGCCATAATACACTCACCGGCAAAAAAACGGCTACTAAAAACTAGTCCCAATTTCAAAGTTGGATTTCTCGCGAACCACTCATTAGATTTTGATGATTTTTTTTTAAATTGTAAATTAATTTCTTTTTAACGGATGCTGCGTCAGAAATTTTTATTCCCAATTTATTTTGAGCGTATACAGGGGCACGACAATAAGAGGAAGTTTTTTGCCCGAACTTTGTAACACCCTGTAGGGTGCAGCAGCTCTAGTAGCTGTTGCTAAATCACATTGTAGCCTCATCTTTTATGAGCATTTTGTTTTTTTAATCACGACATTATATCTGTTTGTATTGGAGCTACGCTACTTTAAAACAAACGCCTCGAAAAAAGATTTAGTCCATTACTCAATATCCCAATTCACATGTAAACGCGCAAACTGAAGACGTGCTCGACGATGTCTTGGAAGTAGCTGGGGTCCTGTGGCAGGCCTCCTTGCAGACAAGCTGTTTTCTTTTAGTCTTCGTCGGATTATTCTCTCACTGACTTGAGTTCTACGCACGGCTTGTAGCTGATGTTGATTCTAAAACGCTGTAATTATACGATTTGGTAAAGTATTCAGGATAATAAAACGGTCGTCAATTGCATTTGTCTTCCGTTTTCTTCCGAAACCCAGTCGCCTGGTGAAATTTCCCGTTTCCGTATACCGATTCCAGGCATCCTGGACTGTCGTTCAAGGTATACCCAGGGTATCGGACCCATAACGTTGACTTCGGCCATCCTCAATTAAAGCCACAATACGAGTAACATCCGTCACAGATAATGGCGTTTTTTAATTTGACAACCGTTGTTGTCATATTGCAAATATTCATAAATCCCTTTTCGTCTAGTTCGCCTTGATTATTTATAGATAAAACTTTCTGCCTGCGAAGCATTTTTCCGAGACGTTCGTTTTAAAGCAGCGTATCTCCAATACAAACAGAGATAATGACGTGATTAAAAAAACAAATTGCTCATAAAAGATGAGGCTACAGTGTAATTTGATTTAGCAATAACTACTATAGCTGCTGCACCCTACAGAGTGTTACAAAGTTCTGGCAAAAAACTTCGTCTTATTGTTGTGCCCTGTATATGCTCAAAATAAATTCGAAAGAGAAATTTCCGACGTAGTATCCGCTAAAAAGGAATTAATTTACAATTTAAAAAAAAATCATCAAAATCTAATGAGTGGTTCGCGAGAAATCCAACTTTGAAATTGGGACTAGTTTTTAGTGGCCGGTTTTTTTTGCCGGTGAGTTTAGTATAGTTTAGGAAATCTGCAAGTTCCTAATAACGATAGGAACATTTGGCTGTAATGTCCTAAGCCAAACTAAAACAGCCTGAAATCGGATATTTCTTGTAGCATATATACAGGATGCTACAAATTCGAGGTACGAGCATTGGTATCTCGGAAACCGTAATAGATACGAAGATGGTTAAATGGGGCAAAATTGCGCCTTGGGATGTTCGGCAACATGCAATCAAAAAAGTTTCAAATATTTCAAGGATTGCTGGAGTTTTTGAGAAAAACGGATTTTTTTGAAAGTCAATTTTATTTTTTCTGTCGTTACTTCTTAGAAAATCAAAAAATTAATTGAACATTCTCATAGCCCCTTCATCGGAGCTATCTGGCAGTATTTTTAGATTTTCAAATTATCTGATAATTTGTGAGATACATAGACCAACTTATTTTTTTTAAATACGGACCTGCACTTTTTTATTTGAGGTTTTGAAAAAATTCAATCTCCTGAGTACAACGATATGACACACTTTATATATTTTTTTGTTTTAGATACTTTTACAACTACAAAACTGTTTAATTATTATTTAAAATAATTTCAAGTCCGACTCCGGATTTTTAAATTATTTAGCCTGGTTAAATTCATCGCAACAATAAGGAAAATCGAGTCAATTGAAAGATTTAAATAAATAATATCCAGGTCAGCAATTTAAGAGATATTATTATTAACTTATTTTTGTGAATTTGAGATCTCAATGTATGATCTAATCATATGCATAATATTAATCGTAGGTATTGAAAATATATCAATTTCTACAAACAAATTTCTAATGCTACAAACAAATTTGTAAGAAGCTCAATTTTGGCATTCAGGTTGACTCTAGGGTGTAGAGGTTCGATAAGAAAGGATTTTACGAAGTTCCAGTTCCAAGGGGATGAAACCAACCCTCAAATTTTACAACATTTTTCATTAAAAAACGGTCAAGTTTCCAAAACAACGTTTAAACACGTATATTTTATTTTGGTTTTTTACATATTTTAAGATTTTTTAAAAATGTATACAGGGTGTTTCGAAAAATCTGGTCATTGATTAATCACGATCCTGTTTAAAGCGCTTGACGTAAAAAGCTGATTTTTGGAAAACGGATTGACTTTAGGGTGTAGAGGTTCGATAAGAAGGAATTTTTCGAAACTCGAATTCTAAGGGAGTGAAACCACCCCTCAAATATTAGAATATTTTTTTATTTAAAAACCGCTGAGGTTTTCGAAAAAACTCTTAAACACGTATATTTTATTTTGTTGTTTTACATATTTTAATAATTTTTAAAAATTAATACAGGGTGTTTCATAAAATATGACCATTGAGTAATCACGATTCTGCTTAAACTGCTTGACGTTTAAAGCTGATTTTTGGCAAACGGATTGACTGTGGGGTGTAGAGATTCGATAAGGAGGTGTTTCTCGAATCTAAAATTCCAAGAGGGTGAAAACGCCCCTTAAATATTACAATATTTGTTATTTAAAAAACGGTTAGTCTTTCGGGAAAACGCTTGGACACGCATAATTTATTTTGTTTTTTTACATATTTTGAAATTTTTTATAAAATCATAGAGGATGTTCCAAAAAGTTGGGTAATTGATTAACCACAATTCTGCTTAAACTGCTTGACGTAAAAAGCTTATTTTTGGCAAACGGATTTTTCGAAAGTCAAATTCCAATGACATGAAACTACCCCTCAAATATCGAACGAAGTTACCCGCGACTTCGCGTCGAATTAATCATTTGTAATGGTGATGATAAAGCATAGCAAGAATTTCTATTAACATACAAACTGTATAAAATTTTCTCACATTTATGTCAGTATGAGAAAAAACAATATGGCGATATAATAACGCTAGTTATATTATATTTATATTATTTTTTATTAATTTATTGTATTTGATTTTCCGTTATCAATGTTTTATCTCACGTCATTTTTAAGTTTTAAAGCTTCTCAATATTGTAACAATTAAAAGATTAAATATTAAAAAAAAACTTGAAACTAGTTAAATAAATTGTGTTTAAATGCCGGAAACAAAAAAAAATTAAGTGTGGCATACCATTGTACTCAGCAGACCGAATTCTTTCAAAATTTGAAATAAAAAATGCGGGTCCGTATTTAGAAAAATCAAGTTGGCCTCTGTATCTCACAAATTATTAGATAATTTAAAAATCTAAAAATGCTATCGGATAGCCCTAATAAAGTGGCTATGAGAATGTTAAATTATTTTTTTGATTTTCTAAAAAGTAGCGACACAAAAAAATAAAATTGATTTTCAAAAATATCTGTTTTTTTCCCGAAAAAACTCAACAATTTAACCATCTTCGTATCTATTACGCTTTCCGAGATATCAATTCTCGTACCTCGAATTTGTAGCACCCTGTATATTATATCCGTCTTCGATATATCTTATCAGCAACAGAGTCTTGAGTAGGTATTTACATGTCTAATCTTGTAACTAGGAGAGAAAAAAAAAATATATATATATATATATATATATATATATATATATATATATATATATATATATATATATATATATATATATATATATACATGGGTATATATATATATATATACATGTAATATATGTATATAAACATACATGTACAATACATGTAATATATATATAAACTACATGGGTATATATATATATATATATATATATATATATATATATATATATATATATATATATATATATATATATATATATATATATATATATATATATATATATATATATATATATATATATATATATATATATATAGCCTAAGACGGCGCTTTATTTCATGTGCTTCTGAAACTACTTAATTTTCTCTATTTATTCCTTAATTTAATGGTACTGAACACATTGACTGTACTCTTCGTACACACGAAAATCGGCACCCGAAGTCACAGGTTGCCGACCGTGTATAGTAATTTTATTCATTTTTACTGCTTCATTTAGTCAAATTAAAATTATAAACTCTATAGGTTATTTTAGGCAGTACGATTATGGGGTCGGCAATCTAATTCGATATGGAAGCCTCGAACCACCATCCTATAATGTGTCGAAGATCACTTGCCCTGTTGCCGCCTATTATGGAAAGAATGACTTTTTTGTCGCGACCAAAGTAAGTTAATTAGTTCGTCTCAAATCTACATTAACGTTTAAGAGTGTAGGAAATATATCAAAAATAGCAGTTAAACGACGCAGGCGAGGTTTATTTTGGACGTTTAAAAACTCGATTATGCTGTTGGCAAGAAAAAAATGTTCATGCAGCTCTTAGAAATAGTGAAACAAAGGAAGACATCATACTTGGGTCATATACTGCTAGGTCCTAGGTACACCCATAGACAAACAAATAAAAAGAGACTGACAAATCCCGTGGTAAAGAGTGGGACCGCGTTCCCGTAGCGCAACCCAGAATAACAATTTTGAAACTAATTAGCAGGACCATGGCAGGACGTACGTCTTTATTATGTGTACTTTATATGAAAAAGAAAGAGATAGGTATAAAACGCATCGTAAGACATTATCGCACATTCTGGCTGGCGAAAATTTAAATTACCCATTATTAGCAGTATTCTTTCATTCTGAAACTGAAAATTTTCACTTAAACTGATTTATTCCCTATACCACGTAAAGAGAACGTGGTGTAGAGAATAAATCAGTTTAAGTGAAAATTTGCAGTTTCTTTCAGAACGAAGGAATACTACTATTATAAGGAAAATTATAAAAAAAGCAAAAATTGTACGGTTTTATAAACATATTTATTTGTACATAAAAATAAATAAACTTTCCATAATATAATAACAAAAAATAACAGTGTTTATTCCACCCACCTACCAATTTTAAATGCAGAAGAAGACTGTTGCAGGAAACGATCGGCCAATTTTTTTAAAGGGCATTAAAAATCTCATTTTCGAAAAATAACAAAGTGAATATCCAAGCAAAGTAGACTTTACGAGAATCATGATCCTGAACCATTTTCAAGTCCAGTTTTAATCCTAAAACAAAAGTAAAATAGGTATATTAACACAGATATTAATAAAGTTCCGGGTCCGGTGAACTATCCTGACACATGATTTTTGCATTTTTCTTTTTTTTTATCAAAAAGTAACCATTATTAGTAGTAGTTTTAAATAAAAATAAATGGAGATTATGCACAGAATATTTTCATTTAATTTTAGTAGTTTTTGACACATATTTGATGTTACGGAGAATTTTAACACTTGATTTAACATGACAGCGATAAAAGGAAAAGCAATGTTGCCAGTTCCACTGAATTTTCTTTTTCTGTTTTGTATTTTTATTTTGAAAAAATAGCCATTTTTAATAATAAAAATGCGTTGGTAATGTGTGAATAGGAAAACTAAAAAACAACAGAAGAGTGAAACAAAAGCAACCAAAACACGCTTACACGTGTTTTGGTGGCTTTTGTTTCGCTTTTGTTTAAACCGAAATATCAATCAAACTGATAAAAAAAAACAGCCAAATCAACCCAAACCAAACCGACCAAACCCTAACCAACCCATACAAAACCAACCAATCGAAAACCAACCAATACAAAACCAAACCGACCAATACCAAACCAACTCAACCCGAGTCAGACACAAACCAAAGAATTGAAAACACGCTTACAGCGTGTTTTCTTTGCTATGATGGCTTCCAGCTTACAGCGTGTTTTCATTGCTAGAGCTATAACTATAGCAATTGTCTCTCCGGCGCGGTAATTCAGCCAATTTGATAAACTAAAGTAATCTAATTCGCATTAAAACAAATTAAAACCATTTCCAAAGTCATTTTTTTTCCCTAAACAAAAAAGAGGCATGAAATTCCGCATAATTTACTAGCTGATGTGACAACCATGTATCAATTCGCAATATTTGTCAAAATTCGACCTTCACTACTGTCAGCGTAAACATAGAAACGGATATAAACAAGTCCGCTGCTCTTTCATTATCGGTTATGGAATTTGCCCTGGAATTTGCTATAAAAATCAAATAACAACATTTTTAAGAATATTTTTTATGTGAAACGTGTTTTTCCGCATCAGATTTTAGTCAAAGAATCCAAGAAGTTCATTTTAAGGTAACATAAACTGCATTTTCTAAGAAAAATCGTGTGTCAGGATAGTTCACCGAAGCCTAAAGTTCCTGGTTACTATAAACCAGCCATAAATTACCTACCCAAAAAATGAAAAAAATTAATTGTATTAATTTGTTATGTTAAGAGAGGTTCGAAATATTTTTGACACTACTACTTCTACTTTTTTCTTAATAAGATGCTAAATATAACTATATACTTACTTTTATTTTATCGGGTTTTTTTAACATATCTATCAGAGAAAGGGGGCACCAATACATATAGAAAATAGATGATACTGGCTCCTGCAGCAAATAAAATAACAAATAGTAGAACCTAAAATTATAAGTAACAAAATATAAATACCTATATGGAAAAAAGAAATTTGTTCCCTATCCATATTCATAAGTCAATAAAATGGAGAGTTTAGAAAAAAAGGTAAATCACCAAAAGAAAAATTAACGAATGACGAATTGTCATGATGTTGTCATCTTGGTTGTCATGATGACGAAAACGAAAGGTGATTGTTCTAATTTCTATTTAGAAATTACGTTTTATATGGCTGCTTCTTTCTCTCTTGTTATATTAGAATGAGATAGTGGGCCCAATAAACGCAATGGGCAGATCAACATAAATAGAACGAAATTTTGCGTTCTGAGTTGCGCTACGGGAACGTTGTCCCACTCTTTGCCATTTAATTTGCCAGTCTCTTTTTATTTGTTTGTCTTTGTGGATGACTTCGCAATATCCGTGAATGGTGAACATTGCGAATGCTGACACTGTAGAAGAAAAGCATTTTACAGCCATAACCCTTCTTTATGTACGAATTTTCTGTTTAAGGCTTGTCAGGTCAACACGGCCAATGAGACCACAGACCACTCATTCCTCGACCGGTTTCGGAGTTATACTCCATCATCAGGACGACTTTGGTAGTCTACCTCCACCTGGCAATCTCCAAACAGAAAACGCACGTCAAGTACATTGCACAAATACGTTTAAATAAATTTTTTATTCAAACGTATTTGACATGGCAGTACTTGTCTATAGCGAGAACTAGATGTTAACGCAATCTAGCGGCCTTCGTGCAACTAATTCAACTCCAAAACCGGTCGACTAATGGGTGGTGTCCTTGACCTGACAAGCTTTAAATAGAAAATTCGTACATAAAGCAGGGTGTACGGCTGTAGAATGCTCTTCAAACTATAGCCCTGCTAAAAAATGCGTATGTACATTGAGAAGAGCTGACGAGAGCACTCTTTATATCTGGCTAAAGAAAGATCGTGCCTAGTGACCATATGAACGCCAACACGCTACTGAAGCGGACGGCACCAGAAGAACAAGATTAAACTTGAAATAGTTTTTTTCGGTCGGTGTAAAATTATTGCTTTATAGTATCCCATTTTGCAATAGTTACTGATTTTATTTACATAACTACTAGCAAACGTCGTCGATTTGGTTGATTTGTCTGGAGGCGACATAATCGAAGGAGACTAAACTGGGCATTCTTGTTGCTAAATAAGCATCAGTTAAGCAGCCAGTTCATCCAGCGATGAGGTTCAATATCTTGTAAGAAAGGGCCAAATAATAAATTGTGATATTCTTGGATAGGTTTATGGGGAAACATTCCTTGTTTCAGTACTAATATTTCAGTTTCTAAGCCTTCCGACGTTTTTGGACGGTCTATATACCAGGGCTCGTATTCTGTATCACTAAGCCCTTTTAGACGCTCAGCGTATCTTACGTTAATTTTCGCTGAGTGCGCACTTAACTAACGGTTTGGGTATTCTCGTCTGACGCGTTTAACGTCTCTACTGAATGCGCTAAGCGCTTGGAAAACGGTTGCCTTAAAGGATCGTTTTGCTTGTCGAACTGTCTTACTACTTCTTCTATAAATTTCACAATAAGTAATTGGTAATTTACGACTTGGCAGCTCTAAATATCGTTCAAAACATCGGGCCCAGGGCCCGTATTCTGTAACTTTGACATAAAAACGTTACTCTTTCAAAGCGGTGAGCGTAAGTATTCGATCAGCGAAACGCAAGGCAGTCGATTTTGGTATTCTCGTTGCCATGCAAATCGTGTTCTGGATACGGGTTGAGCACATATTGGCAACATCACAATTTCTAAGTAGCTAATAGTCAAAAGTTGATAACTGACGGATGCAACAATGAAAAATGTCAATGTTACGTAAATTTCATAACTTATTGTTGAGTTATGTCAAGCTATTTTTCTATGGATATGTCATTATTCTTATTATACGAGGGAAGTGATGAAGACTCTTCACAGTATTTTCGATGTTTTGAACAATATTTATAGCTGCCAAGTCGTAAATTATCAATTACTTATTGAGAAATTTATAGAAGAAGTAGTAATTATCACTAAAGAGCAAGATAACGCACAAAATCACAATTTTTTCGATTTTCACTGACATTTCGACAAGCAAAACGATCCTTTAAGACAACCGTTTTCAAAGCGCTCTGCGCAATCAGTAAAGACGCTAAGCGCGTCAGACGAGAATACAGAAATCGTTAATTAAGTGTGCGCTCAGCGAAAATTATCATCATATACGCTGAGCGTCTAAAAGCGCTTAGCGTTTTCAAATTTGCCTTAACTTGAATGAGTACACCATTTTATCCGGTCTCTCTCACTGATATAATTATATTTTTTTATTTTTGTTAAAGCTATACCTTGTAGCTGTTGCTTCTGGCGGTATTTTCAATACCTTTTCTACTGTATACTGTGTACTTTGAATTTGGTATACAATGATTCAGTATTAAAACAAAGAGTTTGGGTCTTTATTTATTTTGCTTACACAACGTTTCGGTTAGAAGTATCACAGACTGTTACAGACAAAACAAATTTAAAGAGGCCGTATTCATTTCTTACAATAATAAAATATTTAGCAATCCAAGTATGTAATTCCAACGCAGGTGTTTTAGTGGAAAACTTCATGCTTGACTGCACCCAACAAATTTACGGTGCTCAGCTTTAGTATACCGGGTGTTGCATCGTCGAACGGGACATAGGAAATCCCATGTAAATTTTAATGAGGTCAATTATTGGCTTCCTAATTATTTTAGAGAATAATTCTATTTAGGTTTATTGAAGAGCACTAAAACCCACATAAGATAGATATTTTTGATTAGCCCGTTTACGAGTTATCGCCGATTACTTTTTAAATATTTCTCCTTTCTTATGGCCCTGTATTTACTTATGAGCACCAGTCAAGGTAAAGGTTTTTAGGTTTTTATTCGATCATACGGTAGTTATCAAAATGTGTCGGACGTGTTTGCTGCTCTGTATCCGAATAGACCGATACCTGGAAAATCTACAATCGCAAGGAATATCCAGATATTTGAGACCAAAGGTACCCTAATAAATAACTGTAGATGTGAAGCAAGGCAGGAACAAAGAGAAGATGCAAGAAATGATACCGACTTGGAAGTTTTATTGTGCGTGGAAGAGAACGATGGAAAGATCAGCACAAGGAAATTTGAGGATGAAATAGGAATAGCAAATCACACTACAGCGTTTCGAATTTTGAAACAACATAAATACTATTCCTTCAAATATGAAAAGCACCAAGAGCTACGAGATGGGGACGAAATACGGCGGCAGGCGTTTTGTTTTGATATGATGGAAAGAGCAAACACGGATAGGGAATTTTTAAAAAACATATGTTTCACTGACGAATGCACGTTTACCTTAAATAATGAACCCAATGTTCAAAATTATCGATATTGGAACAAAGAAAACCAACACAGGTTTGTCGAAACAAGGACGCAATATTCACAGAAAGTAAATGTTTGGGCAGGGATATTCGGACACAATATTATCGGGCCATTATTTCTTATGCGAAATTTAAATGTAGAATATTATTTGGAACTTCTCGAGAATCATATTTTACCTGCTTTACATGATGCCACTAGGGAAAATCAGGAAGTTTGGTACCAAATGGATGGCTGCTCGGCACATAGTACCCTGGCTTTTCGGAAATATCTAGACAATAGTTTTAACGGAAACGTTGTTGGCCTAAATCATACAGTAAATTGGCCAGCAAGGTCTCCTGATATTTCGCCAAATGATTTCTTTCTCTGGGGCCATTTAAAAAACAGGATATACAAGAATAAAAAAAAAACAAATCTAGACGAGTTAAAAAATGCTATTTCTGCCGAATGCTACAGAATTTCAGTTTACCAACTAGCGAATGTAAGAAGAGAATTTTATGATCGCCTGGGTTATTGTCTAGCAGTCGATGAAGGAATATTCGAACATCTTCTTAAATCCTAAAGTTCTAACAATTTAATAGTACCTAAATTAATAAGTTATTGAATATTGTAATAATACTATAATTAACCTTGTAATTGATTATTTTATTTTACTTTAATTCATATTAATTTGTATTTATAAATACATCTTTAAGATTTCCGATGTAGGAATGAGTTTTCAACAATAATAAAGCACTAAATAGGTAAATTTCTGAAATGACAACTTCATTTGACAGTTATCTTTTACCTTGACTGGTGCTCATAAATAAATACAGGGCCATAAGAAAGGAGAAATATTTAAAAAGAAATCGGCGATAACTCGTAAACGAGCTAATCAAAAATATCTAAAATTATTCTTTTGAATGTGGGTTTTAGTGCTCTTCGATAAACCTAAATAGAATTATTCTCTAAAATAATTAGGGAAGCCAATAATTGACCCCATTAAAATTTACATGGAATTTCCTATGTCCCGTTCGACGATGCAACACCCGGTATAAGCTCAGTAGTTTTAGGATTAAGTTTAGTTCACACTTGATAACGGTCAGTGATACTTCTGACCGAAACGTTGTCTAAGCAAAACAAATAAAGACAATGGAAATCCGAAACTCTTTTAGTGCTATATACCTTGTCTGCTTTTAGTTCTTCGACTAGTTTCTGGTTTTCAGCACCATTCTTCTGGCTAATGTCTATGAGAGATCTGCCATCACCTTGCATAAAAATCTGTTATGTTGGTACATTCAACAAAACTTCAATCGTGTTTGTGGGAGTGGTTTTCATGTTCCCCATTAGACACAAGCAAACCTTTGTGTAAAACAGGCTTATTGCCCCCACTTGAAATGACTTTGTCTACTACACCACCGACCCGTTATCAATGAGGTTATCATATCTCTTCTAACTCTAGTGTTTAACGATAGAGTCCTCATCAGTTTTTTTCCACACATCCTTCTGCACTTGCCTAGGTTGTAGCAAGCCTACTGTGTAGTTTTTGTCATGTAGGTATTCCATGTAAGCTTCTGATCAAAATATACTCTTAACACCGGTAGTTTTAGGCTTTGATACTCTCTGTTTTGTAAAGTTGAAATTTGAGCTTTCTGAGCACCAATTACAATTCCAACAGTTCCATATAATGTTGTCGTGAGTAAGTAACCATTATACAGTAAATCCGTTTGAATATTATGTAATTCAGTATTAAGTCATATTTGGTCACAACATGTGGCGTTTCTAGAAACTCTATTCCTTTGTTGGTTGCTTGAAAATGATTTACATACATACTGCCCAATATGTCTCATAATTCAAATATAAGTTAACTTAACAGATCCGAAATTGAACGAGAAATGTAGCAATATTGTTGAAATATAGTATTTACTAAAACTAATTTTATATTGAAATTGATTATAAAACTAAGTCAATTGTCTTATATTTTAGGATGTGGAACATTTATTTCAACAGCTACCCAACGTTGTTGTATCACATTTATTAGAGTATGAGGCTTTTAATCATCTGGATTTCGTTACTGCCATCGATGTAAAAGCAATGGTTTACGATATGTTGTTCGAGACAATTAAGAAATTCAATCCTCCCAACAAAAGTTGAAATAAGTCACTGTACTTTATAACGAAAAAATAAAGATTATATTTTTTTAAAACAAATGCTTTTGTTTTAATCGCCTCGATTTAAATGCTAAATTATATAATAATAGTAAGCAATTGCAAGCTACTTTTACAAAATAAAAATTCGCATATACACATATACAGAATAAAGTATTTAAGTAGGTACCTAGTAACACATCAGTAATCATTAAAAATATTTGATTATTTTTGTCAAAAGACAAATGAGGAACATTTTATGATAGATTTGACTTCAATTCCTTACAAAAATGGCAGCTCATCTGAAACAGAACGGCAACAAGTCAGTCTTCAAAAGACTTAAGTCAAATCAAAATAATTTAAGTCTTAAGTAAAATTCAACATAAAGTTCAAATGATTTACGTCCTAAATCTTTGACTTAAGTCACTTTATTTCAAGACAAATTTTGTATAAACTTGTTAAATCAATATAACGTTATTTAAGTCGTTTTTATGACTTAAGTAGTAACGTTTTTAGTTCGTTACATGTCTTTTATATATAATATATTGTTACGGATTCCGCGGGTCCACTATTTAAACTCACGATAAAATACTTAACGAATTTATTTTCTCACTTATACACAATTACTAACTTATAACACACAACAAACTAACTATTTATAAGATTCCTTCACCAAATTGTCCGATTTTCAATTTCCACGCGGTATATTCAAATTTCAAAAACTGTCTCAGTTGTCGATGGCTCCGGCTTATATACTCTATTGACTGCTTCTCGAAATTTCCTCAATTCTCGGAAAGCGTACTTCTTCATACCAGACAATTCCATTCTCTGATTCCCTTACTTCTCGATTTGACTAAAAGATGGCGCCTGAAAAAGTCTTTTAATTTCTGGCGGATACGTTGCGGTTGTGCAGGCAACCAGTAATACATTTTTAATTTCTGGCGGATACGCCATTTTTCTTGACATTGCCCCTTCAAATTTGATCGTCCCGATCAAGGTTTCCTGTCTGGTATCTCTTCAATCGATCCAGATGAACTACTTTCATCTTACTTCTAGGGCTGCGTTGAATCCGGTACACAACATCATTTATCCTCTTGATGACTGTATAAGGACCTTCCCATGCTGGAGTTAACTTTGGGGACCTCCCTTTCTTGCGCTGTGGGTTATACAACCATACCCTATCGTCCTGTCGAAATCCCGTAGAATTAGCTCTGAGGTCGTAACGAGCTTTCATCCGGTCACTGGCTAGCGTAATCTTACTTATGAATCCCCAATAATCTTTCCTTCCTAACGATTCTTTCGAACGACAGTCCAACGTTATCTTGTTCCATTTTTCCTCCAGATCGAGTACTTGGTCCTTCTCTAGCTGCGCAAATCTTACAACGTTGACACCATTTCTTAACATCTTCACAATAATCCACCCAGTAAAACGATCTCTCAGCTTGCTCAAGGTCTTGTTTACTCAAGATGGGCTCAGTTCTACCACCATGAATTTCTTCCAATACCTGGGTGACTTTCTTCCTTGGTACCAGTAACTGAGTTGTTACGGTCCTGCCATCCGCACTTTCCACGTGCGCTTTAACAATCCATTCTCAATCACCAGTGAATTCCACTGAGCCCAGAGAGCTTTGAAAACCAGCCCTCTGTCCGCAATATCCTGCGACGGTGGTCTCTCGCCGTTACCTTCCTTGATCCGTAGTATTGCTCCGATGTCTGGATCTTTCATTTGATCTTTCCTCAATTGTATCGTCGTCCATTGTTTGTCAGTTCTCAATTTAAAATTCCTTACTCTGATAGTGCTTTCACGATGTTTCATTTTCTTGTCCAAGGTAGCTCGTCGTCGATCTAGGTCGTTGTCGATAATTTGTACCCGTCCTACACGGCACCCAGCGGTTTTCTCTAGCTTCCCGAACACAGTCTTCTTGGTATCACCAGGTATCATCACAATTTTCGATGATCTTTCTTCCATATTTCCTGGTCTCTTCTCTTTAGATAAAGAAAATTCCTCATTTCCGATTTTCAGGATGTTTCTATGGTGATCGAACGAAAAACCATGTTGACTGATCACATCCATACCCATGATAAAATCATCTTCAATGTCTGCCACTAAAACGCTATGCCGAAACTTCAAATTCCCTAACTTCAATTCCATGAAGCCTCTCCCCGTACAACGGCCATTTCCCCGTAACTGTACGTAAATACACTCTTCTTCTAAGAGGCATCATCTTCAATCCTTGCACTGAGTTAGTTCGCACCAATGATACCATAGCGCCTGTGTCCAGAGTCATTCGAATTCTTCTACCATTGACCTTCCGTTGATCACCAAACTGTCAGCGGTTTTTCCTAGACTCTAACGGAAAACATCCTAGGGGCTCTGTTTTCTTCAGCCAATACTCGCTCATTAGTGTTGATTTCCTGGTGCCTATGTTCTCTCGATGGTAAACGGAATCGCATTTGGACGCGGCAATCCCGTTTGATGTGGCCATTCCTGCCACATCTATAGCAACTTATGTCCTGGGATCTTCCGATGTGCCGATGTTCTCTGGATGGTGAATGGAATCGCATTTGGATGCGACAATCCCGTTTGATGTGGCCATTCCTGCCGCATCCATAGCACCTCATATCCTGGAATCTTCTCTGGTTCTCTGTCTGGTTGTTGATGACTCCCTTGTTTATTAGTAGCTCACATAGTTTGTCGACTTTCTTACACATCTCCTCCAAACCTCTGTGAATGCTTTCGGGCTGTTCCTCGACCGTTACCGATCTTATCTTCGGTCTAGGGATGGCGCTAAAAGCAGCTTCGATTTCCAGCGCCCTGACGAGTGCTTCGCTGCTGGTAGAAAATCGGGATATTTGCAGCGCCCTCTGTAATTCGTTGTCCCTCAGTCCGCTGATAAAGCACTGAGCAGCGAGTTCCTCCATAAATCCTTCCGGTGCTTCAGGATACGCTAGGTGTACCAGCCGACGTAAGTCTGCTTCGAATTCCTGCAGACTCTCTCCGGACCTCTGCAGGCGTGTCTTGATCTGGGCCTGGTAAAGTTGGCGTCGATGTTGGTCGCCATATCTTCTGTCCAGTGCAGCGACCAAAGTTTGATATTCCTGCTGTTGGGCTGCAGGAATAGTTTGCAGGAGTTCCAGGGCAGAGCCACGCAGCGCGATGACAAGTGCCGCTGCTTTCTCCTGGTCAGTCCATCCATTGGCAGCAGCCGCTGCTTCAAACTGGCGGTGGTACATCGTCCAGGTGGTTTGTCCATCGTAGGTCGGTGCCTTGAGGTTCGCAGTTCCAGAAACGCCAGGTGTCCTTACTTGTACCTTGGTCTTCTGTAGGTCCATCTCTAATTTTTCCATTTTCTGCTGAAGGCGCTCCTCCAGATCTTCTACGGCTTCTTGGAAGTGGTTCTGCTGTTCCTGGCAACGTACTTCCAACATTGCTTGTTGCTGTTCCCCCAAGCTTTTCTGAAGTCGAATTTCTTGATTTTCTAAAGTTTTCTTAAGACGGTCCTGATCTTCTTGTCTTTCTTTCTGGCGGCGCGTTTCTATATCTTCTAAAATTTCCCTCCATTCATTCTTCTGACGAATTTCTAAATTGCCTAAAATTTTCTCAAGCCGGTCCTGTTCTTCTTCTTTGTCTTGTTGTCGTTGAATTTTCAAATCTTGGAAATTTTTTTCAAGCCGGTCCTGTTCTTCCTGTTTCTCTTTCTTTTGACGGGCTTCTAAACCTTCTAACATTTTCTCTTGATTTTCCATAAGTATTTTCTGTAGATGGTCTTGTTCCTCTTCTTTCTCTTTTCGCAACCTCTCTTGTTCTTCTGCCTTTTCTCTTCTCATATTCTCCATAAAATCGCCCAATAATTTGCTTACTTCCTCCATTTTCTTCGCCTGCTCCCTTGTACCAACCATAAAAATACTCTAATTCGGTTTAAAAATCTTCTAATCCACTTAATTTCTTCTTAAAATCCTCTTGAATCCCACTTCTGACACCAATTGTTACGGATTCCGCGGGTCCACTATTTAAACTCACGATAAAATACTTAACGAATTTATTTTCTCACTTATACACAATTACTAACTTATAACACACAACAAACTAACTATTTATAAGATTCCTTCACCAAATTGTCCGATTTTCAATTTCCACGCGGTATATTCAAATTTCAAAAACTGTCTCAGTTGTCGATGGCTCCGGCTTATATACTCTATTGACTGCTTCTCGAAATTTCCCCAATTCTCGGAAAGCGTACTTCTTCATACCAGACAATTCCATTCTCTGATTCCCTTACTTCTCGATTTGACTAAAAGATGGCGCCTGAAAAAGTCTTTTAATTTCTGGCGGATACGTTGCGGTTGTGCAGGCAACCAGTAATACATTTTTAATTTCTGGCGGATACGCCATTTTTCTTGACAATATTATGATGTCTGGCGTATCGTCACCGGATTCCGTATCCTTCAGGCCTGATAATTTATTTGACACGCTTGGCGTAGTTTTAACGTTCTCTAGTCGACAACCCTGTTATCGTTTCACTGCTTCTGTGGAGGGCTGTCAACATCGTTTCAAGGCGTCTCTCTGCGCTTTAACATCACTTTTGTTTTGGCCGCTCTGTCGCCATCAGCAACCCGGCTTTTAGAAATGGGCATTATTTAAATCTCGCTGAATAATCTGAATCAGCGGCTATTTCGAAGCTACAGGTAAAGATGAGATATTATCTTTTTAGATTCGATATTATTACTGCGTATTTTTAGGGTAGAGTTTTGGATTGGCCCAAGTTCACTCGTATTTGTATTTTGCTGGCTCGTCGGTGTTCTTTTGCTTTTGTCCTCCAGAATGTTGATTGGAAGAAAGGACAGTTGCCTTTGTTTATTATTGAGCCCTCGGACAATAACGTACTTGAATAATTGACTAATAGTGGTATCTTGAATAATTTACTAATAGTGGTTATTATATCTATATGAATTTAGTGTTTACGAACATGGTTAGATCTTTAGGTTTCATTAGGAACATATCTTGTAATAGTATTACTTCCTGTAGATATCTATTGCGTAATTTTAAAGATAAATAACCGGACAGATTCTGGAATCTATGTCTTGCAACATCTCAGGTTTAATATTGTATAAAATATAACAAATTGATTAAAGTAATGCTAACTTTTATATATTTTTAATAGCTCTATCTATATGGTGTTTTTCCATAGTTTTTCATTAAACATATTTAATATTATTTTTAACAAAAATTTCTTTGACATATAACCACTATAATTGCAAAAGCTTTACAATGTTATTTACCGTCAGAGTCCATCCTGAATAAATATAGTCATTAATTTTAAGTAATATACAATTGTGTTTTCTTTCTCTGTTCATGCCTGGCGCCCAATATTTATATTTTTGATTTTTTATTGTTAATTAGTTTTTCTTTAGTGAAATACCTTATCCACGACTGCTCTACTGATGAAAAGCTGCCGTTCGCAGTGGTAATGTTTAAAAAAACGTTATACCTTATTTGGCACCCATAAGCGTGGGGCTTTGAGAAAATAAAAACAACCCTTAATTTGACACTCGGACAGATGGACGGTGGATAAAGAGACTTGTGGAATGGAGACGGAGACACGAGGCCTATAGAAGCAGAGGACGACCTCCTAATCGATGGACAGATGACATTAAGAGGGTGGCTGGAAACTGGATTCAAGTGGCACAAAATAGAAGGAAATGGCTAGAGTTAAGGGAGGCTTTTGTTCAGCAGTGGACGGTATAAGCTAAATGATGTTGATGATGATGATGTATAACTTTAATAATTAAAGTTATACATACACCGGTTCATAATTGTTATGAAAAGTAGCAAATAACAAGATTTATGAATTAGCTTTAGTAATATAAAATGGTAAAATAAAATAACCTCTTTTAAATAGTGAACTTGTTAATTATTATAATCTAAAATAAAACTACAGTTATAAATTTCCTTTTAGGGTTTATTAATAATGATATCAGAATTTTCAAGATTTAATATTAATAGTAAAAAAGACAAAAACAATAACAGAATATAATCAAGATAAATCACTTTTCATTTTAATACAAAACTATATATAGGGTGTGCTAAAATAACGATGGTTGCTATAATAAAATATTGAATAGGGGTAGTTTGGAAGCAACAGAAAGTTCTAACAACTTTCCTTTTACAAAACTACGACTTAACATTTAGGGGCACTTACATCTAGACATATAAAGTAAAGAATAATACTAAATTTTCATTTGACACACCCTATAACATATTTCTTTGATTAAATAGAAATAGGAGAGTATTCCTTAAATATTATAACAGCAATAAAGGTAACTTTTATACAAAAATATTTTTATGTTTTATTATGAATTTATAGATATATAAAAAGTTTTTCTTCTAGAAAGAAAGTGCTATGAGTGTTAAAACAATAAAATTTATTTCTCCATAAAGAGACATAGAAATAAACCATTACCTACTATATTAAGTTAAAACTCAGAGGAACATTTTAAAAAACATAATCTAATTAAAGAAGAATTTTATCTACATTCCTATAAATCTCTTACATATATTTGTCGCCAGGTTAATGTCTGGATGTCTTTTATATTTTTAATATTTAATAGTTTGCTGTTTAGTAAAGATATTGCTGATAGATACGTATTTCATTCATATTTAGACATGCTTTTATAGTTAACACACATGCCTATTCTTAACGCATTTTAGTAAATATAAAAAATTAATATGTGTCTTATACAAAAATTATAGTATAAAAATATATCAATTTTATAGTTTTTAAAAATTTAGAACGATATTTTACATGACATTTTAGGAGATTTCAAAAAAAAATAATTATAGCTGTTCATTGTTCAATGTAGTAGTTTTAAATAGTACTGAATGTGTAATTGGGTCTTTGTGATACATCGTTGAAATATTAGTATTTAAAAAAAAACATGCTTTTAGATGTTTTAAGTTTCAAGAGTGTAATTAAATATCAACACGGTGTCGGTTTGCTAGGACTTTTTCAAGAGTAACTTAAAACTAACCGTCTAACTACAGTGTAACAAAAATTATGCAACAATTTGCAACTCATTGTATTCTCGTCTCCCTTACTTCTACATGCGGGGCTCTGTAGAAGTGGACCGACTAACCCTTGACTAATTGAACTCAAATCCAAGGAGGCAACAAAGAAAGCGGGATATATCTTCTATTATATATGCGGGACCACACCTGTATCAGGACAAAGGAGAGACCAAGTTAAAGAGGTGGAGAACGTGAAGACAAATCCCCCAGCCTCCACCTCACGGGTACCTAAGGGTGGAGGGGCCGGAGACAAGCTCCTCGACTGTCAAGAGCACGGAGAGATAAACCCCAACCGTGGAAGGCTGTATAACCTCGTAGAATGTAGATTCCACTCCTCGGAGTATGAACATCTGTTGTCAGAGGAGGATGGGAAATACTACCATGTATGATGAGTTATAGATTGTATGATGAGCTATAACTCAAGAAAAGGGGACGCAATAAATCTTTAAGGTCGCGGTGATTTACCTACCCTCTAACTCATTCAACCCATTCTTCTACATTCTACATCTATTTAAATCCTATCTTTTAAGGAAATCCTACACATTTCACAATCATAAATATGAGGTAACTTCAAGCAAAAATTGGAGTATAGGCTCTGAGAAAAATTCTTGGAAACTTTGTCCAGATAGAAATGAAAGAGGAAAAATATTACTATAATTTTTTCAAGACAACAATATCCCCCGGACCAATAACGTTATTCAAAAATAAGCCTGCAGGAAGGACGCAAAAGAGTTCTGATGAAGAGATCCATAAACGTAATAAATTGTATTATCCACAAACAATATACAGTGGGGTCCAAACTGTATTCCGGAAACTTTGGCAGCATATTCTGCAGACAAAAATAAGTAAAAAAGTTCGTATACCCAAATGTATGTTCTAAAATGCTTAGTTTCGGAGATACAGGGTGTTGAAGTTTAATTTTTATTTCGATTGTTTCCAAATAATTTCTGAAGTAACTAGAGCGAAGGCTCGTATATACCCCCCATCCCCCCACCGTGGGAATTTGCGAGCTAAATATTTTTTGCTTGGTATTGCCATGTAGTTTAAGGTTTTAGCTGTTTGCCTAATGCCAATTACAGCATAGCCCGAAAAAACGTAGAAAACTGAGGAAAAATGAAAAAAAAAATTAACCTTTAAACATTTTTTAATAAACTAATTTTTTAAACAAGACAAAAAAACAAAAATTCAGTAAATAGTCAGCGTTTATATAATTGATGGCATGGCCCACTTTCAAGCTCTCAATAACATTCCAGAAACTTTTGGTGAGCTTGCCGAGATAATATTAAGTTGCTTTCCAAAATAACATAAGGATAGATTTTGTGACAGATACTTACTTAGATATATCTATTAAAAACATTGAAAGGCTAAGAAGAGGTTGTGGGGAAATATTCCTAATAAAAGGGTCCAAGACCAAAATACCTCGCGATCGGAAAAAAATCCTCAGTAACGGCAAAAACAACTGGTCAACCTTGTGTATAATGAATGGAAACAAGACAAATATGCCCACTATTTTCATGGTAAAAACGTTTACTTATCACACAATGATCAGTGCACGTTGTTTACTAGCGAAGACGGTTTAACTGTAAATTGTACTGTACAAGGAGAGCTATGTTCTTCGCAAGAGGAAACGGATACTAAAATTATTTTACATTGCTTCCATGCTTCTCAATCTTTTCAAGATAAATTGCCTATCAGAATTAGGTCGCCCGACACAGATGTTTTTATGTTGCTGTTAAGGTACGCCAACGAAATTGAAAATGTTTTACCGTTTGATACAGGGCAGGGATTGGAAACAAACGAAGGGTCATTAATGTCACCACTATTTCTGGGGATTTAGGTGCAGCAAAGAGTCATGCTATGTTGAATATGCATGCATTATCAGGATGTGACACCACCAGTTCTTTTGTTCAGCGTGGAAAGTTGTAGGTAAAATCTAAATTAAAGCTTCTCTTGAAAACCAGATCCGTAGTGTAAACTACCAGCGCTACATATGGAATAATGCCCACGTCGCTAAGCCCATAACACTAAGTCCAGTGGCTGGAAATTGGAAAATGGACAACTGAAGATTGATTGGATCAAAGGGGTTCCGTTGCCGCACGAACTATCTGATGTTTTGAAAAGCTATCATCCAGATGAGTTTCAAGATGGAGATGAACCAGGCCTCTTTAACTTTACTGATATACTGCATGAGGATGATGAAGATGAAAAAGAAAGCTATTGATTACAGATGGAACTTTGGAATTTTCTGATTCGTTTATTTTCATATGCATGCATCTATAATCTAAAATTCTGTGTTTTTTTCATGTTATAAATAAATAAAATTAAGAATTTGAAACCTGATGATTTACTTTTTTAGCTATTTCCCCAATAAACACACCATCAAAAACTAAGTGAAAAATTTTACCGTTTTTCTGCGGTTTTCCGTGTTTTTCCGGACTATGCTGTAATTGATATGAGACAAACAACTAAAATCTTAAATTATATGGCAAAACAAACAAAGAAAATTCCCACACACAAATTCCCACGGGGAGGGGAGGATTTTATATTTGTGGCCCATGGTCTAAACGTCAATATTTGGATTAAAATAATTGGTGTCTGAAAAATTTGATTTTGATGTCATTTTGATTGACTCCTATGTAGTTGGCGCCACCTACATGTGTTTTAACTCTTTTAAGAGTAATAATTTTTCTTTCGTACCTGTATAAAACTACTGAGTGAAAAAATATACATTTCCGTCAATTTTTACGTAAAAAAGGTCTGTTGGTGAAAATTGCTGCGAGTAATGGTTCTCGAGATATTTGGAATCGAAATTATTAACACGAATACGTGTCATCATTGACATAAATAATTAAACATGTTGACTAAATAGTTAGAGAGATTATAAATTTGAAATGTTTTTGTGGCAAAAGTTCAACAGATATTAAATTTATTTTTTTAAGTGTTTATTTTTCGTCAATAATGACATGCATTGACTATTTCCATTCTAAATATCTTGAGAACGATTGCTCTTAGCGATTTTTACCAAGGGACGGAAATCTATATTTTTTCACTCGATAGTTTTGTACAGGTAGGAAAGAAAACTTATTATTCTTAAGACAGTTAAAACACGTGTAGGTGGCGCCACCTACAAATAGGAGTCATATTGACATCAAAATCAAATTTCTCATGTCAAAAAACTTCCAGACACCAATTTTCATCCAAATATTGACGTTACTTCAGAAATTATTGGGAATACAACGCGAAATACAAATAAAATCTCCACGCCCTGTATCTCCGAAACTAACCATTTTAGAACATAACTTTATACGAATTTTTTGCTTATTTTTAACTGCAGAATATGCTGCCGAAGTTTCCGGAATACAGTTCGGACCACTCTGTATATTCAAAAACATATTTACCACATTTAACGACCACCAGTGATTTGTCATTAAATACTTAATAATATAAACAAAAATAAGATCAAAAGTTGGACACATCCAACACTAGCGGCAATATTCCGATAAATTATTGATCATACACTAGAAAATAAAACATTATCAGCAGACAAATAAATTAAACAATAATATAGTATATACAAAGCGCTTTTGTCCAAGAACCGAAAGAGTAAATTAGCCAAGAAACTAAAATGAAAATAGAAAAATAAAGACTGAATAGCATCCCCGACATGGACATAGGGAATTCCATGTAAATTTTAAAAATGATGAATAAGTTTTCCCCATTTTATTTTACAGAAAAATTTATTTGAAACTTTTTAAAGAACTCCTTATGTTGAAGCAAATTGTTTATTTTGAATGATTTATACGAATTCGTTCTTGAGTTACGAGAAATACAAAAATACTAAATTAATCAATAAAATAATACGATCCTGATTAGAATAACAAACATGCCACCTTAAAATTCAATCTTTTAATGTCAAATTGACTTTATTGTTGCCAAAATTATTTAAAATGAATATTTTTTTTAATGTCATATTGACTTTATACGTGTTAAATACATTTTGTAAATATGAATAACACAACTAAAGAAAAAAATAGTTTAGTGGTATTATGGAGGAAAAAATCTACAGACTGTTAAGCAGGGGCGGAGCCAGGATTCGGAAAGGGAGCGGATGCTAGAGATAAATATTTACTCAAAGAACATATTGCGGAGTCGTTTTTCATAAAATAAATTAATAATATCGTATTACTTGGCTGAACCTAATGGGGTCTTGAGCCCCTGAAACCCCCTCCCCATGGATCCGCCACTGTTGTTAAGGATTTATTTTCTGTACATTTTCCATGCCAAACCAACAAGTTATTAAAGACTGTAAATGAGGAGCAGACTTACTAAATGCATTTTGTCCATTTTTTAGGATTTTCAACCAAAAGTGGCATTGCAAACTACATACATAGAGTTACAATATGATGCCAAAAACCATACGTGTTAAATACATTTTATCCCATTCGAATTAAATGGTGAAAATACCTTAGACTTTCTATGTGCTGTATGTCCATTGGCAGTAGACAAACAAACAGAGAAATATGTCCTTGTCTGCTGTGAACATACTGCTGTTTGTTTGTCATTGGCAGATGAAGACTTTTTTTGTACATCTTTTCTCTTTTTTGAATAATACTACTTAAAATAATGAATGGAACTACGACTCGGGATAATAATATAATAGTTGTGGATACAGACTGTGACAGCAGAAAAATTAAAAGAAATTTCACGTCTAAAGGACAGTCAACAGTTTTTTTTTGAATTTTTTCAGATATCATCAAAACTAGATTTTTCACATGTATGTGTACTATTTATATGATTTTTTATCGATTTTTCAAGAATACTAGTTTTTCGGTAAGTTTCTTGCAAAAAGCGTGGCAGTTTTTCCTTGTTTGCCAAAATTCGAAAAATGGACAAAATGCTTGTAGAAAGTCTCAAATATAAAAATAAGATTAATATTGATGAGGATCATGAAGAAATAATAAATAAACGTAAATTTAATATTCTGTTACAAAGTGGAATATAAAAGCCATGCAAGTAAGTACCAGAATATTTGGGGAAATAGTAGAAAAACATCATTCCTATTAATTTATAATCTTACATAGTACTGCTTCAGTAATAAATCGTCTAGTGTGACCACAGTTGTTTTATGAATTTGTTATCAAATTTCGTATGGACTGATTTTAATAAAATGTATAATGCCAAATACAGTCTAGTCTATAGAGAATTCACGAAACACTTTCTATTTTTATTCATTATTGTTTAAAATATATAGGAAGTCTACACGTATTTAATGCTTTATGAAATCATTTTTTTATGCCATTATAATGATTTTATTTTAGTTTGGAATTGACAGGTTTAAAAGAATATGTATAGCAAATAATTAATATTATAATTTCATATTAAAATAAATAAATATGACTTTAAATTTAATTAATTCAAATTAATTTTAATCTTCTTCCTATATTTACTTTTCAAATCTATATATCTTATTAAATATTAAACATATTTTTGTATATAAGTAACTTTCACACATATTCATATAATTTCTTAATTCCTTTATCTTAAATTCTTTTAACATTAATAACAGAGAGTAAGATATATTTCTGAGACGAAAATAACATTATATCTGGGATCCCCTTCTACTACTGAGCACAGGAGAAGACATGAGCTCGTTACTGTGTACCTTCGGTACTGGAATAGATTCATCTTCGGTGCTACTCTCAGTATTATGAACTTGGGCTGTTAATGATACCTTTTCTCGTTTCATATTGGGAGAAACATTTTTTTCTGGCGATCTGTCAATATTTTCGTTATTAGTACTGGTCTCCGATGTATTATTCTTCTTATCAACATCAATTTTACTGGTTGCCTCTTCGAATATTTTGTTATTCTCCAAGATATCTTTCGATTTAGATTCCATATTAGTTTCCTTTGGGCCGAGTTCGCTTATTATACTAGGCCTTTTAATTTTACCGATGTTTAAATGAGAATTCTCCGGGCTGTTGGGTAAATTCTTGTGCCTGCTTTCGGGATCGACCATCCTGAAAGTTTCTAGGAATTCGTTGAGATCAACCAAACCGTCCTTGTTGATATCCATCATTCGGCATATTTCAGTCAGTTGTTCCTCTGTCATGTTGCAGGGCATGTGTTCTTTGATTAAGTTGCAAGCTTCAGCTAGTTCGTCCAGTGTTATGTAACCTAAAAAAATGTTAAATTACAGTCTTCAATTTTATTTTAATTTCATTATAGTACAGGATCCGGCTGCAATATTATTACGCTCATCATATTTTTAATCAAAACCGAATGTTTATGTATATTTATGAATGGGGTCAATCATAAAGTTGCCGCTTATACTATGCTTAACTATGTTTAATTAATAGATAATAGTATTAACCAGTAATAACTGATTTTGAAGATGACATTACGTTCATAATTTTTTTTGATCATTTATGTGTCAAATTAGAGCTATTTTTATTCTGCGGATGATGTTATAAGGGGTACCTAACAAAAATTTGCCGCAAGTAGGGGCTGCCAAGGTTCAAAGTAGTTTCTAATACTTTATACGGACCCGGCAACAGTGCGTCACGCATATGTAGCTCCTATAATAAAAAAACTTAGGAGTTTTGTATAAGTGCCAACGTAAAGTATTGTCAAGGTGTATGTGGCGCCATCTGTCGGAGAAGCGAGCAATTAAAACCGCAACGTGTCCAGAAACCTGAAGACAATATTTTGTTGTAGCGCCATCTCTTAATCAAGTCGACAAGTAAGCGAGGCAGACAATAGAATGTACTAGTAGATGGCGGACCCGTCCCGATAATTTTAGATTGTTCGCGAAACACTCACCACAGCTATATAAAAGAAGCGCTTACGACAGTTGGGGAAGTTTAAGAGTTTTTGAAATTTGAATATACCGCGTGGAAATTGAAAATCGGACAATTTGGTGAAGGAATCTTATAAATAGTTAGTTGTTGTGTGTTATAAGTTAGTAATTGTGTATAAAGTGAGAAAATAAATTCGTTAAGTATTTTATCGTGAGTTTAAATTAGTGGACCCACGGAATCCGTAACAGTATGAGCAAGCTGAGAGACCGTTTTTACTGGGTGGATTATTGTGAAGATGTTAAGAAATGGTGTCAACGTTGTAAGATTTGCGCAGCTAGACAAGGACCAAGTACTCGATCTGGAGGAAAAATGGAACAAGATAACGTTGGACGGTCGTTCGAAAGAGTCGTTAGGAAGGAAAGATTATTGGGAATTCATAAGGCCGTGAGAAGTAAGATTACGCTAGCCAGTGACCGGATGAAAGCTCGTTACGACCTCAGAGCTAATTCTACGGGATTTCAACAGGACGATAGAGTATGGTTGTATAATCCACAGCGCAAGAAAGGAAGGTCCCCAAAGTTAACTCCAGCATGGGAAGGTCCTTATACAGTCATCAAGAGGATAAATGATGTAGTGTACCGGATTCAACGCAGCCCTAGAAGTAAGATGAAAGTAGTTCATCTGGATCGATTGAAGAGATACCAGACAGGAAACCTTGATCGGGACGATCAAATTTGAGAAGGGGGCAATGTCAAGGTGTATGTGGCGCCATCTGTCGGAGAAGCGAGCAACTAAAACCGCAACGTGTCCAGAAACCTGAAGACAATATTTTGTTGTAGCGCCATCTCTTAATCAAGTCGACAAGTAAGCGAAGCAGACAATAGAATGTACTAGTAGATGGCGGACCCGTCCCGATAATTTTAGATTGTTCGCGAAACACTCACCACAGCTATATAAAAGGAGCGCTTACGACAGTTGGGGAAGTTTAAGAGTTTTGAAATTTGAATATACCGCGTGGAAATTGAAAATCGGACAATTTGGTGAAGGAATCTTATAAATAGTTAGTTGTTGTGTGTTATAAGTTAGTAATTGTGTATAAAGTGAGAAAATAAATTCGTTAAGTATTTTATCGTGAGTTTAAATTAGTGGACCCACGGAATCCGTAACAGTATGTTTTAGGAAGTATTTCAAGAAAATATTTTAACTTCTACAGGGTGAGTCAAAAAATAATGGATCGCGATATTTTTTTTTAAATAGAATACCCTATACAGGGTGCTACAAATTCGAGGTACGAGCATTGGTATCTCGGAAAACGTAATAGATACGAAGATAATTAAATTGGAACAAATTTGGGCTTTAGGATGTTTACCAAGATGTCATCAAAAAGCTTTAAAAATTTCATTTTATTATAGGAACTACAGATGCTCGACGCACTGTAGCCGGGCCCGTATCAAGTCATCTTAGGAACGATTTCAAACCGTGGCAATTCCTACTTGCGGCAACTTTTCGATAGGCACCCTTATAACATCAAGCACAGAATAAAAATTGCTTTGATTTGACATATAAATGATCAAAAAAATTTATAACCGTAATGTCGTCTCCAAAATCAGTTATTTTTTTTTTCACTGCTCAGAACAGGTTTAAAGTTGCCTTATCGGTTCATGGGGACAAGATAAGGTGCTATTGTTAATCACCTAGAAAGGAACGAACAATGTTAGCAGCATCAAGCAGCACAGATTTCTGCATTAGGCGGTAAGTATTTTCAGGTATTCCAATTACTTTTAATTGTTCTTTCAGGTTGACCGGGATAATTCCAATGGCTGAGACAATCAAGGGGACTACCTGGACCGATTCCATTTGCCATATATTTTTTATTTCTATTTTCAAATCTTGATACTTTGTTATTTTTTCTGTAAACTTGCTTTGTATATTGTTGTTGTTAGGAATAGAAATATCAATTAGTAAAACTGTTTTTTAATTTTATTTATAAGCGTGATGTCCGGTCTGTTACTTCTAACGGTTTATTCGTAACTTCTAAATCAGTTATTATTATTATTGATATTATTATTAATTAAATATGGTTGGCGATAACTTTTTGTTTGGTACTCTAGTAAAAGTATTACCTATTCATAAATATACGTAAAAATTAGGTTTTGATTAAACATATGATGATCGTAATAATCTTGCAGCCGGATCTTAAACAGCCCCTACCCAATGCGAGAAACTCCTCGAAACATGTCAACGTCGCATTTCGTAGCCCAACTTTGACGCATTTCGATTTATTTCCAGTTGTCTTGACCCCAACAAAAGTATGATCCACGGACGTTATTTAAAAGCAATACATATTATTTTATTGTTCTTAAGAGAAATCTGTAAACGATACTTTTACTAGCACCCAGCATGGTTTGATATAAAGCCATTCAACTAGTATTTATTATGTAGGGATTTAGACAAATAAAACTAGGAAAATATACAGTATAAATCTTACTTTACCATAACCAGAAATAATAAATAATTAAACAATTTTTTAAATAATTTTGTGTATATTTTGTTCATGAGACGCAATACCGTGTATTTATAAGCCGATATTTATTTCCATTTGGTAGGCCGCTAATTAGTCACTGTTTTTCACATTTTTTTAATACTTATATTGTAACTAATAATATCTCGACAATGATTAAAACTGTACGATCTGTAAACGGTACTTTTATTAGCACCCAGCATGGTTTGATATAAAGCCATTCAACTAGTATTTATTATGTAGGGATTTAGACAAATAAAACTAGGAAAATATACAGTATAAATGTTACTTTACCATAACCAGAAATAATAGATAATTAGATAATTTTTTAAATAATTTTGTGTATATTTTGTTCATGAGACGCAATACCGTGCATTATAAGCCGATATTTTTTTCCATTTGGTAGGCCGCTAGTTAGTCACTGTTTTTCACATTTTTTTAATACCTATATTGTAATTAATAATATCAGACAATGATTAAAACTAAATATTCTTGTGCAACCTTTGAGGAATACCTGTTTTCATATCAGTTTTTCCATGTTTACTTATTTTTCTGAAGCCACCACAACGTTTGACCTTGATGTTTCGTGCTATTTTACAAAATAGTACGATAAATATAAGCCTGTACTATTTCCAGAAATGTTTTGCGAAATGTTTCACGAAATATTTCCAGAAATATTTCGTAAAACATTTCCGGGATAGTGTAGAGGCTGTTTTAGTAAGTTTTAGATAGTAGTTTTAAATTAATCCAATAATATAAAATATAAAAAAAGTTGCACTGTCAAAAAGTCTGGCAATGCAGTTCTTGCGGTACAAAAAACAAAAAGTTGTGAGATCACGTGTATGAAAGTTAGATATTTTATTTAGATAGTGGCTATGGAAGCACTCAACAACTTTGTTCTAAATTGTTATCTAATCAATTACCTATAAACATTTATAGTGACAGTATCAATATTAGACATCTTTATTTCCATAATAGGTACTTATAATTACTTGGCCATTGCAGGACGACATATTATGCTTCTTATTAAAATATTTTTTTCTTAAGTGAGCTGTTTAGATTTACTTAGTAATGGAAATAGATCACTCTTTTAATTATGATCTTTCAAATAATAAAGCTTACAATATTCATATTACCTGAATTATCTTTGTCAATAATCCTGAATATAGCTTCCAGACTGCTTTTGTTTCTATACAGGGTCTCAACAACAGTACTGGCACCTTGAACAGACTAAAATGACTTTATTAGTTATGTACTCATCTCATCAGTAATATTTTATACAATATGTTCCGGATTGTCCCTACAAGAGAAAAAAAACTTTTTTATTATTCAGTTTTTTAGAAAAATGCATTCTACATAAAAGTTTTCGCTTGCTCTAAAGTGGTTAATCCAATTTATAATTTTCCAAATTCCCATACCGTTTTAGAGAAAAATACAAATGTATGAACATATAGTTGTATTTTTTACCAAGTCCCAAAAATGTTATGTTGTGCTTTTTTTAACATAATAGAACGGCGAAAAATATGATGTTAATAAAAATTAATAATAACCATCTATTAAAGAATGAAATCCTAAAAATTACATTACAACTTTATTCTAGGATTCAACGCTTGATATAGTCTAAAGATTAAATTATATTTTAATATTTTTTTTATTTGACTCTAAAACAGTCAGGGAATTTGAAAATTATAAACTGGATTTACCATTTTAGAGCAAGCAAAATTTTTCTCAAAGACTTAATAATAAGAAAGTGTTTCCTCATGTAAAGACAATCCGGGAGATACTGTAGAATAGTTTCTGTATTTATAGACGTTGTAAATAAAAAACATATTATATTTCCCTTCTAAAAAGTGAAAGGTTCTTGCAGTATCAATATTTAATATTTAAAATAAAAATATATCTTGCCATATAACGAGGTGTTTGGTTTCCCCATGACGAAAAACAAACATAACTTTTTGTTATTTTCAGTTTTTCATTATTTCTGAAAGCTGAAGATTTTACAAAATACCAGTTATACAGGGTGGCGCAATTCATTCACCTCGATTGATTATACGAAAATGAAAAGATATAGGAACATATTTTTTTGGGTATAAGTATAGAGGCAATGTGCAAATTTTAAAATTATTTTCAAATATACATGGCGTGTCAGATCTAAGATCCATAACAAAGTTATATTTTTTCTTATGGAACACCCGGTACTTTATTTCATTTTTGCATTCTTGGTCATAAAATAAGGCATTTATTATAAAGGAATAATATGTCTAAAAGCTTTGGTTTTTCAGATATTTAAAGATATTTAAATATGCATGCTATAATAAAAAAGTTTGTCAGTACCCTGTACATTACTTTTCAGATTTAATTCTTGTGCTGATTTTGAAGCCAGAGAAATAAACTTTACTAAACAAAATTATTGCTACCTTAAATGTATACAGTGGTATCAAAAATTACTGGTCTATCTTAAATATTTATTTTTAATTTATAATTATTTAATAGTTCTGGCACACCCTGTACATTTCAAAATAATTTTAAATTATGCACATTGCCTTCCCACATATACCCATGAAATATTTTGTTTCTACATCTTTCCGTTTTCGTATAAGCAACCGAGGCGAATGAGGTGCGCCACCCTGTCTGTATAGCAAAAAATATTTTTATTTTAACTATTAATAAAAATCCCATAAGTATTATAAAAAGAAACTTACGTTGAGCCGTGCACTTTTAATATCGAAAGTAGTTTGGTATTGCACCATTTTTGTTTCGGGATGGATGGTCACCAGCTTTTCTTTTAAGAGTCTCCACGGAATTTGCAATCCGGTGCATCTTTCCAGCGTCAAGCACCACTGAGTTACCGAAATAAGACCTATAAAAAGGAGAATAAAGCACAGAATAAATAACAATATTTTATTGCTTCAAGTTTGTTTTAAAATAATTTAATGCGGGGTAGATTTTTTAAAAGAAAGCCTCGATAAAAACGGATAATTAAAACTGGGGTTTAATGGTAGAATTTTAAATATCTTTATTTGAAGAAGTTGTTTATTTTTTATTTTTCATAAGCATAATAATAATGCTCATATACCTATTTAGATAAATATTCTTAATAAATTAATAGTATTGATACAAAAATTTAAATTTTATTGTAATAAACTAAACTCCCCAGCATAAAATTCTGCCACCCTAAAACTTGATGTTTCATAGCTTTTGATTCGTAATCCGATTTTTATGATTATAGTATTAGTTCGTTGATTTTTTTGGCATTATTTTTTATTATTTTAATGGCTAATATATTTCCGTTAGATGGGTTTATACCGGGGCAAATGAAAACTTCGGTTTTTGCAATAAATTTAAAAAAATAGGACGGGTATTTTGGAAAAAAAACTTTCAAACTTTCCTGTAATCTTAGATGTATAACCTAATCTAACCTAACGTAACACTTCATTTTTTGAATTATCTATTATCTCTATTCTTTTATGAGCTACATCTTTTTAAATAAGGTAAATAAAGTTACAGATAATGGCATCTTTTAATTTGGCAACCGCTTTTCTCATATTGCAAATACTCATAAATCCGTTTTCGCCTATGTCGCTTTAATTATTTATACATAAAACTTTCTGCCTGCGAAGTATTTTTCCGAGACGTTCGTTTTAAAACAACATATCTCCAATACAAAAAGAGATAATGTGTAATAAACTGCTCACAAAAGATGAGGCTACAATGTGATTTAATTTAGCAATAGCTACTACCGCTGCTGCACTCTACATGGTGTTACAAAGTTCGGGAAAAACCTTCGTCTTATTGTTGTGCCCCGTTGATTAATTTGAAAAGACACTTTGAAATCCCTGACTTACGGTTATAAATAGTTTGGATACTGTGAAGGGAAATTTGAAACAATAAGTTTACGAGTTGGCCTGTAATTTTTAATCGGTCGACTATTTAGTTGCAAAAGTGAAAACAATACATACTTATAAAGCCGATCGGCCGACTAGTTGATTGCATGTGAGCGCGGCTCCATAAGGATATATTGGTTACGAATACGCAACTAAATAGACGGCCGATTAAAAATTGCCTGTCAGCGCATAGCCTAAGGCTACGGCAATGCAATTAAATATTGGGCGGATCTCCATAAGAATGTATTGTTTCCACTTCTGCAACTAAATAGTCGGCCAACTAAAAATTACATGTCAGTGCGTACCCTAATTATCTTTAAAAAACTCACAAGAGAACGGCAGAAAAATGCATGCTTCATTAAGAAATATGTAGTAATTACTTTTACTGAAATATGCGATAATTGTTTTGAGTAGTGTATTTGACTAATAAACGGACTACCATCAGTTATTATAGCTTCAACTTCAAGAAACGGTTGCTATTGATTTTATAGAAGATGAAAAAAATTAACATATGGCTGAAATGTGGAATACTTACGTAAAAATAAAATATAAGATAAAGTAGAAGTAGATCTCGATAAAAGAAACATTCTCTTTACCATTTTTCAAGTAAGTCCAAAAAAAAACAAATAACAAAGTTATTTTACTTTGAAAATTTCGAAAAAAAAATATTTTTTACATTAAATTTGAGAACCATTGGATCTTTTTTGTGTTTTCTTTCTTGTAAATTTAATCTACTACCTCGGTTGCCATATTATCAAGAAATTATGCTTCTTAAAAACTAAACAAATTTCCTTTTCTATTCTATTTTAAAAACAGATCCCTACTTTACCGGTATTTTCAGGGTCAAGTTTTGCAAATTCATTTTCTATTATCGACCGGTTATTCAATATTTGTGCTTGTAGCTCCTTGGTGGCTCCAGACTCCACCAATCCCATTCTTTGGTAGAAATTTAACTTCTTCCTTCCTGCATTGGCCATGTACTGGACGAAATGAGGTTCAAGCTTCAATCCAACTAATTTGACGTATGCCCCATTATTGGAACCAACTTCATAGTAATTCGACGCGGAAAATATTGTGATTATCTGAAAAGGATTTCTCATTTATATAAAATAATATTTTAATATTAATAAACAACAACTAAGAAAACTAATAGTACGAGAGCTAGCAACGTCGGGAAAACAAGTATTTTAAGACGTCTGGCTCTTTGATATATCTTTTATTATGCTCTCTGGAACAACATGCCTAGTCTGGCTGCCTAGTCTGGCTGCCGATACCCGTTGCGTTCAGTACTGCGCATCCAAAGAAGATCCTCTATTTTTTACTTAGCGCTTTAAATTCTAGTATTGAATAAATATCGAACAAGTCTCCATTAGCTCGGCGCGTAGAGCTTTCGCCTACAAAGCGAAGGTCAGTGGTTCGATACCGGCTGGGGGTGCAACTTTTTTATTTTTTTTTTCGTTTATATTCTGATAGTAAAGTATTAAATATTTGCTTTTTTATCACCAGAACGGATGGCGCTTATGGGTTTATGATCCGTAGTGTATATAAGTAGAATTTGATACTTTGATTTGTTTTGAAGGATTATGGTGGTAATTAATTATTAGACAGGTTTAAGAGGGCCTGGCTGTCGCGCCGGTAGGTTGCGTTCACTACTGCGCATCACATGTATACAGGGTGTCCCATTTTTATGCGTTTTTTGGGATTTCTCGTTTATAATTTCATTTTAAATATTTAAACATAATATATAAAAATTATCATTTTAATGCTTTTTAATTTTTATTTATTAATTAAGGTAATTTCTGCCTGTCTTTCTTCAAAATATTTTTTTCAGTTGTTGTTTATTATTTTAATAATAATTTTAATAATACTTTTTTTAACAGATTGTTATCTAAAAGCTACACAAGTTTATCTTAAGTTCAGTTTGTTAAGATAACGATGGAAAACAAAATTATCTGGTTAAATTAAATTAAATAGAATAATAATACTTTTTAAATAAGATTGATTAATGTTAATGTGTAGAAAATGCGCAAATCTAGAGGTAGAATATTTAGTTACGTAAAAAACTAGCAAAGAAATGTGAAAAAAAACGCATCATTGTATCTCCATTCATAAACGAGAAATCCCAGATATCCCAAATCCCAAAAAACGCACGAAAATGAGACACCCTGTACCCATGTGATACGCAGTAGTGAACGCAACCTACCGGCGCGGCAGCCAGACCATCCTAAACCTATCTAATAATTAATTACCACAATATCCTTCAAAACAAATGAAAGTATCAAATTCTACTTATATACACTACGGATCATAAACCCATAAACGCTGTCCGTTCTGGTGATAAAAAAAGCAAATATTTAATACTTTACTATCAGAATATAAACGCAAAAAAATAAAAAAGTTGCATCCCCAGCCAGTATCGAACCACTGATCTTCGCTTCATAGGCGAAAGCTCTACGCGCCGAGCTAATGGAGACTTGCTCGATTTTCATTCAATACTAGAATTTAAAGCGCTAAGTAAAAAATAGATGATCTTTGGATGCGCAGTAGTGAACGCAACGTGTATCGGCAGCCAGACGGCCTGCACCCTGTTCCAGAGAGCATAATAAAAGATATATCAAAGAGCCAGACGCAGGGCCATGTAAGTGAAATATTGAAAATGGTTCCAGCAAAAGTTTCCCAATTATGACGGGTGATGGCGCTGATCGTCAAAATTTTTGACAGGGATTTTGCTTACCGACAATACGACGTGAGCTACGACCGGACCAGGACCAATCAGAATGATCAGTCTTTCTTGGTCATTTGCCGCGGAAGTGTGTGTTAATTTCTGTTGTGATAAGTGTGGTTGTGTTTGCAGTTTGATTTTTCGGTTTTGATATTATGTTAAAATTAATTTTGAAGTATTGCATCACCTGTTTTTATGTAATAGTACTTTTTTAGTTCTATGATCTGATATGTTATGATTTGTTAATGTTTGTTTAACAATGTTATACCAAAGAGGTTATACTTAATATATCAATTTGCATAGCCTAACTTTTTTATCAATAAACTTTGTAGATTTTCAGATTATTTAATTCCTTTTGTTTCCGTTTGTCATTTTATTTTTAAGACATATTATGTGATTGTTTCAGATAATATGTTTTAAAAATAAAATTGCAAATAGCGAATAAAAATAAAATAAAAAAGTGTATTTTACAATTCCCCCGGCCCCGCACCCCTTTGGCTAACCTGTAAATGTCAACTATGTCGAGAGATGGCGTTACGAAAATGGAACCGATTTATTACAAGGAACTTGGGCTTCTTTTTCGTTAGTATATTCTATGGCCAGACGTCTTAAAATACTTTCTCGAAAACGTTGCTAGCTCTTAGACTATAATACCAAACTAAATATCAATTAGTATATTTTTAAACAACCTAATTTTTTGATTTCGTTTTATCATTTATTTAAATATCTCAGAACATAGAATACACCCTTACAGAATAATCAATCAATTCAATAAATTTAGATGTCATTGGGAAAAAATAAATATTTCAAAGATATATACAGGGTGTTTTAAAAAACATGTGCCATCTCTCGTGGGGAGATTCTTCAGGTAAAAAAATATTTTTCATATCAACATAAGTCCGATTCTGCTTTGTTTCATAACTGCAGAGTGTTAAATTCTTAATATTTTTTTGATTTAATATAATTTAGATAATTTAATTTTCGATTTAATAAGTACTTTTAGCGTTTCGAATGAAATTTTGAGGGCAAAAGTTACTATAAATGCGACATATTTTAAAGTCAAAAAAGTGTTGACATATTCACCAGGGACGTGCATATGGGTTATCACTGGAATATTTTTCCAAAAAAGCATGTACGCCACTTAATTTGCCTTGATCCAAGTCTAATAGCAACCTTTAAAAACATTAATATCATTAACTTGCGACAGATTTAAATAAGTAAAAAATGAAATATGAAAAAAGTTTCTATAAATATGGATATGGAAATGCATAGTTTTAGAATTACAGGATGTTAAACCTTTTTAACATTATATATAATATAATTTTCTTAAATACCATTATTTTTTTATTTCAAATTGCTGCAGGTTTGACTAATAGTAATAATAACTAATAGTAATAATATTTAATAATAAATTATGTAAAATATATAATCTATTAATTTTATTTTTATTTTAATTTTATGAATTGTGATTACAGTTGAGGGTTGGAACCTTTGGTGTTACACAGCAAAATAAAACACTAAATAACCACAATACAACAAAACACTTTTACTTTTACACTAAATGGTTTTACACCAAACCAAACCAAACCATGTTAGCATCATCAGCAGATGATTATAAACTCAAACTCAGTTTATAATCATCTGCTGATGATGCTAACATGGTTAGCGAAACGCGCGTCCAGTGTAAAAGTAAAAGCCTCGAGTAAAAGTGTTTTGGTGTATTGTGGTGATTTAGTGATGAATTGTGATTAATAAAATTGCGTTTATCTCATCAAGGAAGCTGAATTCGACGAAATATCAAGAGATAACTTATAATTGGCATTAAACCGCCTAAACTATTTTGATTTCCAATCCAAATCAAAAGAAAAAAGTCAGTTGCGCACATGTTTTTTTATGAAAAATATTCCAGTGATAACCCATATGCACGTCCCTGATGAATTTATCGATACTGTTTAACCGTTAAAATATGCAGGACTTATAGTAACTTTTACTCTCAAAATTTCATTCGAAACGCTAAAAGTACTTGGAAGAAAATTATAATAAATCGAAAGATTATTCAGACTGTAACACCATGTATCTACGAAACAAAGCAGAATCGGACCTATGTTGATATTAAAAATAAATCTTATTTTTACGTGAGGAATCTCCCCACGAGAGATGGCAGAGGTCTTTTGGAACACCCTATACAGATCTCTGTCGCTTTTCCTACAAAATGACTAAGACCAGCATGACCAATATCCCCCAAAAAATCAGGTAACGATAGGGTTGCCGGATTGGTATAGCTAAATTCTGTTAGAAATTCAATATTTAAAGATGCATATTTTACATTTTAAAAAGGAACCAATAAATGATCCTTTTGCACTCGGTCGGCGGACCTTATCTTAATTTCTTCTGGGAAAAAGTTTTATGGCCTCTTGGCAATGGCTTTAAGGGTTTCGCCAGATGCGTGTGTTAGAAAGTAGTTAGTTGTTGTCTAGCATTTATAAGAGGAACTGTATCTTTTCACTAGTTTAAAATAAATTTAAGTTTTACTCTATTTTCTCGTGTTTAATTCTAATCACTACCCCTGCAACTCTTGTTTTTTTTTCAACAAATTCCTGAAGGACAAAAAAACCTATCCCCACTTGCGGGTGTGTGGAAACTGTCAAATTAAAACAAATTACAGTCAAAACATGTTTTACTGACACAAACACAAACAACAAGTAAATTGTAATAGATATAAACGAACAAAGCTAAATCTATTTTTTTACATTGCGAACTTCTCGGTGAACTTTATAACATTTGATTTTATAATTTGATTGACGCTTCCCGGAATAGTATAATAATTTTCCGGGATCTGGGACAACCTACCAAAATCCGGGACTTTCCTGGAAATCCCGGACAGCTGGCAACCCTGGGCAAATGTGGGTTTAGATTCTTTTGTATCATCATTATTTTCAGCTTATTCAACCATTTCTAATTATGGTGTACCCTCCCTCACATATTTAGATACTCTCTTTGTAGTTGGGCCCAATGTTGGCTATGCGGGAGCAAGTTATCCCTGCTAATTTTCTAATATCATGGTCCCATCCTGAGTTCGGTCTTCCTCTAGGTCTCTTAATTCCTCGTGTATCATGCCGTAATTTTTGTGGTCCTTCTTGCCAGGTGTCCTGCCCATTGGCATTTGAGGGATTTGATTTTGTGGATGATATCTATTACCTGGGTCTTTTTTCGTATCCACTCTATTCTTTTACAGTCTTTTTTTGTTATTCACAGCGTATTTAGTTCTATTGAGCGTTGTGCGACCTGCAGTTTCCGTATAACGTCCCTTTTATGTATGCAGGTTTTACATGCATATGTAATGACTGGTATTAAACATTGGTCGAATGTTTTCTTCTTTAGCCCACGGCCACACAGAAAGCGTTTTTAGCGTTTTGCGTTTTTTGCGTCTCAAGCGCTTTTTGCGATTTTACCGTTTTAAGCGCTTTTTTCGAGTTGTGTCCATTAAAAACACGCAAAAGACGCAGCAGATCTGCAGTTTCTATCAAGATGTCAATTAGTAACGTCGCAAGCTTGTGGATTCCCGGCCCGTCCAACAATCAATCCTGTGAGAAAGAGATAGGCTAGATCGGCGCCGTTAGCGTTGAAGAGACGAGGTTAAAAGATGCTGGGATTGAATTGTGGACGGGCCGGACATTATTCGGAGACAAACACAATCTACTGCTAGTGCCAGTGGTGTGGGTAAAAATAATAACTATTATTTACCATTTATTTTACGAATTTTAGTTTATATGTGTATAGTTTTTTTTATGTTGTAGTTTTGTGGTTAGTACTTGTTATAATTATAATATAATATAATAAATAATTATAATTATGTAATAGAATAGTAAATATTTCTAGTAGCTAATGCAATTTTAGGACATGATTTATGAGACATTTTGGACTGAAACTTCTTTACGCGCGCTGGGAATAAAAATTCAAGGCCGTGATATACGAACTAGTGATATGGCCCTGACACACGAGCTCGTTGTAACAAAACGTGTTAACGGCTTAGAAATACGTAGTCACGCAACGTGTATTTGTGAGCAGTCCACGTGTTTATCAAAAATATTCATATTTTAATACAAATTTTGTAAAAGTGAATCAAATTATTACGTGTAAAAATACATTTGTTACGCGTAAAAAACTATTTTTATTATTTTATGCGAATAAAACTGTTACACGTAAAAAACTATTTTTTACGCGTATAAAACTATTTGTTACTGGTAGAAAACTATTTTTACGCGTATATAATAATTTTTACGTGTAAAAATCTATTTACACTTAAAAACTCTTTTTTTACGCGTCAACAACTTATTGTTTCTGGTAGAAAACCTTTCTTACTCAAAAAAAAATATTTTTTACGTGTAAAAAACTATTTGTTACACGTAAAAAACTAATTTTTATGCGTCAAAAACTTATTGTTTTTGGTAAAAAAACTTTTTTACCCAAAAAAAAAATTTTACGTGTAAAAAACTATTTGTTACACGTAAAAAATTATTTTTTTTACCGTCAAAAACTTAATGTTTCTGGTAAAAAACCTTTGGTTACGCAAAAAAAAATATTTTTTTCGTGTAAAAAACTATTTGTTACACGTAAAAAACTATTTTTTACGCGTGAAAAACTTATTGTTTCTAGTAAAAAACTCTTTTACCCAAGAATAATATTTTTTACGTGTAAAAAAACTATTTGTTACATGTAAAAAACTATTTTTTACGCGTGAAAAACTATACGTTTCTGTTAAAAAAACTTTTTTACGCAGAAAAAAACACTTTTTACACATAAAAAAACTAATTTTTACGCGTGAGAAAATATTCTTTTAATTTATTACTTTTTCAACATTTCAAACTCCACATTTTCAAACATTTCCTTCAAATTTTTGAATTTAATAGAATCTTCCTAAACAGTAGATGTTCTTTATAAAAATATTTTTAGATAATACCACAGATAACACATAATCCAGATGGCTCCTTACGTGTTAAAAATTGTCACCCTAATTTCACTCCAATTTGGAAAAATATTGGAGTGACATTTGAATAATCTGAAATTTTTAGATTTCTTTTCTCACTTTTTTGGGAGGTTTTGCTTCTCTTGCACAGATGTCGTTTGCACTTCAGTTGCGTGGTTGCCAAACGTTATATCGAAATATATTTCATTTCATTATGAATATAAAAAATTAAAGGTATACCAAATTAAAAATTATGTAATTTATAAACACGAAATAGATATGTTAAATTAATACATAAATATTTAACTTAATACGTTTATTATTATCTTATTATCTATTAATTTATCGTCCCACGTCATTTACCAGTTGCCTAATTACGAAAAGTTTCATATGACATTAACCTCAAAAATGATCTTTGAAAACAAACAACAACAAACAGAGCAACAAATGAACAAATAACTACATAATGACTGATAATGATAAGTGATAAAAATAACTTTAATGATATGAAGGCTGATGAAGGTAATTATAAACATTATTTTGAGTTTGTTTAATAAAATATAGGATACTATATATAACTAAGCAAAATCAAACAGTTTTAGACAACCAATACAAGATTTAGAACTTGACATCGTGATAAACAAATTGTACATTCAGCAACTCGTTTAAATATTATAGGTAAGTAATATTTTCACAAAACTAAACATTTTAGCATAAAATCACAGATAATATATAGAATATTACCTATGATAAAATGTTAAATACTGATGTATATTCTAATCACATTTAAATTTAAACTCAAAATTTTCATAAAAAGAAAATGATAATTTTTCGTAAATATAAAGTAAATAATATTACATATTTCAGGTTGATTGACGAATACTCTACAGTTGATTAGAGCCCATGATGATGCGAAGATAATTAATATCACCTAACTTCAAGAAACCAGCATAAAGAAGTTTACATTCATAACTCATCTAACCATTATAGGTAATAATTTACAAAATTAGCCATCTTTGATTATAATATTAAGGTACTTAGGTACATTTTTATCTTCTAGATCAGTAATGTCGTCATAATTTAAATGAACTCACAGATAGCAATGGGGCACTGCACCGAAGCAGTATTACAAAATATGTGAAATAAAACTGTAATACAAATTGCTCTATAAAATTTAATAGAAATAAATTTATTTATGAAAATTAAGTTATGAAGTTTTATTTTTCCTAGGAAAAAAATAACATTTATATTTTGATCAATTTAGAACATTACAGTTAAAAAAATATGTGTTAGAATAACATATTTTTAATAAAATTGCAGCTTTTAATTTTTATACTTTTTTGCTTTTATATCAATAAGAACTAACGTAAGGAACAATTCATATTTATACTATGAAAACACATGCATATTTTTTGATGTTTTTAAAACCAGTGAATGATGTTGAAATATACTACACCTATTATTCTTATTAACTAACTTTAATTACAAACTTACACATTATTGTCATTGGAAATAAATTAATTTGGATATTCTATTTGTTTAGAAACTTTTTTACCTATTGTAGTTTTTTTAAAACCTACTTGATTTAAAACAAAAAAATGTCACCTGTTGTGACAAAATAAGGTCTTTTTTACTAGAAAACAATCTAGTGAGCTTTTCTAATAATACTTTATTTGATATACCATATGATCGAAAAAGGCGTCAGCGATGGCTATGAAATGAAGATCGCTGTCATTTTAAATGTAAATTTATATGGGAAATGTCATCGATTGCCATTTCCCAGCCAACTGGACGCCGTTTTTTTTTGATCATACGGTATAATATGTATTCCCATCTGTTAATCTTTTTATTTTAAGGAAGATTTAGGAAGGGTAGCTTAAAACATGTTTGTCGATCAATTATCTTTATATGTCGTTTGTAAAAATATTTTACAGTAGTAGAAAATAAAACTGTTTTTAAGGCGAACAGCTTCTTTGCTAAAATATTTTTTTGGTCCCAATACATAATGATTTACATTTTATTTTTAACTTCAAATAATGAATTTAATGGAAAAATTGCAAGTCATAAAAACGTTCTAAATATACAAATCTAACCATTTTTTCCATACCGTTGCTCCAGTTTTTTGTCAAATTAACGAATATTAGAAATAGTTTATTTCAACCTCTTCAGCTTATTTTAAAAATGTTGACAAATAACAAAGAATACACCCCTTAAAGTTTCGCATTTGTCTTGATATACTCTGTTAAGACAACAGTAAATAACTTGTAATATAACTTCGAAATATAAATTTGAAATTAAAATAATGATTTGTTATAGTGATTTACGTTTTATTAATTTTGATTTTTTTTTCTTAAATTTAATTTAAAAGTGATTTACGTTATTTATTAATTGAAACGTTTAAAATTTGAATATACGTTCAAATTTTTTTTTTACAATAAATTTGTTTATGATAAATAATTTTATAATAAAAATAAGACCGAATTTCCTGGAAAGTTTGCCAAATTTGTACATATGAAAACCTAGCTTTACCACTTATCACAGAAAATCTCTATTCCTTCCCTTATCACAGAATAATACAGGAACGAACCATATGCGACAAGGATAGAATATTTAGATATGTCGTTACTGTTTTTTGTTTTTAACGGATATTTTAAAAGCCGGGTAATATATGGTAATCTGTGATGGTAATATACTATATACCTTTGATTGTCTTTGATTACAACTGTGTGATTAGTGATAATTATTATTAAAATGTCTGGTAATAAGTGTCAATTTTACAATTGTGAGATTTCTCGGAAATCAGGTGTACATGTGTTTAAGTTCACAGTGTTTGACGTTCATGCGTCAAGAGATCCTAATTTATGTACAAAGTGGATAGAAAATTGTGAGTTCATTCATATAGAATTTTTTTGCACATTTTGTATGTAAAAATACGGCGTTAAGTTACCTTAGAAATGGTGATCGATGGCTTTTACCATTTATGATCGAAAAAAAAACGGCGTCAGCGATGGCTATGAAATGAAGATCGCTGTCATTTGATATGTAAAATTATATGGGGAATGTCATCGATCGTCATTTCCAAACCAATCGGACGCCGTTTTTTTTCGATCGTAGGGTATAATTTAACACATTAAGAGTTGTCCATCGTTATATTTCTATATCTATGCAAAGTTTACGATGGATAAATCAAGTAATATTATGTGGATACAAATTATAAATGAATCAGTGAATATAAACTGTTATAAATTATAAGTAGGTAATGCAGTCAGTGAATATACCGTACGATAGAAAAAAAAAGGCATGGGAGTGGGCTTGGAAATGAAGATCGCTGTCGTTTAATAGGTATGTAAAAACTCCCAGGATCCCGGCGGCGCACAGTGCTTCGAACATATGGCTCTAGAGGACAAAAATCCAAAACTTCTCTTTTATTGTAAGCAATTTATTCAAACTAGGTTTATTTGACACAAATGATGAGTACTCTCATTGTACTAAATGATGATGTTCTTAGTCCCACGTTTATGAAAAAAATCTTATAAATAATAATAATGTTGGAGCTGTGTTCCATCTAAGCAAATAATAAGTTATAGTATGAAAACGGTGTAAGTATTAAATAAATTCCTGTGATAAAAAAGAATTGAAATAACACTAGAACATGATTCCTACAATATAAGCCTAATATAAGATAAAAATGTTTTTCTTTAATGAAAAAGAAACATTAATGTTATATTTAATTAAAAAAAAAAAACTTAAGATACTATAAATTTACTTTAGGACAACAAAATGCATAGATCGTAACTACTCTGATTCAGGAGAATCACTGCTGACAGAATCTTCCAAATTTATAGTATCCAAATCACAGGTAGATGAAGTATCCTCATATATAAGATATTTCTGTACATCATTTTCTAATATGTTACTTTTTCGCGTTGTTACTGTTCATTTTGTCGGTATGAGGGGTTCGGATGTTAATAGTTACCTCTTTAATAGACCATATCCATATATTATTTTTTCCTTTTCTTGGGTATGAGATGTTATAATAAATTGAAAGATGGATACTTTTTTTATGCGACGTTCCGCTCCAACATAGTGGACTTTTTCAGGCACAAGTGGTGTCTCATTTGACTGGAAGGTTTATCAATATCTAATAAGAACATATTTTTTGAAATACAAATAATTTTGAGTTCTTGTCCTTATGATCAAGCCAAGTATTAGCCAGATTCGGCATTGCTTATCAATTTTACTCCATCTGAAAAGTATTATAAAATAAAGTTCGTCGCAAGCAGACGCAGGTGAACTATACAGAAATTAAAAGTGTATGAATATGGCAACAAAAATATTCAATAAATACGATATGTTTTGATATGTTTTTTTTAAATGCCTTTTTGAAGTTTGAAAACGTAAAATTTTTATACCCATTTAAGAATCATCTTAAAAAATAAATAAAAACTAAACAATCACGAACTTGTTTAGAAATAAATTTAAAGTACATACCTTGTTTAACAATAGCCATAGTGGCTTTCAATTAAGTACGTACATGTTTAACTCCATAATATATGTACGTATTATACATAACTACTATGAATGTTATTCTTTTCACTGATGAGGTAATGATCGCAAAATTTATTTTTAGTGAAAATATTTGCTAACAAAAACGCTGTTTATGAAAAATAATATACAGGATGGTTGAGCATTGCTATAAGTATAAAATTATATATTCAGATATTAGTAAATTTTAACTTATTTTTTGATTTTTGTCCATGGGACGAAGCACTGTGCGGCGTGTATGTTTATCTCCGAAATCCCGATATTAAATTCCGGGATCCCGAAAATCCCATAAAATTTAAATGTCCAATCTAAAATGATTCGACTTTATACACCTTTCAAAGATCAACAAAACAAAGTAAAATTCATATTTAGTAAGTAAAAAAATGCAGTTTCAGACAATAGTTTGGTTTGGTTTGGTCGAGTTTTGTTAACACTGTCTAGTCTGGGCTTTTTTATTTGATATATGTTAATCAAATAAAAAAGCCCAGAATAGATAAAATCAGGAGCTAACTAATAGAATCATATCAATTCTCTCTGATGTAGGATAAGTTTCTATTTTCGGAAAATTTCTTAGATTTTTTTTTGTTTCAACTGACGAACTGACACAAAATGATAACTAGTTGCTAAAGTTGAACTAATTTGACAGCTATGTTGAAGTAACGTCAGACATATCACAGCCACCCTAGATTTTATCAAATAATACAGATCTATTCACACTAAATCATAGAAATGAAAATATCTAGGAAAATCTTTGTTTGAGGGGTAGGCCGGCAACCTTAATAGTATTTGGAAGTGACATGAATTTCCCATTGAATATCGGAATAATATTCTGGGTGATTCAATTAAACTAAAGGAGTTATATAGGGTGGGTATTAAAGGAGTTATACAGGTTATACCAATGTTCAGCATTAATTTTGCCCTACCCTGTATAACTTTATGGGTCAGGTTTTAATTTGATTTAAAGTGCAATAGAGTAAATTCCAATTTAGGTATTTTTCTTGAAATTTAAAAATTGTTCTTCAAAATCTTAAGTAAGTCTAAAACCTTACATTTCAGTCATATACTTCCCTAATAAAATACACCTTTATTTTTCTCTTAGAATCTAAAAATTAATTAATAAAGGGGGTATTCCGTTACAAAAACGGTTCACCCCGTTAGAGGCCGAATTTCCAAAAATTGTTCCTGAGTGCCAAATTACGTTACATAAGGAACGTCTGCGCAAAATTTCATACTTCCAAAACCGATTTTAATGAATTTTTGTACAAATTTTCATCCCTTAATTCTTATGGGGCGAATGCCTAAAATTCGCTTCTGAGTACTCACTTTCATCACTTGAGGAACCTCTGTGCAAATTTTCATACTTCTAGGACAGATTTTTTTCAGAAAGTTCACCCCTCATTTCACCCCCTTAGAGGGAAAATTTCGAAAAATTGCTTCTTAGTGCTAAATTACCTTATATAAGGAACGTCTGCGAACAATTTTATACTTCTAAAACCGATTTTAACAAATTTTTGTACATATTTTCATCCCTTATTTCTTAAGGGATGAATGCCCAAAATTCGCTTCTGAGTATAACTTTCATCACTTGATGAACCTCTGTGCAAATTTTCATACTTCTAGGACAGATTTTTTTTCAGAACGTTCACCCTTCATTTCACCCCCTTAGAGGGAAAATTTCCTAAAATTGCCTCTTAGTGCTAAATTAAGTTACATAAGGAACGTCTACGCAGAATTTCATACTTCTAAAACCGATTTTGACAAATTTTTATACCAATTTTCATCCCTTATTTCTTAGGGGATGAATGTCCAAAATTCGTTTCTGAGTACTCACTTTCGTCACTTAATTAACAATTTCCAAATTTCAAACTCCTCGGACTAATTTTAAAAAAGTATACAAAATTTCACCCCCAGTTTCACCCCTTAGTAGAAGAATTTCCTAAAATCGCTTTGTATAATCGAACTGTTAAGTTACGCTACTTAAGGCACCTCTGTGCAAAATTTCGTAGTCCTAGGACATGCTTTTTTTTGTATACAAAAGTACCCCCCATATCACCCCCTTAACGAGCGAATTTCCAAAAATTGCCCCTTAGTGTTCAATTACGTCAGTCAAGGAGCACTCGTGAAAAATTTCATACTCTTAAACCAGATTTTAACAAATTTTTATGCAGCTTTTCATCCCTAATTTCACCCCCTTAGCGGTCGAATTTTCAAAAAATCCCTTCTTAGTGCTCATTTACATCACTTAAGGAACCTATGTGCCAAATTTTATTTATTACTATATAGATAACCTTTACCCTTATTTTCAGCTAATGAATATTAAGAGACAAATAATAAAAATAAAATCTAAATTATAAATTTCATGGCTATAAATAGCATATATGGTATGCATCTAGAAATTGTGACTTTCAAACATCCACTGCGACTAGTATTTTCATATCCAATTGTCTAGTATTAAAGTCCGAATATACATTTTCCCTGGGTTTGACCGGGAATTTGCTTATAAATGTGAACAACCGGCTACGTCGCTTCACATCGCGTGGCCGTGGTGTGGCTCCAAATTCGTTCGTTTTAAAAATATTATTAGATTTGGCTATAGGCGCCCTCTGTGTCATTAATAGGGAACTGTCTCATCGAAAACATGCTGTTCCGTAAGCAATGGCCATCTGGATTATGTGTTATCTGTGATAATACCCTAAAATGAAAAAAAAAAAATGCCTACTATTTGATTTATTTTTATTGTATTATTAAATATAACGTCCGCCTATGACGGGGTCTCATCTTAGAAAACGCTAAAGACGCTACAGGAAACAAACTGATTTGTTTTTATTTGCGTTTTTTGCGAGATACGCCGAACGCTACACGCTTTTGGTGTGGCCACTCCTATATAATCCTGTTATTTTGTTTTAGTCGCTAAAGACGCTCCACGCTAAAAACGCGAAAAACGCTTTCTGTCTGGCCGTGGGCTAGATAAAGTGGCATTCTAGATTTGAATATGATTGAGTTTCTTCTATAAATACTCCATGCTACCTTAATTATTCTGTTGATTTATGGTAGTAGGCATTCCGAGCTGTGACTTATCATATGAAGTGTTCAAGGGAAAAACAAGATAAGCGACATTATGCTAATTTTACAGGAGTGTTCCGTTAGGTGTGAATGTGTGAATGTTATCAGGTTCCTTCCGTGTATTCTATATTTTTACTAGGCATATTCCATAGGATTTAGCAACTTATTGCCCTGCAGAGTTAATACATTTTGTAGGGACCAGTTAGACCTATTATAATATTGTAAAATCCTAAAATTAAGAAATTGGCGCTATTCAAGTTTTTTCCCTAGACCCTACATATGTAATAACATATAAAAAATAGGTTTCAACAGTACCTTTCTGCTGACAGAAATTTTATGATTAAAAATTACTTATAAATAAAATCAACTTACTAAATTATTATGTGACATTTCATAGCCATCTGGTTTACATTCATGAGATCTGACTACGAAGGACAGTCTATTCTCTTCCAAAAATTTCTTGGTGACGTCAGGCCCGAAATATGTTCCAGCACCTCGTAGAGTGTTCGGTATACATCCCTTTGTATCTTGAGGGTCAGACCATAATATGTCAAATACCTGTTAGAAACAACAAAACAATGAAATATATTCAATATAGCTAGAAGTAAACTGACAAAATTTTAAGTAGGTATATAGGTTTAAAAAATATACAGGGTTGTTCACCACATACGACACGGAGTATTGTAGCTAAACGATGAGATTTTTACAAATTGTAAGTTTGGGGTTCGTTGAAGGTCTATTAGAGCTACAATTTAAAAATATTTTTACAAGATACAGAGTGTCCCAAATAAATAAAAAATATCAAAGTTGTATTTTTTTAAATGGAACACCCTGTATATTATTACATTTTTAGTTTCTGCGATTAAAATAAAGGTAAATTTGATTAAGGTTTATTATACTTAAACCTTACCGTTTTTAAAATATTTTCAATTTTGTGAAATTGCAGTAAAAATTTTAAAGCTTCATTTCTCCAAGGGTATCAATGTTTTTAATACTAAATATTTAATGAAGTTTATTTATTGATCAGTTATTGTGTTGCAATAATAAAAACTTTACTACCTTATACAGAGTGTCTAAAATTTATTTTAAATAATTATTAGCTTCAAACGGCAATAACTTCTTTAATTTAAATGGAATGCCCCGTATATTTTAGGAGAATCAGATGCACAATTAAATTGTCTATCAAATTGTATTATGCCATTTTTACCTATCCTTCAAGTTTTCGTAGAAAATGCATTTCCTTATAATTTAGACCTCATTTATCAATATATCCATGGAATATTGACATTTTAGATTGTTTTTAAAGCAACAAATGTACAAAATGTACAGACTAGTAATATTATCGTTTTTAGCAAAACGATAATATTACTAGCCCATTTGTATGCAAAAAGAAAACTATTTAAATCTTTATAAAAGAGTATACCATTAATTAAATATAACACCATTATTTCCGCCCATATATTAATTAATTACATACTTAATTGTGTTCGTTAATAAATTATTATAAATAAATGTGGATTTGAGTCAGAAATCAATACCGTATGATCGAAAAAAAACGGCGCCCAGTTGGCTGGGAAATGAACATCAATGACATTTCCCATATAAATTTACATATAAAATGACAGCGATCTTCATTCCATAGCCATCGCTGACGCCGTTTTTTCTCGATCATACGGTATAATAATAAGTTATCAAATTAAAGTCTCTGTTGTTATAAATACGCATTTATTAAAAAATGAAATATCATTTTTAAGGTGTTACTTTTTATCACACTGTCTAATGCCCATACAAAATTCAGTTTTTTAGTATTTGGAGCAATTATTATTAATCAACGCAAACAGTCAGTTAATGTAGTTTGAATACTGAAATCATATTAATTGGTCCTTTTAACAAATATTTAAACAGTTTTTTTATTTTTAATGAAATAAACGAATTATATCGACAATATTAGTATCTGTACTCTTTAAAAATTTGGTACATCTTTAAAAATAATCTAAAATGTCAATAGTCCATGGGTATATTGATAAATAAGTTCTAAATTACAAGAAAATGCATTTTCTACGGAAACTTAAAGAGATAGGTAAAAAATGGTATAATATAATTTGATAGACAATTAAATTGTGCATCTGATTCTCGTAAAATATACAGGGCGTTCCATTTAAATTAAACAAGTTATTGCCGTTTGAAGCTAATAATTATTTAAAATAAATTTTTAGACACTCTGTATAAGGTAGTATTATTTTTATTATTGCAGCATAATAACTGATCAGTAAATAAACTACAGTAAATATTTAGTATTAAAAACTTTGATACCCTTGGAGAAATGAAGCCTTAAAATTTTTACTGCAATTTCACAAAATTGAAAATATTTCAAAAACGGTAAGGTTTAAGTATAATAAATCGTAATCAAATTTACCTTTATTTTAATCGTAGAAACTAAAAATGTAATAATATACAGGGTGTTCCATTTAAAAAAATACAACTTTGATATTTTTTACTTATTTGGGACACTCTGTATCTTGTAAAATTATTTTTAAATTGTAGCTCTAATAGTCCTTCATCGAACCCAAAACTTACAATTTGTAAAAATCTCATCGTTTAGCTACAATACCCCGTGTCGTATGTGGTGAACAACCCTGTATATCTCGTCAAATTAAAGGAGGCCATTGTTAGGGTTTATTGTTGTCAGTATCCTTATTGATATCCACTAATAAAGACCTTAAAAGATTTAAGTTCTTTCTAAAATGACATAAATATTTTAAAATATTTAAGCCTTTTTTTAATGGCTTAAGTCTTTTTCTGTTTCGGAATAAAGAATTAAATCAGAAATCGTTTTGGAAATTATTTTAGTGTTAAGGTTTAAGTTTTGGAGTTTTTATTTTAAAAATTGTATTAATTACTCTTTTATCGGCCGCTTTTATATAGCCAAGGATGCGAGTGTGTTCAGTGAGAAGTTAATTTTTAAGTTTGTGCAATTATATTTCTATTTTTTTTTTCATTGGACTTTCTAAATACTCGTAAAAATTACTAGAAAGTGTTTGGCGTGATAGTTCTAGTATAAAGGTACAAGAATGATCTTTTCATAGGCAATTAAAGCTTTCAGTTGTTCTTTTATTTATATTAAACCACATGGCTTGCTTTCTGGTTAGATTTCCTAAGAATATTGATATTTGTACGGAGTGGCTATATGTATTTTTTATAAAATTTAATTTTTCTGACAGTAAACATTTAATTTAATGATCAAATATGTGCATTTTACAAATTAATTTTTTTAAATTAATGTTCAAATTTGGCTCGTGGACGATAGGTCCTCGACCAAGATAGATAAAGTAGAAGCACCGCGTTTGCAACACAAAAAAGAAGATAAATGGAAGTCGTTGATATGTTTGCAACAGTTTCCATAGTGATTTAGTTATTCACGTATATATGATATAGGGATATAACTAAAAAATGGAGTGCAGCAGACCACAGATGTAGTTATTGCAAAACTTCAACAGAAATAACAAAATACCTTCCTGAGTATGCAGTACTCTGTGAATTCTACTCTTTGAATAAGAAGACTAAGGAAGGAGCATAATGCTATCCATGTATTCATGCATGGTGGGCGGAAAAAGCACCATAAACGCACTCTAAGGATCCTTCACAGTTCTGTTTGACGATTCATTTGACACATTTGAATTTGATTTGAAATTTTGTGGATTTGTCAGTCTTTACGGAGCTTATTTTATGTTATTTATTATTTATTCTACTACTGATAGTTGTATAAAGGTAGTAAATCTAGATGGAAATTATGGCAGCACTTAAATTAACAGTGACACTATCGCGATTTATCGAAAAAGACTCTAAAATAGTTGGTTGTGTAGCGTGCGGTAGATCTCGGCAAAAATTGAGTGAAATAATGGAACAACTTTTCTCTAGTAAGTGACTATATTATACATACGTGTAGTAAACCGTAAAATCATTTATGAAATTCACTTAAATTAACTAAATTATATATTTTTCTTGCATTTTAGCTTTTATTTATTACTTGTCAAAGATTAGATGTCAAAGAATTTAGATACGTTAATTTGACTTACCTGCTTCAGTAGCGTATCGGATGTTTGTGGTAATAAATACTTATTATAACTTATCTATTTTTATTAGAATTGTATATTTTTATAACAAAACTACCAACATTTATTCACAACGTAAAATAAAACAACAAATTATTGAGTCTACCCCACGTCTACCCTACATCATAGTTTTACATTTTTTAAATAAAATTAGAACGACACTGATAAACCGGAATTTAAGTCGGCCATATTTGAGGCCCATCGCGGTTTACCTAAGATTTTTGATATGCTCCTTCCTTAGTCTTCTTATTCAAAGATTCTACTCCTAATCTTTTGTGGCAAAAACTTTAAAATAGACGCCTAAAAGATTATAAATTTAAACTAAATTTAATAAAATCTAAGAATTAAAAGAGAATTTTACTTTTCCTCTAGGGGAGAGCGGGTACAGTTGTAACAGTTTTTAGAAATTTATTTTTCAAAAATAGAATGAGAAATTTCGCGAAGTGTACATATTATCTTTAGATAGCCTAGACATTTATCATCAAAATGCACATAAGAAATCGAAGGTATATTCACCTATGTAGTCTTAAAAAAGGCAACAGTGGTGTGATGACATGTGTTACAATTGTACCCCGCGGTGGTACAGTTGTAACATAGAGGAGGGACAAATGTAACGTGTTTAGTATATTGATTTTTCATCTGAAGCAAATAAAATGTTAGCTCCTAGAATCTGACAAACGTTAAGATATGATTTGGATGCATTCAAATAATAATAATTGCTAGAAAATGAATGCCAACTTTTATTTACAATATGTGAAAAAACTGGTGCAGACAACAATCTTCAAAAGTTATACCTATTCTATAGAATTTTTTCTAAGAATAATTCTAACCTAGTCACAATCGTAGATTTTTCAAACAGCGTTCTAAAAAAAACTAATGCGCCTATAAAAAATACAATATTAAAAACAAGATAATTAAAAACTTTAAAAAAATATCAACTTGCGAATTTCCCTTTTTTCCAAAAATGCTTTTTCTTGTTCGGGGGATAAAATTCGAGTATGTGGATTGTAACCACTTTAGGAGTTTCACCAGCTTGTATTTTTTTTAAATAACGGAAAAGTGTTACATGACAGAGGTCCAAACTTCTAGCAACTTGTCGAAATCCAAGATTTTCGTTCACAACCAAACCCGCAGCTCTTTTTATAAGTTGTTTTGTAGGTCCCTTATCACTATTAATTATTTTTACTTAGGCATGTTAATTAAAAAAATGAGTACATCTAACGAAACAATGGGTAGGTATCATTGTAACATGTTACAAAAGTACCCTTTGCAATTGTTACAATTGTACCGAACTGACAACCCTGCACTTTTATTGAAATTAAAAAACTAGAGCAAAATTTACCTTAAACTGAACCATATCATGTTAAATATACATGCATAGGCTACAAAAGTATATACCTACATTTACTGTAAACTATCAGACATGATAGTTATTTAAAAACTGATAAAATGGCTTAAGTTTTGCTTTTGTTTCGATAAATAGATATAGCTCTATTGTTATGTCACTGCACCATTGCAAAAGTCTCAACTGTCGTCAGATTGTACTGAGTCTGGAACTTGAATAACTGACAAGGTGCCATAATAATGTATTTGAATTTAAAAAAGTTATGGTACCTGTTACATTTGTACCGCGTTACAATTGTACCCGCTCTCCCCTAATAAAAATAACGCTCGACACAAAATCTTTACAAATCCGATACTGGCGTATAAATTACTTAACAGGATTCGTATCCATACAAGCTGCCTCTGGCGAAACATTTATCATTATTAAATGTAAATCCATCAACACCTAGGATAAATAAGAGAGACAACGTTATTAATCATTCGCATAATACGATGCAGGCAGTGCTTGTACGTGCCACTCGAGTAAAAAACTTTTCAAACCTTACGGAAGAATGTATTTGCTACAATCGAATTTATTTTTTGAAACAAACTAATGATAAATTATTACGGAAACTAATAAAATAAAAGCTTTGTGTTTTTTATGGTCATCTTTACTCTAAATGATAATCTTATAACTAATTACATTAGAAAGAGAATTATTAACTGGTGTATGTTGAAGGACTTTCCCTAAACGCTAATGTTTATTCAGTTATAAGTTTTATTAAATAAAAAAAATAGTGTGTGCATTATGTGCGCATATTTGAAGTGAAACTTCTTACTAACAGCTATTAAATTGAAGTATACATATTTTTTATGAATGCTTTTTATAAAGTTCAAAAAAATTAGAGTTAATATAGAACCGTACACTGTTTCAGCTTTATAATTTTATAATAATTTTTTTAATTTTTATTAAAAAACGATAATTCTATTTTCTATTATATTCTATTTCTATTATATAATTCTATACTACCTCATCTGTATCTCTGACTACTACTAACTGCTACTAACCAACAATTCGTTTTGTGTTCTGTTTTTGTTAAAATGTTTTGTTCGTTATTCATGTGCTGGGGATGTATTTTTAAATTAATGTTAATCCTTAGGCAACCAGTATTTCTTCTCTAAATTTTACATAACCAAATTGTCACTTTAAATCGCTGTCTTTTTTAGACAGCTGTCACTTGTCTTGTCATTATTCGAATTCTCAGAATGTTGTTAACAGAAGTTTCATCTTAAAATAAAATTTTCATCAAATCACAATTGTTTATCTCCATCATTTACCGGATTAATAATACAGAAATTACAGCTCAATTACAGCCATTTCATTATTTATAGCGATTTACGGTAATTTTATTAAATTATACGAATATTCTCGTTGATTATTGGTTTGAAATAAATATGACAGTGTCATCCAATGAAAATGCGAGTTACTTACTCTAAATTCTAATTCATTCTTGTGTCACGACCTTAATTTTTCTCCCAACGCAGAATTTCTGACTTCCATTGTCTTTATTTTATTTTGCAACGTTTCAGGCAGAAGTATCACTGACCGATATCAAGTGTGAACTAATCTATATCCTAAAACTACTGAGCTAAAAATACTAGAGCCGAGAATTCACCCGTGAATTAGTTGGATGCAGTTAAGCATGAGGTTTTTCACTAATAGTGGAGTGTCCAGAGACTTTTACCTCCGAATTCAATTACTGTGAATGTATTAATGTGAAACCTTCTGTATTGTGTTTTATAGATAAAATACTAAAATGTTTACCCATTTTTTTTTCGTCGCTTTTAATTTTTTATTTTAGTAATCTTAATTTTTTGATTTGTTTAATTCTTTTTCTAAGTAAATTTATTGAAGTAAATAAATCTAATGCATAAGCTATACCTATTCTGCTTATATTCTAATCATTGAAATTTTGATTGAAATCGAATTATACAGGGTGGCGCGACATATACAACGCGATTTTTGCAAGGAGAACAAAAGTTTGTATTGAAGTGAAATTTTGTGAGCTTATGTAATTTTCTAAAGTTATGTAGTGTTCTATAGGGTGTCCTCAAAAAAACTTACACATGAAAGTTATGTTTTTTGTAATGGAACGCCCTATACAGGGTGCTACAAATTTGAGGTACGAGCATTGGTATCTCGGAAACCGTAATAGATACGAAGATGGTTAAATTGGGGCAAAGTTGCGTCTTGGGCTGTTCACCAAGATGCCATCAAAAAAAGTTTTAAAAATTTCAAGGATTGCTGAGTTTTTTGGAAAAAACGGATTTTTTTGAAAACTAATTTAATTTTTTCCTGTCGTTACTTTTTAGAAAATCAAAAAACTAATTGCACATTCTCATAGCCACTTTATTAGGGCTATCTGATAGTATTTTTAGATTTTCAAATTAGCTGATAATTTGTGAGATGCAGAGGCCAAGTTAATTTTTTTAAATACGGGCCTGCATTTTTTATTTCAGGTTTTGAAAGAAATCGGTCTCCTGAGTACAATGGTATGTCACACTTTATATTTTTTTTTGTTTTGGGTACCTTAACAGCAACAAAACTATTTAATTATTATTTAAAATAATTTCAAGTCCGACTCTGTTTTTTGAATTATTTAATCTGATGATATTCATTGGAACAATATTGATCAGCGCTAATTAATATTGAATAAGGAAATCGAGCCAGTTGAAAGATTCAAATAAAATAATATCCAGGTCAGCAATTTAAATATATTATTTTTAACTTTTTTATTGTGGAATTTGAAATCTAAGCATAATATTAATCGTAGTTATTATAAATAAATCAACTTCTACAAACTAGTTTTTAATGCTCTACATGTTCGAAAGGGTTACCACCCTCCTTTTGCATAAATTTATTATTCGTTCAATTTTATTTATACGCTCTTTGAACATATCTTCTTTTTATACTTCCGAATGCATTTTGTACTTTTTATTGTAAATGTTGAAAAATATTGAGTTATCTTTTACAAATCACGTCAAGTAATGCCCCCCCTCCTTGGCAAGAAGTCCAGCAACCTCGCTAGCAATAATTATACTACTCTGCCATTTCCAATCCATCTTCCAGGGATATTATTTGATTGTTTATATTACATTTATTTTATTTTATATTATTTTTAATTATTTTATTGCATTTGATTTTCCGTATTCAATGTTTTACCCCACGTCATTGTTAAGTTTGAACACTTCACATCAATATTGTAACGTTGAATAGATTTAATATTAAAAATATAACAGAGCCGAACTTGAAATTAGATTAAATAAATTGTGTTCAAATGTCCAAAACAAAAAAAAATAAGTGTGGCATACCACTGTACTCAGGAGAACGAATTCTTTCAAAAGCTGAAATAAAAAATGCAGGTCCGTATTTAAAAAAATTAAGTTGGTCTCTGTATCTCACAAATTATCAGCTAATTTAAAAATCTAAAAATACTCTCCGATAGCGCTAATAAAGTGGGTATGACAATGTGCAATTAGTTTTTTGATTTTCTAAAAGGTAACGACAACAAAAAATAAAATTGATTTTCAAAAAAATCCGTTTTTTCCAAAAAACTCAGCAATTCTTGAAATTTTTAAAACTATTTTGATGGCATCTTGGTGAACATCCCAAAGCGCAACTTTGCCCCAATTTAACCATCTTTGTATCTATACGGTTTCCGACATACCAATGCTCGTACCTCGAATTTGTAGCACCCTGTATATTAATTTATTTTTGGATTCTAGTAAAAAAATAAAGGTTTGTTTCATTAGAAAAGTATATGACTAAAATTCACCGGCACGAAAAATGGACACCTTAAAACTTTGATGTATTTTAAAGGTTAATATATTTTGTTCTAGTGGGCCGATTTTGATGATTTTTTAAGCAGTGTGTAGCGAAGTTATTTGACTTTTTAGTATTTTTTTCTAAATTAAAAATGAAACTCCCCATCTGTTAATTATACGAGGGAAAACAAAATGTTGATATTTTGGTGAAAGTTTGAAACACCCTGTGGAATATGGTAAAACAGCAAGAAATTATTTTATCATCTGGATACATCCTTTCTCGATGGTTTGTTTTTTGGTTCATCTCATTAGCTTTATTTTTGTTGGAAATATTCGCTTTTGAAGAAAACAGTAACATTTTTTCGTAATTTTTACATTAAGACACATCTAGTAAGTTCTGGCCCCGAAGCATAAAATTTGCTTCATTTAATCTTCTTCTTATAGTCCGTTAGTTAATATGTACGTTTCTTAAGTGCAATTCATTATCAATTTGAAAAGCTGACAAACGGCGGTTCCTTAGCGATAAACTTACAATAAGTCGATCGTCTCGATTGGAAGTTCTCATACGAAGGTTCCTGGACGTCTAGATTGACGTCCTCATGGTTGTAGTCATAATTCAAAACCCTCTTAGTATACTCTATGATATTAAGGTATTTTTGGAACCGGAGTTTTATCGCAAATTCACTGAGCTAAACAAATATAGGTATATATTTGACTCACCCTGTACCTATAAAAATATTTTTGAAATGTGAACTACCATTAAACACATATTTTGTAAAAGGTTTGGAGTAAAAATCTCAAATAGGAATCCTGATACAGAGCTTTTGCGGAATACGGAGTCATTTTGTATGTATGCATTTGTATATGTGTGTTTTTTTTAAATACTAAAGTGAAAGCAACGAATTTAAATGGGTAAACTTTGTAATATATCTTATTAACAATACAATGCAAAAAGTTTTATAAAAATTCGTTCACAGTAAATGAATTCCGAAGTTTGTATCCCATAAGGGCTCAAAGCACTCCACTATAAGAATACCTGCATTGGAGCATTATATGAGTGGTTGCCATATTGTTAAAATTTCCATACTTAGATTGCTAAAGATTTTATTATTGTTAGAAATGCATATATACGGCCTCTTTAAATTTGCGCTTTTTCCAATGGGGTTGTGACTTTGTGGACACCCCGGGCTTACGACCATTTCATGTTGTGGTGCTTGGACCACACATGATCTGCAATACCTGACTTTATTGTTTCACATATTTGAGTATGTTTTTTATGTTCGTCAAGTCGTACATATAGAAGACATTTTGTCTCTCCAATATACGACTCACCGCACTCGCAAGGTACCTGGTTTACCAAGGTTTTGTCTTTGTTAGGACACTTCTTATAGTACTTCCAGACTTAAAAACAGTTTTAAAACAACCATAAACCATACATTTTCGAGAATACGTTGACCGGTGAACGTTACTTACACTTGTTCGAGAACAGTTTTCAAGACATATCAAAACATATTATAGCTTATTTCGCTGGAGAGCTTAAAAATTACGTTTTTTTATGAAATCACGGCCAACTATATTCTCCATTTAAAAGAAAAAACATATGTTTGTGTCATATATCAAAAATGACAGACTTTAGAAAAAAAAAACAGAGAATGCAGTCTCGTTAAGGATGTAATTCTCTGCAACTTTTAAGTATTTGAAAACTTTTTATCTAAAATAGATTATAATGGAATTGAGAGCACTTTTAAAATAGCCGAATTTCTTTTTCGAAATATCTAGTTATCCATAAACTTTTCAAAAATCCAAAAGGCGCATATGGTTATCGTCAAAAAACTGCAATTCTTTCCCCATTTAACCGACTCTCTAGCACCACTAATATTCAATATACCACCCTGTATTGACACATGTAGTTTGTTAAATTTATTCATTAAGGAGGGTCCACATTTAGTAACATGTTATATAACATTGCTATTTAACAAGCTACATGTAACATGTTAAAAAACCGGGAGCCGTCCACATTATAGTTTTCGTAGTCAATAATCGTTTTGGCGAGAAAGAGGTTCAGCTCGCAGCAGCGGCGTGCGTAATTATTTTTGAACTAAAGGAAAGAAAGTCGATTTTGAGTCCGCCATAGCCTACCAGCAAGATCTAGATACAGTTGAACTCAGTTAGCATATCTTTTCAATACTTGCCTCGGCTGTTTCTCGTGGTGTCGTCTGTCTTTTAAAAATATTAATAATTTACAGTACGTCTCGTCTCCTGGATCTGTGTCTATGAAAGGAATGCAGACAAAAAACATTTAAATAAACAGCAATATATTCTATACGTCAATTTGACGAGTGCGTCACGGCAAATCGCTCCGCCCACTCATTTTATTGGCTACTTGCAAATTTGTCTAATTTTTATTGATGGGACGCGTCGTCTATTTTTTACGAAAAACATCGAGAGAATATCGTTTCCCCTCTCACGGATACCCCGTAGCTACAGAACGGACAGACGTACTGTAAAAGCAAAAGCAAACCATTTTGAATTATCCATTTCATCTAAACCATGCAGTTCCTGATTTGCATTTCTTTTGTTCCCGCTGGAACTGGCCTATTAGATTACGCATTATTTCTCAACTTTTTCTGTTTCCTAATACATACTATGAAATGAAAATCGCTGCCATTTTATATGGAAAATTATATGGGGAATGTCATCGATCGTCATGTCCAAGCCAACTGGACGGGAGGCCGACGGGAGGCAGTTTTTTTTTCGATCATATGGTATTATTGACCAGTAAATAAACAAACCAATATCAGCTCACCACACTAAGATTCTGTCGCGCATGTCCCTGAAAATATGAGCGGCTAAACTAGAAATTTAGCAAGTGTGGACGCGTTGTTTCATGTTACAATAGCAATGTTGCACCACATCTTTTGATCTTTACCGACTACAAATGGATAACATCTAGCAAGTTATATAGCATCGAAATTTGCTAAATATAACTAAAAAATATGTAACATGTTATATAACTTTGCTATATAGCAGTGTTATATAGCAAGTGTGGACCGTCCTTTATGGTAATGAGGTACAATAGCATAACATAATACCAACACACTTAAACTGGTAAACCATATAAGATTAATTGCAAAACCTCTAACGAGGGGTAGGGGACTCACAATCTCGCAATCTTTTCAAATGTTTATTTCAAAAAATAATTTTGTTTAAAAATGGGGCAACATGCTTCGGGAATCAGTTGCTTCCCATTATCACGCCCAAAAAGCTAAAATAATCGAAATCACAATCAAAATAGATAAACATTTTGAGAGAGATATTGATTTATATATTTATCTATTTTGACTGTTATTTCGATTATTTTAGCTTTTTGGGCCTGATGATGGGAAGTAGCTGATTCCCGGAATATGCTGGTCCATTTTTAAACAAAATTATTTTCTGAAATAAACATTTGCAAAGATTGAAAGGTTTTGACTCCTCTACCACTCGTTAAAGATTTTGCAATTGAGATGTAGGTACTCATACTAGGTTGGAGAACGTTTAGTCATATAAGATTATATTTATTTTTTATTAGTAGGTAAAACATGTATTACTGTCACTGTATTATAACTTTTTATAGTGACAAAATCTAATCAAAATGTAAATCGGTTAACTTACTTGCTTCCACTCCAGCTTATCAATAGCTTCTGCACCTGGTGCTGAACTGTCGCCCAGAGGAGGCCGAAGTAAGGAAACATACTGCAAATTTAAAAATATATCGAGTTAGTGACAGACATTTAATTATTTCAGTAATATACTGGAATAATACGTCTATGGAAATGCAGGAATGGTAATCTACCATTCCCACCAATATTATCGATGATATATCTGATAATTTATTTCGTTGAACATAATTCCAAGTTTTGCAAGGTACCTTACTAACTGACTTAGTTACTTACCTAGTTAATGCGATTAACGTGTCAGTCGATATTAAATCAATTGACATCCCTAGGCTCTTTAATCAGCGCTGTTTCAATATAGCATTATATCGAACTCGTGGCTTATCAAAGTTTGACTTTGTGTGTGAGTTTAGCTTGTTGCCATATTATAGGGGTTTAAAGAAATATCGTATAATAATGAAATACTCTATACCGAGTGCATTTTAAAAGTGGCTCACTCCTATAATTTTTTTATTTTTTTAGATCAAAAATCGAGATTTGGTATGTTAGATATGACATAAATTAGGATTGATTGGAGTATTCAATTGTTTTCGGTCACTTCCTGTTTCACCGGAAATGACTACACTTTTGATTCTTAAATAGCACCCTCGGTATTTTGTTACTTTATCCGATATAAAATGACATTCTGAATAGAGTGATATATCACTTGTCAACTTTTAACATTTTCGCTTAAAACAAAATTGAATTTTAAATTTCAATCTAGATTGCCATGGCTGTGTTAAAACCACTAATTTTTAATCAAGGAGCCTTGGAGAATAGATTTGATCGTCTAATGTTTTTCGTGTTTTGTCCTGGCCGGTTAAAAGATGCCCAAATCGTATTTTTAATAATAACTCAATTTTTTCAAATGGAACGAAGATGAAAATGTAAAAAGTTAACATAATATATGTCATTCTATTCAGAATGTCAATTTCTATCAAATAAAGTAAAAAAATACCGAGGGTGCCATTTAAAAATCAAAAGTTGTAGTAATTTCCGGTGAAACAGGAAGTGACCGAAAACAATTAAATACGTCAATCAATCCTAATTTATGTCATACACTAATATACCAAATCTCAATTTTTAATCTGAAAAAATAAAAAGTTATAGGGATGAGCCACTTTTGAGACGGTATATAGGGTGGTCCGAATAATTCCTTTCCGGAAAATTCGGCAGCATATTCTACAGACAAAAATAAGAAGTTCTCAAAAAGAAGTTCAGAAAAAAGTCCCTAAAATGCTTGTAGAGAGCGCCACATGCATATTTTTTAACTGGTTTGAAGAGTAATAACTTTTCGTCCGTACCTGTATAATATCTAGTAACAAAATATGCATTTACGTTTTTAACGTAAAAAGATATTTTGATAAAAATCGCTAACGGTAATGGTCCTCGAAATATTTGGAATCGAAATTATCAATACATGCCATTATTGACATAAATTAAATATGTTGACTCAATAGTTATTAGACCGAAATAATCAATTTGAAATGTTTTTGTGCCAAAAGTTGAACAGAAACTGTTTTATCATAATTTTTTCGAAGAAAAATGTATGATTAACTAAAAAAAGTCCCCAAATATATCATTTCAGCCAAAGAACTATCTACTCAACATGTTTATTTTTTGTCAATAATGACATGTATTGACTATTCTCAATATCTTGAGAACGGTTACTCGCAGCGATTTTTACTCAGATATATTTTTTTACGTAAAAATGACGGACATGTATATTTTTTCACTAGGTAGTTTTATACAGGTACGGTCGAGAAAAGTTATTACTCTTCAAAACAGTTAGAACACATGCAGGTGGCACCCTCTACAAGTAGGTGTCATATTGATATATGTAAATCAAATTACTCATGTCAAAAAGCACCCTAACACCATTTTTTTACCCAAACATAGACTATAGTTCAAAATTATTTGAAAAAAAAATAAAAATTATACTTTTACACCCTGTATCTCTGAAACGAAGAATTTTAGGACATATACTTTTTCTGCAGAATATGCTGCCGAAGTTTCTGGGATATAATTCGGAGCAGCCTGTATATTTATTGTTTTGGTACACCAACTGACTTATTTTGAAATATTTAATAACAATATCTGACTAGGAGATTCAAATTTTATCTACTTAGTAACAGCAAAATAAAATACTAATTCACCACAATACACCAAAACTAACATAGCAAAACACGCGACCAGTGTTTAAAAAAGTGTTTTGGTGTATTGAGATGCGGTTTGCACAACCTTTCTTACTTTTTTGTCAAACGGAAGATGCCGTAAATAAAATTTTCATATCCCTCTTAGTTTCTGAGTTACAGGGTCTTATTGAAAATTTTGCAATTTAAAACATTCCCTATATCTCTGTTATTGAAAGGTATCGAGCAAGAACAGTTAACCAAATAGGACTGCTCATTCAGCTAAAAGTGTCCGCCAGGTGCATGCGAAAACTACTCGCTTTGTGACGTCATTGTAGTCCTTGTCATGGTTATTAGTCCTTATCCGGCAACCAATAATACACACACGTGCATTATTAGTTGCCGAATGCAAAACGTTCATTATTTAGTTTATTTATTTAAACACCTTATATGTATGCAGTATAGAAAATTAACTGTATAAATCGTATTAAATACTCGGATAATGCATTTTTAAGAACAACAGTTCCCAACATCACCTTTTGCAAGCATTATTTTTAGAGTACTTCCATATTTTGCTTTAAAATAATTAATAAACAATATCGCAGGCACAATTAATAAACATCGTAAGCACTTTGTCACAATCCACAACACAAAATGAACGTATTTATACACTCTATAGCTCTAAAAACTTTAAAGGCACCTTTTTCACATTTAAAATTGACAAAATAATTAAGTCAAAATTTCGCAGCTGTTATTTTTATAAGTTTAGCATAGGCAACCAAAAATACACACTATCATGACAAGGACTACAATGACGTCACAACTGTCAACTGAAGCGCGGGAAGAGGCGAACGTATGTCTTATGAGGATGAGCAATCCTATTAATTTACCATTCTTGTGTATCGAGAAGGTGAACACTGTTGTATTTTTTTTCGTATATCTTTTTACGTAGAATACAGTGGAGTAGGCTGTTTTTACGAAAAAAAAACAGTGTGTGCACTATCTGCGCATATTTGAAGTGAAACTTCTTACTAACAGCTATTAAATTGGAAGATTTGAAGGACATTTTGAAAAAGTGATATACAGGGTGGTCCGAATTGTATTCCGGAAACTTTAGCAGCATATTCTACAGATAAAAATTAGTAAAAAAGTTCGTATAAATGTATGTCCCCAAATGCTTAGTTTCAGAGATACAGGGTGTAGAAGTTTTATTTTTATTTCAATTTGTTCCAAATAATTTCTGAAGTAACGTCCATATTTGGATAAAAATTGGTGATTAGGAGTTTTTTGACATGAGAAATTTGATTTTGATGTCAATATGACTCCTTCTTGTAGAGGGCGTTACCTACATGTGTTTTAACTGTTTTGAAGTGTAATAACTTTTCGTCCGTACTTGTATGAAACAGCTGAGTGAAAAAATATACATTTTCGTGATTTTCTACGTTAAAAATGTCTCTTGGTAAAAATCGCTACGAGCAACCGTTCTCAAGATATTTAGAATGGAAATAGTCAATACATGTCATTATTGAAAAAAATAAACACGTTGCACGTTGGGTAGATAGTTATTTGACTGAAGCAATTAATTTTGTGAAATTTTTATTTTTTTAAATTAATCATAAATTTTTCTGCGAAAAAATGATATGATAAAACAGTTTTTGTTGAACTTTTGGCACAAAAACATTTCAAATTTATGATTACAGTCTAATAACTATTTAGTCAACATGTGTAATTTATGTCACAACCAAATATCTCGAGAACCATTACTCGTAGCGATTTTTACCAAGAGACCATTTTTACGTAAAAAAGTCGTAATTGTATAGGTTTTTACTCAGTAGTTTTATACAGGTACGGACGAAAAGTTATTACTCTTCAAAACAGTTAAAATACATGTAGGTGGCGCCCCCTACGAATAGGAGTCATTTTGACATAAAAATTAAATTCCTCATGTCAAAAAACTCCTACGCACTAATTTTCGTCGAAATATCGACGTTACTTCATAAATTATTAGGAAAAAATCGAAATAAAAATGAAACTTCTACACCCTGTATCTTAGAAACTAAGCATTTTAGGACATACATTTATACGAACTTTTTTACTTATTTTTATCTGCAGGATATGCCGCCGAAGTTTCCGGAATACAATTCGGACCACCCTGTATAATGCTGTTTTAATATAAATATTATTTTCAATTTATTTCTGTACATTTTCTGTTTCAATTTGCCTGCAAATTTTGTGGAATACCACCCAAAATACACACTTTTATGCAAATGCCTAATAATGTTAACGCCTCTTAAAACTTATTTAAGAAGAGAATTGCCAGAGTCCTAGTAGCTTAGGCCTTTAAATTAATTAAAAAAAGAGAATAAGTTTTGAACCTAACCAACAATTTGTGTGATCTGATTTTGTAAAGGTTTGTTTTTACATGTTTTGTTCATTATTTATAATGATTTACAGTAATTTTGTTAAATTATATTCTCGTTGATTAGTGGTTTGAAATAAATTGGATACAGCACTTGGAGGTGTCCTTACACAAATCTTGGACGGAGAAGAAAAACTCATAGCTTATGCTAGTCGTTCGTTATCTTGAGCGGAACGTAACTACTCTGTTACTGAACGCGAATGAAGAGAAATTTCAGTTTTCATTACAGTTCTTACTGACCATTATTCTCTACTTTAGCTTAGCTATTTGAAAACCTCTTTAGGGAGATTGGCTCGTTAGTCACTTAAGTTGCGAAAAAACTCCTTCAATTTAGTTTATCGTAAAGGGGCGGATCATGTTGTTCGGGATGCATTGAGTCGCATGTTTGAGAAATCAATTTCACACAGAAATATCCACCCATGGTTTTCAGCCTTTGATCCGAAGGGTGCCAGATCTGCCAAGCGGCATCCTTCTATTTTCACTAATAAAGGCGATACCTAATAATTTCAATGGGACACCCTGTACAAAACGAACTCGGCTGACTGGGCCTGAATAGGCTGTGCTATTACACTATGTTTAATTTTTCTAGGACGTGGAAAAGTCGGAAGGTCTATGATCTACCTAAAACAGTACATTCAAATAACTAATCTACTCTAACAGTAACACTGTCACGTTTTTACATTTTGTTTAAAGTCCTTTTATTCGATACATTTTCAGAATAATAACGGTTCCCTTTATAACGCGCTTTATAGCTCCGTTTCCGCAAATTAAAGCCACAGTGTGTGAGCATTTTATGCGACATAATACCATAAATTGCTGTTTTTATGAGCGTAGATTATCGCTCAGAACTTTTATAACAATGAAAATTGTGTCGGAATAGTGTAGTTACCGTTTTTACATTTTGTGTCGTTAGAATATGGGCGCACATTTTAGTCATATGAAAATTAATAATTACAGTCACCCCAACACTATTAATCATTACTTGTGTTTATAGCCCTTAAAATTCAGAGATAAGAAAATATTTTAATTTAATAATATTTTTATATAAAGCTCAATATCATAGTTTATACAGTCTGTTGCTTCGCCGACCTGGACATAGGAAATTCCTGCAAATAGCCTGCAAATTTTGTGGAACGCCACCCAAAATACGCACTTTTATGCAAATGCCTAAGAATTTTAAGAAGAGAAAATATTTGAACACTGGTTATGTTCAATTTTTTTCTAATTTGTATTTATAGTGGTTTACAGTAATTTTGTTAAATTATACGAATATTTTCGTTGATTATTGGTTTGAGATAAATATGACGATGTCCTTCAATGAAAATGCGATTTGCCTAACTCTAATAATTCTAATTCTGAGCTAGCAAATAAGCTAAATACTTTATACCTGGACCGTTATTCAGAAGCTACAAACTTATCGATGAAAATATACATGAAAATTTACTTCCTAGCACATAACCAGAGAATACTGGTACCCAGGTACAGCATCAAGTTTATTATAATGCTTTTCTTAGCTTTAAATCAAATGTTTTTTTGTGTTTGCGCGATCCTTACCACTCTTCTTTTCTCGCTAGCTCGTGCGTCAAGGCAAAGTCAAGTTCATGTCGCGTCGTGCCAAGACCGTAGTGTGTCACGACCTTGAATTTTTACTCCCACCGCGCGTAAAAAAGTTTCACTTCAATAAAATGGGGAAAACTTAAAAAAAAAACTTAAACACATTTTTAAAAATTACATGGGATTTCCTATGTCCAAATCTGTGATGCAACACACGGTATATTTTTCAGATATTTTTGTAGCCTGGGTCACCCTCTAAATAGTAAATAGTGAATAGTGAATAGTGAATAGTGAATAGTGAATAGTGAATAGTGAATAGTGAATAGTGAATAGTGAATAGTGAATAGTGAATAGTGAATAGTGAATAGTGAATAGTGAATAGTAAATAGTAAATAGTAAATAGTAAATAGTAAATAGTAAATAGTAAATAGTAAATAGTAAATAGTAAATAGTAAATAGTAAATAGTAAATAGTAAATAGTAAATAGTAAATAGTAAATAGTAAATAGTAAATAGTAAATAGTAAATAGTAAATAGTAAATAGTAAATAGTAAATAGTAAATAGTAAATAGTAAATAGTAAATAGTAAATAGTAAATAGTAAATAGTAAATAGTAAATAGTAAATAGTAAATAGTAAATAGTAAATAGTAAACAGTAAATAGTAAATGGTACATAGTAAATATTAAATAGTAAATAGTAAATAGTACATAGCAAATAGCAAATAGTAAATAGTAAATGGTAAATGGTAACTGGTAACTGGTAACTGGTAAATGGTAAATAGTAAAAAATAAATAGTAAATAGTAAATAATAAATAGTAAATAGTAAATAGTAAATAGTAGATAGTAGATAGTAGATAGTAGATAGTAGATAGTAGATAGTAGATAGTAGATAGTAGATAGTAGATAGTAGATAGTAAATAGTAAATAGTAAATAGTAAATAGTAAATAGTAAATAGTAAATAGTAAATAGTAAATAGTAGATAGTAGATAGTAGATAGTAGATAGTAGATAGTAGATAGTAGATAGTAGATAGTAGATAGTAGATAGTAGATAGTAGATAGTAGATAGTAGATAGTAGATAGTAGATAGTAGATAGTAGATAGTAGATAGTAGATAGTAGATAGTAGATAGTAGATAGTAGATAGTAGATAGTAGATAGTAGATAGTAGATAGTAGATAGTAGATAGTAGATAGTAAATAGTAAATAGTAAATAGTAAATAGTAAATAGTAAATAGTAAATAGTAAATAGTAAATAGTAAATAGTAAATAGTAAATAGTAAATAGTAAATAGTAAATAGTAAATAGTAAATAGTAAAGATATTAACGAATTTATTTTGTTATAAACAGTTCCTTACCTTCTCCCGTTCTAAACTTCTAATCATCTCCAAGTCGGTTGTATCTGATATACCCCCGTGCACAACTAAGACTTTGTTATTGATAATTGTTCCCAATGGTAACCATCGATAGACACCTTCAAAAAGTTTCAGCAGTCTTTCATGATTTTTCTAGAAATTAAAAAATAAAGTCATGGTTATATTTCATAAAAATAAGAAATAAATAAATGCACATCTGGCATGTCCTAATTATCACTAAACAAACTAAACTGTTAACTAAATAAATATAGCTGTTTGTTATTCTTGACAGATATTATTCATAATCTATCCTATTGGTGATATTTTTGAACGAACATTTTTATTATATTTTCCGAAAAATATTATCGATGTAAACAAAGACTAAAAGCCGTATTATTTTGCCAACTCTCTGATAAATAAACAAGAAAATCCCTATTGCCTCACATTTCAGTGGGTGGGCTTCATGTAGTTGCTATGGGTAACCTCGAAAAGGCCGCCCTTATATATTTGGAATAAAACCCTTTTAGGTCCGTATTTGTAAATAGAACATCAATTTGTGATACATAATTCGCAAACGGAACTTTGAGCTCCAAACAATTAGGTAGAAAAATATAACAGTTGCAATATACCGGGTTCGTCTCTAAAGTGGCTCACCTCTATAACTTTTTTATTTTTTCAGTTAAAACAACACAGATTTTGTATGTTAGTATATGACATAAATTTGGATTGATTGACGTATCCAATTGTTTTCGGTCACTTCGTGTTTCGCCGAAAATGACTTTGATATTTAAATGGCACCGTCGGTATTTTTTACTTTATTTCATAGAAAATAACACTCTGAATAGAATTACATATCATATGTCAACTTTTGACATTTTCGCATATTTATGGTTTATTTGAAATTATAACATGCGGTTCATAACGAAAATTTGACTCAAAATACCAAGTGTGTGGTATCAAATTATTCGTAAAAAATGTTTTTTCCAAATATGCTAATGAGCCACCCTTGTTCCATTTAAAAAAGGCTGTACTTAAACTGCCGTTAAACGGTAGCTTACTAAAATGCCGTTAATAGGTATAACGTCGTTGATGTGACGCACTTGACGGCTTTATGAAATATAGGAATTTTATAAGGACTAACCAACGCTATCCACCCCTCCAAATAACCAACTTAACCAACGCAACTAGCCTCGACACTGATAAAAAATATAAAAAATAAATATAAATTAGTAAAAATCAACCAACCCCACCAAATAACCAACTAACCAATGAATTAACACCCTCCAAATAACCACGCTAACCAACCCGCCAAATAACTAAACCAATCCAACCAAAAAGAGTGAAACCAATGCAATAAGATCACGCTACAAGCAAAAAAAATATAAAAAAGTCTTGGTCGGCATGAGATTTGAACCACGAACCATTGGCTTACGAAGCGATAGCCTCAGCCACTGACCCACAGGTGCTCTCTCTTAAGCAAAATGCTTAAGGTTAGGCATTACTTTCCGCCGACATGAACGACGTCACAATATCTATTAACGGCATTTTAGTAGGCTACCGTTTAACGGCTGTTTAAGTACATCGTTTAAAAAATTGAGATATGATTAAAAATATGACTTGGATATCTTTTAACAGGCCAGGACAAGAGACAAGAAACATTAATAAAATTAAAATTAAGAATTAGTGTTTTTAACATAGCCATAACACTTTAGATTAAAAAAACGAAATTTAAAATACGATTTTTTATTAAGTAAAAATGTCAAAAATTGACATATGATATGTCATTCTATTGAGAATGTCATATTCTATCGAATGAAGTAAAAAAAAAAATACCGAGGGTGCCATTTAAAAATCGAAAGTTGTATTTCCGGTGAAACAGGAAGTGACCAAAAACAATTGAATACGTCACTCAATCCTAATTCATGTCATATACTAACATACCAAATCTCGTTTTTTTTATCTGGAAAAATAAAAAAAGTTATAGGGGTGAGCCACTTTTAAGACGCACCCGGTATATACGAAGACTCTTTCAATATTGCGAAACAAAAATTGAAGGTAGATATATTCTTTTGTCAAACATAGACGAAATATTTCCTATAAAATATGTTCGGAAAGATTTAACAAGATGCAGGATGTTGTCTTCAAAGATATTGATTTAATAGGCAATTTTTTGGTACGTGTTTGATAATAATATAGTGTCTCTTTCTGGGTCATTACCTTTTACATATTTAAGCTAAGAGAGCACCTAGCTGGGAGCACCTAGCTCTGGGGCACCTAGGGATATCCTTATTTATCATTAATAAAAGAATATAGGGAACATAGAGAAATATAAAATAAAAGAGTTGTCATTTCCATAGTCAGAAATAGGCAACACGTTTAACGAGGATCGATTGTAGCGCCCCCTTGAGCACTAACTGAACTAATGGAAATATGACAGACGTAAACGGTAAAATCTAAAGGTTAAACCACTCCATGATAGTCAGCATGCATATAGAACGGGCAGATCCACAGAAACTGCTCTGTACCAATTAACGGAGCTAATACAGACAAGTCTGGATAGCAAAGAAACAGCAATTTGTGCCTTCTTGGATATTGCGGGGGCGTTTGACAATATACCACATAAGGTGGTCAGGCGATCTCTAGAAACAAGAGGGGTGAACAGAACTATTATTCGCTGGTTTTGGGAAATGCTGTCAACACGAACAGCAGAGGCTCAGATGGGCACCAAAACTGTAGCTGTTAAAACAACGCAAGGAACTCCGCAAGGTGGAGTAACCTCCCCTTTGCTGTGGAGCTTGATGGTGGATGAACTACTAGATGAATTAACTCTAGCGGGAATACACTGCATTGGGTATGCAGATGACATAGTCATGATCGCTCGGGGGAAACATGAAGGCACCTTGTGTGATATTATCCAAAGAGGACTCCGTATCACTGAGAGATGGTGTAGGACTGTCGGGCTGAGTATCAACTCAGACAAAACCGCGATAGTGCCATTCACCAGAAGGCGAAGTCTGAAAAACTTGAAAAGAATCCAACTAGATGGAAAGGAAATACTGCCAACACAGGAAGTTAAATACCTGAGAATAACCCTGGACAGTAAACTCCTGTGGAACAGGCATATTAAGAACACTACCAGCAAAGCCATAAAGGCTCTCATGATATGCAGAAGACTGGCCGGAAATAGATGGGGCTGCTCCCCTAACATTTTGCGCTGGATGTATACCATGATAGTAAGACCCATGATTACTTATGGAGCAGTTGCCTGGTACACAAAACTACAGCAACGGACGGCAAGGCTAAACCTATGCAAAGTCCAGAGACTAGCATGTGTTTGCATCACAGGAGCCATGAGGACCTGTCCAACAACAGCAATGGAGGTCATTCTAGATCTAACACCACTGCACATTGTCATTGGTAGATATGCCAATGCGACAATGATTAGAATGGTCACTAACGGAATTAGTACTGGGAGAATTGTCAGATCAGGGGCTTGGAACACCCTCAAAAAGGAAATACCACTCCTGCAACTCCCAGTGGACGATATGCCAAGAACGTACAAGTTTGACAGACATGTCAATGTAGTATTGAGCAATAAGAAGGATTGGAAGAGCAAAACGCTTGCCCAGCAGTTAAAAGACCCTACCATAACTTGGTATACTGATGCTTCCAAAACCAATACGGGAACAGGGATCGGAGTGTTTGGGCCGAGAGCTAATTACTCCGAACCAATGGGCACTTACCCTAGTATCCTACAGGCAGAAATCTACGCTATCGAGAGATGCGTACAACTTATCTTAGATAGGAACTATCGGAAACAAGAAATAGCCATCTTGGCGATAGTCAAGCAGCGTTAAAGGCGATCAACTCAGTATCAATCAATTCGAAATTGGTCAAAGAATGCATAGAGAAGCTGAATAAATTAGGCAAAGAAAACAAAGTCCTCCTACACTGGGTGCCTGCTCACCAAGGGATAGAAGGCAATGAAAAAGCAAATAATCTAGCTAGGAAAGCAGCGAACACTCCACTAACTGAACCAGAACCGTTCTGCTTTCCAAGTGGTAACCAACTCAAGGCGGAACTCAAGAACTTGGAAGATTCCATCCGCAACCTGGAATGGAAATTTTCCAATGGTCTAAGACACTCGAAGAAGTTTCTGAGGGCTTATGATGAAGAAAAATCACAGATCTTCCTGGGTCTGAGTAAGAACAATCTTCGGATTGTCACGGGGTTTTTAACAGGACACTGTCTCCTCAACGAACACCTCAGTAGATTGAAACTAAGAAGAAACGGCGAATGCAGATTCTGTGGGGAAGATGGGGAAACACCAGTACACCTCATCACTGAGTGCGCCGAGACGACAACCATTCGTGCCATGAATTTTGGTACGACTGATATTGGAGATGGAGAACTACCCTCTATAAAACCGTCCCGGATACTGGCTTTTGTCAAAGCCCTGGGACTGTATGATGAGTTATGATTCAAGAAAGGGGGACACAATGGATCTGTAAGGTCGAAGTGATTAACCCCCCTCCCACTCATTCTAAATTCTAAAAAAATTCTAAAAAATCGCTAAAATAGGTATCTAAATCGGTAAAATAGGCATTACCTACCACAAAAAAAGCGGGCAGTTTAAATGTGATTATAAAATTTTATGTATTTTTAAAAATATTACGAAATCAAAACTGCAAAAAATATAATGAAAATTTATTTTTAAAAACGGAATATTTGAAAAGTATAAACTATTGTACACTTTTCAAATGCTTACAGTTAAATGCTAAATTAAATTTGATAATATAAAACATATATGCTGAATTAACCTCGAGGGGTAAACCGCTGATGAATTTCTGTACACTAATGCCAAAATAATGCCAAATAATTTCGTACTAATACCAAGAATACCACGAAAATGCCAAAAATACCAACATCTTGTAAACCAAAATACACCAGCGGTTTACCCCTCGATTAACCTATAGTATTATAAAACGTATTGAACAACGCCACTAACAAAGCATATAAGATCGGAGGGTTTGCAATCTATGCCATTATAACACATTAAGATTTAAATAAGACATCATCAAAAATTAATTCACCTTTAAGTTGGATTTATAAACTCAGCAGTTGAAGTTCAGTTGGGTAGCAAATGTTCAACACTGTGAAATGAAGGCGCGAATTTATAGTCATTTCGTTTTACGTTCACGGAGTTCAGAGATGGGCAATGTCTGTACATATCGAACTTGCTTTGCATGATACCCTTTTCCGGATCGTGTTGAAATCACATCATCGGCTGAACAAAATTATTACATGATGACGGCAAAACACATAGCACAAAACATAAAGTTCCATGACGGTTCCATGACGGTATATGCTACACAAAATAATAACAAATTTCCAAAATTCAAAACAAAATTGTAAACAATTGCAAAATACAAATAATTTGCTGTCATGTCACTTGTCAATCTTGTCATGACACGTGACAGGTAGCAGGTGGCGACGCTTTGGAGCCCTAACTGAACTATGCAACATTATGGCCAAATTAGATAACCTTTCAAACACTCTTTTATTTTAGTTACTTTATGATAGGGAATTACTTACATTTAAAATTTAAATCCGCTGTGTGTATTTATAATAAAGAATACGTTTATTTTTTGATAACAGTGATTTGAGTGATTTTATAATAAAAAGAATTGAGTTGATAGACTAAATAAAGAAAAGGTAAAAGACGAATTAGGAAAAATTGACCAGAAGTCGGAAAGTACCAGCGTCAAATGTTTCAGTGAACTGCTAACCAGAATCTGTGATAGAACAATGCCAAAGAAGAAAAAGAATAAAAGAGGGCAACCGGTATATTGGTGGAATGAGGAGATTGCGAATCTTAGAAGTCAGTGCTTAGGAAGAGAAGAGCATATCCAAACAAGCGCACAAAAGTCTATCATTATTTAGCGAACTCTGGGAAGAATATAAAAAAAATCCAAAAAAGATCTTAGAAATTAAGCGATTAAAAGATCAAGACAAAAACGCTGGAAAAATCTATGTGAAAATTTTGACATAGATATTTTTGGGAATTGTTACAAAATAGCAATGAGATGGATATATGGCTTTCGACCAAGACCAAATTTGGATATTGATTATATGGAAGAGGTAGTAGCTTATTTCTTCCTGATATACCTAAAAGTCTGTGATAACATCTGTGATAACAACATCTGTAATAACAATATCGGTAATAACAACATCTGTGATAGAAACCAAACCGTAAACTGTGATATTAGTGATAATAATAAAACGATCTGTGATAGAACACTAAGCTTTAATAAGGCTGAACTACTGGCGGCTTGTAAGAAACTTAGAAATGGAAAAATTCCTGGACCGAGCAATATATCGGCTGAGATACTGAAAGAAGCAGTTAATAATCTAACCTGACCCTACTTCAAAAAGGTGAAAGTAGAATTCGAAGTCCAGCAGGCTACCCTCTGATTAGTCTTCTCGATACACAGGGTAAACTATATAAGCATTTGATACTAAACAAACTAAATGAAGAACTAGACAGAACAGGAGGGTTCCCAAACTATCAGTTTTGTTTTAGAACAGGCAGACAAACGGTTGGAGCAATTGCTGAATTGCTAAAAAAAAAGGCTTTAGAAGCAGCTGACTACGCACCGAACAACCAAAACTATGTGCTGTGATAAATCTAGACGTAAAAAACGTATTTAATAGCGCATCCTGGCAAATTATTCTGGATAGATTAAAAAAGAGAGGCATCGATAACAGATTAATGCAGCTTATAGCATCATATCTATCCGACAGGAAGTTGATACTAGAAGCAGATAACTAGGTTAACATTGTGGAGATTAATAGTAAGGTACCACAGGGCTCGGTACTGGGTCCCATATTGTGGAATATTTTATACGACGACCTACTTGAAACAAAAATGGCTGAGGGTACCAAAATAATTAGATTTGCGGATGATCTGGCAATGGTGGTAGTTTCAAAAACTGAAGAGGCACCGATGAACACTGCCAACACTTTTTACTACGTTGTGACTTGTTAACACGTTTGATTAGAGTCTTAAATTGGATGAAAAAAATAAACTTCAGTTAGCCCACAAAAGACAGAGGCAATTTTGTTGACAACCAAAAGGAAAATATCAGAAATATATTTTAACCTTGAAGATGTAGAAATTAAACTCAGCAAAACCATTAGATACTTAGGAGTCTGGCTTGATACCAAAACGAAATATGGCGAACACATTGATAAAACGGTAACCAATGCAAGCAAAACATCAGCTGCACTGTCGCGTCTGCTTACAAATGCGGCTGGACCAAGAGCTTCTAAGAGAAGGGTTCTAGTAGGAATAATTCACTCCCAACTTCTGTAAGCTGCACCTGTATGGTACAAGATAATGGAAAATAATAAATATAGACAGAAAATATATACCTATACAGCGTGTCAACCAGTGCTTACAGAACCATTTCTGTGACCAAGGTTCTGTACCCAAAGCTGTTGGCGTTATAACGGGTATACCCTCAATCGAGAGGTGTCGTGTCTCACTACTGGAATTACTGTACATTTTCTTGGCAGCTGTCATGTTTTCTAGTCATTGGCAGTCTTACGACAGCCTATAATAATTACATGGCAAAATAGGCAGACTTCTTCGCAGTTATTGGCAATCGCCTGGCAGTAAAATGATATTTTGGCAGTACATGTACATTTTTTGCCCCCAATGCATATCTTGGTTCAAGAACGAGTTGAAACCTACCAAAGAACTTTGAAAACTGAAGCTAGAAATAAACTATGGATAAAATGGCAAGAAAAATGGGTCAACGGCAAGTATGGAAGGTGAACGTATAGTTTAATTCCTAATATTAGAAAATGGGTAAAGAGACCATAATATGGTGAAGTAGATTATTATACCAGGCCCTGTCCGGCCATGGGTGTTTCAAAAGTTATCTATTTAATCGGGCGAAATCACCAACAAACCATTGTATGTAACGAGATAAATGATCAACATACCTTGTTCGAATGTCCAAAATTGTCTGTGTTAAGACATCAGTACTATATTACTATGAGCATTCCTTTTACAGCAGAAACTATGACGAATAGCCTGAAAGGAGGAGAAAAAAATTGGACTCTGACCTATAGAGTAATAAAAGGAATCATAAAAACTAAAGGGGAAGAAGCACGTAGAAATACGTAGACAGTCCTCACGTCGAAGAAATGCGAAAACGGTACCGGCGTGATGTGTCGTAGAGAAGGGGAGGTGGTTTTAGTCAGTAGGAATCTGACACTACGTCTTATACAAGATTTCCTCTTCCTCTAAAAAAACACCCTTGATAAGTTTTTAAAAAAATCTTATCACAGGTTCTCCATAAACCTCTAACTATCAACAAGCGGTATAATATTTTTTTAAACATGTCTCAGAGAATTTAAATATTCAACCTAGTTATTCTTTTAAATTGAATACGATTAGAATTGTTATTTTTCCGAAATACAGGATGTTCCAGGCTGAGCGTGCATTAGAAGTTAACATAACGAAGAGTTAATAACATTTTAGGACGAAAAAAACTGTCTGTTAAAAAAATGTGTATAGCCTAAACGTCAAATTTAGTGATTACCACAGTCACTGTGCCATAAAGAGAAGACATGTGGCTATCTATTTCAAAAATTAAATTGTTCGAATGTCATATAACAATGGCCACAGCTGCCATGGAATTAAGCGATTAAAAAATTATCATAAATCATTTTATTCAAATGGAAATCCACTTTTTTTATTTCACTAGTGAAAAGGTTTTTCAATTCGTTACTTTTTGCCTATTCATAGTCCTATACCTAAAATAAATCGTTTTTAAGTTATTTAAGATTTAGTTTTAAAGCGTATATTTTTCTTGGTTTTAACCAGTAGCCTATGACTTTAAACGTCAAGTGATGTAAAACAATAGATCCGGTCGTGTCATATTGTGAAACTTTGTTCAAAAATCAGTATGTCATCGATCATCATTTCCAAGCCAACTTTGCGCCTTTTTTTTCGATCATACGGTATATTATTAATAATATCAACTATAAGATATCACTAAAGACCGAAAATACAAGATATATTATTATAAATATACTTTTTCAACTCTTAAGCAACAGTACCTATTAATAATATAGAAATTTTTTAATACAAAAATTTTAAATGTTTTTTTTCTCAAGAACGGTTAATGTTAGGTATAGAGTGTTTCATATCAAAATTCATAAAATTTTACACAGAATTTAAGTATGTAATAAAAATGGGGGTACCCATTTAAAATAAGAAAGTTGCTATCAACTTCCGGTGTTTCCGGAAGTGCCGCCATATTGAAAATATTTTTTATCGATAGATCTCGTTGTAAAACAATGTTGTACAAAAAATCTCCGATCTAGATATTATGGTTCTCTAGAAACTTCTAATGCACGCTCAGCATGGGATACCCTGTATAATTGGCATATAAAATTAAAAAAGGTCAGAAAAAATTACGTTAGAATTAATTAAACCTCCCTATTATTTATCATATCTTATCCATTCTTTTTATTAAAATAAACTAATTATATTTTTTTTACGTTTGTCAAACATACAACATATCTAATATAATGCCGAACTTTATCAAGAACTTATAGCATGAATGAATCAACAGCACACCTTTGAGTAAATATAAATTAAACTTGCTGATCTCAATTAGAGCTTGCTCAGAATTTGTACTGATATAACAAAAAGTTACTTAGAGTTTGCTTTTAGTGCACAATGGGAAAACTTTTCTCAAAGCATTTGTGGAGTATACTATTTCAAACAATATTAAGTTGTTACACACGTGTAGTTTTTGATATAAAGTATCCATTATCCTAGTATTTTTACCGGGTGACAACGAAACTATTGCACAATCTGCCACGTTATTGAATTTTTGAAACACATTTGAAACTTTCAAAATACGATTTATAAAATCTCACATTTTCAAAACAATAAATTTATTGTATATCACTCCCGCTTTAAATAGATTAGATTAGATTTTAAGGTTTTTATTGTCTAAGAATTGTTTATAGTCTATAGAATATGCGGATTTTATTGAAATTGTAATCAGAGGCTAGTTTGCTGACAGAAAAAAAGCTACACAGAAGGCTGCCACTACTTTACGTAGGCACAAAAGAATGCAGGGCCGCGTTAAGGTGAATTGGTACCCTAGATAGCATTTATTTTGCCACTACCTTCAACTAATAAAAATTCAAGTAAAATTTGTTATACCTAATATTGTCAACAAATGGAAATATTTCATTGAGTTTTAAGATAAGTTGATCCTTTTTTTTTAGAAAATGACATATGGTATAGAACAATTATTGTCAAAGAAATTCAAAAACCCCATTTACTTAAATATATTATCATATGTGTATTCCTCCATTGTGTAAACACAATGTACAGGGTGGGTCAAATTCGACGCTTTTAAATGGAAACACCCTTTTCTATAGGAGATAGACAAAAACTAATATCGGTGTCTGGAGCTCAATTTTTGTCAATTTTTTTGCTATGGAAAATTTTGTATTTTTATGAAAATATTTCCAAAGCACCTTTTTAAGTAGAATTTAATGGTTTAAGTATAATTTTTTTAAAATTAATAATTTAAGAATTATCAACAGAAAATTTGATTTTTTATATGGGACACCCTGTATATTTTTAACTTATTGAAAATAATTTAAAATTACCTTTCTAAAAATATAACACACTTGATATTTTGCTCGATTCCTCTCTGAGATATAGAGTATATAAAAATTCGCCCGCTTTAAATAAATAGGCTTTGAACGGCACCGGCTGTAATGCAAAAAAATTCTAGCTGTGAACATCAATTAAAACGAAAATAATATTTGCTATGAGAGATGCAGAATTGTATAACAATTTAAAATATATTTAACCAACATCAACACATTTAAACTATATCTAATAACAATAAAAATAAATAGCAAACCAAGACATGAAATTTTGCTACAGGTGTTCGACATATCAACCGTCTTCTGTTATGGACAGACATGGACAGACGTGACAGTTTTTGAACATTTCTCGCGGAATTCATTAACTCAGTGGGGGTGAAAGATACCCTCTAATAACTGCTAAGTATTTCTAATTCTTGTCTAGATTATACGGAAGAATAAAGAACCTTTATTCTTCCGAAAATATATCCATAGGATTAGATCCATGGGCACTAAGTCAGGCGGCCTCGACGGCCGACGGCTGGGATCTGGTTAGCTATTCAAATATTCTTGAAATTGGCTGCAAAAATTTGCTGATAACTTCAGCGTTCAGAGGCGGTGCGTCGTCCTGGTGGAAAAATATATTTTCGAGTTCCATTAAGGGCATATCATCAATAAGAGGTCCAAAGCCTACTAGTTAAAAGTGGCGAACTTTTAAATATTCTGTATTTCGAAGGGGATTATAACAAAATATCAAGTGTGCTATATTTTTGGAAAGGTAATTTTAAATTCTTTTCAACTAATTAAAAATATAGAGGGTGTCCCAAATAAAAAATCAATTTTTCTGTTGATAACTCTTAAATTATTAATTAAAAAAAAATATATTTAAACCATTAAATTCTACGTAAAAAGGCGCTTTGGAAATGTTTTCATAGAAATACAAAATGTTCCATAGTAAAAAAGTTACAGCGATTTGTTAAAAATGCACATTTTTGAAAAACACCCCGTAACTCCGAAACGGTAACAGATATTAATGTGCGGTTTTCACCATCATGTTTTTGATGAAAATTGAACTCCAGACACCAATATTAGTTTTCGTCTATCTCCTATAGAAAAAGGTGTTTCCATTTAAAAACGTCGAATTTGACCCACCCTGTACAGATACCTAGAGAATATTTCGACAGACAACATCCTAAAAATGACAGAAATTACAATTTGTTTGTGAATTAAAATGACAGACACAACTGTTACTGTCAGGAATCATGTCGTTGGACAAACTATACCTAATATTGCCAACAATTGGAAATATTTCATTCAGATTTAAAAAAAGTTGATGCTTTTATTTATGCTTTTAATAATTCAAAACTAATATAATATTGTGGCAGTATGTTTTATTTTCGAACATATTGTTTTCCAAATTGTTTTCATTACAAAAATGTCCTTTCATTAAAAGTAAAATTAAAGTTGTGTATTTTGTATACACGCTGACGCACCTATTTCGCCTCGGTCGATTACACGAAAACGGAAAGATGTAGAAATAAAATATTTTATATAAGGATTCTTGCCACTTAACTGCTGATATAGAAATTTAATTCTATGCTATGTTTGTCATAATGTGGATCAACCTGCTCTCACTACCGGTTTCGGAGCCCTACTCCATCATCAGGTGAGCTTGGGCAGATCCACAAAATGACAATCACAGCGCAGAGATAGTTAATTCCGACTTGTCGGAAAGTATCGGTTAGATATTAAGTCCCGAACGGGAGATAGCATTAAATTTCTATATCAGCAGTTAAGTGGCAAGAATCCTTATATAATAATTTTATTATATACCTATACTGCAAGAAATTTGTTTTTTATTTTATAATTTGGCTTGCCTGAAAAAAAGCCTTTTACCATCCTTTTACTGTCGATAGTTGCGCCTCGGTGGTACTAAGCACTACCATTGCACGCAGGCCGCTATCTCCCGTAGAGAAATAAACTTTGCTGAAAAATGTTATTGCCTCCTTAAATTTATAAAAGGGTGCCAAAAATTTAAAGGATTTTTTTTAAATTTTTTTTATAAAAATATATTTTAATTATATATAAATAATTATAAAAATAAGACTTATTTAAATTAAGGATTTATTTTTTATAAAAACTTCGTTATTTCAAATGCAACACCCTGTAGTTTTTAAATAAATCGAAGCAGATTCAAATGCTCTTTTAAATTATATTATAGTTTCCTACACCTATCTGACTCAGATTTTGAATAAAAAGCGATTTTTAAATAAAATGACGATCAGGATGGCTGGTGTCGCCATGGCAATTTTCTAGTGACAATTAGTAGGTAACTATTTTCAAAATCGACATTAGTTTATGGACATTATTTAGATTTATAACAGTTTACTAAATTTAATTGAAATTTAAATCAAATAAAATAAAATTTTATTTTGTGAAGAAAATTGCTTATGTTCAAAGATATCCAAATAGGAATCTTCCTGATAAGAGCTCCTTTGAAAAACGACTTGTCCTATTTCGCAGAGCGGGTAGTATGGTTTATAAAAAACCTATTAGGCAGAAACCTGTCGTTGGAAGTGAAGAAAATGAATTTACCTTAAATGGCTCTTTTATAGAATATCCATATATCTACAAGTCATCGTAAAATAAATCAAAGAACTACTTCTTCGTTTTTCTTCATAGAATAATATACGATGTTTAATAAATATTATTTATTAAACTATTGTAGGTAAATTAAATAAAAGTAAACTGGTATAAATTTAAATAAGTCCATAAACTAATGAGGAAAATGCATGTTTTTAAATAATTGTTTTAAAAAATAGTTCATATAATTACAAATTGAACAAAAAAACTCGTTGATATCGGTTAAGAAATGCCTCTAATATAAAATAATTAAATATTGTTAATTTAAATGGCCGGGCAAACGCTCTCTACCGCGCCTTGTCGCTGTGACGTCACCCGCCGTTCTTCTGGTTGAGTGGAGCCAGACGCGTGTTTATTTTACACAGTTTGCTTTTAAACGCTGTTGAATCCGAGTCAAAATTTTAGTTATTTGTGTTAATTAATACATAATTAGTAATTAGTGATATTTATAAATAGTAATGGTTGAGCGAAAACAGAAAAAAGATGGTCCAAGGCCATGAGAAGAGATGAAAAGAAAAACGTTAAATTATAATTTTTATATTTATTAAATATTTTTACGATTTATTGTTGTGAAGATCATTTTGATGTAAGTTCATATATTTATGTATATTGTCTTACATAGGTATATGAAATTTGAATGTACAGGGTTATTCATTATATTTTGACACCCACATACAGCCTTAACTGCAAGTTTTAGAAGAAAACATTAAATAAAAAAGTTGCATGGTTTTTCATATACTCTCTTTTAAAATTAATTCTAGTTATACAGGGTGTGTCAAAAAAGGCGGTGCAGAAAATTGTAGGTATTTTTCGCTTTTCAACTGTCAATATTTCGTAAACATTTGAAGATAGGTATAGGATATTATACATGAAATATATCTAGAATATCTAGTAATTTACGAAGAATCCAAAAATATATAGGGTGTTTCACTTAAAAAAGTAACTTAATTTTGGCGTTTGCTTATGGGACACCTTGTATAATATTTTCATTACTGATAAACAATTTATTTCCTATAATTTCGTAAAAAAACAATCTTTAAAAATAACAAGGGTAAGGGGGTGTCAATATATAAAAAAAAATCTTTTTCGCGCTATGCCTTGGAGTTATTTTTCAAACAAATATTTTTGTCTCTTTTCACTTCTATATAACCTACAGCATTATCTCCCTACCTGATCTGAAAAATAACTTTATAACATTAATTTATAACTATATAAAAGTTCGTAACAGTAGGTACCTACTTATACTTAAATATGCCTCAGTACTTACAAAGAATAAATGTTATATATCTCCCTTTTTTTTCCTCGTAATTCAGCACCAATAAATTGGGAATTTGTATTTATAAAAGCAGCCAACATAAAAGCATCGACTTTTGGCAAGTTATCTGATTATGCTTTTACAAACCCGGAATCTGCCATTACTTAAAAAATTCTCAGAACACACAACACATACAAATAATAACTGCACAAAAAAGCATAAAAAGCTCCTTCAATCAACGCTAAAAGCAACAAAAATGTCTTAGTACGCCACCTAAATACGTACAGAAACGGAACACGTCTGGCTGCTGCTGGCCATCGCGCATCGACGAGAACGGCGGGTGACGTCAGACCAATAGAGTATCGTTTCAATTCGCGAGGCATCGTTTGCGTTATCCATAGTATTTTAATGGCCCGTTTTATAAAATTGTGGTACTGCTTTCAAGAAAAAGGTTTTTTTTGCATTTACACATATTTATTCTAATAAATTGAACAGTTTCTGGCGAAAAATAAAATATATGCATCTTTCTCATTTCGATTTTGAAAATAGCTGCTAACTGTCATTAGAAACTTGCCATGACGACCCTAGTCCTCTTGGTTGCCATTTTATTGAACAATTGTTCTTTATTCCAAATCTGAGCTAGATAGTTATAGGAAGCCCTTATATAGTTTGAAAGAGCATTTGAATCTGCTTCGATTTATTTTAAAATATACAGGGTATTACATTTGAAATAACGAAGTTTTTATGTAAAATAAATATTTAAAATATAGACCAGCAGTTTTTGATACCCCTGCATACATTAAACAAAGCAATACAATTTTTCAGTAAAGTTTATTTCTTTGGCTTAAAAGTCAGCACAAGAATTAGTTCTGAAAAGTAATGTACAGGGTGTGGACAATCTTTATTATTATAGCATGCATTTAAATATCTTTAAATAAATAAAAACCAAAGCTTAACATATTTAACCCTTATAATAAATGCCTTATTTTGTGTCCAAGGATCCAAATATGACATAAAATACCGGGTGTTCCATAAGAAAAAATATAACTTTCGAGTGGATCTTATTTCTGACATACCCTGTACATTTCAAAATAATTTTAAATTATGCATATTCCTTACTTCCTTATGCACATTATACCTTTCCACATTTACCCGTAAAATATTTTGTTTCTATTAGTGATGGGAAAAACCGATTAATTTCAATAATCGAGTACTCGAGTATCAAGCGATTGCAATAACCGAGTAATCACTCGAGCAAAATATCGCTCGTATTTAAAAATACGATTTTTTGTCCGTCGCATGTTGTAAGTACTCGTTAACGCCAAGCGCCAAGCAGTGTTCCCAACTCTCAAAAATTTATCTCCCTAAAATCTAAAACGCTCCCATGAAAAATCTCCAAAATATCCCTAAAAACCTAAAAAAATATCTCGAAAAAACCCTAAGAATATAAATAATAATAAACAATTTGTTGTGTTTTAAGTGGTTGACCTTGAAACGTCTGATCACAGCAATGTAGCCAACTGTTCGAAACTTTCCATTAAAGCAATATCAAACCACGCGAATTTTCGCTCGAGTTATCCCATCACTAGTTTCTATATCTTTGCGTTTTCGTATAATCAACCGAGGTGAATAAGGTGCGCCACCCGGTATTTCTAACATTTATTTTTAAAACGAGCCGTATTGTGTGCAATGAATCAATTCTCGAGATTCTTTGAACGAACGAGCCCTAGAAATGAACGAGCCGCATTGTGTCCGATTCAATTCCTACGACTCTTTTTTACGACGCGACATTCAACAATGTTTTGGATCTGTACTGACTACGATTCAATTGAACGAACCGTATTCTAAGCCGCGAATCGAGTCTCACGATTCATTTTAATACTCGTTCAGATGGACGACTCATTCAAAATTTGTGTATGTATATATAATATTCTTTTTTTTTGAAAATTGGTTCTTGGGATTATGGTCCGTAATAAAATGTTTTTTTAAGTCGAACACATTATCATAGGAATTACTTACCATAGCCTTACGTTTCGATCTTTATTCGATCTTTATCAAAACCTTTTTATTATAACCTTGGACGTCAGAAAACGTTACCAAAACCAAACCAAACATATAGACTGATGACACTCTATATGTGTGTTTGATATTAAATAGATGTACTAATGTGACTTTTACTGTGTTAAAATGTAAATTTATAATTTTGTTTTTGTGACGTCCAAGGTTCTAATAAAAAGGTTTTGATAAAGATCGAAACGGTGAGTATGAGAATGTGATTGACTTAAAAAAAAAACATTTTACTACGGACCATAATCCCAAGAAACAATTTTCCAAAAAAAATATATATATCTATTGTCCGGAGAATGATACAATCCAGAAATACAATATTCTTTTAAACTAAACTTACCCTATATTTGGACTGGACTTCTCGAATGAAGCCGTATCTAAAAACATAAGAAATTATACCTATAAAAAATAGAGAATAACATCAATCATTTAGTCGTGATACGAGCGTGTCTACCTTTGGTTCATGATGTGGTCCTCGTGGTTGCCTCGATTCAGGTATATCCCGCCCGGAAATGCGATAAAGCATAGCAGCAATATTAAAATAACCTCTAGGCCTCGCTTGCCTCTATCGACGAAATCTCCATTAAATATATAAGGATTCTCGGCGGAAGGAAGACCGTTCTGGAAAAAGTAATACGATTAGTTCGTCTAAAACGAATATTTTAATAAGATAATACTGGAATAAGGTTCATAGATGGTTATTTTTAGGTGACGGTTTACATGTAAATATTCAATATTCGTCTCTGTTGTTATAAATAAGCATTCGTCAAAAAATGAGATAAAATTTACAAGGTGTATTATTTATGTATTTATTATTAATTTATTAACTTTTTAACACACTGTCTAATATACTTACAAAATCCAGTTTTCTTCGTATTTTGAGCAATTATCAATCAACGCAAACAGACAGTAGAATATTAGCAAACAGTAATGTGGTTCGAATACTGAGATCATATTAATTGGTCCTCTTTTACGAATAATTAAACCGTTTTTTGACGACTAAATTATAAGAAAATGCATTTTCTATGTATAATACGATTTCATATACAATAATTCAATTGTGCATCTAATTCTAGTAAAATATACAGGTTGTTCCATTTAAATTAAACAATTTATTGCCTTTAGATCTAGTTCACTCTGTATTTTGTGTGTGCATTATTGCAACACAAAATTTAGTAAATAGAAAAACTTCAGTAGGTACGATATTTGGTTTTAAAAACTTAAATACGCCTAGAAAAATGAAGCTTGAAAATGTTTCCTGTAGTTTCAGAAACATGTCAATACAGTAGAACTTTTGAAATTCAGACACGGCGCCAAATCGGACACTCCAGTCGTCAGTGGTTCGGCGCCTCGTAATAACCGGACTTTTCGGTATTTTTACCTCTTTATTTTTTTATGATAAAAGTATCAATAAAAAGTGCCAAGTTAATTGAATAACGCCCGAAGTTAAAGGAAAATTGTTAATTTAGTTATTTCTCAAAAAAATTGTTTAAAACTAGTTATATGTTACGGTTTAAAGATTACGATTTAAAGTCCGATCTCCGGTTAATGTCGACATTAACAGGTTAACGTTTGGGTTTGGTTTTGTTTTGTGTAATTTTCGAGATTAACCGGGTAATGTCGATATTAACCGAATATCGGTCCTTAATCGTAACATATATGTATGTATCTCATTCGTGTGTCTTCTTCTGCTTCTTTTACTTATTTGAGATCTCGAATTTGCGATCTGTTAATTTTAAGGTTGCCTCTGTAGGAGTTCTTGGGAGATGGAGTGCCAACTGTCTTTCCATCTTTTTGGAGGTCTTCCCTGCTGTCTCTTACCCATGGAATGTCTCTTCCCTTCAAGGGCTATGCGTGGTAGCCTGTTTTCTTCCATGCGTTTTACGTGTGCGAACCATTGCCTTTCTCTTTGCCTACCCCATCTAACTACGTCCTGTATTCCACATTGTTGTCTGATATTTGTGTTTCTAATTCTGTCTCTTCTAGTCTTCCCCATTATGGTTCTTAAGTTCTTCATTTCAACGACTCAACATGCTTTTGGTCTTATTTGTTTCCTCTCGGATTTCTATGCCATATGTCATTATTGGTCTGATGCAGGTCTTATATGTATATATGTGTAGTCCTATAATCTAGGATACAACATTTTAATGGACAGTGCTTTCCATAAAATCAATAAAATGAAAAATATACGAAATAATATACATGTACTGATTTCTTTCCGAAAATCGACAACTATGAAACTATGATCCCTTCCCCGCCACAAACGGTACATTGTGAGACAGGAAATTGTAGAGAGAAACAAGCTCTATAACATAGGATACAACATTTTAATGAACAATGCTTTCCATAAAATCAATAAAATGAGAAATATACGAAATAATACAAATGTACTGATTTCTTTCGAAAATCGACAACTATGAAACTATGATCCCTTCCCCGACACAAACGGTACATTGTGAGACAGGAAATTGTAGAGAGAAACAAGCCCTATAATATGGGATACAACATTTTAATGAACAGTGCTAAAATGAAAAATATACGAAATAATATAGATGTACTGCTTTCTTTCGAAAATCGACAACTAATGATCTTATAAATTTTAATTTTGCTGTCTGTTCGCATGAAGGGGTTTGTCCACACTATTTGTCTCAGACATCCTGACATGGCTGTTGCTCTATTTATCTGGCCTCTGAGATCTTTCTCTGGATCATGGTAGTGCGACATATCTATTCCTAGGTATCTGAACTGTGATACCTGCTCAATAATTTTGTTTTCTACTACCAGTTTGCATCTTACCGGCTCTTTAGAGAAAGTTAAGCATTTAGTTTTTTCTGTGGAGATAATCATATTTAATTCTCGGCTTACCCGATAGAATTTATGAAGCTGTCTCTGCATATCATCCTCTGTCTCCGCGATAATGACTGCATCATCAGCGTAACACACCATGCTAACTCTGTTGTGTCCCATTCGATAACCGATATTCATCGAGGTCACCTTTTCTATGATGATGTCCATTAAAAGATTGAATAAGAAGGGACTAAGGCTGTCTCCTTGTCTAATGACTCCTGGTGTTGTTATGTCTTCTGTTAGATTATTACCTGCTTTCACTTGAGTTGTGTTATCGATATTTAGCTTTCTGATGATTTTCACAATATTATCAGGCACTTTTTTTCTTATAATATGTTTATAGTGTCAGATAGGTTGTGATTTTCGGCTATGTTTACTAACACACTATCCTTACACTATTACTATAGTACTATTTTAGTACTAGTACTATAGTACTAGGACTATTTCGGTGTACTTTTAATCAGTTTAAAAATGGTAAATAATATTGATTATAAATATTGATAAGAATGGGGGCGACAAAAGTAGAGCAACAAATTGTATTCAACAAATTTTATTGTGTCTTTCAACAAAAAAAATTTAACACATTTAAGAACAAGAATAATTGAAAGTCATACATTAGTAATTGATAGAATATCCATTATTATTGTTAACTTGCTGACAACGGCGCGGCATTGAAGCAATCAACTTCTGAATGACATTTTCGGGAAGATTTGTCCAAACTTCATTAATTTTATCTATCAAGGATTGTTTATTTGGAAACATTTGGATACGAATACGACGTTCTACTTCTTCCCAGAGATTTTCAATGGGGTTACGGTCTGGGGATTGTGCTGGCCATAGCAAAACTCGAACGTCATTTTCCCTAAACCACTGTTGCACAACTTGTGAAGAGTGTTTTGGATCGTTGTCCTGTTGGAAAATAAAACGCAGTGGCATTTCCCATTCTGCATAAGGAAGCATGACATTCTGCATGATATCCCTATAAACAAATCGGTCCATTGTGTCATTAATAAAGTGTATAGGGCCTATCCCATTCCATGAGAAATAACCCCATAAAAATACACTGCCTTTACCGTGTTTAATTGTAGGTGTTACGTATTTAGGATTAAACCTTGTATTGATTGGTCACCTCACACGTCTCATTCCATCAGAATTGAATATTTTGTAGCGCGTTTCATCACTGACCAAAACTTTTTTCCAGTCATTGACGGTCCAGTTTAAATGCCGACGTGCGAATGCCAACCTTTCTGCTCTATTTCTTTCCGAAACTAAGGGCTTTTTGGCTGGACGTCTACTAAATAACTTTGCATCTGCTAATCTTCTTTGTACTGTTCATATACCAACCGTAATTTCTGGAATTTCGGCAATAATTCTAGGTGCGGACTTCCAATGATCATTTTGAGCAATTCTTTTGATGCGTCTGTCGGTCATTACTGTTGTTTACTTTGGCCTTCCCGATTTTGGCAACTTTTCTAAGTGTCCCCTGTTATTATACGATGAAATTATTTTAGATACACTGTACCGGGGTTACACAAACTGTCTTGAAATATCGGCTTGTTTGTTACCTTCCATGAATGCATTCACAACTCTTTGCTTCAAGCCCTTTACAATTGGAATTCCTCTTGGCATTACTAATCCAGCATAGAAATGTTTAAAAAACATAAAATAAACCTCGCAGTAAAAAAAAGAGAAAGAAAACCTTGTTGTTCGTCCCTATTCGTAATTTGTTCCTCGAGTTTTCCTTTCAAAATATTAGTGAAGAGTTTCATGGTTGTATTGATGAGAGTTATGCCTCTGTAGCTTTCGGGTATAGTTTTTTATCCTCTTTTAAATATAGGAATTGTGACGGTTTTGTGCCATTCTTGAGGAGTTTCTGATGTTTCGAGAATCTTGTTAAATGACAATCTTAGATATTTTACTAGCTCTTTATTGTCTGTTCCTGGCGCTTTTCGGTTCATTCGTGTGTATTAGAGTGTCCGTTATTTCCCAAGTTGATATTTTTTTGGTACCGCCCTCTGAAGTTTTAGTTTTTGGTCTAAAAAAAATTATCCAATGTAAAAAACCCCTAAATTTTTAATTTAAATCGTGCCGAAATCATGATACTTTTCCCATGAAAGAAATCATGATACTTTTCCCTTTGTATGGCTCTAGATCCCAAGGATCGAGAGCCATACTTTTTTCAATAAAACAATATTTCTTTACCAACTTAATGCGCCATCTATGATCAATTGATCAAAACTATAATTTAAGGTTATTGTTTCAATGCCTTTCAGTGTTCGTAAACATGTGTGTCAATTAAAAAGAATGAACAAATTTCGAGTGGTTTTTATCCTAAACATTACTTGTATCGAATTAATTAAATTAAATTAGTTAATTAATAATTTAATTTTATTTTATTAAATTAATTATAAATTTAATTTAATTTAATAATTAGTTAATTAATTATTTTATTTTATTTTATTAAATTAATTATAAATTTAATTTAATTTAATAATTAGTTAATTAATAATTTTATTTTATTTTATTAAATTAATTATTAATTTAATTTAATTAATTCGATACAAGTAATATTTAGGATAAAAACCACTCGAAATGTGTTCATTCTTTTTAATTGACACACATGTTTACGAACACTGAAACGCATTGAAATTAGTTTTGATCAATTGATCATAGATGGCGCAATATTAGTTTTCCATATTTAAGTTGGTAAAGAAATATTGTTTTATTGAAAAAAAGTATGGCTCTAGATCCTTTTTTAGTCAAAATCAAAAGGCGCAATTAAAATTTCCAGTGAATGATAGAAAAATTTGATTATAAACTATGTGCATAACTATGACCACGAATAACTTTTAAAGGAATGTTTTTATGGAAAAAATCTAAGAGACCTTTTTAGTAGAGCGTAAAATTTTGTATTAGAATGTGTCTTTGTCGAAGCTGTAGGTTCATTTGCTTTGGAGATAAACAATTAAATGCAAAAGGTCAGAAAATCCCATGTTATTTAAATGGGAAAAGTATCATGATTTCGGCACGGTTTAAATTAACAATTTAGAGGTTTTTTACATTGGATAATTTTTTTAGACCAAAAACTAAAACTTCAGAGGGCGGCACCAAAAAAAATATCAACTTGGGAAATAACGGATACCCTAGTGTGTAAGAATTATAATTTAATTTATATAGTCGCGGAAAAAAATCGTCATAATTTAAAACTCTGGAAAATATTTTTTGTTTGAAACGTCACAGAAGTACTAATTTTTGCGACGTGATTGACAATATAAAAAACTCATTTTAACGCTTAAGAATAAAAGTAAAGTACTTTTACGCCTAAGCACAAAAGTATGAAAATATATTATTAAACTGACAAAGTGTCAAATTCAACGAGCCTAGCCATAGTTTCTTGATATGGTATTACTTTTAAATCTTTTTCTATTATTTGGAACGTTCGAAATTGTTTAAAAATTATTTGTGGTGTTAAAAAAATAGAATGTTCTATTCAGAGCAAAAATGACTTTTTGCGGCACGTCTGTATGTCAAACGTATAGCCTCGCCACTCGCCACAAAAATTATAATTTTTACTCCTAATAAAACTATATACTATATTTATTTACTTACATTTTACAAATACCTACTAAGGTAACTACATGTAAAGGCCAAAAAATACAAAATATAATTACAATTACTTAAAATGAGACAAAATAGACATGTATTATAAAATATCTAAAAAATAAAAAGACAAGAATCAAAAATAAAAAAAGAGAGCTAACAATCTTGCTCGGCAATATCACAGTGGTCTGATACAATTCATGAAGAGTAGTATAGTGATAATAATATCTAATTATTTCTTAACGCCGATATTTTCAGTGACTTTACAAATCTTTATTATTATAATAAAAATATACAGCTTACCTTGTGTAATATTACTAATAAGTCGTCAAATTTTCCATGTAAGTCCCCACAAATGGTTATTTGCTTTGAGAGCGCTGTGGAAGCTACATTAATATTAGGAAGTTTTTGGAGGGCCTTTATCGATCTCTTCAAGATGTCTGCTACGATTCGTGGTGATAACTTAAAATGCTAAAAAACAATTAAACACGTTATATTACAATCATTTAACGCTTTTCAAAAATAATATAATTATCAGAATCAGATTTTATTTTTTATATCGGTTGTGAAAAGAGTATTGTACAGGGTAGCGCTGCTCATACGCCGCGAAAGCTCCAAGGAGAACTTTAGTTTATATCGAAATGAAATTTTGGCAGCATATGTAGGTTAACTAAAAGCATTTTTCAAAATATATAGAATTATACAGGGTGTTCCCAAAAAAAGTTACACATCAAAGTTGTGTTTTTTCTAATGGAACACCCTGTATATTAATTAATTTTCTTTTAAAAAATCAAAGTGAGTTTTATTAAAAAAGCTTATACCTAAAATCTAATGATTTTGACAAATTTCACATTTTGTGAAAATAAAGAGTAAATTTTAAATTTCGATAACAGCTACTTAAATTTTAGTTGACGTATGTATAGCCTGATATTTAATTACAGTAACCATTGTATGTTAAACCAAATTAAAATTTGACCCGAAAAATTATACAGTGTGAGACAAAATTAATATGGAACTTTAATCACTTTTAAAAGCAAGTTACTCCTTTATTTTAAATGGAACACCCAGTATATTTTTCCGGTATTTAATGGAGAATTTAGATATATTCAAAAATATTATTAAGGTTACGTACCCCTCAGACAAGATTTTCCTAGATATTTTAATTTTTATGATTTTCTGTCAGCAGATCTTTATTATTTGGAAAAATCTAGGGAGGGGGCTGTGTGATATACCTTTTGTTAATTTAATAAAAATTAAAGATTGTAGAGTAAAATACTCAACGGTAATAAAAAGATACAAGTTTAAAGCATATTTTAATTATTACAGAATTAAAACTAGATATAAACCTATAATTATGTGACAAAAATTAACTAGATGAAATCGAATGCTTCCTTTCCTGTTAATTGCATAAAATGATTGTTTTTTCAATAGGAGCTTTTCATCTTAACAGGCATATGTGGAGTTCTACCTCGAAAAACAGCTACAATAATTTCTCTCATGTTGTCAACAATAGTTGGTCGAGTTTTGTAAACACTCTTTTACATATCCCCATAAAAAAAACAGACTAGATAAAATCAGGAGCATTTAAGTATTATATTAGTTGGTGAATGCACACTGCATTCACCAACTAATAGAATCATATCAATTCTCTCGGATGTAGGATAAGTTTGCATTTTCGGCAAATTTTTGAGAATTTTTTTTGTTTTAACTGACACAAAATGATAACTAGTTGATTTGATTTAAAGTACAATAGTTAATTTAACTACATATCAGGCTATACCGGGTGAATTCCAATTTAGGTAGCTTTAATTCTAATTTAAAGATTGTTCTTTATATGTCAAAAACCTTACATTTTAGTCATATACTTTCTCTTATAAAACTCACCGCTATTTTTCTCCCAGAATCCAAAAATCAGTTAATTATTATAATTACAAAAAAACACAACCTTGATATGTAACTTTTTTTGGGTACACCCTGTAGAACTCTCTATATTTTTAAAAAGTGCTCTGAATTAACCTACATATGCCCACAAAATTTCATTTCAATACAAACTGTCGTTCTCCTTGGAGCCACCGCGGCGTATGAGAGGCGCCACCCTGTACAGTACGTGGATCCGTTCTGTAGCAACGGGGCATCCGTAAGGGGGAAAACAAAAGATATAAGATGTCAAAATATAGGTAGTGATCATCAAGAATGCAGATGGAATATGATCCAAAAAAACGGCGTCAACGATGGCTTTGAAATGAAGATGACTGTCATTTTGTTAATAGGCAATGCCATAGATCGGTTTCCAAGCCAACTGGGCGCCTTTTTTTCGATCATACGGTATTATCTTCATTAAAAATCTCAATTTTTTATCGATTTAACATTGAAAAACCATCCTTTGCTTTCTGATTGATAAAGTGCACTATCATTGAACAAAAATTAGTCAGTACCAAAAGTACCGAAAAAACCGGGAAATTCCCGGTTCCAAAAACAGCTCCAGTTCCGGAAACCCTCCATATAACGTAAAAAATTTAAATGAAAATCGCAAAGCAACAAACTGATATAGAGCTTTTTCGGAAGCCTAGGTTACCCTGTAGTAGGGCCCAGATAACTTTTTAAGTATTAACTAGTGTTTTGTTATCGTAACGCGAAAGGTTCCAACTTCAACTCTCTTCTTAAAAGATACGTTTTCATAAAAATAGATCTCTGGACATTTTTGGAGATGACAGTAAAATAATACAGAAAATTTTAAATGTGTCCTAACGCTGTTAAGAAGATCTGGTACATTGAGACAATGGTGTCGCAGCTGGGCTAGGGTAGAAAATTTATTACGCCAACTTTTTTACGAGAATTTTAGTCAAATTTATCCCGAATAAGTTGAGCAAGTTGGAGATTATCTAATTATGAAACCTTAAAATGTATAATCTTAAGAGTGGCAGCTATCGCTTATTCTAAAATCTTACAGTAAGACGACCGCTGGTTATAAGCCAACTAACATTGAGTATCATTGTTATATTCATTAACCGTTACCGATCAAAAATCAGCATGTCAAATTAAGTAAACTGTCACTGTTTTTTACGCTTACACAAATACACGAGCTTAAATAGCGAGTACACAAAAAATTGGTTATAATATTATTTGAAAAGTATTAGTAAGTCCAGATTATGAAATTTCTAAAAAAAATCTATACCCTTTCATAGATTCTTTTTGCCTCAAAACAATTTTGAAATCGGGTTTTTACACTTTTATTTCAAATTTTTCTGTATCCTTCCATTGCCTGAAACTAATTATGTATGATTGGATAAAGAGTGGATGGCTCTCTTCCATGGCTTTTTTTATTTCTTAATTATGTATAGAGTACTTTAGAAACCGAGCTAAAGTTGAGATTTTGCAAAATCTGAGGAAAGAAAATCCCCCTAAAATAACCTAAGTGACCATTGCATATTACACAGCCCAACTCATTGCATATTACACAAAAAGGGCAATATTATTTATAATGTGTTCTTTTTTTATAAATTGGATTAGGATCGAAAGAAATCAACAGAAGTCCTTTGTTTTAAATTTGTCGACGTTTCGCAAAATTTATTTGCATCTTCAGGACACTACAAAGTTAAGAGAGCAAAAAATTACAATCAAATAAAAGTTTTTTCAAAAATTTTTTTTTTTTTAAAAATTTAACAAACAACTTAAAATACATATCAGTGGAATTCCACACATATACAATTGGTAAAACTACCCTAATGTTAACAATTAAATAAAATATATGTATATGTTACTCACATTTAAATCTGGACTTTCTTAGTCATATCCATTAATACACGGATGGTATAGAGGGGAGTGGTATATATCCCTTTTTTCCTTTTTAAAACACATAACACACTTACATAAAAAAAAACATATAACACAATTATGTATAGAGAAATATCACGAAAATCTTTTTTTTTCACAGACAAGCATTGCAGATGTACCTACGTTGACCGTATACAGAGAGCAACTAATTCTAGTTGATAAAATACTAATATAATTTTTTACCTGGAGATAAAGAACAGTTGAAAAAAGAAACATATAAAAATATTATTTGGATTTAAACCATTATTTTGAAGTTATATTATTTAATTTTTGAAAGAATATTAAAATATGCTGTACTCAGGTTTTCTACGTCTGTTCTTTTATTAACGCAATTTTTGTTTTTTTGGATTTCTATCATCTCTGCAAATAATCTTTTCTTATAATTAGATTGTGTTTGTAAAATAGTGGTATTGTCAAAATCGAAGTTATGGCCTGTCTCTATTTTGTGTTCTACTAATGCGGTAGGATTAGATTTCAAAAGAAAGTTCCTTTGATCATTTTTATGTTCATTCAATCTTTGTTTTAAATATCTACCGGTCTGCCCAACATAGCTTTTAGGACATTGAGTACAAGGAATGTTATTATTATGCCGGATTTCAGTTCTTTTTTATTCTTTGATTTTGTTTTTGAAAAGAACCGTCTCTTTATGGTGTTATGACTCCTTGTTGTAATTTTTATTTTTTCCTGTTTTTTTGTAGTATGACCCTTAAATGTGTTTTTAATTTGTTCTGACAGACAGTCGATATAAGGTATTTTACAATAAACTTCTCTATCATTTTGGTTAGTAGATTTTACAACGGTTTTCTTGTTAAGAATTTTTTTAATCATAGATATTGGATAATTATTTTTAATCAACATGCTTTCGATATATTTTAAATTTTTATTATGAAAATTAATTGATGATAGTGATGTAGCTCTGATTTTCAGGTTATTAATAACATTAATTTTTTGTTTCAAAGAATGTTCGGAGGAATAATTGAGAAATCTCTCAGAGAATGTCGGCTTGTGATACCAATCTGTCTCTATTAATTGATTGTGTCTAATTAGTCTCACGTCAAGGAATGCTATGCTGTTGTTTATTTCTTTCTCCAATGTAAATTGTAGTTTAGGGTGATAACAATTAAATATGTCTAATATACTTTGTTCTTGATTAATAGGAATTGAAGTTATAATATCATCAACATAACGTTTAAAAAACGGCAATTGAAAAGGAAGTTTTTTAATACATTGATCCTGTAAATCCTGCATAACTAAATCAGAACAAATCGGTGATAAACAATTACCCATTCCCAGTCCATATATCTGTTGATAAAACTCATCTTGGTATTGAAAGTAGTTGTTATCAAAAATAAATGTTAACAGTTCAACAAATCTATGTAAGGGAAAAAACGTTTTTAAACGTTATGTTGATGATATTATAACTTCAATTCCTATTAATCAAGAACAAAGTATATTAGACATATTTAATTGTTATCACCCTAAACTACAATTTACATTGGAGAAAGAAATAAACAACAGCATAGCATTCCTTGACGTGAGACTAATTAGACACAATCAATTAATAGAGACAGATTGGTATCACAAGCCGACATTCTCTGAGAGATTTCTCAATTATTCCTCCGAACATTCTTTGAAACAAAAAATTAATGTTATTAATAACCTGAAAATCAGAGCTACATCACTATCATCAATTAATTTTCATAATAAAAATTTAAAATATATCGAAAGCATGTTGATTAAAAATAATTATCCAATATCTATGATTAAAAAAATTCTTAACAAGAAAACCGTTGTAAAATCTACTAACCAAAATGATAGAGAAGTTTATTGTAAAATACCTTATATCGACTGTCTGTCAGAACAAATTAAAAACACATTTAAGGGTCATACTACAAAAAAACAGGAAAAAATAAAAATTACAACAAGGAGTCATAACACCATAAAGAGACGGTTCTTTTCAAAAACAAAATCAAAGAATAAAAAAGAACTGAAATCCGGCATAATATATAACATTCCTTGTACTCAATGTCCTAAAAGCTATGTTGGGCAGACCGGTAGATATTTAAAACAAAGATTGAATGAACATAAAAATGATCAAAGGAACTTTCTTTTGAAATCTAATCCTACCGCATTAGTAGAACACAAAATAGAGACAGGCCATAACTTCGATTTTGACAATACCACTATTTTACAAACACAATCTAATTATAAGAAAAGATTATTTGCAGAGATGATAGAAATCCAAAAAAACAAAAATTGCGTTAATAAAAGAACAGACGTAGAAAACCTGAGTACAGCATATTTTAATATTCTTTCAAAAATTAAATAATATAACTTCAAAATAATGGTTTAAATCCAAATAATATTTTTATATGTTTCTTTTTTCAACTGTTCTTTATCTCCAGGTAAAAATTATATTAGTATTTTATCAACTAGAATTAGTTGCTCTCTGTATACGGTCAACGTAGGTACATCTGCACTGCTTGTCTGTGAAAGGAAAAGATTTTCGTGATATTTCTCTATACATAATTGTGTTATATGTTTTTTTTTATGTAAGTGTGTTATGTGTTTTAAAAAGGAAAAAAGGGATATATACCACTTCCCTCTATACCATCCGTGTATTAATGGATATGACTAAGAAAGTCCAGATTTAAATGTGAGTAACATATACATATATTTTATTTAATTGTTAACATTAGGGTAGTTTTACCAATTGTATATGTGTGGAATTCCACTGATATGTATTTTAAGTTGTTTGTTAAATTTAAAAAAAAAAAAAAATTTTTGAAAAAACTTTTATTTGATTGTAATTTTTTGCTCTCTTAACTTTGTAGTGTCCTGAAGATGCAAATAAATTTTGCGAAACGTCGACAAATTTAAAACAAAGGACTTCTGTTGATTTCTTTCGATCCTAATCCAATTTATAAAAAAAGAACACATTATATATTATTGAATCGACAACAATAAAAACAATATTATTTATATTTGATTGTTATGAAATTGTTCAAATCTTTGTTATTTTAAATTCAACCTATGTATATTATTTAAAAAATCACTAGTCAAGATTAATAAAATTGCTTTTCAACCATATATCATGTTCCTATACCTAAATCTTCCGGTTTCTTAAGTAGAGCTATTTAAAAATTAATAATAATTCTATTATTACAGTTTCATTTCAAAAATTTCGTTACCATGGGAATTTTAGAAATTTAGCACGTAAACTCTAATGGATACTTATAAAGTTTGAATATTTGTCATGGTAACGATTTTCTTTAAACGAAATAATTATAATAGAATTATTATCTTTTAAATGGCTTTACTGAAGAAACCAGAAGCTTTAGGTATAGGAACATGATATTTCTTTGAAAAGCAATTCTATTTGGGTTTCGATTTTTTAAATAATATACATATGCTCAAATTTAAAATAACAATATTTTGAACGATTTTATAACAATTATTAGTATATAGACCTAGACCTAAAATAGCCGAATAGAAGAAAAAATTTATAAAGTTTTGATATGTTGAGATTAGATGCACCAAAAGGAGACTTTTCAAATCAAAAGAGTTCTTAACCCTAAAGTGTGAGCTTCACCCCAAAAAAACAATTACGCCCCTCGATGGTTTTTCGCTTTTTTCTCAGAACCCTGTCCCACAAATACGACCTTTTGGTCCCACAAAAAAAATTATACTTATCAAAAATATTCCTTATAAAATTTTCTACAAAAAAGTTCTATTCATTATTTATATTTGTCCAATGTATTTTGAGCAATAATCGTTTGAAAAATGAAGTACAAAAAAAATACAGGTCGCCTTTCAAATTATAGTCTCCCAAGGTATTTTAACGTATTAAATATACACGCAACAGATATAATACTGTATAATATAAACAAAAACATTGCCTATTCCACTAAACTAACATTCATACTTTCATCTACATATTGTCATCGTCTATAGTTTCGAGAATGTGCTCAGTATTCGAACAACTTTCCCCACGACAGGTTCCGCACATAGTTTCACATCTCATGCCGGCTTTTATGCAACTGCATCTTTTTACACAATCTTGTTTGCAGTTGCACGTTATTAATGACATAATTGAAGCAGGGGCAGACGATTCTGTTGTATATAAAGGTGGCAGGGTGTTGTTGATTTTCTTCCAGCCCCACTGGTCGGGTTTTATAGGTTGTTCTTGCCATATTTGTACTTGAAGATATGTTTTCCGGGAATGTTGTCTAGCTGCAGTAGATGTGGGAGGCAATTTTGATAGAAGTACCGTGCTGTTTGCTTGACCAACTAACTGTCAATAAGTTAGTTAACAAGCGTATCTTAGTTTCAACAAGCGTATATTTGCTCACTAAGGCTCCCTTTTGTCGGTAGCCATAGCGGTTATTTTTTTGGATTTAAAAAATTTTAATACTGTGGAGTATTTACCCTTGTCCCTCAGCACTATTGGCGGGAGTTTGCCTTTAATTTTGGGTGCCTGCTCTGTAGCTGGAGATGTCGAAGCGGCTGTAGCTGGCTGCGGTGCGGCTGTAGCTGGTTGCGAAGCCGGGACAGGGCCGGGCGCTGCTGGTTCAGCCTGCACTTGGTTAGTTGGTAATGGGAGGAAGTCTTCCCTCCTATCTTGTTTGCGAGGGCCTCTCTTAGTTCTCTTCCTCCTCTTCCTACCTGCAGGCTCGGTGAAGTTATCCGAGTCCTCCGAAATCGTAGACGGCAATTCGGCCTCCACAGCGTCCATTGGTCTGGATTCCGACGTAGATGGCGTCGGCTGCTGGTCGCTGCGCTCTGCCGTACCTGACAGCTTATCCTGTAGTTCTCCTGTACTTATCCTAAGTATCCGGTTCTCTTCTAGAATCTCGGTGTAAGCACTCTGCATGGTTTTATACATCTGCATCAGCGAGTTGTATTGGTCTTTCATGACCTGCATCTCTTGCCTCAGCATATCTAATTCGTTAACGCAAGGCTGCGATAACTCGTCTCCTGATCGGGAGTCTTCGTCTGATTGGACTATTATCTCCTCTAACTGGCTTGACGCCGCCATAGCGACGTTACAGCGGGCCAACTCTCTATTGCTCCTCTTGGGGGAGCCCTTGGGCATAAAAACAACTAGTAGTTTAGTCTAGTAGGACGCCATAGTAGTACGTTTTGTACTCAAATGCTATTCTCTGCTTTTCGTTTGTCAGATTGAGGGTTACAGCAAAGTCGGCCTGACGATGGAGATAAATCTCCGAAACCGTTGTCAAACTATGACTTTGTGAATGTTAAATTGTATTTTTTATACGTTAGAGTTTTTGTCTAATTCGAACAAGTTTTAAATTCTAGAATGCATTTCGGGAACGCTTACCGTAGGTACTATAATATAGTAGTGTAGACAGCACAGCAAATTACATTTGACAATGATAAAATCATCCGATTTTAACTAATTTAAGGAAAACTAAATCTATTTTTAAATTGACTTATTAACTGAACAAGTAGCAATGCAAAACCGGGCAAATTCCAACAATTAAGGTACGGTTTTGCATTGTTATCTGTGCAGTTTTATTTTATTAAATAGATGCAATTTTTCTTAAATCAATTAAAATCAACTTGTCCAAAATTGTTGAAATCTGGCATGCATATTCAGCGAACCTTTAAAAAACTTGTTTACGACTTCACTGTAAAATTAACGGGGGAACCAATATGTTCAAAAATTGCATGGCATTTCCTATGTTTCCAACGACTATGCACCACCCGGTATATCATTTGAATAGAAATAAAACTATCTAATTTTTATTCAAGTCATTTTAATTGCTATTTCACCATTAAAATTTTAGAAGCAGTATAGCAATGTAAATTCGATATAGTAATAAGAAACTGTTTCTTTAAGATGGCAGTATATTTAAATCAAAAAGTTTAATGCTATTTCAATTAAATGAAATTACTAATTTTCACTCCCTGCTGGACAAGCCGTCAGCATAATTTTCGTGATTCAATATCGTCCATTTCAATACGTATTCTATTCCATCCTTTAACCAAATAAACAATGGCTTAATTTGAATCATAATGGCCAGTAAAGCTGAATTATAAAGTAATGGAAGTTGTTTGCGACGCTTCACACAAATTCTAATTTAAACTGGAACCAAATTATCATTCCAAATTGCTTTCAGTAGTTGATATCACCGGTAAAATACAACTTTGAAATTATCATTTTAACAACACCTACTTCTTAATCGTTTTGATATTGGTGGCACAAAATAATGATGCATCAACGGGTGTCAAAAAATTAACGTTGTAAAGATAATAAAAAATGTAAAATATTATACAGTGTCAAAAAATAGTGTATCTAACTTTGGCGGGCGATTCATTGGTGGATAATAAAATAAAACGTTTCTTATGATCATATGCCCTTAAATTGCGTCCCAAAGAAGTTACAGCCTCGAAATGTCAAATAGAAATAATATATTTTGTTTATTTTTTAGATTTTTTTTTAAATTTAAATTTGATACTCTTACACATATTTTAATGCCAATGTATTTTCCATTAGGGTAGAGAGAGAGAGAGAGAGTACTACTGAATTATCGTATGGCTATACATGCAAGAAAACCAGACTCTTAAACATATACATAAAATAAACGACAATGTAAATGAAAACATTACAATGTAAATATAAAAAAACAAGTATATGATAAAAAGACAACATAAAAAACGTATTTACGAACAATACACTTGTATTGTTATAATGTATTGTTGTGTATATACTTGTTTTTTTATATTTACATTGTAATGTTTTCATTTACATTGTCGTTTATTTTATGTATATGTTTAAGAGTCTGGTTTTCTTGCATGTATAGCCATACGATAATTCAGTAGTACTCTCTCTCTCTCTCTCTCTACCCTAATGGAAAATACATTGGCATAAAATATGTGTAAGAGTATCAAATTAGAATTTAAAAAATCTAAAAAATAAACAAAATATATTATTTCTATTTGACATTTCGAGGCTGTAACTTCTTTGGGACGCAATTTAAGGGCATATGATCATAAGAAACGTTTTATTTTATTATCCACCAATGAATCGCCCGCCAAAGTTAGATACACTATTTTTTGACACTCTGTATAATATTTTACATTTTTTATTATCTTTACAACGTTAATTTTTTGACACCCGTTGATGCATCATTATTTTGTGCCACCAATATCAAAACGATTAAGAAGTAGGTGTTGTTAAAATGATAATTTCAAAGTTGTATTTTACCGGTGATATCAACTACTGAAAGCAATTTGGAATGATAATTTGGTTCCAGTTTAAATTAGAATTTGTGTGAAGCGTCGCAAACAACTTCCATTACTTTATAATTCAGCTTTACTGGCCATTATGATTCAAATTAAGCCATTGTTTATTTGGTTAAAGGATGGAATAGAATACGTATTGAAATGGACGATATTGAATCACGAAAATTATGCTGACGGCTTGTCCAGCAGAGAGTGAAAATTAGTAATTTCATTTAATTAAAATAGCATTAAACTTTTTGATTTAAATATACTGCCATCTTAAAGAAACAGTTTCTTATTACTATATCGAATTTACATTGCTATACTGCTTCTAAAATTTTAATGGTGAAATTGCAATTAAAATGACTTGAATAAAAATTAGATAGTTTTATTTCTATTCAAATGATATACCGGGTGGTGCATAGTCGTTGGAAACATAGGAATTTTAAAATTGTTATTTCATTTCCCCCGTTAATTTTACAGTGAAGTCGTAAACAAGTTTTTTAAAGGTTCGCTGAATATGCATGCCAGATTTCAACAATTTTGGACAAGTTGATTTTAATTGATTTAAGAAAAATTGCATCTATTTAATAAAATAAAACTGCACAACCGTACCTGCAAATTCCATTAGGGTAGAGAGAGAGAGAGAGAGTACTACTGAATTATCGTATGGCTATACATGCAAGAAAACCAGACTCTTAAACATATACATAAAATAAACGACAATGTAAATGAAAACATTACAATGTAAATATAAAAAAACAAGTATATGATAAAAAGACAACATAAAAAACGTATTTACGAACAATATATATATATATATATATATATATATATATATATATATATATATATATATATATATATATATATATATATATATATATACATATATACAGTAAAATACGTCCCATTTCGGCCACTTCTAAAAAGCGGTCACTTCTGTTAGCGGTCAATTTTCAGTTGTTTGAATTAATCTTAGGGGAATCCTATATTAAAATATTTCTCAATAACGTTAATTCCGAAAGCGGTCACCGGCCGCTTCAAAGGTACATTTTAGGGGAAAAACCCATTAAATCTATTGCCCAATACCGGCCAAAAACCGAACCCTTCGAACCTTTTTTTTTGTCTAACAAGAGCTGTTTCAGGACACTTTAGGAAAGTCCAAGCAATAAACATTTATAATTTGTTTGAGAAATAGGTACAGAGAGTGACAAATACAATACAAATTCGTCAGTAGTTTGCTGAAATTTTTGGGAGATATAGAATCAGTTTAGTTTCTTACTCTGAAAGAACAGCAACCATGTCTTTGAAACGTAAACGTTTGTCTATTAAAGAGAAATTAAATATTGTCGCGGAAAGTGAAAAATATAACAGCAGTGCTCGAAAGTTGGCGGAAAAGTTTGGTGTTGGAAGAACGCAAGTGAACGACATTTTAAAAAACAAAGTGGAATTAAAAAAAATGTTTGAAGAAGAAGGATGCAATGCAGATAAAAAACGAAAGTTTCCTAAAACAGAAGGATTTGCAATCGATCAACTAGTTTACGAATGGTTTTGTAAGGCAAGGAACAAAAACATACCCATATCGGGAACCTTAATTCGGGAAAAAGCTCTTGAGGTATCTACATCCTTGAAACTTAGTGAATTTAAGGCTTCAACTGGCTGGTTAAATAAGTTTTGCAAGAGACATAATATTAACTTCAAAACAATTTGTGGTGAGTCTGCAGATGTGGATGAAGTGACTGTTGAAGACTGGAAAACAAAATTAACAGCAATCATTAAGGAATACGACACTAAAGACATTTTTAATGCAGACGAAACAGGGCTTTATTATATGGCAATGCCAAACAAAACCTTTGCTTTAAAGAATGATAAATGTGCTGGCAAAAAATCAGCTAAACAACGAGTGACACTGCTTTTCTGTTGCAGCATGCATGGTGAGAAGGAAAATCCGCTAGTTATAGGTAAGAGCAAAAACCCGAGATGTTTTAAAGGAGCGCATGTAGATAAATTGCCGATAGAATGGGTATCCAACAAAAAAGCTTGGATGACGACAGATATAATGACATCTTGGCTCAAAACCTTTGACACCAAAATGAAACGGCAGGGTAGAAAAGTTCTTTTATTTTTGGATAATGCCACGTCTCACCCAAAAATAGAACTTGAAAATGTTCGTATAATTTTTTTTCCTCCAAATACGACATCTCATTGCCAGCCGTTGGACCAAGGAATTATTCAAAATTTTAAATTAAAATATCGTCAATTTTTTATTAAAAGACTTTTGACTTTTACTAATACCGAAGAAACGATGGAAAAGGCTAAAGAGAGCATAAATTTGGCAAGTACTATGGTGTGGATAAGTACAGCATGGAAAAATGTTACATCGAACACTATAAAAAAATGTTTCCAAAAAGCGGGATTTGCAACCGTCAAAGGGGACGATGCATTTGACGAAGAGGACGACATTCCTTTAAGTCAGTTATCTTCAATTTTAAAAAACATGCCAGGAAGTCCAGATCTTAAAGAATATCTGACAGTCGATTCAGATGTCCCTACGGAAAATCCTAGTTTAGAGATGCAGGGAATAATCCAGGAATTTACAAACAACAAGGACAGACAGGACTCCACTCAAGCCGAAGAGGAAGAAGATGAAGGCCAAGACATTCTGTGTTCATCTATAAATAATATGAGTGAAGTATGTGAAAAATTAAGAGACATTCAGAATTTTTTGGTGATTCAAAACAAAGACGAACTAGCGGTTGATATTGCCCATACTTTGATGAAATTTGAAAGTGAAATTACAAAAATCAAAATTAAAAATTTAAAGCAGACTACCATTAATCAGTTTTTCACCATATAAAATAAGGTTATCATTTTGTAACTTTTTAAAGTCAATTGTACATATGTATATAAGAATACCTATGTGTAAAATACATATGTATACATTGTAAGTTTTTTTTCAAAAATTCTTATGTAATAAAGTTTTTTGTAACAACTGAATTATTTTTTGTGCCAAAAATCTAAAACTGAAGATCATTTATTAACACTTATTGTGTGTTTGTACTACATGCTCGTACTTAATTTTAATTACTTTGCACGTTTCCAAAATAAAGGCATTTTACATTGGTATCTGTATTTTATTGTTCCCAATAGTGGCCACTTCCCTTAACGGCCACATTCCTTTGAAAATTTTTGTGGCCGCTATATGGAAGTTTTACTATATTGACATCTAGATGCCCTATCCATTCCAAAGCTGGTGTAGAAGCCTCCAAAAAGTTCCCTCCAGACTTCACCGTAAGCGCGTAGGTTGCATTCTCTAGTTATGTGGTGGATGGTTTGGCGAGGGGATCCGCAATCACATTCTGGGGAAGGTATTTTACCCCACTTATAAAGGGAATCCGCACATCTTCCATGGCCAGAGCGTATCCTGTTTATAGTTGACCATGTTTTCCGGTTTAGATAATAGATATTTTCGAATCAGGAGTAATAATAATAATAATAAATAATCTTTATTTCAAAAGTATGTTAAATAACATAAAATGAAACAGAGTCAAAAACAAAAATAACTTAACCTAGTTTTATGAATAATTTACATTAATTTACAGATAGGTAATCCTTTAAATTATATGGTTCCAAATCTATTAAAAATTTATACAAATGATTTTTGAAAGGCACGATATTATCTATTTGTTTTATATAATCGGGTAGGTTATTAAACAATTTCAAACAATAATAATATGGTCCTAATTCTGTTAATTTAAGCCTGCGGACTGGATAATTATAATCAGAATGCCTGGTGTTATATAATATCTGTGGCTTATCAATGTCAAATAGGTTTTTATTTAAAAAAAAAAAAATAAAGTGCACTCCTGAATTAAAATAGCTGTCACTGTTAGTCTATTATTCACTTTGAACTTATTCCTACATGATTCCCTAATTTTCATGCCTAACATAACGCGTAAGGCTTTTTTCTGAACTAAAAATATTTTATGTAGTTCATTTGTACTTCCGTATATCACCATTCCATACCTGATGTTACTTTCAAATATGGCGTGGTATACACTTTTTAAAGTTTTAAAATCTAAATATTTTTTTAATATGCTTAGGTTATAGATCGATCTAGAGATTTTCTGAACAACATGTTTAACATGTAAACTCCATGAAAGATTTTTGTCTAGATATAATCCTAAAAATTTTACGTTGTTTTCTGGTGTTAAATGTGTATCGTCTGTAAGAATAATATCCGATTCTTGTATATTCGTGCGCTTCGTTTGAAAGAAAATAATTTTAGTTTTAGTTTTGTTCAAAATAAGCTGATTTTTGTTAAACCAAATATTTGCATTGTCTATAATTTCCCTTGACCTGTCTAACAACTCTGGCATATTTTTTGCTTTAATGAGGAGATTTGTATCGTCAGCATATGTCACTATGTTACAATAATTAATATTTTCTGTTATTTCTAATATATCATTTATATACAGTAAGAATAAAATTGGACCGATTACACTTCCCTGAGGTTACACTCCCTAGAGTTATATCGTCACTTTCAGATTTGACACCAATGAGTATAGGTGCGCATCAGCCATTTTTCTCAATAACTGAAGCCACTGCTCTGGAGAATTGTAGTTACTGCTTTTCAGCTGTTCAGCTGTTCGCAAATGTGGATTTCTCGACTTCAGTCTATTCACCTGTAAAGCAGGAAGTGTTTCATGGACAGGTAATGTTAGGGTAGCTATTATTTCATCAAATTCTAAGAAGATCCTCGTTTCTGTGTAGATTTGGAGGTAGAATGTTACTCAGAACTGGAAGCCAGTAACTAGGTGTGGATCTGATTGTCCCTGTAATCAGCAGCATGGTGTTGTTCAGCTGTCTGTCTACGAGATTTGTGTGGTGGCTGTTTAACCACACGGGTGCACAATACTCTGCCACACTGAATACTAAACCAAGGGCGGAGATCCGAAGTGTTGTTGGTTTTGCACCCCAAGAAGTACCATAAAGTTTTTGTATAATAATGTTTCGTGTTCTGATTTTACCAGCAACATTTTCTAGGTGTTTTCGAAATGATAGTGTACGGTTTAGAGTAATCACCAGATATTTTGGTTATTTGTTAGTAATTTCAATAAATGAAAATTAAAGCTAGGAATTTATTATGTAAAATAGGTAAATACAGTTTAGTAACAACAGGTGCCTATGCATTGATTTCAGGAGATTAATTTATTGAAAATTTCTTTACATTTTATAATTTTAAAATAATAAGAAAACTCCTTAAAGCCAACTGGCAGTAAGCGCCATTCAAAAATTTAAGAATAGGACCAAATAAAAGATGTCTAGTTTTTGACCTCCCTAAAATTATTATCGATTGACATTCGCCAGCCGTCTTTGATGCCGTTTTTTTTCGATCGTATGGTACATAAAAGTACTTAATATTTAACCTATTTATTATGGTGAATAGAATAGATATACTGAAATTATATAGTAGGTAATGTATTAATTTTAAACTATTAACGGAAGCTGTAATATAAATTGATTATACTGAACAGCTGTTAAGGGTAGTTAGTTAATTTTACATGGTCAATGTAAATTGCACATTTTACAACAACGACCCCAGTTTATTTGCCTTTAGGTTTAATTTATATTAGTTCTGTTTTAAGCGCATTACAATTTATTACTGTCATTACATAGACTATTCAGTGTATATTAACCAGAAGGAATAAATTCACGAATACATTAATGGGAACGTGTACGAAAGAACGCACTGACATGACGCGTCGATTGACATTTTTAATTGTAAATATTTTTCAAAATAGTTTTTATCTAGGGTAATTATTAGGACTGGCCAATACCAACTTTTTATTTTTAATGCATAATCCTGTATAATATTCAATTTATGATTTTTTTAGATAGGATATGAATTTCTCTAGAAATAATTCTTGTGGAATGTCCTAACGATATTTTTAACGGTTTCGGAAATATTAAGTGATCTTAGCAAATGATTTTCTCACCAAAGCACAGTTTCATTTTTATAATCGTAATAATAAATTTATACTGGAATTAAGACAGAAAACCCTTTTTAAACGAGCCCTGTTTTGTTTATATCGGTTAACTTAAACCAGAATTATCCTTATTTAAAAAAAAGAAGTTTAACCTTGCCCACCACTTTATTTTATGAGATAGAGCAAAATACGCTATATAAAAAAAATATATCGCATAGATTATAATAGCAATGTTTAAAATACCTCTTCGCCTATACATTTTTGATTATACAACTCTATGTATATTTTTCCTATATAGAAGAATCTGATTAATAACTGATAATAATTTAAGTCTAAATGAAACGTTCTCCAACCTAGTGTGAGTACATATCAATGTAAAACCTCTGACTAGAGGTAGGGGACTCAAAAAACTCAGTCTTTTAGTTGGTATAAGGCTTTAGTTGGTATTATGTGGTATAAGCCTTTATTGATTAGAAACAACAACGAAGAGTTTTTCTTTTGAAAAATTGGATTGTAATTGGAATTATAACTCTTAACTTATTCTAACTTATATAACAAAAAATAGAAAATATCGTCCCATTGCTGCCAAAAGTCACTAACTTACTTTTTATTACTTCCGAGAAAAATGCGTCTAAAAATGAATTGCATTGCATAAAGAGTTTACAGTTAGTAACTATTCGGTATTAAAATAAAACATAAATAGCCAGAAATCGTAGTTAATGACTTTTGCAATCGATTATCCGCTTCAAAACATAGTTAGTGATTGAATTTGGTTGTTCGGAAAAATGTTAGTTAGTGACTTTTGGCAGCAATAGGACGATATATCCTACAAAATACATTTGACTAATAAATAAGTAAATATCTCTGAATATTGCATTAGAATATAATATAAATACTGTCTTATTACACGCTCCTTTTCCCGTCATCTAAAACGTTCTTGAAAGGATTTTCCCAACCTTATCTGAGAATTGCTTTTTAGTTACGCCTCTTGTTCAACTTAAATTGAGTATTATTGCCCTTTCTGATTGTAATTTAGTTGTTTTAATTTCCTACTAAGCTTCCCATAATATGTTTGTGATTAATTTATTGTGATAATGATTTTTAATCTTTTTTTATTATTTTTTTTAACTTTTTAAATTTGTTTGTGATTGTATTTTATAACCTGACCTCTGTATGACTATATTAGAATTGTTTAACTATTCTGATTGTAATTTGATTATTTTAGCTTTCTGGGCCTGAAGATGGGAATTAAATGAATCCCGAAACATGTCGCCCCAATTTTAAATCAAATGAAATTTTGAAATAAACATCCTAAAAGATTGTGACTCTTTTGAGTCCCCTGTCCCTCGCCAGAGGTTTTACAATAATCATTTAAGTGATTATAGCTTGGTGGCCATATTGTAATTGTCATTTTTTGAAATATTAATTCAGAAGTCATTTCTGTCAGTTCCACAAAATATCCCGTCAAACAATGGTAGTTTTGTTATTAATAATAATTATTATAATAAAAATATTTAAGATAAGAAGGATATATGTACTTTATTTCGTTGTATAATCTTTTGCATACAATTCGATGTTTCGGGATTACCTAATACTTTTGTCCGACACTCAATGCGATACCGGAAACACTACTCCTCCTTCAGAGTCGTAGTGTTGCCGGGTAACGCATTTCGTGTTAAGTAAAAGTATTATTCGGTAATACCGAAACATCTTGTGGTATTACATTCGAGAAAAAAATTCTTTTCTTATTGGCCATCACAGATGCGCCCCGGACTAGCCATCACAGATGCGATATCTCTTGGCCTGTTTACTTCTTAGAATTTTTTACCCAAAGTTATACGATAAGTAGTTTACAGAGATACAGCCGGCGTCAATTCTTATTTGGCCACCCGGTGCATGAAGTATGTCTAGAATTGTGTGAAGAATCTAAAAATTGAATAATATTCAAGGTTTTGCACTTAAAATAAGAAAGTCGGTAGTGGGCACTGTTATATGACATGACGTACCTTATCCAAAAAGTATTTGTTGAAAAAAATGCGCAAATAAAAATATAACCTAGGTATGTGTTCCAGCGTCAACAACAACAACAAACAACGCTTTATTTTACAAAAAGCTAAAATAGCTTCATTGACAAAGCATTTACAAAACAAACAAAAGCACAAAAAAATATACAAATAATAAAAAAATATCATCCAATACAAATCATACAATTCAAAAAAAATACGTCATTAAAATTACAAATAAAACATAGATGGACATTGCAGAACTCAGGCGTATCAATAAAATTTTACAATAGGAAAATTCATGTAAGAGTTATAAAATATTAAATATTAAATACCTTTTAGACCTTTAACCAGTGTGTGAGATGATCAAAATTTTCAAATTCACAATTGTTCATGATTAAACATCAACAAAAAAATAGTTTACCGCATAGGTACCTATAGGGCAAAGTATGTTTCCAGAGCTTTGCGAAATCGGGAAAGAATGAGAGTGACTTGATATTCAAAGGCAGATGATTGTACATTTTTTTGGCATTGTACAGGGTGTCCCACTAAGAATAGCTCTCGACTGTATCTCGGAAAGTATTAGTCGTAGAGCTTGCGGAAAAAAATATTTATAACTGAAGAGAACATGAGAAATTGCTGGAAATTGTTTTCAAGTTTGTAGAGCTACCGTTTCTAGAGGGCGCAACTGCTATTACAAATAATAAAAAGGAGTTTTTACACAATTTTGCCTAGATAACGGATACTATAAATAATAGATTCATAATCTTCAGTAAATTTTGCATATTTTTTGTTAGAACCATTTTTCCCTATCTGCCAAAATAAAGTGGTGGGGGAAGGTTAGATCTGTTTTTATTTAAACATTAATAACTCCGGATTGGATGAACGGAATCTAACAAACGGAGGCTCGTTTAAAAGAGCGTTTCTTACTCTATATTATAGTGTATAAACAATAATAATAAGCTGTTGAACGTAGACGCTAGGGGACGCTGTCTTACAATTTAACAAACATTGCGCGTTTTTTCAAAAAAATTAAATGCGATAGTATATATAATTTTAGCTGATAGTAAAGAGTAATAAATGTTTAAAAAGTCAGCGAAAACCGCATCTTGATATCCTCTTTCAAACCGAAAATATTAGCAAAATTATAATAAATACAAAAACAATCCCTTAATTACCTTATTTTTTTAACACGGTTACAGTAGCCCTCTTATTTATGACCATTCTAATAACAAAAATAAGATAGAAATGATTAGTTTATTATAAAATCGACAATATACCAGAATACGATATAATACCAGATGTATTAACATCTAATAATTAAGATATCAATGACAGTGAATAAGAAACGACGCCTCAGTGAAGTCATGGTAGGCTTTGGAAAAAGATGCTTTTGACGTAATAGTATAAATGTCAAAGAGTTATTAAATCAACATTTTGATCGTCTTATCAGCGTTTTTTCTCTTTTGAAGAAAGGCATTTTTAAAAAAGCAATCAAAAGATAAAAAACGCTGCTGAGACTATCAAATTGTTGATATAATAATATTTTGAGTTTAAACTATCTCTTTAAAAGCAACTTTTTTCCAAAGCCTACCATGAATTTACTGAGGTGTCGTTTCTTAGTCACTCTCATTGATATCTTAATTATTAGATATTAATACACTTAGTATTATGGTATTCTGGTACATTGTCGATTGGTATTTTTTATTAAATAAAACCAATGTTTTAATATTTAGGAACAAACACCCTCATTTATAATAGCACACAGAGCAACTGTCTTACTGAATTAATTTGAAACATCCAGCTGAGACTCTTTGTTACGTACATCAATTTATGGTCAAAGCTTTGAGATAAAACGGATATCCTAACAAATTTACTTAATCAATACTGACAAATAAATAGACAGAATTCTCATTTCAAGTTGATTAGGATTCAATTGGGTTAAATATTTCCTATCAATATAAGTAATCTCATTTTATAAACAAAATATATAACAGTAAAAACAAGTAAGGTATTACGTTTTGGCAAGTTCTTCGTTTAATATTTTTAATTAAAAAAAACAGCAATTAGTTTGGGAGGCAGGGATTTTCCGGAGAAATTCTTTTTTTTTTGGAGAGTTTCCATCATCATATGACGAAAAAAAACTAAAAATATATAGCCCTTATCAAATAAACTTTTAGTCAGGTGATTAAACTTGACCGGCACAGCGATGCCCACTTTTACATATTTTCTATGAATCAAAATATTTTAGGAAAAAAATTAATAATAATAAATAGTTAAACAGTAACTATTTACATCAACAAAACTCACCTTCTTAACAGCACTTAAGGGACATAAAAAGCCATTACTAGCGCTTTCCCGTTCAAAATATTCTAGTAAAGTTGCTATGATATTTTTACGGCTATTAAGCTATTTTGTACACTTCGCAATAAAAGAGATTCTAAAAAGAACAAAGTTCGACTGCTATGATCTGCTAGTAAACATTTTTAAGCTTAAGGTATCACAACACTATTTATTTAAACCAAAAACTCGTAATAAAACACTAAAGTGTCAAAACGAATGACAATATTAGGAAATAAATAAATAAATGTGGCAACTTGACATTTTTACCAGCAGAGCCACCACCTGGATTCCCAGCGGGAAACTTAAATTCCAGTTAGTCAACCCGGCACCGAATATGTCTATGGTTGGCAACAATGAATTTAAAAATCGCGCCCTCAATTACGTAACTAAAAGTTTAGTTTATATCAAATATACAATACTTAGTCTCACAATACAGTGTGCATCAGTCATATTAATGCGGGGTACTTAGAAAAATTTCCTATAGGGCGAATTGGAAACAAAATAACATAAAGCTGCGATTAGTCTTAATTGATAGTTTTAAGGGTCCTGTTGAACATACTAAAAGTCCCCATGCCTCCCATTGTCAAATGGCGCCGCCATCTTGGATTTTTGGAATTTTTTCCAAAATTTACCAAACCAAACCAAAAACTTTTAATTTTTAAAGAAAATATGTTGGAAGATAAATGAAAGACCGATAAACTTTCTATAATTAGAGGTACCTTTGAGGTTCCTAGGTAGCACCGTTACCAAGATAGGTGCGTAGAAGGAGCACCAACCTAACAATTTTTGGCAAATTTTCGTTTTTAATCTGAAATTTTTTAAAAAGGCTAGTGACAAGATCGATGAATGAAAAATTTTGGACAGTAGCTGTAAAAATTTTTGGTTAGTACTTTGGGAAGTACTGCAAGTATACTGTCGGGTGGCTTACATATTATTTCTGAGCAGTTGATTAGACAGTAGATAGCTGGGAAGTTTCTACTTAGGCAATACTTGTGCAGGACGTTGATGGTACTTAGGCAGACTAGGGAATTTGTGTACTAGGTAGTGCTTGGGTAGTACAAGGCAGTACTGCAAGTAGTGTCGTCGAGCGGTGTAGTTTTGACTAGTTACATTGTGTCGTGCAAATGTTTATTTATTAGCACGCCGTGTTTCTAATGAAGCATGCAAAATATTCCATTTTCGGAAAATCTTCCTGAAATGTACTCTACACATAGGTACCATCTAAAAGAGGCCGGCTCTTAAAAAATCTTAAAAACCATTCTCTTTATTCACGCTGCGGGTGGTTGCGACACAGTTAGTGGTTTATACAATATCGGAAAAATCAGCATTTTTTGCTCAAATTTCTGCGGATTTTGCCAAGGAAACTCTTGCGATAATATCCCCGAATTAAATCCGATGAATGTTATCGACCCTGAGGAAGAAATGTAGATACCTTAGTTTTTAGTTATATTTTTTGTATGTATAGCGACAAAATAAACGTGTTAACTGGTGTTCTCCAGAAGTACCCAGTCTTTTAACGTTTTCTTTCCTCGACTATTGCAAAATCGGGATAGATTCGCTGTTCCTATATACGAGTGTATGATCAAAAATTAATACGATCAAAAACTAATTAGCTTCCAATTTTTTATTAGTTTTCATGCAAAATCGAGAGATCAACAACTATAAGCAGTAGTTCTACACCACATTTTGGACAGTACTAGGCAGCACTGCAAATATTGTTACGCGGTTTAGATATTTTTGACCAATTATAAGTTGTGAATAACTATTTACTCTTCGGAGTAATAATATACATTAGATAATAAGGCTATTGTGTACTCGCCAGTTGTTGGGTAATAGTTGGTCAGTGCTAGATAGTAATGCAAGTACTATCGGACAGTGCATAGATTTTTGACTAAATGTTTACCTCTCGAACAAAACTGAAAATTATTCAAGTTATTTTAGTTTAAATTTTTTTAAATTTGTAGTAAATCGATATGTCAGTGGTACTTCAAGACATATATCTTGATAAGGGTAATACTTAGGAAGGTCAGAGGTATCTCTATTTATAGTATTTTTAACGGTATTAAAATTTTCCCTCTTCATAATTTTTCTAAAAATAAGTAGTTTTTGAGTAAAGACCAGATTAAGAAAAAAATGTGAAAAATCCAAGATGGCGAAGTCATTTTGACAGTGTTCCCCTAGTGGGAGATATGGGGACTTTTAGTATGTTCAATCGGACTATAAAAGCTATCGATTAAGATTAGTCCCAGCTTTATGTTATTTTGTTCCCAATAAAACCATAAGTGCCCCGAACTATATGGAATAAATTCGATTATCAATCGATCAGACACATCGAATAATATTTTAGCTGTTAATTTTTCAACAAAAGTTTATTATAGAAGGTGTTTCATGTATTAGTGTAATTTCAAAATTAAAGATAATGTGTATGTCCGGGAATAAAATAAAAGCAATACAATTTCATTCCAATCATTGGACAGCACTTAACAATTAGAAATAAAAAAAGCAATCGAAAATAGGCCATATCAGTAGTCAGATATTAATTGTCCAATTAAAATTAATCTATTAGTTAGGTATTTATAATGAAGTTGGCTTTACGAAAAAATTGTTATGATGTTGGGCGAGTTTCGATTTACAATGATAGAAATTCTTTTAAAGCCGCTTTGCACTTTGCAAGTACGCTCGCCTTTGAAGTGAATTGCCTGTAAACAGAGTGCCTTTTAAAGAACAAAATTTAGCTTCGAGAAATCTATAGTATAAAATTTTATACACCGGCCACTGAGAAACTAATATATTTTGCTATTTTATTCATTATAAAAATCAACGTATTCCATAGTTAATTGTCAAAAATACTCCATTGTTTTTTATGCTTAATATTCTTAAATAAAACGAGATGTAATTAACGAAATATCATCGTAACAACAGCTATTTTAGAAAAGTCTAGGTTTACTTATTTCACTGAGATTTATGAAAAAAAAATCCTTTGCCTTGGATATAGATACCGCCACGTTTTGGGAACAGCTCAAAACAAAACAAAATTGAACGAGGCAACAAAAAACGCCAAAAAAAATCCCACCTCGCTCTCGTCATGAGTAGTTTTCAGGTGCTTTAATCGAATTGGCGCCGGGAGTCACGTATAGCCGCCCATACTAAGATATGTTAATAAAAAGTTGGTAGGCAGTTCTTTTAGTTTCAAAGTAAAGAAATTTTTTCAATTTTTTTGTATCTCAAAAACTGCGACTTTGATTTTGATGTTATTACAAATTTTGTTGCGAATATTATTCCTAATCTTAAATCGAAAACCGCGTTTCGCTAGCTATTGTAATTTTGGAGTTACGATTTTTTTTAATTTTTAATCCCCTCCTATACCCCCTTACCAACCCCCCACCCCCACCAAAAATTAATGGCCAGATTCTCAGGTGCCAGAGTATTTTTGTGCCAAATTTGGTTAAAATCGGTTTAGCGGTTTTTGAGTTATCGTGTTACAGACAGACAGACGGACAGACAGACAGACATACAGACAGACATACAGACAGACACAAACGGTACATTGTGAAACAGGAAATTGTAGAGAGAAACAAGCTTTATAACATAGGATACAACATTTTAATGAACAGTGCTTTCCATAAAATCAATAAAATGAGAAATATACGAAATAATACAAATGTACTGATTTCTTTCGAAAATCGACAACTATGAAACTATGAACCCGTCCCGGACACAAACGGTACATTGTGAGACAGGAACTTGTAGAGAGCAACAAGTCCTATAACATAGAATTTTAATGAACAGCGCTTTCCATAAAATCAATAAAATGAAAAATATACGAAATTAAAAAAAAAAAATTTGCCGATCTTAATAGCCTACCATACCTATTGGTATGGTCGGCTAAAAAATAAACAACTTACACTAAAATACCATACAGTCGATCTTACAGAGTATCTTGATCAACAATTTGATAATTAATTGTCGTACTAGAATATTACGTAATAACTGTTTTCAAAAAGCATATTAAACAGCGTACACACTATGCGAGAAACAATTAGAAACATGGCAAGGTCGCATTTCGTCGCCCAACTTTGGGTTATTTCCAGTTGTCTAGACCCACTTCGGTTTGCCTCGACCTACTTTCGATTCTTCAAAGCGCCTGAAAACTACTCATGAGGAGAGCGAGGTGGGATTTTTTTGGTGTTTTTTGTTGCCTCGTTCAATTTTGTTTTATTTTGAGCTGTTTCCAAAACGTGTGTGGCGGTATTTGTATCCAAGGCAACGGTTTTTTTTTTCATAAATCTCAGTGGAATAAGTAAACCTAGACTTTTCTAAAATAGCTGTTATTACGATGATATTTCGTTAATTACATCTCGTTTTATGTTATATTGATATACAGGGTGGACCGAATGTATTCCGGAATCTTCGGAAGAATATTCTGCAGATAAAAATAAGTAAAAAAGTTCGTATAAATGTATGTCCTAAAATGCTTAGTTTCAGAGATACAGGGTGTAGAAGTTTCATTTTTATTTCGATTTTTTCTAAATAATTTCTGAAGTAACATCAATATTTGGAGGAAAATTGCTTTTTGGGAGTTTTTTGACATGAGAAATTTGATTTTGATGTCAATATGACTCCTACTAGTAAAGGGCGCCACCTACATGTGTTTTGACTGGTTTGAAGCGTAATAACTTTTTGTATCTACCTCTATAAAACTACAGAGCAAAAAAATATACATCTCTGTGACTTCTCTGTGATCTTTGTAAAAATCGCTACGAGCAACCGTTCTCAAGATATTTAGAATGGAAATAGTCAATACATGTCATTATTGACGAAAAACGAACACGTTGAGTATAGATAGTTATTTCACTGAAATAATAAATTTGGAAAATTTTAATTTTTTTTAAATTAGTCATAAATTTTTCTGCAAAAAATGACGATAAAATAGTTTCTTTTAAACTTTTAGCACAAAAACATTTCAAATTTATGATTTCAGTCTAATAACTATTTAGTTAACATGTCTAGTTTATGTCAATGATGACAGATATTGATAAATTCGATTCCAAATATCTCGAAAACCATTACTCGTAGCGATTTTTACCAAGAGACCTTTTTCACGTAGGAAACGTCGTAAATGTATATTTTTTACTCAGTTGTTTTATACAGGTACGGACGAAAAGTTATTACTCTTCAAACCAGTTAAAAAATATGTAGGTGGCGCCCTCTACTAGTAGGAGTCATATTGACATCAAAATCAAATTTCTCATGTCAAAAAACTCCCAGACACCAATTTTCATCCAAATATTGACGTTACTTCAGAAATTATTTGGAAAAAATCGAAATAAAAATGAAACTTCTACACCCTGTATCTCCGAAACTAAGCATTTTAGGACATACATTTTTTACTTATTTTTATCTGCAGAATATGCTGCCGAAGTTTCCGGAATACAGTTCGGACCACCCTGTATATTCCACAGAATTAATATTTTTCACTTAAAAAACTTTTCACTTAAACTGCAGGAATATAATTACAATATTTTTATGATTTAATTTTATTATAATGAATTAGTATACAAAATTGTATATGATGTTTGTTTACGGCCTTAACTGATTAAGACAGATCAAGTAGTATTGCTTGATTACTCATCATACTGGTAACATTATCAATATATCCGCTTGGGGAAATTATTCATTGACCCGATGTCAACAAAAGTATGGTCGATAGACATTATTTAAAAGCAATGTTCTTTTATTGTTCTGAAGAGAAATCTGTAAACGATACTTTTATTAAGCATCCAGGATGGTTTGATAGAAATCCATTCAACTAGTATTTATTATGCAGGTATTTAGACAATTAAAACTAGAAAAACAAAACCAAATTCGTAAACTAAACTTTGCTACAGACTACAGTATAAATGTTAATTTACCATAACCAGAAATAATAAATAATTAGACGATTTATTAATAATTTTGTGTATATTTTGTAATAATGTATATATTTAATGGTAGACCGCTAGTTAGTCACTGTTTTATATTTTTTTACTATATTGTAATTAAAAATATTACGCAATGATTAAAACTAAATATTATTGTGTAACCTTCGAGGAATAGAACATTTAATTTACCATCGGTAACTGTTTTTATATCAGTTTTTCCATGTTTACTTATTTTTCTGAAGCCAAAACAACGTTTGACCTTGTTTGCCTCGTGCTATTTCACAAAATAGCACGATAAATATAAGCCCGTGTTATAACAATTAGTTCCCATGTTTCCTGAAATTGGTTGTTTGTTTTTTATTGTTAATCTGGGGTTAACAATAAAAAACAAATAACTAATAACGGCGGGTCTCGAACAATTTCAAAACGAACAAAATCGATTAAAGAGTTTCACAGCAAAACCAGATTTATGACAGTGGCAGTTATGTCAACCATTGTAATGTACGCGTTACTTGAGTTCTCTGTCATTTTATGGATCTTGTTTGTCGAAATCTTCCTTAACTGATCGGACAGACTTTACTACGACTACATACACTTTAAAATTTAATGTAAAAGTTCTATTAAGTTATGTGGAACTTTTCCTTAGGCAAGGAAAGAGAGGGGACGGGTAACACGCATATTCTCCCGTGATCCGAGTTATATGTATAAATAAGTGTTATTTCATTGTAATTAAATACTGAATGCCTATTTTACATTATGTCACATATAAAAGCGAACTGCACGGTTCAAAGCAGACTTTTCACTCTCTGTACTTTGTCGAGAACGTTTGTAACAATAAAATCGTTTTTTAAAAACAACTCTGTTAATTCAGACCTCAAAACTGGCGCAGTCGGTAGGATTTCGTGTATTCCCTTTCGAGTGTCACATGCAGTGGTAAATCGGGAAGTGCGGTTTCAACCCTTAAACGCGAAATTCGAACAAAAACTTTGTGAAGTGAAGGACAGGATAGTGCAATCGATCCGGATTAGCTGTCTAAACCTGAACGAGCAAAGAAAGTTGTCGCAAACCACCCCGACGAAGACAGCAGAGAGCGGAGTCCAGGAAAAGGACAGGAAAGACTTCAAAAAGAAGTAAGTGCCTTCCTTTTTGCCCCTTTTGGTATACCTCTGTTTAAGGAAATCAGTAGGGATAGTTATAGGAGCAGTCTATCGAAGACATTAGATTAAGAAAAACAAAAACCAAAAAGTAAAAAATTCTTAGAAGTAAAGTAACAAAGAAAAAGTTACCTAGTATTACATTTTTATTAAGTAAAAATAATAAAAAATAAATATAAAAATAAAATAAAATTTACGCTCATAGATCGTAAATGAAAAACTAGCACGTTAATGAGTGTAGACGAGTTAGCGGACAGACTATCAAATTTAACAGTAAAACTTAATACAGAAATAAATAAAATGAATGCGAGAACAAGTGCTTCAGAAAATGAAAATATGCGAACTGTAAATTGGAATATTTTTAAGTCAAAAGTACAAAATATTAAGCCCTTTGACGGAAACAGTAATACATTAAATACTTTTATATTTAAATGCGAATCACTTTTACTAAAATATGCGACCGTACCAGACGAGGATTTTAAACAGCATGTTTTTGAGTGTGTACAGTCTAAATTAGTAGGAAAAGCCGAGATAATGGTGGGAAACAGATTAGAATTAGATAATTGGTCGAAATTAAAAGCCGCTTTAATACAATGTTTCTCAGATAGACGTGATTTAGATTGCCTAATCCAAGAATTGACGAGAACGCGACCGTTTAAAAACGAACATCTCTTAAGTTTTGGCAGCAGATTACAACTCTTAAAAAGTAACGTAATTCAAAGAATCAGTAACGATACGTGCCTAGCGCCCTAGAGAAAACGTGTCAGATAAGCCACTATGATAAGACCGCGTTAAATACATTTATTGCAGGTTGCAGCGGAACTTTAAGAAACAATCTTTACATTAAAAAACCGACATCCTTAGAAGATGCAATGGCGTGCGTAAATGAATTTGAAAATTTTGAAATGCTCTATGGCAGTTCTAACGAACAAAACAAGGTGTACAAAACACAAAATTTCCATCAAAAGCCAGCACAACAAAATTTCCAAAATCAAAATAATTTTTCTAACACAACAAATTTTCCACACAACAATTCTAACTATCAAAATAATAATAGACAACAATTTAATAATCAAAATCAATTTAATCACCCAAATCAATACAATCAATTCAATCAAAATGTACCTAATACAAATTTTAACCAAAAACAACCTTGGCCTTGTCAACCAATTAATATTACTCCAAGAGAAATGCCTCCAAGACGATATCCAACAAATAGAGAAGTCTTTGGACCACCTATAAATGTCTTTAAGCCAAAGCCCATTCCACCACACCAACAATCAAAACCAGAGCCTATGTCTACAACTTCAGCAAACCCATCTTTTGCTTCGAAGAAAAGGGATAGTCAAATCCAATCATATCAGAATAGACAGTATCCAATACCTTTCCAAGCAACTGGACCACCAGATTTCACCTTCCAAGAATTATTTACTAATGATTACAACGAAGATATGAATAATTATGCGTACCAAGACACAACAAATACGCATCCCTATGAACAAAACTATAATTATACCGATTATAACAATTATGACGAATACGAAAACCAATATTCTGAAGAATACCCTGTTCATAGTTTGGAAGAAGAATTTCAACAGGAACCCGAATACGAGAAAGTTGTTGAGGAACAAAAATCCTGCACAAGAGGAAATTTTCGGAAACCCAGCCAGAAAGAAGGAAAAACATGATAGAAATAAACATCTGTTCAAGTAACGCTCTTCCGTATGTAGAAATAAAACATCCTAAGTTAAAATTATTAATCGATACCGGAAGCTCGCGCTCTATTTTAAAACCATCTATTGTAGAAAACTTTTTCCCGAACTGTATCTATCAAACAACCAATATAATCAAAACAGCTATTGGTCAAAAATCAACAAAATATCAAGCTGACCTCTCATTCCCGGAATTTGGAAGAAATCATAAAATTAAATTCATTTTATTTGATTTCCACGATTATTTCGATGGAGTTATAGGTTTAAAAGACTTAATAAATATGAACTTAAATATCGATTTAACTAATAAAAGATTAATAAACAATTTTGTCGAAATACCGTTCAAATATCGCCAACCGGAAGAAATAAATTTTTCTTTTTCTATAAACCCTCACGAAAAACTAATAAAAAAAGTTCCAGTTAATATTTTTCAAGGAGAAATTATAACTCGACCAAAAGAAGAGTTCGATTACAATATCAAATACAAAAAAGGCAAACAAAATCAAGCAGCCGATGCGTTATCAAGAATACCAATAAATAATCAAGAGTTAAACGCCTTAGAGACAGAATCAATCGATAATAACCCAGGAGATATTGACGAAGTAATCGAAGAATTAATAAAAAATAGAGAAAGTTTACCTGATATAGAAGAAAAAGAATTAGAAGAAATATTAGGAATAAAACCTAAACCAAAAATAATTATCCACTCAGATATACAAATAAGACCACCAAATCCTATAAAGAAAAAAGAATCAACTGATCTAGAAACACGTCATACCTCTCTAGAAGAACCAATAATAGGTCTCCCTATTTCAGAACGTTCATTAAACACTTATAAAAATCAAGTATATTCACCTACGGAGAAATCGATAATATAAAATGTAGACACGAACAAATATTCAAAAATACTCGAATATATGTAACTATATCACAACGCCGATCAACAGAAAACTTTGTAAAATTTCTCAAAGAATTTATTGACCCCAAACAAACCTATGCTATGTATTTTAAAGATCAATTAATAGCTAGAAATTTTATCATTACTTTACAAAAATTATTTAAAAATACTGCATTTAATTTTATTCAGTGTAGTAAATTTCTAAACGATATTGAAACATTAAACGAGCAAAAAGAAAAACTTGAAATGTACCACACGACAAAAACTTGTCATCGCGGTATCAATGAAATGAAAAACGCTTTAACATCAAAATTTTACTGGCCAAAAATGAGCGAAGATATTGAAAACTACGTAAACAATTGTGAGACTTGTCAGAAAAATAAGTACGATCGAAGTCCACCCATCGTAAAATTTAATTTAACACCTACAACATCGAAACCTTTCGAACAAATCCATATTGATACATTTAAAATATCAAATGAGAGCTTTTTAACAATTATAGATGCTTTTTCTAGATATGGACAAGCATATCATTTAAACGCTTTAACAGGTCCTACGATAATCGAAAATCTATACACTTTTATAACCCATCACGGTTTACCTTTGAAAATAACAACCGATTGTGGAACCGAGTTCAAAAACAAGGAAGTAGAAGATTTTTGTAAACTCTATAAAATTGAGATACACTATACAACACCGAAAAATAGTACATCAAACTCACCTGTAGAGAGATTTCACTCATCTCTAATCGAACATTATAGATGTCTAAAAAGTGATCATCCAAATCTTAGTCCCAGTCAATTAATAAAACGATCTATATTAGGATATAATAATTCAATTCATAGCGTAACAAAACATACACCTTTTGAAATAATTAAAGGGCATATAAATAACACTGACCCATTCGATTTAAATGACGAAATAATAGTATCAAATTATATACAAAAACATAAAGAACAAGCTGAAGATCTTTATAGAAATATTCAAAGTATAAACGCAAGAACTAAGGAATTAATTATAACAAAACGAAATGAGAAAAGACAAGATCCACCTGAATTCCTTAAATCAGATGTAGTTTATATAAAAACGAAAGCTAGAGGAAAAGATCAACCTAAATTTAAAAAGGCAACGATCGAAAAAGAAGATCAAATTAAATTAATAACAAATAAAGGAACATATCATAAAAGCCTAGCTAGAAAACCTAAGGTAAAGAAAAAATCAAATTTTCAGGAAAACAACGATGAAGAAGATCCAGATCCTGCTGATATTCCTGGTACTTCACGCGAAGACAATTCTGTCACAGGACATCGAACTTAAAACTATAAAAAACCCTATTTTGCCTATGCAACTAGGAACCTCTAAGTTAGTTTATTCTAAGCACACATTTTTACATTATATAGATATAAACCCTATTATTAATCAATTAATTAATATAGAACAATGCTTTTCGCTTATTAAAAATCATGTAAATAAGAAAACGTTACTAACCATATGTCATATTATGGATTATCAGAAAGTACTTTATTAAGAACGCAATTCTTGATCGATTCAACACAAAATAAATTAAAGAATCTTTATCCGCACATTAGGACAAAGCGTGGATTAGTAAATATTGTAGGAAAAACCTCTAAATGGCTTTTCGGTACACTAGATTCTGAAGACGGACAAAAATATCAAAATGCTATAAATAAGCTAGAACAAAATCAAAAAGGCTTAATAAACGAAGCTAATTTACAAATTTCCTTATCGAAAAACTTAATAAATAATTATAATAAAACAATTGTTTCTCTAACTACAAATCAGCAAAAATTAGAAAAAAGTCTGAAACTATTCCAACAAACAGTTGATAAAACTATATCAAATCTAAATGCATACTTGAATTTTCAAGGCATTGTTTCGCAACTTAATCTAGACTGCCAGAGTCTGATTACTTTTCTCGATAATCTCGAAGACGCGATTATGTTTGCAAAGTTGAACGCCTTACATAACGTTATCATATCAAGCTACGAGTTAAATGAACTATTAAATTACTTAAGAAAAATTTATAAAAATAACGAAGTTCCAAATTTTAAAAATATATTAACCTATTATCAGTTATTGGGTACACAGGTAACATTTTCTGAAAATAAATTAATTTTCGCTATACACGTTCCTATAATTAGATCTAAGGAATACACCTTTTACCACCTATACCCAATTATCCTAAATCAAAATATTTTCATTCCCAAATACCCATTCCTGGCACAAGAAGACCAGTCATACCAATTTGAGGAAGAAGCATGTCCATTCCTGGAAGAAAAATACTTCTGTCAAGAAAACTTCCATGCACGAGACGAATGCACTATCCAACTACTGTCGGAAACTTCAACTGTTCAACGATCCACATCGACATAAAAGAATCCGTCATTGAACAAATCACACAAAAGAAGTTCTACTCTTGCCAGCCAAAGAAGAACGAATATATGCACAATGCAGAATCAATCAATACATCAATGTTAAGAAACCAACTTTAATAAATATTCCATCCGAATGCCAAGTGACCATCGATTCAAGAACATATAGAAACGATGTTCAACTAAGAGAAGGAAAACCTTTAATCCTGCCTGAGGTACAACTAGAAAATCTTGAAAAACCAAAGTCCAAATTCGAATATATTGCTCCGAAGCTATCGAAAATCAACTTCGACGATATATACGAGATAAAAGAAAAATTCAATGAACTATCACCGATCAAAGAAGACGAAGAAAGAACCTATCAACCAGTCATCTTCGATATTGCGATTATTTTCATTTGTCTAATAATTGCAATATACCTAGTGTTCAGAAAATACCCACAACTCAAGAAGTACTTTCCATGTTTAAAGAAGAAAGAAGAACAGCATGTTCCAGTCCCACAGAAGAGGACCCCCGAAAATAACTCCGTTATTTTCTTGTCTTAACAGGGGAGGAGTTATATGTATAAATAAGTGTTATTTCATTGTAATTAAATACTGAATGCCTATTTTACATTATGTCACATATAAAAGCGAACTGCACGGTTCAAAGCAGACTTTTCACTCTCTGTACTTTGTCGAGAACGTTTGTAACAATAAAATCGTTTTTTAAAAACAACTCTGTTAATTCAGACCTCAAAACTTCCGTTTGTGACTTTGAATAAGAAGACTAAGGAAGGAGCATAATGCTATCCATGTATTCATGCATGGTGGGCGGAAAAAGCACTCTAGGGTGGGGATCCTTGACAGTTCTGTTTGACGAGTCATTTGACACATTTGAATTTGATTTGAAATTTTGTGGATTTGTCAGTCTTTACGGAGCTTATTTTATGTTATTTATTATTTATTCTACTACTGATAGTTGTATAAAGGTAGTAAATCTATATGGAAATTGTGGCAGAACTTAAATTAACAGTGACACTATCGCGATTTATCAAAAAAGACTCTAAAATTGTTGGTTGTGTAGCGTGCGGTAGATCTCAGCAAAAATCGAGTGAAATAATGGAACAACTTTTTGCTAGTAAGTGACTATATAATATACATACGTGTAGTAAACCGATCATTTATGAAATTCACTTAAATTAACTAATTATTTTTTCTTGCATTTTTGCTTTTATTTACTACTTGTCAAAGATTCGATGTCAAAGAATTTAGATACCTCAATTTGACTTACCTGCTTCAGTAGCGTATCGGATGTTTATGGTTATAAATAATTATTATAACTTATCTATTTTATTTGAATTTTATATTTTTATAACAATTTTAATAACTACCAACATTTATTCACAACGTAAAATAAAAAAAAAAAGGGTTTACCCCACGTCTACCCAACATCATAGTTTTACATTTTTTAAATACAATTAGAACGGCACTGATAAACCGGAATTTAAGTAGGCCATATTTGAGGCCCATCGCGGTGGACCTAAGGTTTTTGATATGATCCTTCCTTAGTATTCTTATTCAAAGGTTTGTGAGGCCAAAATTCGATCGGCGGCCATACTTTGGTGCAAGATTTCGAGGTGACACCGAGCGAATTTTTAGGTTTTTTGGGACAACTGTTTTGTTTTAAATTTATGAACTGTGTTGTTTAGTATGGTGAGATGTTCAGCATATGGCTGCAAAGGCTGAAGCGAGAAAAAAGTGGCTGGAATTATATTTCACAGGTAAAAGTCGATACACAACTTTTGTTAGGTAGTCATGAAATGTACATTTTTTTCAATATAGCAGTAAAAATACGTAAAATGCTTTTAATATGTCTTGTACCACATCCAAAGCAAATTATTTTTATTAATTCCAAGTAATATTTTCAATATCCTATATAATTAATGTTTTTAAATTAAACTTTAAACAATGCTACTCAGACTGGATTTCTCCAGTGGCGTAGGGAATTATAATCAAAGAAATACAATTTCTGCAATAAACATTTTTTTTATATTTATTTTATATATATTTTACATGTAAAAAAATGTATAAAGTATTGTTATCAAATATGTAAAATAATAATTGTAAACTATAAAAAAAACATTAAAAATTCTGGTTATAAAAAATCTATATGTATAGTTGTTATATAAAACTTAAATTTATCTGCCAACATTTGATGAGGGTGGACAAATTTGTGGTCGGCTACTTGTTTGTTTTTTTTGTGCTTGATTCTTTAAATATCCTTTCAAAAAATCTGCTAATTTAGGTGTATAATAATAGTTTCAGTGACTAATTAATAAAAAATTAAAAAAGCTCGTAGAATTGTTTATTTTTTTGCGGAAAATTAGGATATTCTTATGATTGAAGGTAACAAATATTAAAAATTACACTATTCATTGAATCTGTGGGCAAGTGTGAAGGAGATTGGTTAGATTCATTATTATACCGTATGATCGAAAAAAAGGGCGTCCAGTTGGCTTTTAAATGACTGTCGATGACATTCCTCTCAGTCTATTTTCAATCTCATTTTATATAGTTTTTATGTCATTTTATATGCAGAGTTATATGGGGAATGTCATCGATCGTCATTTCCAAACAAACAGGATGCCGTTGTTTTTCGATCATACGGTATATATATGTATATACACGTTTACAATATATATATTTACATTATTTTTTATTTAATTTTACATTATACACACGTTAATAAATAAATAATTGTCTTGATGATCAGTTCACTGTGACTGTTAAATAAATTTTGCATTATCGACTTAGATATTCTAATATTATAAAGGTGAGACTATAAAATACAAAATTGTATATGCATTACCCATAAATAAACGATATATTAGTTTACGTTTTAATAAATATTTTGTAATGTCTAGGTACAAGCTAATTTCTGATGCTACGCCATTGGAGAAATTCGAGTGGTGACAAGTGGCTTCACTTTCAGCTGCCGTGTTTCCTGTCCCCTCTCTTTCCTTGTCTAAGAACTTTTCATAGTAAAATGTAATTCCATCAAAAACAGAGAATGTAAAAAATGCCAAGTCTCGCAATACAATACTTCCACTATAAAAAGTTGTGAAATCTCATGTAAAACCAAGTCAGTTTATTTGATTTAGTTTCTCTTTAAGCACGTATACAACAATTTTGTTACAAATTGTTAGTATCAATATTAGACATCTTTATTTCTGTAATAATTATAATTACTTGGCAATTGCACGATATGATATTCTCTGCTAATTAAAAAACTTTATTCTTAAGGGCACTGTTTAGATTTACTTAGTTATAGAAATAGTAGATTATTTTTTTGTAATTGCAAAAAAATTGGTGCGTGCAATTGCCAAGTCATTATCATTATTACAGAAATAAAGAAGCCTAATATTGATAAAATTTGTAACAAAATTGTTGAATACGTGCTTAGAGAAACTAAATAAAATAAACTGTCTTGGTTTACATGAAATTTTTATGATGGAAGAATTGTATTGCGAGATTTGGCAATTTTTACATTCTGTGTTTTTGATGGGATAGAAATAAAACCAGAAGAGACCGCTTCGATTAATTCTAGTTTTCTACCCTATTTCTCGATTGGAAGGTCAGTACAGGTAGTGGCTAGACAGCTAACTTTTAATCTATAAAGATATTTCGAGATTTTTCATTTTTACCTTTGGGTATATGCCTAAAGCTTCATTCAGAACCTCCCAGTTAGTGGAATAACTTAGTGGTTTCAATTACACTTTATACTTTTTAGTTTACGATCATTCACAATGTCAAATAGTTTATGATATTATTTATGATAAGTGCTAAAAGTGGTATTTTATTATGTGAGAGGGGAAGCTTGGGACACGACGCCGAAGGTCCAATCCCTTCAAGCACACATATCATACACTATTTTTTCTACAAACAAGTTTATGCTCGTATATGTATATCAAGGTATTATTACTTTTTACGTTAATGAATAATTCATAAAATGGCATTCTAAAATCAAATTAATTATGAAGTTTATGGTTGCTAGGGCAACAATTATCGCATTTCAGTGTTAACAGGAAATCACGTGACTTACTTTTAACACCAGTGCTAAAATGAATGACTTTTACCATCAGTGACATAATGTCACATTTTAGGCACTGACAGCATGCGTTAAAAATTACATTTTTACTGACGTTTGTAGAAAAACACAATTAAAATTAATAAAATAAACTAGCAACAGCTTGCGGTAATCTGTTGTATCCATAGAGAAAGCATAATATTTAGCTTATAAAACAATAAACTTTTTATTTCTAACCAAAATTTTTTTTGCCGAGTGATAATGAAATGCCAAAATGACATTCCTCGCAAATTTTGAAGTATATTTTATTCGAAAAGTCAAAAGTTTGTTAAGTTTTTCCACTAATTGAAAATAACTACCATTAACTATAATGTTCTGAATTATTCTATATAATTCTAAATGGTCCGCTTACATTAAAACTAGGTGAACAAACTTCTAAGGTTAATTGAAACTACTAATTTATTCCACTAATTTCGAGGTTCTGAATGAAGCTTAAAGCTACCTAAAATTCACAATTTGAAGCTTGTGACACATCTAGAAATTAGAAGTACCTTAGAATTTTGATGACTTTGTGAACTGAGTCAATGTCGAAATTAAAGAAATTTGACAAGCGGTAATTCATAAACTATGGTAATCTAGCCAGCTACAGTATGTCTTCATATTTAGTTTCTTTTTTCTGCTTATCCACAACGATGCTCGATTTGGCGGGGGCACTGCCTTGCCCCCAGATATTTCACAGTACATTGTGGTAATATGTTGCCGTGCGCTTTGCTTACCATACGTTACAACTTATATACAGCACACGGCCGTGCATTTTGTTTGCTTTATATAGTGGCCATATGTGACGAAATAAATTTGAACAAAAATTAGATTTAAGGTGTGTTTCATATAATCTAATATACTTGGTTAGCTGTTCCGTAAATATAAATGTGTCAAATTATCGCGTATATGCGGAACACGGTTCCTGGAAATTGGATACTTTTTCAGTAACCATTTTTTCATAAAACTAACTTAAGAAAAATGCCGGTTAGGCAGTTTCCAGCAGTGATATGGAAAATGGAGTAAGAAATTGCAATTTACAAGTTTTCTTCAACAATTATTGTGGAAAGCATATTCGCTGTTTATTTCTTTATATATAGCTCGAGTCTTAATCAAAATTACAAAATATTATGAAAAACAAAGAAATAAGTACAGGGGGATGGCCGATTAGAACGAGTACGCTCTCGATGTGCAACAATCCACAACTAACGAAAATCAACATAAACATAAAGGAACATGTAAAATTTAAACAGGAAACAATTGCTTTGAAGCATAAAATGCTTCAAACGGTTTTAAGCATATTAGCTGTCTATGTCTTTATATTATTGACCTACTAAAGGAGAGAAGAAAAAATTAAGTGCCATCAAAACTTCTGGCAAAAATATACGTGAATGGCAAAGAGTAGGGTTACCAGATGAAAACTTGTCCACCCCGGGCAAGTCTTCCCAAAAATCCGGACAAAATCCGGACGTCATAATTTTTTTAGCGATATAAGAGTAAAAATAGTATATTGTTTTATTAGGAGTAAAAATTATACTTTTTGTGGCGAGGCTGTGGAGTGGACGTTTGATATACAGGCGAGGCAGAATAAATTATTTTTAGTCCGAATAGAACATGCTATTTTTTTCAAACGCCACAAATAATTTTTTAAACAATTTCAAACGTTGCAAGTAATATAAAAATATTTAAAAGTAATACCTTACCTAATTAGTAAGTAATTATACGTATATCGAGAAACCATGGTTACGCCCGTTGAATTTGACACTATGTCAGTTTTAGTATATCACGTACTTTTTTGCGCAAAAAGTAATTTACTTTTATGCCTAGGCGTTATAATTACTTTTTTATGTTACCAATCACGTCGCAAATATTAATACTTTTGTGACGTTTGAAAAAAAAATTAACAACTTTCCAAACTTAAAACTTATTTATACGAAGTAAAACAATGAATTTAGACTGCTGAATTTATCGACGATTTTTTAAGTAAATAAATTTATTAAAACTAATATATTATTTTCCATTATTGTGACATTTCTTAAGAGTCTATTACGCTGTATTTTCGGGTCGCTCTCAGGGGTCTGGTAAATCGGGTGTGTGGCCGAAGGAAATATATATTACATTTCAGAAATCTGCCTAAGGCTTAGCCCGATCCTGTCGAGTTAAACCACTCCCAAAATTCCAAACACACGTGCTTTGATTAAGGTTTGCAGAGCTTCAGCATTTGGCATAAAATAGCGAGCAATATGTTACGAAACTATATAAATTATATATCACTGTAATCACAAAACTTCAATCTATTTCAGTATTGTAACGAAATTTTAAATTATGTCTTTATTTTCGAGAAAATTTAGTCCAAACATAAGGAATATGTTGTTGACGTTTGACCATCAAAACCTTAAAAATAAAGAAGTTGTCTAAAAATGTGCTACAATACGGATATAGTATAATTAATCGATCAAAAGAACTTACCTGAAGTTCGATCATAATTATATGAAGGTCCAGTCTGAAAATATTACATATCATTTTTAACAATGTAGTACATGCCATCTCATACTTTTGAGCACAAGGTTTAAAGAAGAATAAGAAGAAGAACACAATCTCTGCTCCTTCTTGCTTTGGTTGTGACACTCGCCGCTAACTTCATTGGTTTTAAAGATTTTAATAATTTTACTGCTAATTGGTTGAGGGAGGGTGGGATGTAATATTTTCGGACTGGACCTTCATATAATTACGATCGAGCTTCAGGTAAGTTCTTTTGATCGATTAATTATATTTCAGGTCCAGTCCTCAATATTACATATCATTTTTAACAATGTAGATGTTTAAAGATTTATTAATTGGCCAGTAAAATTATTATTAACTCAAGTACGTTTTTGGGGAACTAAAAATCAAGCTGAAATAAACAGTATATTATTATGTTTATGTATACCTACATACATAATTAAAAGAAATATATAATATGTTAATACAGTACATATTCATAACATAAAAAAACAAAGTAAAAAAACAGCAAAATTCCAGCAAAATTTTTTGCGAACAAAATAAATCGAACAAAATAAAAAAAGACAGAAAAGATATTATTCTGCATTAAAAACTGTTTGAAGGTAGCTTTCTGCCTCTGACAAAGGTCTGTTGTAGAATTTAGCAAAGACCTTCGACTTATCGCTCCAGCCCACGAATTTTCTAATAGAGTCAATCGTAAGTCCTTTTCTAAATGCTTCCGATGTGGAAGCATGTCGCGTCGAGTGTGCTTTAAACACTGATGAATAGAGTAGAAAACATAGATTCAGGCAGGTTTGCGGAGCGTTAGGCCTGGACGTTTTTAACAAATCTGGGATATAATTTTTTTGCCCCTGAATCGCAAAAATGAATGTTTGAGCATTTAATTACTGACAGGGTTTGAATTCTCTGTGCTGTGGCCAGAGCTAATAAAATTATTAGCTTATATGTTAAGTTTTTCAAAGGGACTATATCATAATTTTCGAAGAAAGTTAAACCTTTTTCCGGATCCCATGTGCACGTATATCTAGGTTTCGGAGGTCGAAGCCTAAAAATTCCTTTCATAAATCTTTTTAGGTCAGGGTCTTCCCCTAAGTTTCTTGATGTACAAGGGACAGCGCAGCGCGGTGAGAGTTAAAGGACCCAAATATATTGCTAGTTGTAACGAGTACCTCCTGAAGGAAAGAAATCACGTCAGATGTTTCGCATGTGAACGGAGAGATATTCAGTCTACTGCAGTAGCCCCACCACGATTTTAGAGTTGAATTATATTGTTTAAGGGAAGAGTCACTTAAAGACTTTACCATTGTTCCCATTGCGCTTTCTGGGATTCCCTTTCTTCTGAATGCTTCCCAGAGAGCGTCGCAGCAACCAGGATAAGATCTTGCTATAAGGGGAAAAAAGAATGTCATTATTAGGTCCAAAAAATAACGGGTGGCCAACTGTTAATTTCACGAATAATGGGTACCATGGTTGGGTCTTCCAAAAAGGCACTACCATAATACCCGTTGCCTTATCGTTAATTGTTTTTTGCAAGGTCCGAAGGATCAAAGCAAAAAGGAGGGAATGCGTAAAAACTTAGGTCGCTCCATGACACTGTGAACGCATCAATGGCTTCCGATTCTGGGTCAATGTCCCAAGAAAAATATCTTTTACATTTATTATTAGCAACTGATGCAAATAGATCGATATGCGGTTGACCAAGTTGCTGCGTAATATCATTGAAAATATTATTGTTTAGGGACCATTCCGTTTCCTTAGGTAAAGTTCGCGATGCTTGGTCAGCCTGCCAATTTTCCTTGGATTGAATGTATGATGCAAATATCCATATATTCTTATTTTCGCACCATTTTCATAGTTATTAAGTTTGGGGAATTTAACACTTGCCATCTTGTTGACATATGAAAGAGCGGTGGTATTATCGGTACGTATAAGGATATTGCAGTCCTTGAGGTTGCCCGCAAAGCATTTTAATCCCAGAAAAAATAGCTCTAAGTTCTAACAAGTTTATCTGATCTTCTGATTCAGTTAAAGACCACCACCCGCAAGCACTTTTACCCTGACAATATGCACCCCAGCCTGACAAACTTGCGTCCGTGCAAATTTCAATTAGGAAATTTTCTTTCCTTAGTACATTCATTTCCCGTTTTTTTCAAGTTTTTCCAACCACCAGCGCAAATCGTGTTTAACTTCCATTGAAAGTTTCATTTTAGATTTGTAGTTGCCGTAGTTAGCCCTTAAGGCTAAATATTTGGCTCTTTCCAGTGTCTTGTATGTAATCGACCATATTTTATACCCGGATACGCCGCATTTAAGAGGCCTAGGAGTTGTGCAAAGTGGATAATTTTACAACTTTTTCGGGGTAGAGATGATTTTATAGATTTTAAGAGTTTTTTCCGTTTCTTCTGTGGCAATTCAATTGTCATTCTACTCGAATTAAACAGAAAAACCCAGAAATTTACATTGGATACTAGGAAAAAATACACTTTTCTCCTCATTTATTATAAATCCCAGAGAACTTAAGACGTTTACAAGATTAACATTTGTACAACATTCCTTGAAATGTGTGCCTAAGATCAAAAAATCATCCATATAGTTAACGCATAAAGGTGTACGCGCACTGAATCGGTACCCGTCCGGCGAGAAACGGCGAAGGCGGTGACTCGACTATCGTAGATAGGTAGAGGTAGGAATCTGGCCTCTACAGGCCGAAATGTTTTAGTGGACGCCGGCGCCGTCTACATGTACGATGGTCGCAGTCGCTTTTGCTGGTCGGTCCGATCCGATGCAGTGCGCGCCCAGCTTATACTCCCTTGGAACGGAAGTATTCGATAACTGGCTTTAACAGCTTAGTAAAAGTATAAGGCACTGTTGCCAAGCCAAACGGTAAACCAGTAAACTCATATATTGACGTATTAAAAAAAAATCTTAAGTATTTTCTGTGTTTTTTATTTACTGACACCAAATAATAAGCATCCTTGAGGTCAATTGTGGCTGTAAAATAGTTGGGTTGAATTAGCCGACATGCAGTTCTAGTATCCTCCATTTTAACGTGAGGAGGGTTGAGAAAAATATTTAACTGTTTTAAGTTTAGAATTAGTCGCTTTTTACCATTTGGCTTGTCTGCAAGAAAAATTGGTGATAAAAATTGATCTGGTAAGGAAAGACATTTTTGTACCACGCCTTTTTTGATTAAACTAGCGATTTCCGTTTCTATTTGCTTATAATCGATGCTGGAGAACTTTTGTTTATGAGAACGATTAAGTTGGTAGGGTTTACTAACAAAAGGTAAAGTATACCCTTTTTATCCACCCCAGGACAACCGGGTTGGTAGTGATTGATACCCACTTTTCGTGAAATTGTCTTAGGCGGCCCGCGCAATTTGGTACACTTACCGTTAATTTCTTCGTTGATAACTGTTCCTCGATTTGGTTTGTTGACTGGTTCTCCGATATTCCGTCTGATGTCTGCTCCTTGGGACTTGCCCTCTGATCGTTCCCGTCTCCCCCAAGGGACGGGAAGGGCGATAGGAGTTCAAAGTGTTTCCAGCTGAAAAACGGTTTTGGAGAGGCCTACTCGGCCTACTACTCATAGCGCCCCCCCCTCTGATTTATTGAAAACGGGGTATTTTTTGTCATGATTAGTAATTTTAATTCTTTGCTCACCGACTCCATACTTTTAATACACTTAACTTTTTCTGATAGATCTGTTCCAAACAGATACTCGGAAGTGGTACATTTTTCGGCGATTTCTTCCATATTTTTTAGGTGTGGAACAACCAAGTTTTTTCTAGTAGTAGTTATCCTATGAAAAAGGTTTGTTAAGAATACGAGCCGAGTCTAGCGCACTTGAAAGTCCTTTCTAAACTCGTGTGGAATCTGTTCCACATTAGTTAGCAAGCACGATATGTTTTTGCCTAGGGCACTTATTCCTCTTCCCAAATGGTTTTGTACCTCAGGGTGAGAGGAGTCAGTCATTAAATAATTTTTAGATAAGGCCGAGGAGACCTCTGAATTAAGCTTTGGCGGCATAAGCTGTGTTAGATTCGCTGGGGTTTCATATTTATTAAGAAGAGTTACACACTCCTCTTTTTTTAGGCCATTTACTAAAATTGCCTGCCATCTAGAGATCAACGACTCGTGCAAAGAAAAAACAGTCGATTGTGCTTTGTTCGAGTCTTCTCCTATCAATTCCATGACGTCATCGGGAAGGGTAACGTCATTATGAACGACAAGTTCATCATCGTCATTATGAACGACAAGTTCATCATGATCTGGTTCGCCATCGTAGATGCTGATGCTACACACATCGTGATCATTTTCTGACACAACGTTACACACGCTACTGTCATTACGCGACTGATTTGCTACTACATGTGGCAACGCCGCATTTTCTGACGCATATGATTGAGAACGCTGCATGCGATACTCGCCTTTATCGTCATTTGACTCCGGCGCCGGTGAATTACACATTCGGGGAACCTTGCGTTTTCCGTTATCTGTAATTGGCCGCTCTCGATTACGATGCATCGAACTATGATGGCGACTTCGTCTACGAGAACGGGAATTATGCGCCTTTTGTCTTTGTAATTCTCAGAGTCGCTTGAGGATACATCCCTATTTCTCTTTTTAGACTTGCCCATTCTGTAAGAGAACTGCTAAAATAAACGTTATTTATGGTATTCAAATGTAAGGTTAGACCACAAGTTTTTTTATTTTACTCCTAATAAACAATACTATCGTAGTTTTTGTACATATAGGGTTACAACGTAACAATTAGACAATGTATACTCACATCAGATACCTTTCCCTAATTATTTAGCGCTAAAAATTGATTAAATTAAACGAAACGCCAAAAATTTAACCTTGCACTCGCCGCACAAGAAAACACAATGAAGTTAGCGGCGAGTGTCACAACCAAAGCAAGAAGGAGCAGAGATTGTGTTCTTTTTCTTATTCTTCTTTAAACCTTGTGCTCAAAAGTATGAGATGGCATGTACTACATTGTTAAAAATGATATGTAATATTGAGGACTGGACCTGAAATATAATCCTTTATCTTTAATTTTTTTTTTTCATTTGTGTAAAAATACCTAGCCAATTTTACATAAAACGTTAAATACCGAATGCTTATTTTGCTACTTTTCGTACTAGCGAAATGGACTCTTAATGGAACATTAAAATCCGGACGATTATGAAAACCCGCCCGGACTCGCCCGAATATAGTGAAAATTCGGACATATCCGGATTAATCCGGACGTCTGGTAATCCTAGCAAAAGGAGTAGAACCTAAATAGATATAGTAGATAGACATATGATCTCATACCAGATATTAATGCTTGCTTAGATATGTTTTGAAGAGACAGATTTTCTAACTCAGGCATTGACAGTAACACGGATGCTTTAACAGCTATTTGCATAAAAGAGCCACCTCAAACCTGTGCGTGTATTGCAAAGATGTTGATAGTGTCGAACCCACACTATTCATTTGCAATGAATGGAAACAGTTTAGAAAACAGTTATTAGTCATTCCAACGGGACAGTGGCGGAGAAGTTTTTAATGCCAAAAATATGATGCCAGTTAAACAGTAAAATGTCATGGAAAATTACATATAGATGCGTTCGAGAAATATTACAAGTCAAAGAGATTAGAATGCGGCGCCACGTCGAATAGACAGCCTTCCAGCGGAAGAATGCGCAAGCGGTTGCCAGCTGGATAAGGCGTTGGAATGCGAGGAAGTTTTATTTTAGCCGGTATGAATCTGGCACTACCCAACGACAGGTGCCTTACGCAAGATTTTTTTTCTCCTCTCAAAAAAAAAGCTTTTATATCATATAAATTGTGTGAAATGATAGATTAATAGATATAATTTAATTTAAATTTTATTTTCTTCTTTTTAGAGCATAAAAAGTTTTTTTAAGAAGCGATAGCCTCTAAAAGAAAAATAAAAAAGGCGTTTTTAATACAATCTAATAAAAATTAATGTATTGCTCATGTATCTGTAGATGTTAGTAAAATATGGCAATCGCTTCTTTGATTTTAAAGAACAGAATATAAATAAACATAACATACGTAAAAATTAAAAACAAACTAAAAATAATTATACAGAAAGTTTGAAGCTTTTTGGTTTAACCCAGTTTTACCTCATTATAATTGTATAATATATATACCTAATTATCAGGTAGTATGTGTTAATTTTGAAGTTTAACTTGATATAATGTCATTTTTATGCCGGGTCCAGACCAAGCAGACAAAACAACGACAGGACAGAAACATTCATGTTTTACGACAAATCCAATACATGTCTGCGATTTTTGTCTCATTTTTGTATTGTTTCAAAATTCGGAGACTTTTCAATGTCCCGTCTCGAGTCGGTCAAGATCAAAGTGTCTATGATTTGTTCGTATATTTTACGACAAGTTGTCGGCGCAGTGTGGATGGCCTGTGCTGCCAACAGTAGGAGACCAGTGAAATCACACATGGTTAATAAAACTCATTCGCAACAACTAAACTTTTGAGTTTGTTGTACTTTTGTCCTTGCGGTGTGGACAATTTGTCTCAAGTTTGTCTTGTCAGAATTCCCCGTTTTTTGTTGCAAGTTTGTCTTGTTTTTGTCTCAAAATCGTGTTTACTTTTTGTCGCATTGGTCTGGACCTGGCATTACAAAACGTCAACGATATTTGTAGACGTATCTGTTTTAAAAAAAACTAAGGTGTTCTCGTATAGTTGCATTAGGATATTTTTTTTAACAGTTTTTTTCTTTGTCCGTTAGGCAAATTTGTTTATTAGTAAGCCACTGCTGACATTAGTCTCCGTTGGATTAAGGTAGCAACGTTTACAAAAAAAAAACAGTGTGTATATTATGTGCGCATCTTCGAAGTGAAACTTCTTGCTAACAGCTATTAAATTGAAGGATTAGAAGGATACATATTTTTTATGAATGCTTCTTATAAACTTCAAAAAATAAGAGTTAATATAAAACCATATACTATTCTAGCTTTATAACTTTATGTTTTCTTAATTTTTATTAAACATTTCATAGGAATTAAAATAGCGACCCAACTTTATAGGCAAATGTTAGCGTTATTTGAGGCACCATCAAAGAAAGCAATATACGCTTATTCCCAGAGATGTTACAGCTTAGTTATTTTGCCATACAAGGGAAAAACGAGAGTAGCCCACGCGTAATTGCATTTTTCTGTTAGAAAAATATGTTATAGACATATTAAAAGAAATTCCTTTACTAGTTCGGTGACAGCATGATCCGTAGCAAGACGCTAACGTCATGTCATATATGGGAAACTGAAATTGAGATCTTTGAAAGGACTTTTTCACCGCAACCAGTTATACACAAATTTATTAGTTCTGTGACGAACCACCGGTCGCGCTTGAGGAAAAAATATTATGACTTTTAGCATTTTTCAAATTAAATCAAGTCAGTTTTAATCAAATAATATGCACCGTCAAAAATCGAAAAAAGTTTTACTGAAATTTTAGTGATTGTTTAAACTTTTTATTAAAAACATTGATGGAATCAGGCCGTAAACCCTTTCATAAGTATGTTGTTCCGATGCCGGCATGCATGGAGTTGTTTTCCAAAAGACATACATTGTCGAAGAACGATCCTACATTACTTCAAAAGTGATATCAAGTGCGAAACCTTAAAAGTAAGTATATATGCATTTAGTTAAATAACGAACGTTTTCAGATATTTTGTTGTAATAAAATTAAAATAATCTTTTAGATGATCAATCTACTGGTAATTTGGTGTCCAGTGATGTCAATCCAGGTACAAACCCTGTATTTAAAGACAAACATTTGTTGTAGAATTTTTTGGTGGACCACTCTCTCGTTGGTATTAGACATGTACTGTTACCTGAGAAAAGCAGTAACTGAAAAGGGTAGGTACCTACACCGTGGGCCAAATTAAAGTCGCAAAATATTCAGTAATGAAGATGAACATTATTATTTTTTAAAAAAATATCATATTAACTTTATAAAAAATATTTTAATTGAGCTGTAAATAAAAAAGTTATGGCACTGCCTACTTTAATTTGGCAGAGAGTGATTCAATTATTACATATTCCAAAGTTTATTAAAAATATTAATATGTATTACGAATCCAAACTGAATTTGGTTTATTGAAATTATCGTTTTAAATTTTTTAAATTGTATCTATCATTTTAGAGAAAGGATCAGATAACCCAAATCAGGAATCTTCAGAGTGCAGATGATGCAGTTTTTGTGAGTGAGGTAAGATCTGCCTCTTGTAAGACCTCTTTCAAGAATTTAACCCAGGGTTTACACCCAAGTTAGGTAAGAATTAAAAAATATAATAAGTGGAGCATACTACTCAAAAATGTAAATTTGCTTTATCAGCAATTGTTTTTGAATCCTGCTTATATTTTTTAAAAGGCATGTAAACACCATAATTATTTCTTATGAAAAATAATTCCTGTGTTAACTTAAAGACAAAGATAAAAAGTTCATAGCCAATTTCTGTTGAGATTTTAGAGCCCTTCAACGGCATCAACTTTTAATTTTTTCATCCTATAAACCATACTCGAGATTTTTTTGTGTCGCATAATTATACATATTTATTTTTTTCAGATCTCAAGCATAGCAAAGGAATCGTACAACCTGTGAATTCAGTTTAATTACTGAGATCAAGGATGATGAAACATTCATTATGATTATACAGAGCTACAAAGAGTTATGTTGAGAGTCCAAATTATCATAATGAATTGAGACGAGACAATACCTGGGTAGAAATTGAGGAAAATGCAAAATAAAAGGCATTTTTATATTAATGTTATGAATCCAATGTTTTATCAAATCGTCACATAGATAATATTTCTGTACGCATAATACAAAAATTAAAAAGGTCAGCTTAAAACAACTTTAATTATCCATCGCGTGCGAAAAACAGTGCTTCGCATATGGCTTCGGCTTTGGCGCGCTTCGCACAAGTGCGCATCATGCTTTAAACTTTTGCGAAGCGCCGGAGCGGCCAAAATGTCATTGGATTAATTGCATGTATTTTGATTCTTCGCATTACTTCGCTTTAATCCGTGGGTCTGCATTTTTATACATAGATACCATCCCCGATCCAATTCACGTTTTCTCGCCGCGCTTCGAATAAGTTCGCGACAAAACTTTGTTAGTTGTGCTTTGTTAGTTAATGCCATTGTATTGATTTATTATTATTATTGTATTTATATGAACAAGTTAAGAATAGCAGTGCCGTGCGAGCCTTCGTCTGAAAAGAAATTTTATTTATTGTATAATTTGTATTATTTACTTTTTTTAATAAAGTTATTACTAATAATTATTATTAAACATATCCAGTTTTAATTATTTTTATTTTATTAACTATAGCTGTTTTTTCTATCTATTTCATATTTTTTGATGAGGATAAGTTAATTCTAAATGTAATGTCACCTGTTTCAGAACAATACGATGTAATGGAGCGATGTCGCATTTAGAGTAACTTATTCTTATTAAAAAATAGGAAATAGAAGAAAAATCATCTATTTCTGTACAAAAAAAATAAATTACGTTCCAAAAAATTGATAATAGATGGCGCTAGAGTGGACAAAACAATTAAAGTTACCTGTAGTTAAAATGTAAAGTTTCCTGTAAAATAAAATAAAATTGTATCATAAGTTGTGTAACGACCCGATGCATGGCGCCACTGAATTCTCCAACAGACGGTATCATTTCAGTTTCCTATATATTTTATGAATGACCTTTCTAACCTCAAATCAACAATTTTTTTAATCCTGTATATTAAAGATTTATTGAAATCCTTGGAAACTGGGTATATCCATTACCATTCTTGATATAAAAAGTGCATTTTTGATTATTTACTTAGGCTAGGATATTAAAATATTGGTTAAAATATGGTTGGTTTGTAGGACATAAATAGACGTTAAGTATGGTTATTTTTATAGATATTTATAATGCTTACTATCTGTTTTGCATTTTCAGTTTTTGATGAGACAATTGATTTTATTTGTGAAATACCCGCAAAAGTCTTACCAATGATTCAACAATAGTGTCTTTTTACTGCAAAATGGGTAATTCCTGCTGATTTTTATACCATTTGAAGACTACATGGGAAAAAACCAGATGTCACATTTTCATAGAAATTAAGATAGTTAGACACTACTTTATAGGCAAATGTTAGCGTTATTCGAATCAATTCAGTGTTCTTACCTAATATCGTTCAAATCCATGTTAATAGATAATAAATATTTTGGATTTTTGTCTTTTATTTTTAAATATATTTTTGGAACTGCCGGTTTTAGTAATTATTAAATTAAACGAACTAAAAAACAATTCTCAACCATAACCTGTGCCATAACCCTATAAAATAATCAAAATAAGGCATATCATGGGCATATCTCCTGTCAACGATTACTTCTATGATCTGATGCTTCGCATGACCTTTGCGTCACATCGTCACCCTAGAATTAGGTTGTTCTATATCCACTTTTGGGGTAAAATGAGTTACATACACCATTTATTTATGCAGAATTAGCTTGTTCTATATCCACAGAAACAATATAGCCAAATTCACAAATAAAGAAAAAAAATCTAATATTTGGTACTATATCCATATTAATTTGAAAGTCGCGAAACCATATAATGGCCTACATCCAAAAATCACTATTTAAGGCTACATCCTACAGTTTGTAATAAAAAAATAGAATTACTGTGTTCTTTATCCTAAGAAGTGGATATGGAACGAAAATACCAGTTAAAAAAATCTGTTACTATGCATAAAAATTAGATTGTACTATTGTAGCATTTTTTATTTCCTTTAATAAAATTGAATTTAGAAATCTATTTTTATTTAAATTTCTTAGTATTGGCGCCATCTATTTGCTAGATGCCAAAGATACCAAACTCCATTTGTTACAGCTCACTTGTCTCGATATTTAATTTTTATTAGCGCATCTATTCGCTAGATGTCAAACTTCATTTATTACAGTTCACTTGTCTTGTTTATTAGCGCCATCTATTCGCTATATGCCAAACTTCCTTAATTGCATTTCACTTCCGTCCGAATCTCACTTCGTTGTGGATTGCGATTTTCTGTTCTAATGATTTCGATCATATGATATCACTTTTTTCTCTCTCATTTTGTCGGTGGGGAAAAGTTTTTGGGCTTCAGTTCTGAAACTGAGAAGAAGGTCTTTTTTTCTGGGAATTTGGATCTGAAGAAGACGCGTGTTCCGGCGTCCGACAAATTTTCCAGTGAAAAGCATTCTGAATCCACTTTTCGACTTCCATTGCATGGGTATCCGATTTGAAAATTTGAAAACCTTGTAAAGTATGCAATCCAGAGTATAGATCGTATTTGTTTGGTTTCTTCTTGGAATGATCACCGTAAGTTTATCCGCCATTTTATACAGCCCTATCTAACTAAATTCTATTTCAGTTATTTCCGTTTGTTATTTCGTTTATTTGAGTATTTAATTACTGGTTTGGATCGGCATATGGTTTGAATATATTTATGTAAAGCTGATTTTCAGACCGTAAGTTGTTTTTTTTTATTGGGTATCTGTCCTGAGAACTATTTTTTATTTATAGAGTAACTACCACATGGTACTCAGTAATTACCACATGGTATGCAGTAATAATGCAGTAATTATTGTTATGTTTCACCCACTTTCATTTTGTATGGACCTATGCAGACCTTAAGACAGTGTTCCTGACATTACAATCGTTCTTTTGGCTGATATCGAAGACTTCTCCTGCCATAGTCATCTGCATCCACTTCTGTTAGTCTGGAGAATACCTACCTACCTGTTTACATCATAAGAAACTATATACAGATAAGTCTCTCTCTCTTAAGTTTGATACACAAGGTACGCTTTTATTTTATAATTTTTGAGACAACAGATTTAATAACCTGGTAAATTATCACTATTTATCCCACATATTGTAGTCAAAATTATTTTTATTTAACGTTATAAGTTATAATTTGATTCGTACAGTACACTCTTACTTAGCTATGATATTTTATATGAAAATTATTAACACGTATTCATTTTAAAGGTTTTTGTACACGACATGTTTCGAAACATCATCGTATTGAGACATACATGAATTTCACCTGTTTTTATATTAAGTAGCTTACTTAGTTCAAAGAATACAGTTACAAAATTCGAATCTATTTAAAATAACTTGCGGTTTTATTGGGATTACTGTGACTAATTGATGATACTTGTGTTCGTTTTCAATAAATGTTTAATGTAGGATAGTTATTTCTGACTTTTATTCCTGATAAACATAATAGACCCTTAATGCTGTTGATTACTTTATTTTAGCTATGTTGTGATATCCTATTTTTCTTTTTGGTTTCTTACTTTACCACTCTCATAAACAAAGTAGGTGGCGCCCTTTTCACTGTCTTTGACCATACCTATTTGAATTCTTAACATCAATATTAAAATCTCTGCAGCCTATATATTATCATTTTTTTTTATTTTTTAACAACATTAGAAAGTCACTGTGAGTCAGAAGCCTTACCTACGAACCCAGCTTTCCTCTAACCCTGAGCAACGGATTCTTTTTTCATTCTATTTGGGTAACGACAGAAAAGTCGTCACACTATATCCATTTATTCTCGATCTCTTTCTCTCTAACATACAATGTATGTATCTGTTTTTATTTAAATTTAAGGCTTTTGTTTTAAGCGGGTGAAATTGCACCACTAAACGTTCGTTTGACAAATAGGCGGCAAATCGGTTCGTTTGAAAAGCACTGATTGCCTGATTTGTTAGCAAATTCGAATATTTCACACGTTGGAATTTCGTGACACCAGCTGCTTCAACTCAATTGACTGCTCAATCGTTTGTTTAAAAAGCACTGATTTGTTAGCAAATTCGAATGTTTCACACTTTGTAATTTCGTGAAACCAGCTGCTTCAACTCAACTGACTACATATGTTTGATAGGTTTTTATATTACTTTTAATTTATATGTTTAATAGAAACCATTTTGGTATATAGTGTTCGCGGATATCCAGTTTAAACTTTAAACCTTGTTTTCTCAGTTTCATCGAAATGGTCTATAGAACAATCTTATTCTAGGTTGACGATATGACAAAGTCATCCCGTCCCGCAGCCATCAATCAAGGACCGACTCGCGGCTTTCAATTTTTACTCCCATCGCGCGTAAAGAAGTTTCGCTTCAAAAATAACTATTTTATTTTGTAGATTTTCTTGCAGTGGCGAAATACCCATAGGACTTTTTTGGATAAATAGTTTAGTTTTAAAAAGATTACTATAACTAATAATTTTATTTCAAAAGATAATTTAAAATTCTTTGTCGCTATTGTTTTAATTTTCAACCTTATTTTAAAAATATCGCCTTTATAATATTTTCATCTCGTTACATTTATAAAATTACAACTAGCGGGAGCATTGTATATAACCTTGTTTAGCCTTTGAAGTTCCTCGACACTTTGCAAACAAATGAGCTATCGGTAGGCGTAGTTATGGCGGTTTCCAGTCTCGTCGTCCACTAATCAAATAAGCGTACGTTCTAATTAAAGGGAAACACTATCGACAGGCAAATGCAACCAGTCAGTTATCCAGACTATAATCAGGCAATAAAGAACATGGAATTTGCATATCGTTATAGTCACGACGAAGTGACGTTTTATTTACTATGACGAGAAGTAAACTGACATAACAAAATATTATAATGTTACAGCGTTTATTAAAATAGTTTTAAAGATGGCCTACGCTATCCTATATTTTATTCACTTTTTAATTAACCTATAACAACCTGTTTATACAGGGTGGCCTCTCTCATACGCCGCGTAAGCTCCAAGGAGAACAGTAGTTTATGTCGAAATGAAATTTTGGCAGCATATGTAAGTTAACTGAAAGCATTTTGTAAAAAAGTATAGAATTATAAAGGGTGTCCCCAAAAAAAGTTACACATCAAAGTTGTGTTTTTTTTCTAATGGAACACCCTATATATTAATTGATTTTCGGATTCTAGGAAAAAAATAAAGGTCAGTTTTATTAAAGAAGCATATACCCAAAATCTAAGGATTTTGACATATTTCACATTTCGTGAAAATGAAGAGTAAATTTTAAATTTCGATACAGCTACCTAAATTTTAGTTGACCTTGTATAGCCTGATATTTAATTACAGTAACCATTGTATGTTAAATTGAAATTCAACCCGAAAAGTTATACAGGGTGAGACAAAATTAATATGGAACATTAGTCACTTTTAAAAGCAAGTTACTCCTTTATTTCAATTGCAACATCCAGTATATTTTTCCGGTGTTCAATGAGGAATTAATATTTCTTCAAAATATTATTAGGTTGCCTAAGGGGTCGACCGGTCAACTGCGAAAAATCTTCTATATCCCCTTCCATGTCTCTTAGCAATATACACAGTTTATCGGTTTATTTCATACGTTTGGCAACGTGTTTACTGCTCTCTCTTTGTTCAGTACTGTAACGTTTTTAGTTCGTTACATGTCTTTTTTATATATAATATATGATATCTGGCCTATCATCACCGGATTCCCTCTCGTTCAGGCCGGATAGTTTATTTGACGCGTAATTTTTACGTTCCCTAGTCGCCAACCCTGTTATCGTTCGACACAACCCTGTTATCGCTCTGAGGAGGCGCTGTCAACATCGCTTCTGTCAACTCTCTCCGTGCTTAACCTCACTTTGTTTTGACGCTCTGTTGTATCCCAGCTTTTGGAAATGGTGATTATTTAAGTCTTGCTGTATAATTTGAATCAGCTGCTATTTCGAGGCTACAGGTAAAGATGAGTTATTACCTTTTATAGATTCGATATTATTATTGAATATTTTTAGGGTGGAGTTACGGATGTCCCAACTTTTTGCGGTACGGGTAGTGTCTTATGTACGGACATTATCTTATGTACGGATGTCCTGTGGACGAGTGTCCCCAGTAAGAACGATTTTTTCTTTCATATAAGTGCCACAGCGTGGATGTAACTTGAGTCCCATGCTGCTTCGTTCCCAGCTATAAGCTAGTTAGTTACGGCTGTATCAAGTCACGGTGTCCTCATTCTGGCCCCTTTGGTTGTGTTGGATGGCTGAGTACAGAGATGCGAGACCACCTCACGCTGCTACAGTTTGAAGCAAGATTACATAAAGAACAGCTAAGTGTAGATTTACGTTCTAGTTTTTATGTTTTAGATTTTCTATATTTTCAGTCTTAAACAGTAATGTACATTTTAAATAATATCGTACAGACTATATTTAGTGGTTAGATTATTAGGAACATTTATGTCGATTCAGTAGTTACAATGTGATTTAGATTTTAGGTTTCATTATATTACGCCTTGTAATAGTATTACTTTCTATAGATATTATTATTGCGCTATATTAACAGATAAATAACGAGACATAGATTCTAGAATCTACAGGTTGCAACACATCAGATTTAACACCGCATAAAATTTAACAATTTAAATAAAGTAATGCTACTTTTCTTATATTTTCTATAACGTTACACGCCTTGTATTTTTTCATAGTCTTTTCATAGAACATATTTAATATTATTTACATACATAATTTTACTTAACAATGCTATTTACAATCAGAATTCATCATGAATAAATATAGTCATTAGTTTTAAGTAATATACAACTGTGTTTTCTTTCTCTGTACATGCCTGGCGCCCAATATCTATTTTTTTGTTTATTGTTCTTAATTAGTTTTCTTTCCAGTGAAATATCTTATCCACGACTGCTCTCCGATGAAAAGCTGCCGTTCGCAGTGGTAGTTGTTTAAAAAACGCTACAGTACATTATAAAAACATTGTACTCTTCTTACATACGAAAATCTCGACCCAAGACTAACCTTTGCCATCCCTTAGTATCCCTGGATTATCTTTACAAGACGAAACTCTTTTATTATTGATAAATCGAAAAATTTGTATTAATGACACTTGAAACTGAAAAACATATGAAACATTCCTCATAAAAATATTTGCTTGTTCTAACATACTAATACTTTTTTAAAAATGTTCTTTACTATTACCCTTGTATATGAATTTTTAAAGTAGCTCAACCTAAGACGTTTATGGATGTAAAGCATCAGATGGCGGGGCGTATTTCACAGTCTTTTACTACAAAAAAAATATTTTTTGTTACTCTGAATTTTGAAGCGACCAATAAAAACAGAGAAAATAAAAATCGATAATTTTCGGACTGTGCCAATTGGTTACTAATCGACCAGATACTTTTTGTCTATTAGATATGCTATAAAAGCTGGTAATTATACAATTCGACCATTGTAAATACCCGACAAATTTCGCAAAGCCGACGAGGCCGATGCTTTTCACTGATAAGAAAAAAAATGTTTGTTTAGATAATTTTCGAGATATTTTTTCTTTCAGAATGCACATTTTTAAAGTATTTTATATTCTTTGTCCGCTTGATCTATTATACTGGTTGCACGTATCGAGGTTCTGTTTCTTTTAGTTTTAAAATGTTCTTATTTCTTTGTAGTTGTAGTGTAAAATTAGATTAATTTTATTTAGTTTAATTATAATGTTTAGTGTAGAATACCAGAAATAGTTTAGTAGTGTTTTTATAGTTTATTATTTTGCAGTTAAGTAGTAGGTGAAGGGATAATTTGGTCATTTTTTCTTTTTGTTTGATTAATTAGTAAGTTTGATAATTTTTTCAGTGTAGAAGTGGTTGAAGTAGTGAAGAAGTAGTTGTGTAGTGTTTTTATAAGAGATTATATTAGTTTATTTTGTAGATGAGTAGTAGGTGAAGGTATTTGTGTATTTTTTCTTTTTGTTTTTCTTCTAATTGTAGTAATTCTATTAAGTATTGTGATGATACACTATATCTTCCTTCAACTTCGTTGAAAAGTGCGTTATCATATAATTTTGATTTTCTGGTAGTAGAATATACGAAAAAATAATCTGATCAAATTCATTTTAAATTAAATTAATCGAGTTTTATTAATCAAATTAATCTAGTCAAATAATAATAATAGTTAGTTTCTAAATACTATACAGGGTGAGTTTCCTACGATGTTCTCTATGGGTATCTCGGAAACTACTGGAGATAGAGAGTCGGTTAAATGGGGAAAAAATTGCAGTTTGTGGGGTCATAAATATGCGCCTTTCGGATTTTTCGGAGAAATTCAAGGCTTACTAGATATTTCGAAAAAAAAATTTTGGCTATTTTAAAACTTTGTCTCTAATTCCATTATAATCTACCGTATGATCGAATAAAAACGGCGTCAACGATGGCTATGAAATGAAGATCGCTGTCATTTTATATCTATGTAACATTATATGGTAAATATCATCGATCGTCATTTCATAGCCATCGCTGAAGCCGTTTTTATATATATTATCATACGGTATTTTAGACAAAAAGTTTTCAGATAAAAGTTGTAGATAATCACATACCTAATGAGTTTGTGTTTTCTGTTTTTTTTTCTAAAACCTGTCATTTTTGACATATGACATAAACATTATGTTTTTTTAAATGGAAACCATAGTTGGCCATGACTTCATAAAAAGCGCCATTTTTTAAGCTTTTCAGCGATATAGGTATAATATGTTTTTTTCGAAAAATTACAAGTTATAGCCAATTCTTTTCTTTCTTGGCTAATTTCCATACCAATAATACCATGCCTATTAGTTGGCATCAAAAATGTAAAAAGTTTCATGTTTTAAAAAAAAATATCATAAAATTCGTAAAGCACTCAATTTAGAATAAAATAATCTAAGAATGAAATGATTCTTTTATAAACCTCCATTAAATCAAATTAAAATAGGTATGTAACTTTTTTTAAATATTAATTATAATAAAAAAATAAAATTATAAATAAATAAAATTAACAGCAATTAGCATTATCATAAATTATAAATAATGTACCAACATATCGAAATTATGAAAGAAATCATTATTTCGATACGTTGTACGGTTGTATGTTAATACGGTTTAGAATTCTTAAAATAACAGGCAAAAATAATCCACAATTTACAATAAAATAAAAGTTTCGTTTAAATTTCTTAATCAGCTGATCACTATTAAAGTTCGCAGAAACTCTGGGCTATATTATTACATTACTCTGAGGAAAATAACGAAAATAATCGATATTTTTGACTCCGCCCGGAAAGGTTCACGATTTGTCCTCCAGTTGGCAGCACATTTTGTCGGTTGGGCAACTTTAAGAATATATAAACAAGGCTATTACTGATAATACAACTTCTCCATAGATATACACATTCAAAAAAGCTTATTCAAAGTGTAAAATTAGTGCTTAATATGGAGGATTCGCTTAATCGTAACGTACGTTTGTATGGTAAAAAAAGTTAACAAGATTTTGCTCTTGACAGGTCTTGGAACTCGGTAAATACGCTCGGGAATTTGAACTAACGTCAAACCATTATGCTAATAAAACTTCCGGTTCGTCCTATTCAGTTCCTCTGAATAGCCAATTTAAATGTCAAGTGTTATTAATACTGTTTCAAGCTGACTTTATAAAAGAACTATTAAGCCTAACCGATACTAACCTAAAGTAATTTGAATAATTGAATACCAGAGAAACCAAAAAGATACTTTTGCAAATTGAATGGCCGGAAAAAAAGTTTTATATTACCGTTTTAAGAGGTTAAAGTTAAATTCATTTAAAAATTACGAATTGCGTTTTTAGTCGAATGATTAAAGTAAAAATATTTGAATTAATTTGATATCATAAAAAATTCTAAACTATTTAAGAATATTTTAAAGAATTTCAATTATTTTAAATGTAGAGGTGAGTTAATTTTGCTTTAATTATTTTTATGTTTACATATTTACGCCTCTACTGTATGTCTATAGAAATTTTAAAACATTTTCCGATGCACGTCATCAACTTTGAGTGACAAGCGATGGCGACAGCGCTGCCAGATTGTGATGGATTTATGAGATGAATCTTAATTTAAAAGTGACAAACAATATATATTTAGTATATAATTTTTATATAATTTTTTTAAGGCAGCAGCTACCCGCTACAAATTGAAATAAGTAGAAATAACTTGAAAGTGGTATAATGTTCTTACCAATCAATCCTACTTCTCTGACTCAAGGGTAATAAAGGACCTTTATTGTCACGTTCGCGCTCAAAATATTTTATCAGGGAAGCTACAAGCGCTTTGCTTTGACTGTTTAAAGGCTTCGGCATATTTTCAATCCACAATTTCAAAAAATGCAGTAAAAAATCTTGAAAATTTAGTTCTTAAAAGAACTTTTTGTGCTTAAAAGTACAATTTTAGAAAAAAAACTATGAAAAACGGCAAAAAACGAGAATTACTCCCAAAAATTCAACAACACGATATTATTTTTTTTTAGAATTTTTAGAATTTAGAATGAGTGGGAGGGAGGTTAATCACTGCGACCTTACAGATCCATTGTGTCCCCCTTTCTTGAGTCATAACTCATCATACAGTCCCAGGGCTTTGACAAAAGCCAGTATCTGGGACGGTTTTATAGAGGGTAGTTCTCCGTCTCCAATATCAGTGGTACCAAAATTCATGGCACGAATGGTTGTCGTCTCGGCGCACTCAGTGATGAGGTGTACTGGTGTTTCCCCATCTTCCCCACAGATTCTGCATTCGCCGTTTCTTCTTAGTTTCAATCTACTGAGGTGTTCATTGAGGAGACAGTGTCCTGTTAAAAACCCCGTGACAGTCCAAAGATTGTTCTTACTTAAACCCAGGAAGATCTGTGATTTTTCTTGATCATAAGCCCTCAGAAACTTCTTCGAGTGTCTTAGACCGTTGCAAGATTTCCATTCCAGGTTGCGGATGGAATCTTCCAAGTTCTTGAGTTCCGCCTTGAGTTGGTTACCACTTGGAAAGCAGAACGGTTCTGGTCCAGTTAGTGGAGTGTTCGCTCCTTTCCTAGCTAGATTATTTGCTTTTTCATTGCCTTCTATCCCTTGGTGAGCAGGCACCCAGAGTAGGAGGACTTTGTTTTCTTTGCCTAATTTATTCAGCTTCTCTATGCATTCTTTGACCAATTTCGAATTGATTGATACTGAGTTGATCGATTTTAACGCTGCTTGACTATCAGACAAGATGGCTATTTCTTGTTTCCGATAGTTCCTATCTAAGATAAGTTGTACGCATCTTTCGATAGCGTAGGTTTCTGCCTGTAGGATACTAGGGTAAGTGCCCATTGGTTCGGAGTATTTAGCTCTCGGCCCAAACACTCCGATCCCTGTTCCCGTATTGGTTTTGGAAGCATCAGTATACCAAGTTATGGTATGGTCTTTTAACTGCTGGGCAAGCGTTTCAGTCTTCCAATCCTTTTTATTGCTCAATACTACATTGAGATGTTTCTCAAAGTTGTACGTTCTTGACATATCGTCCACTGGGAGTTGCAGGAGTGGTATTTCCTTTTTGAGGGTGTTCCAAGCCCCTGATCTGACAATTCTCCCAGCACTAATTCCGTTAGTGACCATTCTAATCATTGTCGCATTGGCATATTTACCAATGACAATGTGCAGTGGTGTTAGATCTAGAATGACCTCCATTGCTGCTGTTGGACAGGTTCACATGGCTCATGTGATGCAAACGCATGCTAGTCTCTGGACTTTGCATAGGTTTAGCCTTGCCGTCCGTTGCTCTAGTTTTGTGTACCAGGCAACTGCTCCATAAGTAATCATGGGTCTTACTATCTAGGTATACATTCAGCGCAAAATGTTAGGGGAGCAGCCCCATCTATTTCCGGCCAGTCTTCTGCATATCATGAGAGCCTTTATGGCTTTGCTGGTTGTGTTCATAATATGCCTGTTCCACAGGAGTTTACTGTCCAGGGTTATTCCCAGGTATTTAACTTCCTGTGTTGGCAGTATTTTCTTTCCATCTAGTTGGATTCTTTTCAAGTTTTTCAGACTTCGCTTTCTGGTGAATGGCACTATCGCGGTTTTGTCTGAGTTGATACTCAGCCCGACAGTTCTACACCATCTCTCAGTGATACGGAGTCCTCTTTGGATAATATCACACAAGATGCCTTCATGTTTCCCCCGAGCGATCATGACTATGTCATCTGCATACCCAATGCAGTGTATTCCCGCTAGAGTTAATTCGTCTAGTAGTTCATCCACCACCAAGCTCCACAGCAAAGGGGAGGTTACTCCACCTTGTGGAGTTCCTTGCGTTGTTTTAACAGCTACAGTTTTGGTGCCTATCTGAGCCTCTGCTGTTCTTGTTGACAGCATTTCCCAAAACCAGCGAATAATAGTTCTGTTCACCCCTCTTGTTTCTAGAGATCGCCTGATTATACAAAATAATGACTGACACTAGGATAATTGTCAAATAATACACGACAACATTGCTGAACATGGCGCAATGTGACCAATAAGGCGATAATAAAAATCGGTTTAAACTAATTTTTGCAGCTTTAATATAAATAAAATATTTGTTACAATCATTTGCTCTATAAAGTATAATGAAGAGCTGCTTGGTATATTAATCTAGTCAACAAATTTAAACATTTTTGCTAAAATTTCATTTACTCAGGTTTATAGGCTTTAGTGTCAATTTCGATGTGATTGATGACGTGCATCGGAAAATGTTTTAAAATTTCTATATTTGAGCAACATACTTGTTTTTTTTTAAACCTTTAATGGTAGAACTGTAAAAAAAGTACAACAAGAAAATTGGAAGAGAGAAACGTTTGCTGAGCAGTCCATACCATAACGTGTTATACTAATACTTTCAAAACTAAAAGAGGAACAGGGATTGGAGTATTTTGGACGAAAACTAAATACTCCGAACCTAGGTGCCCCTTGGTTGCATGCTTCAGGCAGAAATCTACGCTATCTAAAGTTGCGCACAACTTATCTTAGACAGGAACTCTCGGAAACACATGCATACAGAAGCTAAAGAAATTAGGCAAAGAAAATAAAGACCTTCTACTCTACCCCTAATCAAGTGATAGAAGGTAATGAAAAAGCAAACGTTGCAACGTTTGCAACGGATCAGAACCGTTCTGCTTCAAGTGGAAACCAACTTAAAGCGGAACCTATAAATCTGGAATACTCCATCCATAACCTGGAATGTGAATCCTCTAAAGATCTAAGACACCCGAAAAAAATTTGCAACCAAACCAAACCAAAACAAACATATACAGGGTGGCGCACCTCATTCGCCTCGGTTGATTATTCAAAAACGGAAAGATCTGGAAACAACATTTTTATGGGTATATGTAGAAAGACAATGTAGAGGGTGGGTCAAATTCGACGTTTTTAAATGGAAACACCCTTTTCTATAGGAGATAGACGAAAACTAATATCGGTGTCTGGAGCTTAATTTTCATCAAAAACATGATGGTGAAAACCTCACATCAATATCTGTTACCGTTTCGGAGTTACGGGGTGTTTTTCAAAAATGTGCATTTTTAACAAATCGCTGTAACTTTTTTGCTATGAAAAATTTTGTATTTCTATGAAAACATTTCCAAAGCACCTTTTTACGTAGAATTTCATGGTTTAAATATATATTTTTTAAAATTAATAATTTAAGAGTTATCAACAGAAAAATTGATTTTTTATTTGGGACACCCTCTATATTTTTAATTAACTGAAAAGAATTTAAAATTACCTTTCCAAAAATATAGCACACTTGATATTTTGTTATAATCCCCTTCGAAATACAGAATTTTTAAAAGTTCGCCATTTTTAACTAGTAGGTTTTGGACACCTTATTGATGATATGCCCTTAATGGAACTCAAAAACATATTTTTCCAGCAAGACGACGCACCGCCTCAGAACGCTGAAGTTATCAGCAAATTTTTGTAGCCAATTTCAAGAATAATTGAATAGATAACCAAGATCCCAGCCGTCGAGGCCGCCTGACTTAGTGCCCATGGATCTAATCCTATGGATATATTTGCGGAAGAATAAAGGTTCCTTATTCTTCCGTATAATCTAGACAAGAATTAGAAATACTTAGCAGTTATGAGAGGGTATCTTTCACCCCTACTGAGTTAATGAATTCCGCGAGAAATGTTCAAAAACTGCCCAGTCTGTCCATAACAGAAGACGGTCGATATGTCGAACATCTGTAGCAAAATCTCATGTCTTCGTTTGCTATTTATTTTTATTGTTATTAGATATAGTTTAAATGTGTTGATGTTGGTTAAATATATTTTAAGTTGTTATAAAATTCGGCATCTCTCATAGCAAATATTATTTTCGTTTTAATTGATGCTCACAGCTAGAATTTTTTTTGCATTACAGCCGGTGCCGTTCAAAGCCTACTTATTTAAAGCGGGCGAATTTTTATATACCCTATATCTCAAAGAGGAATCGAGCAAAATATCAAGTGTGTTACATTTTTGGAAAGGTAATTTTAAATTCTTTTCAATAATTTAAATATATACAGGGTGTCCCATATAAAAAATCAAATTTTCTGTTGATAATTCTTAAATTATTAATTTAAAAAAAAAATATACTTAAACCATTAAATTCAACGTAAAAAGATGCGTTGGAAATGTTTCCATAAAAATACAAAATTTTCCATAGCAAAAAAGTTACAGCGATTTGTTAAAAATGCATATTTTTGAAAAACGCATGTTTTTGATAAAAATTGAGCTCCGGACACCGATATTAGTTTTTGTCTATCTCCTATAGAAAGGGGTGTTTCCATTTAAAAGCGTCGAATTAGACCCACCCTGTACATAATTTAAAATTATTTTCAAATGTACAGGGTATGTCAGAACTAAGATCCATATCAAAATTATATTTTTTATTATGGAACACCCGATATTTTATTTCATTTTTGGATTCTTCGGCACAAAAAAAGGCATTTATTATAAGGGTTTAATATGTTTAAAAACTTTGGTTTTTGAGATATTTGAAGATATTTAAATATGCATGCTATAATAAAAAAGTTCGCCAACGCCCTGTACATTACTTTTCAGAGTTAATTCTTGTGCTGACTTTGAAGCCGGGGAAATAAACTTTACTAAAAAATTTTATTGCTTCCTTAAATGTTTACAAGGGTATCAAAAATTGCTGGTCTATTTTAAATATTTATTTTACATACAAACTTTGTTATTTCAAATGCAACACTATGTATTTTTTAAAATATGTCGAAGCATATTTAAATGCTCTTTCAAACTGTATTAGGATTTCCTATACCTATTTGTTGAAAAATGTACCTAGTGTTGAAAAAGTACCTAGTGTTGAAAAAATAGGATAATATCCACAGTACCTCAAAACCAAAGTATATAATCAACTCCCTGTACTTGCTTACGGATCCCAGACCTGGACACTGACAAAATCAAATATGGACAGGGTAACAAAATCTCAAATACCTATGGAAAGACAAATGCTCCATATAAGGCTGGCAGATAGAAAAAGGAATGAGTGGATCAGAGGAAAAACAAAAGTAAGGGATGTTAGAAGTGAAGTAGCAAAATTGAAATGGAAGTTTGCCGGTCACAATGGCAAACAGGAGGATGATCGATGAAACAAATGCATCGTAAACTGGAGGCCCTGGGAGAATAGAAGAAGTAGAGAGGGGAGGGAAGAGAGACAGAGAGGGAAGAGTGGAAGAGATTGGGGGAGGCCTATGTCCAACGATGGACCGAAGAGGCTGAATAGATAGATAGAGATACCTATCTGGCTCAGATTTTAAATAAAAAGTGATTTTTCAATAAAATGGCAATCAAGATGGCTGGTGTCGCCATGGCGATTTGCTAGTGACAGTTAATTGCTATTTTCAAAATCGACATTAGTTTATAGACTTTATTTAAATTTGTGACAGTTTACTTTTATTTAATTTACCTACAATAGTTTAATAAGTAAGTATGAATTTATTATTTTATCAAGAAAAATAAAAAAGTAGTTCTTTGTATTTGTTCCTGTATTTTATATCACGATGACTTGCAGATATATTGGATTTTCTATAAAAGAACCAATTAAGGCCAATTCATTTTCTTCACTTCCAACGACAGGTTTCTGCCGAGGTTTCAGCCTAATAGGTTTTTCATATACCACGCTATTCTAGGAAAGATGAAAAGTAATTTTTCAAAGGAACGCTGGTCAAGAAAATTCCTATTTGGATATCTTTGAGCATAAACCCTTCAGGCCAGCAAGCAATTGTCCTCACAAAATAAAATCACTAGTAACATATTTATCCATTCCTTCCCCCAGCAGATACTGCTTCCTTTTTCTTAGTAAAATAATAAATACCTACTTATTAACCTTATTGTAGGTAAATTAAATAAAAATAACCTGTTATAAATTTAAATAAAGTCCATAAACTAATGTCGATTTTGAAAATAGCTACTAAGTGTCACTAGAAAATTGCCATGGCGTCACCAGCCATGATTGATTTCACGTCTTGATTACAATTTTATTGAAAGATCGCTTTTTATTCAAAATCTGAGCCAGATAGGTATAGAAAACTCTAATACAGTTTGAAAGAGCATTTAAATCTGCTTCGACCTATTTAAAAAAATACATAGTGTTACATTTGAAATAACGAAGTTTTTTTGTAAAATAAATATTTAAAATAGACCAGCAATTTTTGATACACCTGTATACATTTAAGGAAGCAATCAAATTTTTTAGTAAAGTTTATTTCTCTGGCTAGAAAGTCAGCACAAGCATTAATTCCCAAAAAGCAATATACAGAGTGTTGACAATCTTTTTTATTATAGCATGCATAGTTAAATATCTTTAAATATCTCAAAAATCAAAGCTTTTAAAATATTAAACCGTTATAATAAATACCTTATTTTATGTCCAAGAATCCAAAAATGAAATTAAATACCGGGTGTTCCATAAGAAAAAATACAATTGCCTTCCATTGCACATTGCCTTCCCACATATAGGTACCCATAAAATATTTTGTTTCTACATGTTTCCGTTTTCGTATAATCAACAGAGGTAAATGAGGTGCGCCACCGCGTATATGTTTTGTTTGGTATTAAATGTAGTAATGTGCACTATTACTGTGTTAAAGTTAAGAGCACTATTTTATTTCAGCTAATTTCTCTCACATAGTTTGCTTTAATTTTGAATAATTAAAATAAAACACTGTATATAGCATTACATTATTCAACTAAGAACCAGGTCCTATAAAAATTTTCTCCTAATGCAATTAAGTTTATCCGTTTTCAAATACTCATTTGCATTTTATGCTAAAAATGACATTTATAGAGTTAAAAACATTTTTCAGTGCCGAGGGGTAGTAATTTACTTTTAACTTTTAACGCACTTTTAAATGGATTTCTAAATTTTCGTTAATTTTATTTTATTTAGCTGTATACATTAATGGTATCGCGGGAGTGGATTTACAAGTTTATTTAGAATAATTGTAACTTTCGCTTTCAAAGATAAAATTTAATTAAGAATTAACAATAGTTAGGAAAAAACAGGCAAAATTTTCAAAAATGTGTTCAGTTTGTTAAAACATCAGTTTTGAAAATACGAAGCGATCAACAATGGGCAATGATGTGTTAGAGAATTGTAGGAAATTAGGAATTTTAGTATTTGGTACTATTGCTCAAACGAATTGTCGATCGTATATCAGCAAATTATGTTAATTCATTGACGTCAATTCTCCGGATTTTCTTTATTTTAATCAAATTTAATTTAACTTTTAATCGATACAGAATCGCAATCTTGAGTACCGTTTAAGTGGTTATTAAATATCAGAAACGTTTAGTTGAGCGATTTCAAAATGGAATGGAAAGTAAAAAAATACGATTTGAGCATTTTCTTAAGAATAAGATACTAACCATTTTAGACGATGAAATCTATTTTTGCAAGGCTCCTTGATTAAGAATTAGTATTTTTAACATAGCCATGGTACTATAGATTGATTTTTAAAATACGATTTTTTATTAAGCGAGAATATCAAAAGTTGACATATGATATGTCATTCTATTCAGAATGTCATTTTCTATCGAATAAAGTAAAAAAATACCGAGGATACCGAGGATACCATTTAAAAATAAAAAGTTGTAGTCAAAAAACAATTGAATATGTCAATCAATCTTAATTTATGTCATATACTAACATACCAAATCTCATTTTTTTATCTGAAAAAATAGGAGTGAGCCATTTTTGAGACGCACCCGGTATTTCATATTGCTGGGTGTGAATTACATTTTTTCTATTTTCAATTTTTTTATTACAGTTGGGGGTTGGAACTTTTGGTGTTACAACAGCAAAATTAAACACTAATTTACCACAATACACCAAAACACTTATACCTTTTTCTTATACATAAGCATATGATCGAAACTCAGTTTTAATCATCTGCTGATGACGCTAACATTGTTAGCTAAACGCGCGTCCAGTGCGAAAGTAAAAGTGTTTTGGTGTATTGTTGTGGCACTTCAGTATTAAATAAATAAAGTACTAAAAGTAATAAAACAGAAATGCAAATTGTAACAACTCGATTACTAATTTACAATAAAAGTTTTTAGAAATAATAAAACTATATTTTGCTTACTCACCCTGTGTTTCCGAAATATTTCTATTAGCTGTGTGATTTTTTCTTCTGTGTATGGATATTCTATTATGAAATGCCTTAGAGCCTTCTTGTCCTCTTGATTATACGAAAATTCTTCATCCGGAGACTCTTCTTCGAATTCTACATCTAAATTATCTAAATGCAAAAAAAAATATTATTTAATATAATTCAAATATTTTTAGTTTTAAAAATGTATTTACCGAATGATGAGCTTCTTGAAACTTCTTTTGAATTATAGCCATCTCTAATGGCTGTTTGTGGGATATGTGTCAAGAGGGCATTAAAGAAGTTGTATAACTGAAAACAAATACTAGAATAAATAAAGTCTTCTATAAATCTTATACAGGGTAGTTCGAACTAAATTCCGGAAACTTTGGCAGCATATTCTGCAAATAAAAATAAGTAAAAAAGGTCGTATAAATATGTGATATAAAATGCTTAGTTTCAGAGATACAGAGTGTAGAAATTTAATTTTTATTTCGATTTTTTCCAAATAATTTCTGAAATTGGTGTCAGTACAGTTTTTTGACATAAGAAATTTGATTTTGATGTCAATATTACTCCTATTTGTAGCGGGAGCCACCCCACAAACATACATGTGTTTAAACTGTTTTGAAGAGTAATAACTTTTCGTCCGTACCTGTATAAAACTACTGAGTGAAAAAAAATACATTTACGTGACTTTTAAATATACATTTACGCTCTCTACAAGCAGGAGTCATATTGACATCATTGTCACCAATATTCACACAAATATTGACGTTATTTCATTAATTATTTGGAAAAAATCGAAATAAAAATTCTTAATAAAAACTTCTACACCCTGTATCTCCGAAACTAAGCATTTTAGGTCATACATTTATTCGAACTTTTTTACTTATTTTTATCTGCAAAATATGCTTCCGAAGTTTCTGGAATACAGTCCGGACCACTCTGTATTCTACAAATATCTATTTAATAGTTATTTGTAGAATATTGTATAGAATAAACATATATTCATGTATGATAGAAAATACGATAGAACCGACAAAATCGGTTAGGTTAGGTTAGGTGATGGCTTAGAAATGAAGATATCTGTCAGTTTATATGCAAAATTATATGAGACAAATTATATGGTTATCGATCGTCGTCTAAATAAACCATTTGGTTATCAGCAGAAATGTTATTGAATATAAATAATGATCCCTGTAAGATTGTAGAAAGTTTCAACTGAAACTTCGTGACGAAAAACCACCTAAAGGTTGATTCTCACTATAGCTTCCATATCAACTCCCTTCCGTTTCCCTTCCATTTACATAAAATATTATATCATGTGTATCTCCTTTCTATATCCTTATATGTATATCATGTCTATATCCTTTCCTTCCATACATTTTTTTGGCGGACGGACTGAAGCGTATCGGAAACAACGTTGTCAAGTTCTTACATTTATACCAGTTCTTTTAACATTTGACTGATATTTATTTATTCTTTCACCCCTTAATTAAATCTATTACCTTTTTCAAAAGATACAACTTTTTAAAATAAAACTTTCGTAATGATATAAATTGTACAATAAAAAGTATGGAACTGATACAGAACGGAAACTTACGTATAATGTCAATACAATAAAAATATGGAACGGATATGGAATGGATATGGAATGGAAACGGAAGGTATAGCGAGAATAAACCTTAAACCATATCGGCCCAGAAACATTACATTTAACTACAAGATGATATGCGAATGAATATACCTAAATAATAAAGTTTGTAATATAAATAACATTAACAGCTATCCCAAAAAATAGGTGATCCATTAAATAACACAGTATAAATCACTAATTATCATTGTGTTGTGTATATGTTACGGTTAAGGTCCGATATCCGGTTAATGTCGACATTACCCGGTTAATCTCGAGAATAACACGAAACAAAACAACGAAAAACAAAACCCAAACATTAACCAGTTAATGTCGACATTAACCGGATATCGGACTTTAACCGTAACATGTACACGGTCAGCAAAGACCGGCTTTGGGTGCCGATTTGATTCTGTACGAAGAGATGATTGTGTACAAAGAGTACAGTCAATGTGTTGAATAGAATAAGTATCATATATAGTAGAAAGAATAAGTAGATGAAGTATCTTCCCAAGCACATAAAATTAAACGCGGAATTAAATGGCTATGTAATAAACTATTCGTGTTTTTCTCCTTCCGGCTTACAAGATCACCATATAGCGATTCTCTACTAAACATGTAAACACCGACCCAAGACTCTCTGTTACCAATTATATATATAGATATTAAAAAATAAAAATTAATGAAATATGTGTCAAATCCAAGTTTTCAAGTGAATCTTGTTTCTAGGTTACTAGATGTTTATAAGAGTAGGATGGTGTATTTTATTTTAATTGCAGTAATATTTTTTATAATATAAATATATGATAGAATCACAAGGAAAGATTAGAAATACAAGGACAGGGTTCTTGAATTCCTCTCTATTAGATTTCTTACTAGATAAACTAAATTGTTACAAAGATGTATTCAACTGCTGGTGGCCATTCTAATTCCTTTGAAGATAATTTTCTTGTTATCTATGCCTGCTTGAAAATACGCTTCAGAAATTTAATTATCTAGTTTCTCCCAGATATATTATTAGAAATAAGTCATAGATGTATTTTATGCAAGAGTAGTTATTAAGTTAAGAGTAGTTATAGTTAAGATTATATCTTGTATAATTTTTTGGGATAAACTGCTTATCAAATACTGCTAGATTATGCAAAAATGGTGTAAAAGGCTGTTTTAAAACTTTATGATATTTAATATTTGAGAATAAAAGAAACTAGCAAAATTTAGATTTTGTAGTAAAATCTGTCATAAATTTACACTCACATACCGGGTGATTTAACAATTGTAACTAATTATTAAAGATAAGTAATAAATATAAGTTAGTAGGAGTTAAAGATAAGTAATAAATATTTTTGTTTTGTCACGGCAACTATGATGTTATAGCGTAATTGCATTAAAGATATGGGTAAAAATAGAAAAAAATTGGCATAAATCGCAAACTATTAAAAATAGGTATATGGTATGCTTAAAAAAAGTTGAAGAGCTTTGCAAAATCTATCAGAAAAAATGAACATATATAGGGTGTACCATTTAAAAAATTTGAGATTTTTTAATTTTAGGTAGTTGAAATTCATAAATACAGGGTGGCGCACCTCATTCGCCTCGGTTGATTATACGAAAACGAAAAGATGTAAAAACAAAATATTTTATGGCTATATGTGGGAAGGCAATGTGCATAATTTAAAATTATTTTGAAATGTACTGGGTGTGTCAGAACTAAAATCTATGCCAAAGTTATATTTTTTCTTATGGAACACCCGGTATTTTATTTCATTTTTGGATTTTTTGACATAAAATATGGCATTTATTATATTAAAATATAATATTTAAAGATATTTAAATTTGCACGCTATAATAAAAACAACACATTGTATATTACTTTCAGAATTAATTCTTTTGCTGACTTTCAAGCCAGAGAAATAAAGTTTGCTAAAAAATTCAATTGCTTCCTTAAATGTATACCGGAATATCAAAAATTGCTGGTCTATTTTAAATATTTATTTTACATAAAAACTTCGTTATTTCAAATGCAACACCATGTATCTTTTTTAAAAATACTCTTTCAAACTATATAAAGGGTTCCTATACCTATCTAGCACAGATTTTAACTAAAAAGCGATTTTTCAATAAAATTGTAATCAAGATCGCTGGTGTCGTCATGACAATTTTCTAGTGACACTTATTAGCTATTTTCAAAATCGACATTAGTTTATAGACTTTATTTAAATTTATAACAGATTATTTTTATTTAATTTACCTACAATAAGGTTAATAATAAGTAATTTTTATTTTATCACGAAAAATGAAACAGTATCTGCCGGCGGAAGTTTAATTAGTTTAATGTGTTTAAGTTACAATGAACTCAGTTTCATTGTAACTTAAACATCATGTAGTGTAGGTCTGCTTTGTTCGTCAAATTTTATAACTGAAAGTAGATTATTGGTGTAATGAATGTGTATATTGAAAGATACGACTGACTTTTAGTTTTTATATCTCCTGATGAAGTAAATAAAGATTTACGAAATATTGAGACATAAAAAAATAAGTTTTTGAGTCACTGACCGCCAATCTGAAAATAATCCAAACAATCCCCTAATTTTCATCTATATACGGAATTTAGTTCAGAAATTATTATGAAAAAATCGAAATAAAAATGAAACCTCTACACTCTATATCTCAGATAAGAAGCATTTTAGGACATACATTTATACGAACTTTTTTACTTATTTTTATGTGTATTACACACCCTGTATTATAAAGTTATTTTAAGAAAACTTAAACACTAATAGACTAAATTAAAATGTAAGTTTTAACTACAATTATGCAACTGTCAAGAACATAGCTCCACTAAAGATCACACGACGGGAGTACTTTATCAAACATCTCAAGGATTATCAAACTTCTAACAAAATAAATTCTCCTGTAAACTCTGGAAAATACTATGTCTAGTATTTACGGAGAATTAGGTCGTTCGGATATTTAAAAAAAAAATAGTGGCAAACATTTTAAAGTTAACAATAAAAAAGAATACTTTACGGAAATGCTCCGAGGTACAGAGTATATCTAGTATTATTAGTGGCCACGTTCCTACATATCCTGTAAGTCATTAATCACATGACACAGAGAAATGCGAAGTAATATATATTACTTTATCGAAATGAAAATGTCTATAGAAATATCCTGGATTTGTAGCTTTTAAGTAACAAAAATGGTATTTCACGGTTATACTGGAACATTTCAAAAAAGGCCTGACATTAAGTATTTATAGCAGTAAATATACACTTTGTAGCAAAAATAAGCCGAATAAAGTGTATGCTAATATACAGAGTGAGTCAAATAAGTGCAAATAGAGCGGAGCTGGTAGATCTCGATGAAAGGAACATATTTTCTCTTTGTCGTTTTTCAAATAAGTCGAAAATAACCGAGTTACTTAAGTTTCAAAATTAAAAAAAATTGTCTTTTTTTAAATATTGAAAGCCATTGGATTTTTTCTGTAATTTGTTCTTCTAATCGAATCGTTGAAACACCCCAAGCGACATACTTGGCCGTTTTGGGGTTTTTGTATAATATTATTATTTTGGCAGAGAAGCATCGTTTGGTGCAAAAACAACCTAAGTACGAGTACTGCGTATGCTTTAATTCGTTACTATGTTTGGCCTGTTTAGTGCAGAAACAACCCAAGTGACATCACTTGAGTTCTTTCTATAGTAAATGTGGCTATGTGACTGATTAGGAAACCTTTGTTTCGTATACTCAATGAGAAGATTTAGCAGCAATTTCTTTCGACTTCATGCAATACTTACAGCTGCCAGTTTCTGCTGAGTTTCCTACACAGGACAAATTTTATTTATCACAGTTAACTGTTAGTGAATTTTGTATAACAATTTCGAAATCTCAGAAATCTTTTTTTTATATTTATCTTGAGGGTGTAGCTTCTTAAGGTCCGAATGAGGTTTGTTCCTTTATTTTTGATTATATCCATAAGGAAATCAATGAGAATGTTACCGAGTTACGCTTGTTTTGTAACAATTGCCCTGGGCAAAATAAAAACCATTGCATGCTTAAAATATGCATGGCCATTAAGGCGACAGGGCGTTTCGAGAAAATTTCACAATTTTATCCAATTCGAGGACATTTTTTTTACCCAGTGACTGCGCCTTTGGTATCAGAAAGCGAAAGTTAAGGTTTGACAGGTTGTATAATGTGCATTAGTACACTGAATTAGTTCTGGCTAGTGTTAAAAACGTATTCACAGTTAAAGAAGTGGGCACTAATGAAATTTTAAATTTTAAAAAATGGTGGCCAATATACTACAAGTTATGTTGCGTATCGGACGGCACAAAGACAAAAAAAGACCGGAAGGAAAAAATTCAGTTTTCGGTATCTAAGTATCACCACATAGTTCATGAGAAAAATAATGTTTTCAGAGCCTGTGAATATATTAACGGTTTTACTTGGCATGAATTTAGTGATTTTCGACAACCAAAAGCATCCAAAGCAACTGAACGAGACTACAAAGGTCCACTGTCAATAGGCGCGGTCAAATTGGATAACATTTAAACTTTGTTACGCTGGTGCCTGAATATCAGGATTACTATAAGCATATTTTGAAAACTCATGCTCGTAAGCCGTAAAAAGTTAAAAATCGGCAATAGAAATAAGTAGGATAAGCACCAAGTTTTATAAACTGCGATTAATACAAAAAATGTTTTTTTATGTCTTTTATTTCAGAAAAAAACCAAGTAGATACAGTTTTTTAACATCAAATTTTAAGACCCAAAATTTTTTTTTTTTCTTTTTTTTTTTGTTTAATACCAAATAAATTACTACCAAATAACATCTCCAAACCAGTTCAGGAAAATAATATCACAAGTTGACAAAATTAAACGTTTTTTTCATTTCCTGAAAAATTAGCAAAATGTCGCTTAGGGTGTTTCAAAAATAAACAATTCAATTTTAACCTATTATCAACGTTGGTTCGTGTTTAAGATATTACGCTTTTTAACTGAAAATTTCACCTAAATGGTATTTATTAAACGCCATCCAAAGGGTATTGCAAAGGCGCGTTTCTTGTTTAATGGTGTTTGTCAGTGGTACTGTTATCCCACAAATAAATAGAAAAGGCTTACCTCTGATATTATGCTATTAAGATATTATTTATTATATTCTTAAGTCCTGCCTTATCTGTACGCAACACAGAACATGGAAAACCAATATATTCCCACTTTCTTAAGCACTCACGAAACGTAAAATTCATTTTGTAAAATCGCCTTCTTTAAGATTATCGCACCTTTTTATAGAGAAAAATTATACAATCTTTAGATAATTATTAAAAATTGTTAAAACAGAATAAACCTGATTATTATGTTTTTATTAATGACAGCAACGTTTATTATATTCGACAAATTTGAACAACGAATATACAGTATGTCCCTGGATTTTCTTTACAAGAGGAAAAACTTTTTTAGTATTGACATTTTGAGAAAAAATAATTCTTCAAAAAAACTTTGCTTGTTGTAAAATGGTTAATCCCGTTTATATTTTTCCAAATTTCCATACCGTTTTAGAGAAAATTAAAGGAAAACATGAAAATATAGTTGATTTTTTTTTCAATAGTTCCTATAGTTTCGCCTTTTGATTTTTAGTACTTCTTAGGAAAAAATTCAACCATATATTTTCGTGTTTTCTTTTTTAATTTTCTCTAAAACGGTATGGAAATTTGGAGAACTAAAAACGGGATTAAACCAATTTAGGATAAGTAAGGTTTTTTATGAAGAATATATTTTCCTCAAAATGTAAATAATAAAAAAGTGTTGAATCTTATAAAGTCAATCCGGAAACTTACTGTAGTTGCGAATGACCAAAAATATTAAGCTGATTTACTTTTTTATATTTACTTCCACCAGAAATTGCCATTCTATCCGATAGTCAAGCAGCACTAAACGCGATCAACTCAGTAACCATCAATTCGAAGTTGGTCAAAGAATGCCAAGAGAAGCTCAACAAATTAGGCAAAGAAAATAAAATCCTCCTACACTGGGTGCCTGCTCACCAAGGGATAGAAGGCAATGAAAAAGCAAATGATCTAGCTAGAAAAGGAGCGAACACTCCACTAACTGGACCAGAATCGTTCTGTTTTCAAAGCGGGAACTAACTGAATGCGGAACTGAAGAATCTGGAAGACTCCATCCGTAACTTGGAATGGGTGTCCTCCAACGGTCTAAGACACTCAAAAAAGTTCTTCAGATCTTACGACCGAGAAAAATCAAAGGTTTTCCTTGATTTAAGTAAAAACAATCTTCATGTGGGTTCTAACAAGACACTGTCTCCTCAACGAACACCTCAGTAGGCTGAAGCTGAGAAACAATGGCGAAATTCTGTGGGGAAAATGGGGAAACACCAGAACACCTTATTACTGACTGCGCCGAGACGACGACTATTCGTGCCATGAACTTTGGTACGGCTGACGTCGAGAAATCGTCGAGGATGGCGAGCTGGCCTCTGTGGAGTCATCTCAGATACTGGCTTTTGGTAAAGCCCTGAGACTGTATGATGAGTTATAACTCGTTATAACTCAAGAAAGGGGAACACACAAAAGATCTGCAAGGTCGCGGTGATTAACTCCCCTCTTAAACATTCTATATTCTAGGGGTATTATTATAAAGCTACACTTTACCATATTATGTTGAAATTTAATATTTATTTTAGTACTTATACTATTAGAATATAATTTTACATTTCTTTAACCCTTAGTTTTTAAACCATAAAATTTTATATCATTTTTAATTTATCAGTTTGTTATTATTATTAATTTCTATTTATTTAATAACTAATACGATTGATTGTTCAGTGGTTAACATTTTCACTTTTTAATTACAGATTTATACTTAATAATTTTACAAAAATGTATTAAAATAAAAAAATACCACTTAAAACTAATATTTTTAAGACACCTATTTGATTTTTAGAATTATTTTAAATATTTCAGTGTATTCTTAAATAAATATTACCTTTCTACAAAGGGAAATACAGATTCCCTGGAGAATATAAAACATTATTGCCACTTTTGTTTCCTCTCCTGTTCAAAGGAACAAAATTTACGTTTTGTCTCTCGGGAGCAATGTAATCTTGTACCGTGGCTCAGGAATTATATAACTCTCGCTTTATAAACTCACTTAGTTTTTTAATAAAGGCTTCGACATCTAAAAGCAATGTTACCTAATTAGATTGAATAATAATTTAATTTAGAAAATGTGATAATTCAATTTCAAGTATCTAATCAGTTATTATATTAATCGGACATTCCAACATATCAATACAATAATAATACCAAGACATTATCAATATATTTTCTACTTGGTTAAATCCCAAATATAAAAAATAGGGTTGGTAGCAAGAAATACATCTATGCGAATTTTTCGTTAAAAAAAATATGAAAATTTGTTGTTATATTTTTTGCTAATTTTTTAAATTTTTAGTTAAAAAGTAATTTAGATAAATGAAAAAAAAACAAAAAATTCAGTGTTAAATTAAAAAAAAAATACTTAAATTTTGAGACCCTGCTTCACTCTTATACAGGGTGGCGCACCTCATTCGCCTCGGTTGATTATTCGAAAACGAAAAGATGTAGAAACAAAATATTTTATGGGTATATGTGGGAAGGCAATGTGCATAATTCAAAATTGTTTTGAAATGTACAGGGTGTGTCAGAACTAAGATCCATACCAAAGTTATATTTTTTCTTATGAAACACCAGGTATTTTATTTTATTTTTGGATTCTAGTGCATAAAATAAGGCATTTATTATAAGGGTTTAATATGTTTAAATGCTTTGGTTTTTGAGATATTTAAAGATTTTTAAATATGCATGCTATAATAAAAAAGTTTGTCAACACCCTGTACATTAATTTTCAGAGTTAATTCTTGTGCTCACTTTGAAGCCAAAGAAATAAACTTTACTAAAAAACTATCTTGCTTTCTAAAATGTATACAGGGGTATCAAAAATTGCTGGTCTATTTTAAATGTTTATTTTACATACAAACTTTGTTATTTCAAATGCAAAACTATGTATTTTTTTAAATAAGTCGAAGCAGATTTAAATGCTTTTTCAAACTATATTAGGGTTTCCTATACCTATCTAGCTCAGATTTTCAATAAAAGCAATTTTTCAATAAAATGGCAATCAAGAAGGCTGGTGTCGCCATGGCAATTTGCTAGTGACACTTAGTAGCAATTTTGAAAATCGACATTTGTTTACGGACGTTATTTAAATTTATAACAGTTTACTTTTATTTAATTTACCTACAATAGTTTAATAAGTAAGTATTTATTATATTATCAAGAAAAATAAAGAAGTAGTTCTTTTTGATTTATATTACGATGAAGTTGTAATTATATGGGATTTTCTATAAAAAAAAACAATTAAACCAAATTCATTTTCTTCACTTCCAATGAGAGGTTTCTGCCTAATAGGTTTTTCATATACCACACTATCAGCTCTGCGAAATAGAAAATGTAGTTTTTCAAGGAACGCTTGTCAAGAAAATTCCTATTTGTATATCTTTGAGCATAAACCCTTCAGGCCATATTAAATATATGTCCTCACAAAATGTTTGTGTGTTATCACAAAATAAAATCATTAGTAAACATATCCATTCCTTCCGCCAGCAGATACTCCTTCATTTTTCTTGATAAAATAATAAATACTTACTTATTAACTTTATTGTAGGTAAATTAAATAAAAATAACCCGTTATATAAATTTAAATAAAGTCCATGAACTAATATCGATTTTGAAAATAGCTACTAAGTGTAACTAGAAAATTGCCATGGCGACACCAGCCATCTTGATTATAATTTTATTGAAAAATCGCTTTTTATTCAAAATCTGAGCCAGATAGGTATAGAAAACCCTAATATAGTTTGAAAGAGAATTTAAATCTGCTTCGACTGATTTTAAAAAATACATAGTGTTGCATTTGAAATAACGAAGTTTTTGCGCAAAATAAATACTTAAAATAGACCAGCAATTTTTGATACCCCTGTATACATTTTAGAAAGCAATACAGTTTTTTAGTAAAGTTTATTTCTCTGGCCTAAAACTCAGCACAATAATTAATTCTGAAAAGTAATGTACAAGATGTTGACAAACTTTTTTATTATGGCATGCATATTTAAATATCTTTAAATATCTCAAAAACCAAAGCTTTTAAACATATTAAACCCTTATAATAAATGCCTTATTTTATGTCTAAGAATCCAAAAATCAACCGGGTGTTCCTTAAGAAAAAATATAACTTTGGTATAGATCTTAGTTCTGACACACCCTGTACATTTCAAAATAATTTTAAATTATGCACATTACCTTCCCACATATCCCCATAAAATATTTTGTTTCTACATCTTTTCGTTTTCGTACAATCAACCGAGGCGAATGAGGTGCGCCACCCTGTATACTTCACTCATATATCACAATATTGTGATATATGATTGATGGCCGATATGACGGCAGGATATATATCGTGACGGCAAGCGACAGTCTTGGGTCGGTATTTACATTCCTAAGAGTATGTTGAGAGTTGCTTCAGAAGGCTCCAAGCCCTCCTTGTATGTTGAAAAAAGGTACATAAAACTAGAACAAGAAAGAGAACAACGTATAGCAAGGCAAAACCTGAGACTAGCATGCATATGCATCACAAGGGTCATGAGAACGTGTCCAACAGCAGCAATGGAGGTCATTCTAGACCTAACACCACTGCACATTGATCATCGGTAGATATGCCAATGCGACAATGACAAGAATGGCGATTGACAGAAACAGTACTGGGAGAATTGGCAGCTCAGGTGCTTGGAACTCCCTCAAAAGAAAAATTCCACTACTCCAACTCCCAATGGTACCAGGAATGTACAACTTTGAGAAATATCTCACTATAGTACTGGACAATAAAAAGGACTGGAAGAAAGAAACGTTTGATCAGTTGGTAAAAGACCATAACATAACGTGGAATACTAATGCTTTCAAAATCAAAGCAGGAACAGGGATAGAAGTATTTATCCTTCTGGATAAAAACCGTTCTGTTTCTCAAGTGGAAACCAACTTAAAGCGGAACTCAAGAACCTAGAAGACTCCATCCATAACCTGGAATGGGAAACTCCAACTAACACATAGAAACAAGTTTTAAGTAAGAACAATTTTCGGATTGTCACGAGCTTCAAATCCAAACCTTCCCGACCGCGAATGTACCGGGTGGCCGACTAAGAATCGACGCCAGCTGTATCTCAGAAACTACTAATCGTATAACTTTGGGAAAAAAATTCTAATAAGTAAATCGACCAGGAGAAATCGCTGGAAGAAGTTCGAAAAATATCCGCTAGGGGGCGTTTTTCTGAGAGCCAATCATAAAACAGTGTTTTTTTCATAAATATGCAGGTTGTGAACATGTATTTTAAATATTATTGTAATCACAGACTAAAATTAAAATTTACTGGAAAAAAACATTCATATAAAAAAATAGAAATCAAGATGTTGAAAAACGAAGACGTAAAAAACAGAGTAGCCCAAGAAGTTAATGATGCTTTTCAGGAAGTGAGAAACAGCGAAGAAGATATAAACACTACCTGGAACGCATTAAAAACACCCTTAGTTAAAGCCACACAAACACATTTAACTGGCCTAAAAACAAAGAAGAAAAAATGGATGACGGACGAAATTCTCCAACTTATGGACCAGCGCAGAGAACACAAAGGTCGAGATGCTATAGAGTATAAACGTTGCAATAAGGCAATTAATAAAGCAATAATCACAGCTAAAGAAAAGTGGATTTCAGAGAAGTGCGTGGAATTAGAGGAGTTACAAAAGAAACACGACTCATTTACATTACACAAAAAAATAAAAGAATTAACTGGACCAGCACAACGTTTTTGTCCTCTAACAATTAGTAACTCAGATGGTACACTATGTTCAACCGTACAAGAAAAAATACAAGTATGGGAACAACACATGAAAGAACTTTATAATGACTATAGAGAAGAACCACCAGTAAGACCAACGGTTGATCAAGGACCAGAAATTCTCAATAGTGAAGTATTGCAGGCAATTAAATAACTTAAAAACAACAAAAGTCCAGGTCCTGACAATATATATCCAGAAATACTTAAATTAATGTCAGAAGAGAACGTAGGCTTTTTAACAAGATCTATGATAGAGGAAAAGTACCTGATGACTGGCTCCACTCAACTTTTGTACCGCTTCCGAAAAAACCATCAGCTCGACATCTCAGTGACTACAGACTTATTAGTTTAATGAGTCACGCACTGAAAGTATTACTTAAAATAATACATAACAGAATTTATAAGAAGTGTGAGCAAGAAAGCGGCTATGAAAAGTTTGGGTTTAAGAGTGGATTGGGAACACGAGAGGCCTTATTCTGTTTACAATTGATAGCGCAGAAGTGTACAGACCAACAAAAACCAATGTATGTGTGTTTCGTAGACTTCGAAAAAGCATTCGATAGAGTCAAACATACGAGACTTATAGAAATGTTGTATGAGTTGGGAGGTGACAAATCGTAATGTAACACTTCTGAAAAATATATATTGGCAATAAACAGGCCGCATGAAAGTTGAAAATAACAATTCCAATTCAGTCAATATACAGAGAGGAGTAAGACAGGGATGTGTGCTGTCTCCTTCGCTATTTAATGTTTATTCTGACGCGATTTTTCGGGAAGCTTTTTCTTCAACAGATTGCGGTATTAAAGTCAATGGCGAAATCATTAACAACATTAGATTTGCCGATGACACAGTTCTTATTGCCGATTCTGATACTGGTCTCCAGAGTTTAGTGGAACGACTTGAAGGCTCTTGTAAGAAATACGGGATGAAGATCAATTCTTCCAAAACTAAAGTCATGGTATTTGGCAAGAACCAAAATGTACCAATTCCTATTAAAATAGAGGGCAATACCTTAGAACAGGTCTATAAGTTCAAATATTTGGGGTCCTGGATAGTTAACACCTTGAACAACGACGTGGAAATAAAAACTAGAATAGAACAAGCGAGAAATGCATTTTTAAAAATGAAGAACGTCTTCCAGAACCCCAGATTGGACCTAGAGTTGAGAACTAGGCTCGTTAAGTGTTATGTTTGGTCAATCCTATTATACGGAGCAGAAACATGGACACTGAAAGTTCAAGAGATTGAATCGCCTCGAATCGTTCGAAACATGGATATATCGAAGAATGCTTAAAATTCCATGGACAGCCCATATCACAAATACCGAAGTCTACAACAGAATAGGCAGAGAAAGAGAATTGCTCAATATAATAAAAATAAGAAAAACATCATACTTAGGGCATATATTGAGAAATGAAAAATACCACGTCTTACAATTGATAGTTAAGGGTAAGATTGAAGGAAAGAGAGGTCTCGGAGAAACTATCTTGATTGAGAAACATCAGAAACTGGACTCACCTAACTTTTGAAGAACTTATAAGGAAAGCCGAGAATCGTGAAGATTTTGCCAATGTGATCGCCAACCTCCACGAAAGAGACGGCACGTAAAGAAGAAGAAGATTGTAATCATCGAGAAATTTGTAATTTTTTTGACATAGAGTATTTTGTTCTATCTCATAAAGTAAAGTGGTGGGGGAAGGTTAAACTTGCTTTTATAAAATTAGGATAACTCTGGTTTGGGTTAGCCGATTTAAACAAACTAGAGCTCGTTTAAAAGAGATTTTCTTCCTTAATGATCTCCAGTATAAATTTTGTTTCCATAATTTTTTTGTGGTAGCTAGAGGGCGCTGTTTGACATCATAACAGGTATTGCGCTTTTGCATAAAAAAAGTAAATTGGATGCTATATTTTTCTTTGCACCGTTAAATAGAGCACAAAATTTCCAAAATATTAGCGCACACCGCAACTTTCTATCTTCTCTCTAACGGGAGATCTTAAGAAAATAAATCATATTAGGCTGTCGCCTAGTATTATATGTCTAAAAATTATAGGAGTAGGCTAGGAAACAAAAAAAGGTAAATTGGTTACGTCAAAATATCAAAACGTTTAAGTTCAGTTTTCAGTTTCTCTTTTGTTTGTTTGTTTGTTTACTTTGTTTGTTTACTTTACCTTTGTCTACAAATTGTAAAATTTTTTGACAATAAAGGCATTTATTTATCATGCATCCAAATTTCGGGGTATTTAAAAAAAAATGACGTCATAAATTTTTAAACGTGTTTATGTAACATTATCGTTCATCCATATAATTTTTACAAATTTCTTGGTTAATTATCCGTAGGTAGTTCTCAGATTAAAATGTCCGAAAGTCGGACAACCAATAATTTTATTAAAATTTATAGGAACTATGTGCCGCCATATTGTTTTTAAAGGAAAACGGCAGAATTTCGTATGGCCAAAAACTAAGGGTTTATTTCATGTATCGTCATTTAGTTATTAATCCAAGTTCGTCCTTGATTTCACTTGTTTTCGCGTTTTATCTGTTGTTTATTTATTATTATATTATAAAGTTTATGTAATTTGGGTCACTTTTCATATAGCACAGGTACGAATCTTAATATGCACTACTGGTCCAAATCTACCCTTGATGCAAGTAGTTCAGCACCCAGACCGTTGGTCGGTAAATATTTAAACAGGAATTCTAGAATGGCGAATGATTGGTGGATTGGACTTTTAATTATCTGAATGAAATGAACTATCCATAATTTCTAAGAGATAAATTGCCAACTTTGTTAGGGGTCCATCATGATGAAATCACATTTGTTGTGCAATTTCATCAGCATAAATGTAGTTGGTGTAGTTGATGCAGTTGGTGCAGTTGTGCTGCTTATTTTGCTATGAATGTGTAGGGCTTCTTGGATACCACTTATTTTAGTAGATAGAGACGCTGGCGCGGCATATTTCCGTGGCCAGCTAGGTCATCGGATTCAATATGCCTGGGTTTTAATTTATGGGATCGAATCAAGAACGAACATGGATAAATAACAATTAAATGGTACTAAAATGAAATTAAAATATACGTTTTGATATTTTCACGTAACCAATTTACCTCTTTTTGTTTCCTAGCCTACTACTAGAATTTTTAGACCTTATAATACTAGGCAACAACCTAATATGAGTTTTTTTCTTAATATCTCCCGTTAGAGAGAAGATAGAAAGTTGCATTTTGCGCTAATATTTTGGAAATTTTGTGCTCTATTTAACTGTGTAAAGAAAAATATAGCCTCCTATTTAAATTTTTTATGCAAAAGCCCAATATCTGTTTTGATGTCAAACAGCGCCCTCTAGCTACCACAAAAAAATAATTATGGAAACAAAATTTATACTGGAGATCATTAAGGAAGAAAAGCTCTTTTAAACGCGCTCTAGTTTGTTTAAATCGGCTAACCCAAACCAGAGTTATCCGTATTTTAATAAAAGCAAGTTTAACCTTCCCCCACCACTTTACTTTATGAGATAGAGCAAAATACTCTATATCAAAAAACTTGCAAATTTCTAGATGATTACAACAGTAATATTTAAAATACCTGTTCACCTGCATATTTTTGAGAAAAACCCTGTTTTTTGATTGGATATCAGAGAAACGCCCCCTAGCGGACATTTTCCGAACTTGAAAATAATTTCCAGCGATTGCCCTTGGTCGATTTACTTATTAGAATTTTCTCCCAAAGTTATACGATAAGTAGTTTCTGAGATACAGCCGGTATCCATTCTTATTTGGTCACCCGATACTACTTCATATTAAGTTCCAGTTAAACCATTTAAATTACATAAAACGGAGTGATTCCTAAAAAAGATAAACTATTTCAGAAGATAATCCTTCAGAACTTTACTAAGAAAGGTTCTCAAGCATTTGGGAAACTAAACAGATTAACCACAAGTAGCAATATCACCAGAGGATTATTATATTTAAATTCTACACAAAATTAATCAGTTTATATAAGCACTTGATTGTCGTTTTTGCTACGTAGATAAACACAACAGAAATAATTAAAACCAACCGAGTGTAACAATACATGAAAAATTAAATAATGATAAGTTTTTCAAATATAAAAACTTTGTTTTTATTAGTATTTTAATAAAACACGCTTTTAGATGTTTCAAAAAACTTTTAATAAGAGTAACTTTAACTCTACATATGTTTCGGCTTGTTAGGCCTTTTTCAAGAGTTTTTTAAGAACTAATCGTCTAACTACACTGTAACTATATATATATATTTGCTATGGGGGTGGGTTCAGAGAGTTTACAATAGGGGTAACAAAAAATGTGTTTAGAAATCCTTGTTGGTCGTTAACATTATTTTCGTTTTTAACAGATTTTAGTATTTCTAACTGTTCAATGTAATTTAAGCGTCTACCTTTTGTTTCTCTGTGTAGTAACTTAATTGAGTTTTCATTAGTTTTGTGATTATTTACTATACAATGAGTTGCAAGACCAGAACTATGATGGAGATTATTAATAGACTTTACATGTTCTTTAATCCTTATATCTAAATTTCTACCTGCTTGACCTATGTACACGGCATCACAATCATTGCAATCCACCCTATATACACCCGACTTATTTTTGACATTAGTTTTGTCTTTATTATTTAATAAAATTTGACCTAAATTTCTTTTATTTACGTTAATAGTTTTACATCCTATTTTATTGAGATTATTTGATATTTTGTTAGTTAAATTAGGAATGTAGTTTAAAAGTCGATAATTGTTATTGTCTTTAGAGTTAGCGGAATAAAAATTTTTCATTACTATTTTCTTTTGTTTTTTCTTTAGTATCTAATTAAATTTTTGTATTAAATAGGTACTACTAATTATTTTAAGATATGAAAGTGATAATTAATGTTTTCCAAAAAAATATATTTTTGTTGCTAAGTAAAGCCAATTTTTACTTACTTTAACTTGGTCTTGTTCCCCTGCATATTCAAGTGTTTGAAAAATGGTCCACGTATATCTTCGCCTTACTTCTAATCGTGCCATGTAACTTCTGTACCATTTCTGAATTAGCAATGATGCTTTAATCGCTGAAATAGAAGAGAAAAATTAATATAGATTATATCATAGATGTAAAGTACATAAAAATAAAGTACATAAATATAATAGAAAAATATATAAAAATTTAGAAACTAATAGTGTCGCATTCTATTTTAATTAAATGTCTTTTTTAATTTAATCAAGTAAAAAACTCTATAAAAACGGTTGACTAAATAATATTTATATATATGTATATTCTGTACTAGCCAAAATACTGCATTAAACGTTATAACCATTGTAGAATATCAAAGAGAAATAATGGCGGCAGTAAAAGTTTGGACAAAAAAATGTAGCGATAGTAAAAGGCAAAAAATATTTATTAATACAATATATTGAAATATCCGTTTAACATTATTTTTATATGTACTTCAATAAAACAAGAACATTATCTACAACGTTTTCATAATTTATAAAACTATGATACTTTTTTCTTTCGCTTACTAAAACTCTTACTAAACAAATTTAAAATAATTTTCTAAAACATATAGCCAAAGTTGAAAATTAGTTTTTAAAACATGTCACAATCGTTTGTTAAGATATTTTTTCTGGAATATTAAATTTGAACTGTGCCGGTGGCAGTTCATGATGATCGTATTAAAATAATAATGATCGTTGCTTTGTAATAATATTTATGTATTTTAGTTTTTTGTAAGTGCATTTATTGAAACTACAAAACACTCAGGTACGAGGTGTGTGTAAAATATGTAGCCCTTATATAATAATTTTTACCCTCAAAATTTCTTTCGAGTCACTAAAAGTATTTGGAAGAAAATTATAATAAATTAAAAAATTATTAAGACTTTAACACCATGTAGCTACGAAACAGACCAGCATCGGACCTATGTTGATATGAGAAAAAAATCTTATTTTTACGTGAATAATCTCCCCTCTCTTCTTGAATACACCCTATATACTATACACGTACATATATCCAATAAATGGAGAGATTACATAATAAAATATTTTCAGCAATTGTAAAAACTAACTTTACATAAGTTAAATGCAAATTCTTCTATAACAACCGAGGGTAGCGTTGTTATTCTATTTAATATTCAAAACCACGCAATTTAATATCGAGTTCTACCGACATTTAAAAATAATAACACGTTTCATATCCTGGATTATTCAGATGTGATATTAATAAAAAAACTTTTCTTTGCATCTTTTAAATTGGATACATCCCTAAAGCTTTAGAAAACCTACAGAAATTGTTTTTCAAAATCGTGTATAAAAGCTTATAGGAAAGATATAGGAAATATGTACATAATGTTGTAATTATTTAATACAATTCTGAAGTAACGTCAATATTTAATGAAAATTGTGTGTCTGAAAAACGGGCACCTAAAAATTTGGTGTATCTTATAGTCTAATATACTTTTTCTACTGGGCCGATTTTGATGATGTTTAAGCAATATGTAGCTAAGTTATTTGACTCATTAGTATCTCTTTCTAAATTGAGAATTAAAGTTTCAATCTGTCAATTATAGGAGGGAAAACAAAATGTTAATATTTTGGTAAAAGTTTCAAACACCCTGTGGAATATGTTAAGACAGCAAGGAATTTAAAAGTTATTTTATCATCCAGATACATCCGTTCTAAATAAATTGTTTTTTGACTCATCTCACCGCATTATTAACGTACTGTACCCAAAATCCGTAAATCTATGGATTGATTCGTAGTTGTGGCAACACTGTCTCCGGTAACCACGCACTCCGTTGACTGAAAGCAGAACTACGGTACAGTATTCTTTATCCGCTGCGCTGTAAAAAACATCAGCGCGCAGCGGCGCAGAGCTAAACTAAATCTCGGACAGGTTTTGTGCCACGAGCCTATAAGGTTGCGCATCTCCTTATTTCTTCAATCAACGATGATATTTAGTAACATAACATTTCTACATTTTTAAACTTCATTCATAACCTCGAAATTAGTGGAATAAATTAGTGATTTCAATTAGCGTAAGTTTGTTCTTTTAATTTCAACGTAATCATTCAGAACATAAAAATTAGTGTTAGTCATTTTCAATTAATAGAAATAGTTAACAAACTTCACCACTAATAATTATACTTCAAAATATACGAAGAGTGTCATTTTGGCCTTTCATTATTTATCATCCGTCAAAAGAAATTGTGGTTAGAAATCGAAAGTTGATTGTTTTATAAGCTAGAATGTAGAATGTTTAGGGGGAGAGTTAATCACCGCAGATCTTTAGTGTGTTCCCCTTTCTTGAGTTACAACGAGTTATAACTCATCATACAGTTTCAGGGCTTTAACAAAAGTCAGTATCTGAGACGGCTCCTCAGAGGCCAGCTCTCTATCCTCGACATCAACCGTACCAAAGTTCATGGCACGAACCGTCGTCGCGTCGGCGTCGTCTCGGCGCGCTCAGTGATAAGGTGTTCTGATGTTTCCCCATTTTCCCCACAGAATCTCCATTCGCCGTTGTTTCTCAGCCTCAGCCTACTAAACTGTTCGTTAAGGAGTGTCCTGTTAGAAACCCCGTGACAATCTGAAGATTGTTTTTACTTAAATCAAGGAAAGCCTTTGATTTTTCTCGGTCGTAAGTTCTGAGGAACTTCTTCGAGTTTCTTAGACCGTTGGAGGACACCCATTCCATTTATAAGCTAAAGATTAGGCTCTTTTTATAGATACAACTGACTACCGCAAGCTGTTTTTTAGATATTGTGAATGATCGTAAAATAAATAATAAATAAATAAATAAATTATTATTTTTATTGTATAAAGAGTAATATTACAAATATACAATATTACACAATAATTGGTAGGAGTTTGGCGTTAGCCACTCTTCCACTCCACCATAAAATAAAAGTAAATGATTCTGCGCTTAGAATTCGAATTGTAAAAAAAAATGCAAAAGAATTACAATAACGAATATTTTTTTTTAAACAGCTGATCAAAAAAACGATTTTAAATTAATTTAATTAGTAGAAACAATATATCATTTTTAATTAGCAAACAAACGATTTTTTATTTCAAATTTAAATCTTGAAAATGGTGAATCTAGTATATCTAGTATTGGGTTTAACAATAATGCTGCCTTATAGGACAAACTACATTTAAATTTTGAACTAGAATGCCGCGGGACTGTAAAAGTATTTAATCTAATATCTCTATTATGGATTTCTGATCTTTTTATAAGTAAAATGTATAAATGGAGGAAGGTTGTATGTATAGACTTTATATAATAACATAACATAAAGGTATTAAAAACGTAAAGAGTCTAGGCTCATTCAATTTAATTAGGTAAGGAGTTATGTGCTCTCTATATTGTCTTCTTCTTACAATGCCATACTCTATACAGAGCGTCGGCTACCTCTCGCATGTAATTGTGATGTGTGTCATCAGTGTTTCACAAGTACACGGGGCCTACAGTTTATCACCGAAGCCGAACGGCACTATTTGAGAGGCTGTACAAGGCAAATATACTCAAGGTGGTTTGCCATTGCCTTCCTTGAGGTGGCGGCTCTCTGGTCGCTCTATCTTAATCGATAAATCAATATTTTTATTTAAATAAATAAAGCGACCGTACTACTGGCTGAGGATCGAACCCAGTACCATCGCATCTCTCGCACCGCAGATCGACACACTAACTGCTTGCGCTACGGCCGGCCACCTCTATATTGTATCACAAACAAATCTTACCGATGCATTTTGTACTCTCTGTATTTTTGCTTGGTTGTAGTTGGTCAAAAAACTGTAATAAATCCGACTACAATAGTCCAAATCAGCGCCGTTATTAGGTGAAGTTTTGTCGCTTCCTCCAACAAAAATTTTAGATAATACAGGCTTTTCAATTTAAACATTTAGCTTGTTTGTATACTTTATTACAGTGATGTTCGAAAGTCAGGCCGCTGTCTAAGTAAACTTCCAGGTTCTTGGCAACATCGATCCATTAGATCAGAGTACTACCAATAGGTAAATCAAAATTGGAAACAATAAAGTCCCTACTCCTCGCATTACCTACACAAAGAGCAAAAAAGTGTAAACTAAAAAGTATAAAGTGTAATTGAAACCACTAATTTATTCCACTAATTGCGAGGTTCTGAATAAAGCTTTATACGAAAATTTTAATTTTAAATATAAATATTTTATAATAAAATTTATTTCTAATATGTCATCAGAAATTTACCGTTTTTGCCCAATACGTTATTACGATCTGCACTTAAAATGCGACAAAAACTTTTAAATCCGGAATTTTCTATTTTATTTCTGTCGAAAAACGTGATTTATACCACATATTAAACCCTTCAGCTGACTTCTGGAATAAATTTCCATTTAAACGGAGATCAGCTCTTGGTTGAAGATATATATCCATTTCGACAGCGCTCGCTTGCACATACAAATAAATACGAGTGGCACTTAAAGATTTAGTTAGGTTTGGTTTGGAATATCATGATTTATGATATAAAATAAAATCTGATTTTTCCAGCATTTTATTCGGTAGTATTTGATAAAAAGCGTATTTTACAAACAGGGGCTAATATAATAATAAATTACATTTTTAAAAGTTCTGACACACGAGTCGAATGTTGCTGGGGGGAAAACTGCAACAGAAAAGTTATGTGGCTGAAATAACTCATTTTTTTCTATATATTGTAAAGAAGTTCTATTTTTTTATTGGTTCGTTTATATACCGTTATTAATCTTTTAACAATCAGGTCTCCGTGGGGCAATGCTTCAAGGTTTAAGCTAGGAAGCGAGAGACCTGAGTTCAAATTCCGGCCGTGGCAAAAATACTTTTTTATTTTTATTATTTAAAATACTGTTGATGTAAATTTATAGTTTATTACTAATATAAAAATGGAACTGTTTATTCTATTTTTAAACTCCAATATTAATGTAAATTCCTTGTTTATGGGCTAGTTTTGGTTTAAGTTATTGTCACATTGCTATGAAATTATTAATTATTAATTAGATTAAGATGATTTCTTAATTGTTATTAATTGGTAAGATATCCAATAGATGAATAATTAATTTATTTGTCAGAAATAATATTAGATATTTCATTTTTTTTCCTTAAAGGAATTTGCAATATCGTAATTATTTATTTAGCGAATAGATTTTGTATAAACAAATCTGCAAATTTAAAAGATCTATTGCCTCATTTTTAGGAGAGAGGCCTGGCTGGTGCTTGCCCGACTTCAACCGAACTCTCTTTCGGAAGTCCCGAAAGCCCCTTTTCAGTAATACTTAAGGCGAAAGGAACGCCACAATTAGGAGATACCACCGTATACCGACTAACCAACAGTATCTCCTGATAACCGCACCTATCTACCTACCTACCGTCCTATCTACCGTCCTACCTAACGTCTAACCTACCGTCCTATACCAACCGTTCTACTTAATGTCCCACCACAAGATATATATCGATTTCGACAGTGCTCGCTTGCACATACAAATAAATACGAGTGGCACTTAAAGATTTAGTTAGGTTTGGTTTGGAATATCATGATTTATGATATAAAATAAAATCTGATTTTCCAGCGTTTTATTCTGTAGTATTTGATAAAAAGCCTATTTTACAAACAGGGGCTAATATAATAATAAATTACATTTTTAAAAGTTCTGACACACGAGTCGAACGTTACTGGGGGGGAAAACTGCAACAGAAAAGTTATGTGGCTGAAATAAATCAAATTATTTCTATAACGGATACGTCTCAAAAGTGGCTCACCCGTTTAACTTTTTTATTTTTTCAGTAAAAAAAACGAGATTTGGTATGTTAGTATATGACATAAATTAGGATTGACTGACATAGTCAATTGTTTTCGGTCACTTCCTGTTTCACCGGAAATGACTACAACTTTTAATTGTTAAATGGCACCATCGGTATTTGTTTACTTTATATGATAGAAAATAACACTCTGAATAGAATGACATATCATATGTCAACTTTTGAAATTATAACTTGCGGTTTGTAACGAAAATTTGACTCGAAATACCAAGTGTGTGATATCAAATTATTCGTAAAAAAATGCTTTTTCCAAACATGCTAATGAGCCACCCTCATTCTATTTGAAAAAATTGGGATATAATTAAAAATACGATTTGAGCTGGCAAGGACAAGACACTAGAAACATTATACGATCAAATCTATTTTTCCTAGGCTCCTTAATTAAGGATCAGTGTTCTTAACATAACATAAATCAAAAGTTGTAGTCATTTACGGTGCAACAGGAAATGACCAAAAACAATTGAATACGTCAATCAATCCTAATTTATGTCATATACTAACATACCAAATCTCGTTTTTTTATCTGAAAAAATAAAAAAGTTATAGGGGTGAACCATTTTTGAGACGCACCCAGTACACGTATGCTAATTAAATAAAAAATATCAGTAGTTTATTAAAATTTTAATTTACACTAGGTATATCCGGTAACTGGTACAAAATGGCTGATTTAACCAGCTGAACAGTCGGGCATTTGTGTAAAGATAAAAGTGTAGAAAAGGTTTTATTAAAAGTTTATACAGGATGAGTTTTCTACGATTTTGTCTATGGGTATCTCGAAAACTACTGGAGATAGAGGCTCGGTTAAATGGGGAAAGAATTATTGCAGTTTTGTGGGTTCATAAATATGCGCCTTTCAGATTTTTGAAAAAGTTCATAGCTTACTAGATATTTCGAAAAAAAACTTTCGGCTATTTTAAAAATGGTCTCTAATTCCATTATAATCTACTTTAGACAAAAAGTTTTTAGATGAAAGTTGTAGATAATCACATCCTTAATCAGTCTTCCGTTTCTCTCTAGAGCCTGTCATTCTTGACATATAAACTTAAGTTTTTTTAAATGGAAACCATAGTTGGCCATGACTTCATAAAAAGCTCATTTTTTAAGCTTTTCAGCGATATAAGCAATAATATGCTTTTTTCACAAAATTACTGAGTTATAAATTTTATTGATTATTGAGAGATTATTATTTTAATTACTGAGATTTAAATTTAAAATACGAATTTTTTTAAAACGAAAATACCAAAGGTGGCATATGATATGTCATTCTATTCACAATGTCATTTTCTGTAGAATAAAGTAAAAAAATACCGAGGGTGCCATTTAAAAACCAAAAGTTGTAGTCATTTCCGGTAAAACAGGAAGTGACCAAAAACAATTGAATACGTCAATCAATCCTAATTTATGTCATATAACTAACATACCAAATCTCGTTTTTTTATCTGAAAAAAATAAAAAAGTTATGGGGGTGACCACTTTTGCGACGCATGCAGTATGGTTTTAATAAACATAATATAAATAAACGAAATATAACTGAAAATTAAACTAAAAAATAATCATATACAGAAAGTTTAAAGCTTTTTGGTTTCCAACCATTAAGGACTTTTTGAGAGATTACACTAAAATAATTTACACTAATTAAGAGGAAATTATTGTTAATTTGAAGTTTGACTTCATATAACGTTATTTTAACAGTGCGTCAACGGTTTATAATAATAGTTTATCTTAATAGAATTATACTAATCTTATATTTCTACATATTAGATATAAGGTTAATTAAAATTATTATAAAGGGTTACAAAAAATATTATTAGAGGTCAAGACACAAATTAATTATGTAAACTATTATTTTATCAAAACCAGTTTACAATTGTGCACTTCAAATTCCGTAATAGCAGAGCTGGACACTTCTAGATTATAATTTGAATTGAAACATAATTAAACTGTGTGTGCCGTAATGAAGTAGTGACCTAAAACAATTAAGTTGTTGTTCATGTTGCTGCTCTAACAATTAGTGATTTGATGTAGAATCAAAATTTTAAATTTAACTATAATTATTTTTCGATTACTTTGTATTATGCTGTGTGTTTCTTGCTTGTATATAATTTTATTTTATCTATTATATATAAAATAAACCTTCAGTCAAATTAATATTAGGAAAAATTATGTCTATTTTTATACAAGGGTTGCTGTATGGGAACGGCCGATTATTAGATAAAATATACGAGGTACCACAAAAAAGTCAAATATAAAAGTTATAGGGTTTTTAAATGTCTATTAGTGAGTAATAAATTTAACTATACAGGGTCGGTCATAAAGTCACACAGTGGCACTTCAAAGTTTATTTTTTTTAAATAGAATCCCCTGTATTATTGCATATTTCAATTCTTCCTTCAATTCTAAGGAAAAATCGAGATACATACAAAGTATTCCAAGTAGCATAGGAAGAAGAAAAAACCATTGACCACGGAAAATTAACCACTATTTGGTTGAATTTTAGTTATACTTAACTTAATAAATTTCTTGTAGGGAATAAAGTGCGAGAAATCTAAAAATGAGGTCGTAAACTAGTTAATAATAACCTAAAATTATGCCTTTGAAAAGTAGCAACATTGGAGTTAGCTGGCATTGTTAAAATCTAGTTACTGATAACCTATTGAGGGCATTAAGACTACAGGGACTTAAAGTAAGTCAAATGTTACTTTATAATAACCTCAAATTTGTCTCGGGGGTCGAAGGCATTGTTTGGTTTTCAAGTTAGGTTAAAATTTAGTTGTTAATAACTTTAAATGAGACCTTATTTGGAGAAGTTCAAATTAGGTTAAAAATTTAATTTATCTCGACCTCGTAAGTCGTTATTATGCTTCAAAGGTAAAAGTAACTTAGTTTTTTGACTTGGAAGAAAGTCAGACATACGGCAGGTTAAACATTACCTTTTTTAATTTTTTAATTACCTAACCTTACCAATAACTTATTTACATTTACTAGGAATAGTATTTCATCCATATTAGATTAATGCCCAAACGGCCATGCCAATTATTACACTTGTTTGTCTTCCTGGTTCATTATTGGGAAATTCATTTACATATACATATTAAAATACTTTACAGTATTCTTTCTCTTTCTCTTTTTTTATGTTAAAATGTAGGTAGTACAAATTAGGACTATTTTTAGTAAAATTTACCTCTATTTTACCATGTTATGACCTCAGGTCGGTTATTGCCTGTTAACCTGTTTTTAACTTCCAAATTACATTAGTTTTATTCCCCACCTTGGAAATTTTAATGTCAATTCTTGAAAATTTCGACCAATTTCCAGTTGGTCAGTAATAGTCCAGGTGGTTAATTTAAAGTAATTTTACCTTCAAATGTTTGTTGGGACCTCAAACCAACCTTTTCCGAGTTATAAACTTTTGAAAATATCACTTAAACAATTATTAGATTTAATTAATTTTTATGTGTTCGGTTTCATTTAACGATGCCATTCTGCGGAAACTGTGATAATTTCACATTAGTTCTCAAGTTAGCATTTATAGATGTATAAAATGAGATTAAATTATAAAGTCTGGAAATTACAAAATTTTCTTTAGACATTTCAAAATTAAAACTTCATAATTTGGAAATGGTTGAATTTAGGTAGATTATGCGTAATACGATTATTGCTTAAATTGAAGGAAGAATTAAAATATGCAATAATATACAGCGGTTTGCATTTAAAAAAAATTGATGTGCCACAACTTTATGACCGACCCTGTATACTTAAATTTACTACTAGCTTATAGACATTGAAGAACCCTATAACTTTTGTATTTAACTTTTTGCGGTACCTTGTTTATTTTACCTAATAATCAACCGTTCCCATACATATCAACGAACCTGCATACCGTACTGGCAACTGTTACTCTTGGGTCGATATTTACATGTGTGGAAGTAAATCGCATAGGGATCTTATTAAGTCGGAGTGAGAGAAATGCGACGGAGTGCTGTTGCGGCGTTTCCGGTACGACTTTCCCTATCAAGTAAAGTAAAATCACGATCGCAAACCGCTTATTTTTAAAAGACTTTTTTTCCGAAAAGATAACTAGATAAAATCATTATAAATGTTTCTGAGCATCTAAAATGGAATTATAAGGATATCTTTAAGGTGTCATTTTTTTATAACGAGAAAACGTCAGTAATCGTGATAATTTAAAAACTCTACTTTTTAACACATCACACGCCATAACTCAAGACACATTTTAGATACTGAAACTTTTTTTTTATTTTGAAGATAGGATCTTTTACAATATGTTTACATAAGAAAAATTCGATAAGGTTGTTTTTTCCATTCAAAAATTGTCAACAACCAATCTATTTACTTTTAGAGCATAGCAATTTTCAGCAGTCGTGTAATTTTTTTATTAATAAAGATTTTCACTTACTGTCTACGAAGAAAATACAGCAGAAATATTAAGAAAGTTTTTGAAAAAACTACAATCAATTATTATTTCTAATAGATTTCGAGATATCGATTTTTGAATTCAGAGTTCTAATAGCTCGACCACTATCGAAAACCAACTCAATTCTACTTATTTTTACTAAAAATGCAAATGTTTCTAGCTTGCACTTAAACATTTTCAGGCTATAGGGAAAATTACAACGACTCGTTATTAAATAAACAAATAAAGTATCACGAGACGTAATTAAATCGTGAAGCTGAACGCATGATGTACACATTTCCCTAGAACTTTAAGTACTGACAGAGGTACTGATTGGGTCGACCGATCAACTGCGACAAATCTGCTATATCCCCTTCCACGTCTCTTAGCAATGTGCACAGTTTCTCGATTCATTTCATACGTTTGGCAACGTATTGTTCTCTCTTTGTTCAGTACATTATAAACGCATTGTACTTTTCTTACATACGGAAATCTCGACCCAAGACTAACCTTTGCCTATAACATAGAATTAAAAAGCTGATACAACTAAATATTTTGTATAACAAGAAATCTTACGACAATTATTGCATTACATATAATTTACATTACACATGCCTCCTCGCATTTAAGTAAATGTTAATCTAAACAAAAACGTTATATTCCCTTCGTGATTTTTCAAGCTTAAAAACGCTTTATGTTTTTATCCTGTTGTGCTATAAAGAGTATTACGATTATAAATGGCAGAACATCACTCCTACGTACGTGAGCTTAAAAAAAAGGTTCCTGCTATCAAGAGCCTATTCTAACCAGCTATCACGCAAACAAAAAAAATCGTTTGAAATTAGTACTAAGCACTATAGGGATGTAACGAGCTTCTGACATTTAATATGTAAGAGAAGCAAATGACGTAGGAGTAAATATAATAGGCTTTCCATTATAATTCGCTTGTAAAAAACTTTTTTGGAATACACATGAATATACTATGGGCTCTTTGTATTCTCTACTTAATTTTTTGTTTATAATTCATCACAATTTAATAGATAGAAAACGTACTTGACAAATTGAGTGTAAATAACTATAGGTTTATTAATAGTCTTTTTTTTCTACTTTTTATTTATAATCCAAATTCAATACATTCACGAACATCAAGGGGAGGGGGAGGCAAACCATGATAATGAAAGGTCTTATACCCAAAAATCATCAGATGCACTTTCTTTCTATAGTTAATTATAAACGTTAATTAGAACTTATAGTTTCATATTTCGATTTCCCAATATCACAGCCATGTACCATTATTAGTAGTTTAAACATTTAACCTAATATATCATCGATCTAAACAGGCAAAACATATTAAGTCCAATTAGTTAATTTTTGACTTATTTATTGTAGTTGGCGAGGTTTCTTCAAGAATCTAACATTATGGGAATAATGTTCTAAGTTTTATTACTTTCATTTTTAAATTACTTCTATATTCAGTAAGTTAGTAAAAATGCATTAAAAAAATAATATTTTGAACTTAGTGTGTTTAGCTTGTAGACCGACGCCGACAATACTATCATGTTAACTTTTCTTTTTAAGTATCCAAAGTAGTGATGTGTCGGTATTTGAGTAACGTGATTTTGGAGCGGTATTTTTTGTAACGTCGCGTCGTGTCGCGCTCCACAACGAATCAGGAACATATTACTGAAGAAAAACGATCATAATGACAACAAAATTATAAATTATTTATAATTTGCAAATAAATTATTTATAATCGCACTTGAAGTTAGCTTGAACCGTAGAAACCGCAGAGCGACGTGTTTAGCTCCAGCCGTCGCGATATCGTCGGTCGCCAACAGTAGTAACTGGCACTGAAATGTACGTAGCGTCGCGCGTGTCCGGTCTAGCCATCGCGCTCCTAGAGCCGTAGTTCCGCCTGTCGCGAACAGAAGTAACTGGTAACTCCTGTAACTGATTATCGACGCTGGACCTCGGCGGCGACGTAACTTCGCTCTAGCCGTCGCGCTCCTAGAGCCGTAGTTCCGTCTGTTGCGAACAGAAGTAAGTGGTCCCTGCTGTAACTGGCTATCGACGCTCAACCTCGGCGACGTACATCGTTCCAGCAGTCACTGGAGCGCTTCTAGGGTTCCGGTTTTGCCTGTCGCGATTTGGTCGGTTACTATTGGCATTGGTGCTCCCGTCGCTACGTTACTTTTGAAATAGCGATTTTTGTTATGTACTAGGCATGTTATAAAATAGCGTTGTTTAAAAGACGAAAACCAAAGGCAAATAAAATAAAATAAAAATATTTTATTTGTTTTTATACATTTATATAAGTTTTATTGTTTATATCTATTTTTAAGGTTAGGTTAGGCCAATAAACATTTTTTTGACAGTGGTTTGGACTTTGTTCTTGATTTTAACATTAAATATATATTATATTGCAATACACATAAATATGAGCCGAAAATTGATGGAAAAGAACAATGAATGTCATCGTTTTTCTAAAAATGAGATAGTTTGGCTATACACAATTATAAACTCGATATTTGGAAAATGAGTGGCGGATAAAATAATAGTTACATTAATCTGCAAATATAGATAAGTTAGATATATTTTTAGCGAGGGCCGCAACACTTTGGAAGTGGGAACTTCGGTTACAAAATCGCGGTATTTTGTAGCGGTATTTTTCTGGAACGGTCGCTATTGTAACGCAACTCACGTGGAACCGGTATTCCCATCACTAATCTAAAGTACGTGAACAATTACATTGCACAACTTTACATGGTATGATTCACAATTTGTATATTTCTTTTCAAAAGTTGAACCAATAATAATAATAATAAAATCTGTATAAACATAATGAAACACATTGCGTTTATAGAGATTTCACGTCGCAACAGAAAATCGAATTCCAATTAAATTATACATTATATATTTCAATACTACTTCAACAAAGGTGCCCGGCGGCGTAGAGGTACAGCTCTCGTCTACCAATCCAAAGGTAGTGGGTTCGAATCCCACACCCAGCATTTCAGCAGCCGACTATTTTTAATAAAATAAAAATAGTTTGGGTACCTAGGTCGACTCAGCCTTAAATGAGTACTTGGGATTCACAATCCTGAGGTAATAATAGGCGGTTGAAGCGTAATACTAGCCACATTACCTTCATTGTATACTGAACGGCTCTAGCATGGCAAGCTGTACCTTGCCTACTCCTAAGGCGTTAAACGCTATATACGAGAACTATTATTATTATTATATTTTTCAATCATAATTTACTATTAACTAGCAGACCTGTCTACGAGTTGCTGTGGCTAAGGTATACGTTAACTACCGAAGTACAGAACTACCAAACTATCGAAGTACCAAAATACCAACGCACTGTGTTGCATCATATAGGGAATAAAGAACAAAAATAGTATTGTTGTTAATAATTGAAAACAAATTAGGTATTTATGTTAAACTAATTTATACAGGGTGTCCCATTTAAGATGGATACAAGCTAATATCTTAATTGTTTGTTGAGCGATCTTTTTCATTTTTGGCAGGAGGCTGTATGGCTATAAGACGTACATTTTGCCCAGGGTAAGAAATACAAAACCTCATAGACGTACGTTTTAATGGGGTTTGATATTTTTCGAGTCAAGAGTAAACTACCCTTAGGACAGTTTTATTTCAAATCTGATAAATTATATTGAATCCTCCTTACCTAAGATACTTAAGTTCTAATTTTGATAGATATTGATACAGGGTGTGTCATTAAAATAAGACATATTTATTTTTATTATTATTTTTTAAGTACTTACGTTTAAATTTTGCTATAAATTCAAAATACTACATAATTCTAAGTATAATTTATCATTATATTATAAGTAGGGTAATTAGTATAGTTTTCACTAGTATAGTTTTAGTAAAAGAAAGAAAAAAGAAAGATTATACAGGGTAGATCAAAAAGTAACTTTAAATGCGCTTTTTATTTTTTGCCATCGAAACTCGAAGGTAATAAGAGGTAGCATACCTACTCTAAATAGAGTATAATAACTATCATAAAACTCATCATATTCATCATAAATAAAGCAAAAAATAGTCATTTAAAAATTTGAGTATTTACTAGATGCCCTCTTGCCTTACTAGATGCCCCGTATTTAATGTTGCCCTCTGATGCAGTCTGTATACTATTTCTTTGGTTTTTCTGCAAAATTATACTAAAAACACTACATCTTATAAAGAAATTGCGTTGAATTTGATCTTTCTTCTAAAAATTATTAAATGGAAGAAAAACGGCAAGCGGCAAAAAATAATAATATTTTAGTGCAGTCTGATGACCGATATATCCATGAAAAGATCTCAGATATATACATATTTTTAAAACCTTAGCTAAACTTTATTGTTCAATATTTTAAAATAGTAATGGTAATAAAATCATATTAGGCATTGGTAAACACGCTTGGATAACAATCATAACTTATTTAAATATACAGTAGAATGCATACATTCAAAATTATTCTCCATCATTCACTAAAACAATTAAGAACACGATGAATATCTTATTTAAAATTTAATTCGATATAACAGTTGTTAATAACAAAATATGTTGACATGGAGATCGCATTGCCTATTACTTATACAGGGTGAGTCTTAAATAAGTGCAAATATTTTCAGGAGTGGTATATTTCGACACCAGGAACGCGTCTATGAGGTTTTTTCGCAAAAAAAAAGATGTTGAAAATCGTGTATTTTTTTTAAATTTCCCTGTATATTTTTCGAATACTTTTTAGAACTGCCTGTTCACCGCAAATTTTCCCACGGTATAATTTCCTAATCTCTAATATTACCATAATTACAGCTTTACTCTATGGTTACGGCACTAAAAGGTATGCAAATACAGAAAAAAGCCGGTGGATCTAAAAATTTTTCCAAAAAAATCAATATTTTTTTAAATTTTCAAACTTAAATAACTCGGTTATTTTAGACTTATTTGAAAAATGGTAAAGAGAAAATATGTTTCTTTTATCGAGATATACCAGTCCTGAAAATATTTGCATTTATTTAAGACTCACCCTGTAATATACAGGGTGGTCCGAACTGTATTCCGGAAACTTCGGCATCATATTCTGCAGATAAAAATAAGTAAAAAAGTTCGCATAAATGTATGTCCGAAAATGCTTGGTTTCGGAGATATGGGGTGTAGAAGTTTCATTTTTATTTAGATTTTTTCCAAATAATTTCTGAAGTAACGTCAATATTTGGATGAAAATTGGTGTCTGGGAGTTCTTTGACATGAGAAATTTGATTTTAATGTCAATATGACTCCTACTTCTAGAGGGCGCCACCCACATATTTTTAACTGGTTTGAAGTATAATAACTTTTCGTCCGTACGTTTTTCGTAAACATAAAACTACTGAGTAAAGAAATATACATTTGCGAAGTTTTTTATGTAAAAAATGTTTCTTGGTAAAAATCGCTACGAGTAATGGTTCTCGAGATATTTGAAATCGAAATTATCAATACCTATCATCATTGACATAAATTAAACATGTTGACTAAATAGTTATTAGACTGAAATCATAAATTTGAAATGTTTTTGTGACAAAAGTTTAACAAAAACTGTTTTATCATCATTTTTTCGTAAAAAGTTTATGATTATTTTAAAAAAATTAAAGTTTTCCAAATTTATTATTTCAGTCAAGAAACTATCTACTCAACGTGTTTATTTTTTGTCAATAATGATATGTATTGACTATTTTTATTCTAAATATCTTGAGAACGGTTGCTCGTAGCTATTTTAACCAAGAAACATTTTTTACGTAAAAAGTCATGTAAATGTATATTTTATCAGTCCATAATTTTATACAGGTACGGACGAAAAGTTATTACTCTTCAAAACAGTTAAAACACATGTAGGTGGTGCCCTCTACAAGTAAGAGTCATATTGACATCAAAATCAAATTTCCCATGTCAAATAACTCCCAGACACCAATTTTCATCCAAAATTTGCTTCCGAAATTATTTGGAAAAAATTGAAATAAAAATGAAACTTCTACACCCTGTATCTCCGAAACTAAGCATTTTAGGACATACGTTTATACGAACTTTTTTACATATTTTTATCTGCAGAATGTGCTGCCGAAGTTTCCGGAATACAGTTCGGACCACCCTGTATAATAAATAATTATTAAATTATACTAGTTATTTATTCATATAAATGTAAAAAAATATTTGTTCATGTTTTTTAATTTTATTCATTGGATGCAACACTGTGACGTAACGAAGTACCGAACTAACAACTACGAACTACCGAACTATCCGTAATTTATAGCCTATGTCTTATTCTGATGTATAAGCTATATTATTTTAAGGTTTCATTAAGTAGTTTTTGCGTGAAAGAGTAACAAAGATTTATACATTATACATCCATGCAAACTTTCGCGTTATAATATTAGTAAGGAACAATTCTCTAAATCTATTTAACTAAAAATATTTTTTGCCATATAACTGCAGTTTTGCATCTTTAACTTTCAAAAATATTGAAAAACGGAAAGTAACAAAAAGTTATGTTTGTTTGCCGTTATGAGAAAACCAACCACCGGTTTCGGGGCCTATACTCCATCATCAGTCGAGTTAACCGGATTGGATTTCCAAGCATGGCAAACAAACATATTACTATATCAACTGGCGACATAGTTTAGTGTCTGTGAGTTATTAGAAAAAGATCTGGGTTCTCAGAAAAAAATCTGGGAAAAGTGAAGGGTTCTTGCAGTGTCAATATGTAATATTAAAATAAAAATATTTCTTGCCATATAACTGCTGTTTTGTAAAATCTTCAGCTTTCAAAAATACTGAAAACTTTTTTCTCGCGTATTACCAAAATAGACAGTTGCATCGTTTCGTAGATAAAATAATTCTAGAAGTTTTCAGCACAATTAAAATGAAATCTGCAGAATGTTAATTACACTAATTAGTGCTGGAATAATCTTTTAAACCGTTTTGACAAGTTACATAGACAAAGAAAGGATATTTATTGTTCTTAGGTGAAACTGAATATTTATAGTATTAAGTAGATTTTCGAGACGAGTTGAAATAATTTTACAAAAACAAAATTTTAGAGTTAATTAACAGTTGTTTATTTTCGCGAGAAATTTGCTCTGATACAATAATTATTACAGACTTAAATAAAAATAGGAAACATGTTAATTCTTGTAAAACTGAATATAATTTAGTTTACGTTAAATTTTATTTTATTTTAGGTGTTGACCCTGAAATATGCTATTTTAGTTAGAGTATAATTATTAGGGAATAAACCCTAAATTGTAAATAACGTTAATTAAATCCGTATTTTGTTTCAGTGGCGATTTTCTGTGAAGTTTGTAGAAATAAACCCTCCAAAAATGTGTAAACAGTACTTATGAACTAAGTTAATTAGTAATTTATTAATAAAAGGTTGTAACTCTATTCTTCAGTTGTTTACATATGTTTTTAGGTTGCATTGTTAGAAATAAATATTACTGGCTGAAGTTTTTTTCCCCAAAACACTATACCGGGTGCGTCTCGAAAGTGACCCACCCTTATAACTTTTTATTTTTTTTGGGTAAAAAAACCAAATTTGATATGTTAGTATAGGTTATAAATTAGGTTTGATTAATGTATTATTATTATTATAATTGTTTTAGTAACTTCCTGTTTTACCGGAACGGACTATAACTTTTGGTTTTTTCCCTCTCTGCAATTGATTTTGTCTGCAATTGATTTTCCTCCGTATATTTCTACTTTATTCGATGGAAAATGACACTCTGATGACATATCACATGTCAACTTTTGACATTTTCGCTTAAAGAAAAATCGTATTTTAAATTTCAATCTAGAGTGTCCTGGCTGTATTTTTAAAACTACTTTTTAATCAAGGAGCCTTAGAAATATAAATTTGATCGTCTTATGTTTTTCATGTCTTGTCCTGGCTGGTTAAAAAATGCCCAAATCGTATTTTAAATCATATACCAATTTCTTCAAATGGAACAAGGGTGGCTCATTAGCATATATGGAAAAAGCATATTTTTATGAATAATTTGGTACTACACACTTGGTTCCGAATTTCGAGTCAAATTGTTATGAACCGCATGTCAATTTTCAGATAAACAATAAGCGAAAATGTCAAAAGTTGACATATGATATGTCATTCTATTCAGAGTGTTATTTTCTTTATATCTAAAGGCGCATTCTCACGATTCGTGTACTTAATAAACATTTGTAATTGGTATACAGGGTATACACGGTACCTCGGGCATTTATACTGAATTTCTGAGTTATTTATTGCAGGTACTGCGCCACATTCCCGCCAGACCCTGTATGCCAACAAAAAATACTTGCCAAGTACACGAGTCGTGATAACGCGCCATAATACATCTCATCTTTGTCAAAAACTAAGCATGTTGACTGGACAGTTATTTGACTGAAATGATACATTCGGGAACTTTTTATTTATTTAAATTAATCCTTATTTTTTCTAGAAAGAATTGTCATCAAACAGTTTCGTTTGAACCTTTGCTCGGCACAAAAACCATTCAAATTTATTCCAGTCTAATAACTATCTAGTCAACATGTTTAATTTTTGTCAACAATGACATGCCTTGGTTATTTTGATTCCAAATCTAAAGGACCCGCAACGGCCTAGCTACGTCGAAACACCGGTTCCCATTAGAACACCGAAGTTAAGCGACGTAAGGCGATACTAGTGGATGGACGGGTGACCGGTTCGAAACTCTGTATCGTGCTGTTGTCAAAAAAAAAGGCAAATGTGCAAAATCTATTGACACGCACTGCTCATTCACGCCGGTTCGAGACCGGATGAGATCGGATATCTCGTGAGTAAGAGTCGATTTAGACACTTGCCAAGTCGGTAAGCCATTGACCATGATATGGCCGAGGACCGCGGTTCGGATTCCGAATAAACAAAGTAGGCCCAGTCCAGATTAGCCCTGGCAGCAAAAAGGAAACGTTAACTGAAATCTTTACTTTACTTTCTAAAGGACCTTTTTTACATAAAAAATGACTAAAATGTATATTTTTTACTCAGCAGTTTTATACCGGTACAGACGAAAAATTATAAACCAGTGAAAAAATATGTAGGTGGCGCCCCCTATTAGTAAGAGTCATATTGACATCTAAATCAAATTTATCATGTCAAAAAATACCCAAATACTAATTTTCAAATAAATATCGACTTTAGTTCAGAAGTTATATGGAAGAAATTGAAATGAAAATAAAACTTCTACACCCTGTATCTCCGATACAAAGCATTTTAGGACATACTTTTATACGAACTTTTTTACTTATTTTTATCTGCAGAAAAGGCTTCACGAATACAAATCGCACCACCCTGTACAATGATCTAGCTAGTGATCATTTGTAACGTTTTTAGTTCGTTACATGTCTTTGATTATGATATATGATGTCTGGCGTATCATCACCGGATTCCCTATCGTTCCGGCCGGATAATTTATTTGACGAATTTTTACGTTCTCTAGTCCACAACCCTGTAATCGTTTGACACAACCCTGTTATTGTTCTGTGGAGGCGCTGTCAACATCGCTTCTGTGCAACTCTCTCCGTGCTTAACTTCACTTGGCTTTGGTCGTCCGACTGTCACCGTCAAAAAAAAATCCTTGCTTCGAGAAACTGCAATTATAAAAATCTTGCTGTATAATTTAAATCAGCTGCTATTTCGAAGTTACAGGTAAAAATGAGATATTATCTTTTTTGATTCGTTATTATTACTGCGTATTTTTAGGGTAGAGTTTTGGATGTCCCAACTTAACTTGTATTTGTATTTTGCTGGCACGTTGGCGTCCCTTTTCTTTTGTCCTCCAGAATGTCACATAGAAGAAAGGACATGTTCTTTATTATTTAGTGAGCCCTCGGAAGTAATTCGAGGTAGGTTCATTTTGTTTATTAGATCTTGTTTGATTTTAAACAAGAGTTTCGTATTTTTAGGGTCCAAGGTACGGACTATTTACAAGGTACGGGCATTATCCAAGGTCCTAGTAGTATCCAAGGTACGGGTAGTGTTCCCCTGTACCGTTGTCTTATGGGCGGGCTGTGTCCAATTATGGTTCAAGTTATGGTTCAAGTTACGGACAATATCCAAGGTCCTAGTAGTGTTCCAAGGTACGGGTAGTGTCCCCATATTGCTACAGTATGGATACAGCGTAAGCCCCATGCTGCTTCGTTCCCATTTCTCAGTCTAGTCAGTAGTTACGGCTGTATCAATTCATGGTGTCCTCACTCTGGCCCCCTTTTGTTGTATTAGATGGCCGAGTGCAGAGATGCGAGACCACCTCACGCTGCTACTGTTTGAAGCAAGATTACATAAAGAACAGCTAAGTGTAGATTTACGTTCTAGTTTTTATGTTTTAGATTTTCTATATTTTCAGTCTTAAACAGTAATTGGTGTGCCCATATTTCTTAGAGATAGAACTACAACGTATTTTTTTGAATCAAAATAACTTAATTGGAGGCTCTATATAAAAATGCTTTGTTTGTCCGTTAGAGGTATCAAACTTTAAAAGAAGAAATGCATTTTTTAAGATATTTTAAGAAAGCATATTCCGATTTAAATGAGATTTGAGGTGCCTATGCTTTGCTAGGCACTTTAACATTTCACATTGAAAAAGTCCTGTAGTAGTCACTACATTCTTATCTCTTCTAAAAACTACCTCGCTTAGTTTCTGAGAAAAAAAATGTTTTTTTCCGAAACTGACATACAAAATGTACTTATCGCCACGTCAGGCTTTGTAGGCGCATAAAATAATAATATGCGCTAATAATCTAGTTGGCAAAAGTGTAGATTGTTATGTCAGTGTCCCAAATTATTTTTAATAAACTTCATAAATTTTACAATAATTAAAGTTCGAATTTGCTTTTAATTGATGTCCTCCTACAGAAAAACAACGCATATATTGTAGCATAAAGATTTTGTAATAAGTTTAAAAACCGTTTTAAATAATTTAATGAACTGTAAGCGAATCTGTAACATACATATTAACACATGTTTACTTCAACGTGTTTTAGCGGCAAGGCAATACTAAAATATGTAGGATGTAAATTTCCATTTCGTCAAATATGTTATAAAATAAATGTAAATTTTTAATAATTTAATTTTCCTTTATAATTAAAATTTTCATGACCCCAAAGCATAAAATTATCTTTTTACACTGATTCTATTCATATATTCCGCAAGCCCCTCAATATTGTGGTTTTGCATATGCAATTAAAATTAAATTGAAATAAAAGGGCCAAATACCTAATTAATTATATTAAGCCTATGCTTTACACATTTGTATTAATCTACATCTACATAAAACAGAATGGAAATAGAAGATAGGTATAACTAAAAATTTAAACTGCTTGTTAGTATAATACGCATGTTCGTATTTACGTTGGGCTTATTCAATCGATAATAACTATGAGAAAGTTTGATAGCATATTAATAGAAAATGACTAAAGTTGGAAATCTAAACAATGTTACTAAAGCATTTAGATTATGTTGTGTTAATTGTCCAACTAAACAATTATTGATTTAATTGTTACAATTTATTGAAATGATATAGGGATTTCTATCATAACTCGTTAGTATATAATAAACAGTTTATTTTAATTAAAGTAATATGGACTGATTTACTAATTTGCCATTAATTAACAACTCTGTCAAAAAGCCAATAATTTAGGAGACATTTATGCGCTAAACAATTTTCTTTCGAAATAAACCAATCGAAAAAAGTTGTATGAATTCTCCGAGAAAAAAATATAGTTTTTGAAAAAATTGTATAACATAATACATTTGCTTCCAACTCATTCAGAATTGAAACATATTTGTTTTACTGAAAAAACGTTTAATTCGAATTTACCCCGAAGAACTTAAACTTGACTATACTTCTCTTTTAGATGTAACTTAATAGGTGACTATTCCCAACATATTTTTTTTCTTTAATTTAAAGTTTGATTGTGCGAAAGAGATCGAAGACCAAAGTTTTTTTTCATCAAAATTGGTTATTCATAGAATTACAACAATTTTTTTAAGCAAATTAATTAGACACAATTTAATGCTTTTTACCTATGCTTTGCTAAATGCTTTAACATTAACTTTGAAAAAGTGCTTGTAGTCTTACTACATTTCTGTCTTGTAAAAAAAACATCACCTTGCTTTGCTTTTGAAAAAAAAAATGTTTTCCGAAGCTGGCATATAAAAAATACGTCTCGTCACGTCCAGTTATGTAGGCGTATAAAATATAGCACGCTCTATAAATCTAGTTGACAAAAATGTAGATTGTTGTGTCGGTGTCCCAAATTATTTTTGACAATAAAGCTCATCAATTTTACAGTAGTTAAAGTTCCAGTTTGCTTTTGAAAGAATTAAGACAAAAATTGGACTTTTTTGCCATAAATATTTTTAATAGGTTTAAATAATTTACTTAAGTCTACACAAATTTAGAGGGATAGATAGAGAGAGCCTATTCCTCAGGTCGATGAGTCAGTTTTACAATTTGTATCATACATATTGTACATTGTTTTAGCGGCAAGACAATACTAAAATATGTATACTGTAAATTACCATTTTGTCAAATATAATATATATTTAAATTATTAATAATTTAATTTTCCTTTATAATTAAAATTTTATACATTAAGTTAAAAATTTTCATGACCGCAAAGCATAAAATTATCTTTTTTACACTAATTCTATTCATATATTCCGCAAGCCTCTCAATTTTGTGGTTTTGCATATGCGATTAAAAATAAATTGAAATAAAAGGGTATAATAATTAATTATATTATGCTTATGCTTTATACATTTGTTTTAGTCTACATCCATATAAAACAGAATGGAAATAGGCGATAGATATAACTAAAATTTTAAATTGCTTGTTACTATAATACCTATGTTCATATTTACGTTGTGCTTATTCAATCGATAATAACTATTAGAAAGTTTGATAGCTTCTTAATAGAAAATGACTAAATTTGGAAAGCCAAACAATGTTACTAAAGCATTTAGATTGTGTTATATTAATTGTCCCAAACAATTATTGACTTAAATGTTTTAATTTATTTAAGTGATATAGGGATTTGTATCATAACTCGTTAGTATATGATAACAAGTTTATTTTAATTTAAGTTCGATTTAAAACAATTCTTTCCTTTTAACAATATGGAGTGATTTACTGATTTACCACTAATTAATAACTGTTTCAAAAAGCGAAATAAACCAATCGAAAATAGTTAAGGATATTGTGAATTCTCCGAGAAAAAAATAGTTTTCGAAAAAAAATGTATAACACATTTACTTCAACTCTTTCAAAATTAAAACATATTTGTTTTTACTAAAAAACTAACTTTAATTAGAATTTACCCGGAAGAACTTAAACTGAATAATGCCTTACTACTATACTATTTTAAATGTAGAGTCTTCTCAACATATTTTTTTCTTTAATTTAAATTTTGATTGTTTGATTAGTTAATTGGAAGATTACAAAATTACAACGATTTTTTTAAAATCAAATTAGATTAATTGGACATCATTTACCTATTAAGAGGGCTACTGATACCCTGTTATAAAAATAAGGTAACTAAGGGCTTATTTATTCGTATTTATTATAATTTTGCTAATATCTTCGGTCTGACAGAAGATATCAAGATGCGGTTTCCGCTGACTTTTTAAGCTTTTATTACTCTTTACTATCAGCTAAAATAACATATACTATCGCATTTAATTTTTCTAAAAAAAAGCACAATGTTTGTTAAATTGTAAGACAGCGCCCCCTAGCGTCTACGTTCAAAAGCTTATTTGTATTGTTTATGTGGTATAATATAGAGTAAAAAATGTTCTTTTAAACGAGCCATCGCTTGTTGGATTCTGATCATCCAGTCCGGAGTTATTACCATTTAAATAGAAATAGATCTAACCTTCCCCCACCACTTTATTTTAGTAGGTAAGGGAAAATGGTTCTAACAAAAAAATTCTAAATTTACTGAAGATTATGAAGCTATTATTAATAGTATCCCTTACCTAGGCAAAATTTTGTAAAAATTCTATTTCCTTATTTTCCATAACAGTTGCGCCCTCTAGCGGCCGTTATACAAAGTTGAAAATAATTTCCAGCAATTTCTCATGGTTTTTTTATCTATTATTTTCTTTTTCCGCAGGCCCTATGACTAATACTTACCGAGATACAAACTTTTAAACCTTTTTTAAAGAAACACATATTTTAAGATATTCTAAGAACCGTTATTCCGATTTGAATGAGATTTGAGGTATAGTCTATAAAATGAATAACTTTGAATTTTGACCGTTATTTTTTACCAACATGGCAGATATAAAATCCCTCTGTCAAAAAAGTTATTGATATTCTTTAAATTGAGTGCCTGAACGAATCAGATAGGTAACTCTTTTTACTTTCGTGAAATAGAAAAGGAAAATAATAAAACAAGTGACAGTTCTTCCTCTTCTTGCAAAAATCAACTTAATCAACACGAAATGACATAATTGTCAAAAGTAAAATGTCATCAGCTTTTGACATTTCTAAATAATCAGACCAATGCCGTCTCTAACAGAACAGCCACGCAGCGAGATTTATGACGTCACGCTAGTTAGATACTACGGATTAATAAATATGTTGTAGAATAAACAAAAGATGTTATCGTGGAGACTATAATAAAAAGAAGAAAGAATTTATTGGACCAGTCTACAGTAAGATTAGTCATAAGACATGACTAAAACATGACATATGTTGTAGAATACATGGAAAACATAATTATTCCTCGTATTTTTGGTTTGTATTTTAAAAATGATATAGTTTACATGAAATATACATAATATACAGTTAATAAATACAATATATATACCTATTTATAGTAATAAATACTTTGGTAAATAAACTATGAACCATACAAATGCAGCAAATGTTTTACGATATACAAATAATGAATAGGTACATAAGATAATGGGTAAAATGTAAAATATATTTTAAATTTGGGGGTTTGAAAATCTAATTTAACAAAAAACATTCAATATCTACTAATAGTGATGTATTATTATTTACATTCACAAAATTTATATGCATATTTTGCAAGTATCAATGTTCGAAAAATTATATTTGCAAATAATACAATATCATAGAAAAAAGGCGTCAAGCTATAGCGATGGCTATGAAATAAAGATCGCTGTCATTTTATATGTAAAATTATTCAAAAATTTTAGATTTTCTTGGGATTTAGGTTCGGGAAAACCGCTGATTAAGTTTTCATTTGGTTTTTCATTTTTTTTGTTTAAAAAAATGTTTCGGCTAACATTATAGCCTTCATCAGTGTTGTGTCATATGAAAAAAATAGTGTCGAATATAATCCAGAAAATTATATATAAAATATTCTAAATATATATATTACTGTAAATGTGCGAAATACAGTAAAACCTAGGATTTACCAAAAACAAGTGGTAGTGAAAACCAACCAACCCCACCAAATATCCACCTAACCAATGCATTAACACCTCCCAAATAACCAGGCTAACCAATGCATTAAGACCCTCCAAATAACCAGGCTAACCAATGCATTAAGACCCTACAAATAACCAGGCTAACTTAATTAGTTAATTTTTGGCAAATCCTAGGTTTAGCACGCTTATTCTAGGTTTTCCCGCATTTCGGACATTTACAGTAACATATATATTTATTTATTAATACATAATTATTAATCCGTAGTATCTAACTAGCGTGATGTCATAAATCTCGCTCCGAGGCTGTTCTATTAGAAACGGCATTGCGTCAGCATGGCCGCAAGTTGCTAACCTAATAAAATTAACACTAGGAAAGCCCGCGGGAACTGTCAAATTCAAAGTTATTCGTTTCACAGACTATACCTATGCTTTGTTAGACTCTTTAACATTTGACTTTCAAAAAGTGCTTATAGTATTTACTACATTTTTTGCCTTTTATAAAAAACACCATCTCACTTAGTTTTTTAGGAAAAAATGTGTTTTCAAAGCTGGCATACAAAAAGTACTTCTCGTCACGTCAAGTTATGTAGGCGCATAAAATATAGTATGCGCTATTCTATTCATATATTCCGCAAGCCTCTCAATTTTGTGGTTTTGCATATGCAATTAAAATTAAATTAAAATAAAAGGGTCAAATAATTAGATATATTATGCTTATACTTTACAGATTTATATTAATCTACATCTACATAAAACAGAATGGAAATGGGAGATAGGTATAACTAAAAATTTAAATTGCTTGTTACTATGATACCTATGTTCGTATTTACGTTGTGCTATTCAATCGATAATAACTATTAGAAAGTTTGATAGCATATTAATAGAACATTACTAAAGTTGGAAAGCTAAACAATGCTACTGAAGCATTTAAATTGTCTTATTAATTGTCCTAAACTATTATTGATTTAATTGTTTTAGTTTATCGAAATGATATAGGAATTTGTATCATAACTCATTAGTATATGAAAACCACTTTATTTTAACTAAAGTTTGATTTAAAATAATCCTTTCCTTTTAACAAAATAGACTGATTTTCCATTAATTAATATCTCTGTCAAATAGCTAATAATTTAAGAGACATTAATGTGCTAAACAGAATTTTTTCGAAACAAACCAATCGAAAAAAGTTAAGGATATTGTAAATTTACCAAAAAAAATAGTTGTCGAAAAAAATTTATAACATATACGTTATATACAGGGTGTTTAAAAAAACATGTCCGTCTCTCTTAGGGAAATTCCTCATGTAAAAATAAAATGTATTTTTCATATAACAACATAGGTCCGATTATGTTTTGTTTCCTAGCCACAGGGTGTTAAAGTCTTAATATTTTTTATTATAATTTTCTTCCAAATGCTTTTAGCGATTCGAATGAAATTTGGAGGATAAAATTTACAATAAATGCGACATATTTTAAAACTAAAAAAGTGTCGACATATTCACTAGGGATCACTGGAATATTTCTCTAAAAAACATGTGCGCCACTGATCTTTTTTCTCTTGTTAGCGAAATAGTGTCAGCAGTTTAATGACGATTAAAAGTTATCTCTTGATATTTTGTCGAGTTCGGCCTCCTCTTGATGAGATAAACACAGTTTTATTAATTTGCCTTGATCCAAGTCTAATAGCAACCTTTAAAAAATATTGATATCATTAACTTGCGAAAGTTTTAAATAAGTACTCACTGATTCTTCATTAAAAATATGAAATAAGTTCCTATAAACATGGGTATGGAAATGCATAGTTTTAGAGTTACATGATGTTAAAATATTTTAAAACTATTAAATTGCTTAAGTTAAATTAATAGTAATAATAACTAATAGTAATAATATTTAATAATAAATTCCGTAAAATGTATAATTTATTAATTTTATTTTTATTTTAATTTTATTAATTGTGATTAATAAAATTGCGTTTATTTTATCAAGGAAGCAGAATTCGACAAAATATCAAGAGATAACTTTTAATTGGCATTAAACGACCTACACAATTTTGAGATCAAGAGAAAAAAAGTCAGTGGCGCACATGTTTTTTTTTAATGTTCCAGTGATAACCCATATGTCCTGATCAATTTATCGACACTTTTCCTGATCAATTTATCGACACATTTTTAGTATTAAAATATGTAGCACTTACAGTAACTTTCACCCTCAAAATTTGATTCGAATCCCTAAAACTACTTGGAAGAAAATTATAATAAATCGACAAAATATTAAGATTTTATGGATATTATATATTTTTTATTTTTTTATTTTATGGAATAGTCAATAGAGAGAGAGAGCGTCCTCCTCCGGTCAATGAACCAATCAGTCAGTTTTACAATTTGACATAATTTTGTCTAGGGGGTCTACCTATAAAATAGGGAATATAAAATATAAAATAAAATTTTCAAATTACTAAACATTTTTATTCCATAATTGCAAAATCTCGGTTAATTTTTTTCTTAAATGTTTTCATTGAAAATTTGTTTTCTTGATGATAAATAGCATTACAAAATTGGAAAATTGATAAAAATACAAAAAATATCAAAGTTTTATAACTATAAATACTGAGATTCGACAGGATTTTGTTAAAAACAATATGAGAAATTATTTTAAACTGATCAAATAGCATAGTATATCCAAGTACATTTGAAAATATTCTCCACAGACGTTTTGTTTTTAAGAAAATTGTTACGACGCTTTTGTTAGCGCTATCTATAGTTTTATATCTTTGTTTTGCCAACTTCTTCACGGGTGAATGCCTGGCTATAGTATAAAAGCTCGGTAGTTTTAGGAATTAGATTAGTTAACACTTGATAACGGTCAGTGATTTTTGTGACCGAAACGTTGTTCAACATTCTATTAGTTTTAATACTGAATAATTGTCTACCACATCCAAAGAAACCTTGTTTCTTCGTTATAGTTCCAATCGATATAAATTAAAACTTTTAACACAAAGTAATCAAATGGTCCAGCGACCGAGACCGGTCTCTATAGCCCGTTAGAGGCATAAGTTTAAGCTCCCGCTGAAAATTTATATACTAAATCTGAATCCTGTCCTCATTAATATTAAAATTAATTTCAACCAGATAGAACTATCAGACCCGCTGAAGATTTACTTAGGGATGGCACGACAACCGTAGATTTAACTTTGAATATCGTATTATGCATTCGGTTTGCTGCACTGCAGACGTCTTAAATTGTATTTAGAACGATTGCAATCTTGTTCTTATTTATTGTTTAGATTTAATCAAAAAAAAGTTAAAGGGTGGGTGGTCCGAACTGTATTCCGTAAACTTCGTAGGCATATTCTGCAGATAAAAATAAGTAAAAAAGTTCGTATAAATGTATGTTCTAAAATGCGTACTTTCGGAGATACAGAGTGTAGAAGTTTTATATTTACTTGGTTTTTTTTTTTCAAATAATTTCTGAGGTAACGTCAATATTTGAATGAAAATTGGTGTCTGGGAATTTTTTTACATGATAAATTTGATTTTTATGTCAATATGACTCGTACCTGTAAAAGGGCGCCAACTACATATTTTTTAACTGGTTTTCTTCCGTACCTGTATAAAAAGTATACATTACCGTGATTTTTACGTAAAAATGTCTCCTAGTAAAAATCGCTACGAGTAACCAATCAAGATATTTGGAATGGAATTAATCAAGACATATCATTATTGACAAAAAATAAACATGTTGAGTAGATAATGACTGAAATGATAAATTTGGGAACTTCCTATATTTTCAAATTAATCATAAATCTTTCTTCGAAAAAATTATGATTAAACAGTTTTTGCTAAAGTTTTGGCACAAAAACATTTCAAATTTATAATTTCAGTCTAATAACTATTTAATCAAAATGTTAAATTTCTGTCAATGATGACAGGTATTGATAATTTCGATTCCAAATATCTCGAGAACCATTACTCGTGGAGATTTAGTAAAAGAACTTTATTACGTAAAAAACGTCGTAATTCTATATTTTTCACTCAGTAGCGGTGAGCGCAAGTATTCTATCAGCGAAACGCAAGGCAGTCGATTTTGGTATTCTCGTTGCCATGCGAATCGTGTTCTGGATACGCGTTGAGCACGTATTGGCAACATCACATTTTCTAGTGTAGCTAATAGTCAAAGTTGATAACTGACGAATGTAACAATGAAAAATGTCAATGTTACGTAAATTTTATAACCTATTGTTGAGTTATGTCAAGCTATTTTTCTATGGATATGTCTTGGATATGTCATTATTCTTATTATACGAGGAAAGTGTTGAAAACTCTTCTCAGCATTTTCGATATTTTGAACAATATTTATAGCTGCCAAGTCGTAAATGATCAGCTACTTATTGAGGAATTTATAGAAGAAGTAAAAATTTTCACTAAAGAGCAAGATAACGCACAAAATCACAATTTTTCCGATTTTCACTGACAGTTCGACAAGCAAAACGATCCTTTAAGGCAACCGTTTTCAAAGCGCTCAGCGCAATCAGTAAAGACGCTAAGCGCGTCAAACGAGAATACTGAAATCGTTAATTAAGTGCGCGCTCAGCGAAAATTAACGTCATATACGCTGAGCATCTAAAAGCGCTTAACGTTTTCAAAGTTACAGAATACGGGCCCCGAGGCTTTTTTATTTTGAATGATTGAATGCATTGATTTTAAAATTGAATGTCTCACGTCAAATTTTTAGTCAGCTGCTATATCCGTCGGCTCTAATCGTAATATACGTTTACAATTTTCGTTTTTTAATTTCAATTACTATTATGTATTGGTTTCATGATATAATATCCTACCTGATAAATGTAAGGAATGCAATGTTGTTGTGTGTTAAAAATTAGTGGCACTATATTAAAAAATGTAATTGAGTGAGGCCCAGTTGAACATGGTTAAGAACAATTTTGTTGTATAGATTTAAAAAAATATTGAATTTTGTAATAGCATTTTTCAAATTTTACTGATAACTTTTCTAAGTAAAAAAGGTACAAATCCTTGGTAGTTCTACATGGCGGCAATTATTGTTTTTAATGTACAAATGAGAAGACATAATTAGTAGTTTCCGTTGGATTAAGGCAGCAGTGTTTACAAAGAAACTAACTATTTTATTTTGTAGATTTTCTTGCAGTGGGGAAATACCCATATAGAATTTTTTGGAGAGATGAATCCGCCACATAGATATAGATTTTTTTTATAATTAGGATACTTTCAAAAACATTTTGTAAATGAAAAGATTCTCCATTCTCCAATTTTATTCAACATTTATCTAGATGCAGCACTGGAATAATGGAGACGAAAATGTAGTGGAATGGGCATCCCACTCAAAAATAAAACATTATATACCATTCACTATGCCGACGATCAAGTAATACTGGTCCGAGACGTAAAGGACAATTAGTATATGTTTAGAAAATTAAATGAGGCGTATGATATATAGATGGAGTTTACAAATAAACTTTAAAAAGACAGAATATTTATGCGTGGGCAACAATGGACAAGACATAGAAATGGAAAACGGAAACAAACTAAAAGCATGTACTAGGCCTAACATACATGATAATGGAAAAAGCGACAATACCATCAACAAGAGAATGAACAAAGCCAGAAACATTACAAGGGCAATAAATTCTATTCTTTGCAAAAAAAATTTAAGCCTTGCAACAACAACTCGCATATATGACACGATAGTTATGAGCACACTTATATATGGCGCTGAAGTGTGGCAGATAAGTGAGTCATGGAGGGATAGCTTTTAGCAACTGGACCTCAGAAAATCGGCAAGAAAATCAAAATGGGAAAAAGTGCGAAATGAAGAAATAAGAAGAATAACAAAGATCGGGATAAACAAAAAAAAAATGTGTGTGAACTACGTGCGAATATTTTTGAAGCAAAATAAAAACATTAAATCACCACAATACACCAAAACACTTTTACTTTTACACTGGACGCGCGTTTCGCTAACCATGTTCAATTCGACATACGGTGTCGAATAGTATTCGAGATTGTATGCACCAAAATGTGGCGTTACCATTGCCCCCACATTACATAAAAAGAATTCAAATTAAAATTGCAAACCAAAATCCTAATTTTCGGAAGCCTGGGCCACCCTATATATATTATTAAATAAGCTTTTCTAATAATAATTATGTATGGAATCCAATATTCAAAGAAAGTAATAAAAAATTTGTTCTCTCTAACCTTTGAAAGAAAACAAATTCCAATAAATCACTATCAATGCCGGCGAAATTACTGACTTAAATTTATTTACTTGAAGGGAAGAATATGACGAAAACAACCGTGACCTTAGATCCCCCCTAACACGTTAGACAAGATGAAAAGGTCAATAAGTACGCGCCAATAATCAACGAGCAATTTTTCATTAAGTTTATTCGTTTATTAAAATAGAACCAAAACGTTCAAATTTAGCGTAAACAAGGGTAGGGGATTATTACCCTAGTTTAGAAATATCGTCAGATAGAAAATCAATTTTGAATATTTTGTTGTACGATATTTGGCAGTAACAATGAAATCGTTACATAGCTACTATTTTTTTTATTTGTATCATATAAATTTGACACTTGTAAACAATATTAAGAATTATTTAAAAAAAACTCGAAATCCGGATTAACTAAAAGCGGCCCAGTATGAAAAATTTAAATAGAACCTTTTTGTACAGGGTGTCTCATAACATATTTGCAATCTCTCGTGGGGAGATTCCTCTCTAAAAAATAAGATTTATTTTCCATATTGATATAGGTCCGATTTTACTTTGTTTCGTAGCTACAGGGGGATAAAGTCTTCATCCCCCCCCCCCTTTTTTTAGATTTATTATAATTTTCCTCCAAGTGCTTTTAGCGATTCGAATGAAATTTGGAGGGTAAAAGTTACTATGAGTGTTACATATTTTAATACTAAAAAAGTGTCGACATATTCATCAGGGACGTGCATATGTGTTTGTCCTGGAATATTTTTCTAAAAAAAATATGTGCGCCACTGAGTTTTTTCTCTTGTTAGCACAACTGTGTAGAACAGTAAATGCTGATTGAAAGTTGTGTCTTGATATTTTGTCGATTTCGATCTACTTGATGAGATAAACGTAATTTAATTAATTTGCACTAATCCAATTATTGTAATAGTACCTTTAAAAAATTTTAATGTCATTAACTTACCAAAATGGTAAATCAGTACTCAATGATTCCTCGTCAAAAAATAAGAAAAAAAGCTCCTATAAACATAACTGTGAAAATGCATGGTTTTAAAGTTACAAGATGTTAAAACTTTAAAAATAGGCCTTTTGTAATTATCTTAAATACCTTATTTTATTAAGTAACTGTAGATCAATGCTATAAATTTTAATAAAACTTAATAATAAATTACATTAAATAAATAATTTATTAATTTTATTTTTATTTGAATAATAATAGCTCCCGTATATAGCGTTTAACGCCTTGGGAGTAGCAAGATATAGCTTGTCATACTAGAGCCGTTCGGTATACAAGGAAGGTAATATGGCTAGCACTACGCTTCAACCGCCTATTATTACCTCAGGATTGTGAATCCCGAGTACTCATTTAAGGCTGAGTCGACCTAGGTACCCAAACTATTTTTATTTTAATAAGAATAATTGGCTGATGCAATGCCGGGTGTGGGATTCGAACCCACTACCTTGAGATTGGTAGACGAGAGCCTGTACCTCTACGCCACCGGGCACCTTATTTTTATTTTTGTTATCTTATTGAGTAGATCGAAATGGACAAAATATCAAGACACAACAATCGACATTAAATTAACCTACACAAATTTACTTCTAAGAGGAAAAAAGCCATTGACGCACATGCTTTTTTTAGAAAAATATTCCAGTGATAGCTCATATGCACATCCGTGGTGAATCAGTCGATACTTTTTTAGCATTAAAATATGTAGCACTAACGGTAACTTATATCCTCCAAATTTCGAATCGCTAAATTGGAAGAAAATTATAATAAATCGAAAAAAAATAAGACTTTAACCTCTTGTAGATACAAAACAAAGCAGAATCGAACTCATGTTGATATGAAAAATAAATCTTATTTTTACGTGAGGAAGCTTCCCAACACCATGTATAGTTTAGCCTAACTTAGAATTATCTACTTAAAAGTACATGAGGAGTTAGGATGTTATTTTTCAAGCAATCAAGTTAAACTCTTCATTGTAATATGAGTTAATAAGTATTTCCTTTTGATTTTTCATTAAGTTTAAACACAACTACTATTTCGCCTGAAATTAAGAGCAGCTGCGCGGCGGTTCTGGAATACTAGAATTAAATAAGTGCGCGCAATATTCACGCAAATTTTTGGTTTTAATTTGATTCCAAAATATGTTCATACTTTGCTTTAGCTATCCCACAGTCTTTATTTTTTGCTATTGAATGCATCAATTTGATTTTTGCGCTGGGAGTAATCAAGGCCGTGACACTTGAGCTAGCGCCAGGAAAAGTGGTAACGGCAGTGTTGCCACAGCAACCCCGGTTCTCTCTCTGTAAAACAATTTAACTCGCTCTGGGTAACGATCTTAGACCATGGGCCACAAATATAAAACCCTCCCCTCCCCGTTGGAATTTGTGTGTGGGAATTTTTTTTGTTTGTTTTGCCATATAATTTAAGATTTTAGTTGTTTGCCTCATATCAATTACAGCATAGTCCGGAAAAACATGGAAAACCGCAGAAAAACGGTAAAAGTTTTCCCTTAGTTTTTGATAGTGTGTTTATTGGGGAAATAGATAAAAAGTAAATCATCAGGTTCCAAATTCTTAATTTTATTTATTTATAACATGAAAAAACACAGAATTTTAAATTATGGATGCATGCATATGAAAATAAACGAATCAGAAAATTCCAAAGTTCCATCTGTAATCAATAGCTTTCTTTTTCATCTTCATCATCGTCGTGTAGTATATCAGTAAAGTTAAAGAGGTCTAGTTCATCTCCATCTTCAAACTCATCTGGACGATAGCTTTCTAAAACATCAGTTAGTTCGGGCGACAACGGACCCCCTTTGATCCAATCAATCTTCAGTTGTCCAGTTTCCAATTTCCAGCCATGTCCCACTGGACTTAGTGTTATGGGCTTAGCGACGTGGGCATTATTCCATATGTAGCACTGGTAGTTTACACGACGGATGTGGTTTTCAAGAGAAGCTTTGCAAGGCGGTAGTAAACTTAATTCAACACCTTGTGGATCTGGTGAAGCAGATGTCACTGTAGGAGAGTATTTTTGTGTGAACAAATCGTACCGTAGCTTATTTATATCTGTGTGTCCTTTATCAGTGTCCAAGTAACACACAAATTCCTCTAGGTCTGACATTAGATTTTCTGTAAGTGTAAGTGATTCTCCTAATGATATAATGATAGGCACGAATTTAGAATATTTTTCTAATTTAGATTTTACTTTTACTACTACATATATTTACTTTTTTTTTCTACTATTTTTTAATTTTTTTTTATTATTTTATGAACTTGCATAGCTCTGTTATAATGTTTTCTCGACATTACTATTGCAATCGAACCACTTGCACCTATTCCTGATTCAAGTAACACATCTTCAAAGCCAGAACCACTCATCAATTTACCTAGGCATCCAAAATAAGACCAAATTGTATGAAAAGCGCCAACGTTAATGATTACCTACGTTTGGAAATTTCTTGGTATAACGCACAGTATAAACTTTTATGGCGGCCGCCATATCTAGTGTAACAATGGTATAAACCTGGCCAGTTTTTTCTGTAGCCTTTTGCGATAGTATCAAAATTTCTTGAATTAGAATATTCTTATTCGGAAAAATAATTGGTTAAAAATAAGTATAAAAAAGACTCAAAGTCTCGGTTTTTAATTAAAACCAGGTCTCTTTGAGAAGAATGAACGCCTTCTTTAAATATAATTGGTGTCATATAACCTGCAGTTGAAAGTTTCTGTTCAGCTTTAATATTTGATGTTTCTGAAACGCATCCTGACCATCCAGGTACGTGGCATGTTGTGTTAAATCTTGCCCTGCACAATAACCAAAAGAAATCTGATATTGTCACGGTCTCAAATTTGAAAAACAAAATTGAGAACGTGACTTGGAGTTTTACTGAATTTTTTGTTTTTTTTTCTTGTTTAAAAAATTAGTTTATTAAAAAAGGTTTAAAGGTTAATTTTTTTTTTATTTTTCCTCAGTTTTCTATGTTTTTTCCGGGCTATACTGTAATTGGCATTAGGCAAACAGCCGAAGCCTTAAACTACATGACCATACCAAGCAAAAAATATTTAGGTCACAAATTCCCACGGAGGGGGGATGGGGGGTATATACGAGCCTTCACTCTATCTGTGCCATACCGCGGCTAAGAAAATCATTAGAATAAACTTAATACTGTACCTGTGTTCCAATCCCATAGCTGTGTGCTAGGAAGTAAATTTTCATGCATATGTAAAGCATCTAGTTCAGTTGCCAGCTTATAATTAGAATTATTAGAGTTAGTAACTCGCATTTTCATTGGAGGACACTGTCATATTTATTTCAAACCAATAATCAACGAGAATATTCGTATAATTTATCAAAATTACTGTAAACCACTATAAAAACGATGGTTTTCATTTGCATAAAAGTGTGTATTTTGGGTGGTATTCCACAAAATTTGCAAGCTATTGAGGAAACAAAAATGTACAGATTACAGAAATAAATTGAAAGTTATATTTATATTAAAACAGCATCATATTATCTCACTTTTGCCAGCATTTCCTTCAAATCAGCTTTCAATTTAATAGCTGTTAGTAAGAAGTTTCACTTCAAATATGCACACATAGTGCACACACTGTTTTTTTTTCAGAATTTACTAAATATGAAGTTTTTTTCCAAACTACTAACCATAAATCGATAAAAAAATTAAAATCTAAAACATATATTTTTCTTTGTTAATTGATAGCAAACCAATATTATTTGGAATTTTAGAAGCTAAATATTTGTAATAACAAAATTGTAATCGTAGCCTCAAATATTATGAAAGGCTACAGAGATTATGTGATCATCTTTTTAATTTAAATTACAAAATGAATGAGCCCTCTATATCCTCCTTTAAAATCGTTATGATCTCTTACTTTTAAATCGTATTGTGTACACCATAGAGAAATATAAAATAAAAGAGTTGTCATTTCCATAGTCAAAAGTAGACAACACAAAACATCCCCTTTAGAACTTCGTCTGTCATGTTAAGAAATGAAAGTAAATAATAAAGCGCCTCTCGTGTTTGTTCGCACTCAAAAAATTTCAATTAATGCCTGTATATATTTTTAATATATTTTTTCAATTGTAAAGTAATATATTACATTTAAATGGAATATATTACATAACAATTATGTCAATTACAGGATTACGAGCTTGTTTTATAACATTTTTTAAATAAAACGAATTATAAAATTTCAATATATGTATATTTGTCGTAGGTATGAAAAAAGTAAAATATAAAATGGACAAACGCTTACTTACATTGCAATAAAACTTCCACTTTTTGCAATCCAAACGCAATATTTCTATTTCACAAATAAAAATATTCGAAAACACTAAAATCACTGAAATTTCCGCGGCTGACAACGAAAACTGAAAAATATAACGGCACTTTTTGTTTTGGACCTGCATATCAACATTACGCTGTACTGTTATGTGTTTGTTGTTGAAATAATATAAAATATCTAATTATAACTTGTAAATTTTAATATTTTTTCGTCATACTATATTGTTATATTATTATAACATAAGCAAAATCAGAATGGAAAAGATGCATATAACGTCCGCCGGACGTTATCATAACGGCCGGCGGCCGTTAAGTTTCTAAGGTAATCGTAACGTCTGTCACCTGCAACAATGACTATTTATTGTCAGTTGGACTTTTCAAAAATTGGGAAAATAGACCATAGCGAGATGTCGCGAGAAATTCCGTTGGAAATACAGGAGGAAGCGGCTGCGGCTACTCAAAATTTACTTCCGACTATAACCAGAGAGAGATATCAGCAGGAATATGACAATTTTTTGAAGTGGCGGCAGGATAGAAGTATAAACAGCGTAAATGAAGCGGTATTGCTGGCTTATGCTAAAAGAATGTCTGAAATGTATTCTCCTACATCACTGTGGACAAAGATATCCATGCTGAAGCTTGCGTTGAGAGTATATGAAAACATCGACATATCAAGGTAAAAAGCCATTATATTCTTCGATATTTAATCATACTCATCTAAATTATATTTGTTCATAGATTTGGTAAACTGTTCATGTTTCTGAGGCGCAAAAACGAAGGTTATTCACCAAAAAAAGCCAAAGTTCTGTCGGAGAATGACATAAATAATTTTCTACTGGATGCCGATGATTACACCTGGTTACTCGAAAAAATTGTATTGGTGCTTGGTATTCTTGGAGCTTGTAGGCGCAGCGAGCTTTGGTCACTCACAGTTGATGATTTCGAAGATTCGGAGAAAAATATTCTTGTCTCATTAAGAAATACTAAAAATAAGAAAGATAGGAAATTTCTTATTCCAAAAACGGGCCTTCCGTTTGATGCCTATGGTTTATACAAAAAATACATCAACCTGCGTCCTCGTAACTTTGACAATCCAAAATTTTTCATTGGTTACAAGAAAGGCAAGTGTGTTAAGCAAATCGTCGGTATACATACCATCGGGAGCGTACCGCAGAAAATTGCAAAATTTTTGAACTTGGAGAATCCAGAACGTTATACAGGGCATTCATTTCGTAGATCATCAGCAACCATGCTCGCCGAAAATGGTGGTGATTTACTATCGCTAAAGGAGCTAGGAGGATGGGAGTCTTCAACAGTGGCAGAAACTTACATAGAAAAATCAGTTTCCAAAAGAATGAAAATAACAAATCAACTTTTTCATGATAGCTCCAAAAATAATGTGTCTTTAGTGGATACAAATATTTGCCATTCTTCAGTAGCATCATCTTCTTCTATAAAATCTGTAAATCCCTGGGAAGGATTACAGATTTCTAAGAACAACAAGTGCACTTTTAATTTCCATGTTCATTATCATGAAAAATGAATTTTAGTATAAGACATTATGTATTTTTTATCCTTACTTGTGTTATTGTTCAATAAAATTTGTTATTAAATAGTAGTGTTTATTGCTCTAAAAAATCTGCAGTATGACGAAAAATCTAGAACGCAACACGGCCGATAACAAATAACGGCCTTGGCTGCTTATGATCCTCGGCTATCGCCTCGGATCACAAACTTCAGCCCGGCCGTTATTTGTTGTTTATCGGCCTTATTACGTTAATAACTATAACATGACTTTAACTACTTTTGACAATAACTAACTTTTTATTATCAAGATGATATTTTAGACAGCAACTGACATATATGTCATAATATTTGAATTTTAAATATGTATGTAATATAATTTAAATTACTATAATGCAACTTTGTACTAGAAAACATTTATACATTCACAAAATACAACAATGGCTAATAATATAGTTTGAAAACAATGAATATTGAATTAAAATTGAAAAAGTTAAGCGCGACCCCTTGTGTCAAAATTAGATGATTAAATTTTCACAATTTTTACACCATTTGATGACCGGTGGCGCCTCTAGTGTTTGTTCAGGCAGTTGGTCTTTTACTCCCGCTTATGACCATTAAAGAAAAAGTTCTAAAGGGGGATGTTTTGTGGTAGACAACACGTTTAACGAGGATCGATTGTAGCGCACCCTTGAGCCCTAACTGAACTAATGGAAATATGACAGACGTAATCGGTAAAATAGGTATCTGCATTACCTACCACAAAAAAGGCGGGCGGTTTAAATGTGAATATAAAATTTTATGTATGTATAAAAATATTACGAAATCAAAACTGCAAAAAATATAATGAAAATTTATTTTAAAAAACGGAATATTTGAAAAGTATAAACTATTGTACACGTTTTTTACAGTTAAATGCTAAATTAAATTTGATAATATAAAACATATATGCTGAATTAATCTCGAGGGGTAAACCGCTGATGAATTTTTGTACATTAATGCCAAAGTAATGCCAAATACTTTAGTAATAATACCAATAATACCACGAAAATGCCAAAAATGCTAACACCTTGTACACCAAAATACATCAGCGGTTTACCCCTCGATTAACCTATAGTATTATAAAACGTATTTAACAACGCCACTAACAAAGCATATAAGATGACAGGGTTTGCAATCTATGCTATTATAACAGATTAAAATTTAAATAAGACATCATCAAAAATTAATTCACCTTTAAGTTGGATTTATAAACTCAGCAGTTGAAGTTCAGTTGAGCTAGCAAATGTTCAACACTGTGAAATAAAGGCGCGAATTTATAGTCAGTTCGTTTTACGTTCACGGAGTTCGGAGATGGGCAATGTCTTTACATATCGAACTTGCTTTGCATGACACCCTTTCCTGGATCGTGTTCAAATCACATCATCGGCTGAACAAAATATTACATGATGACGGCAAAACACAGCACAAAACATAAAGTTCAAATCATAGACAAATATAAGGTCTCTGGTTCCTCGGGAAATAAAACTTCTTCCGTAATTTCTGTACGCACAAACACAAAACAAACAAAGTATATGCTACACAAAATAATAACAAAATTGCAAAATTCAAAAAAATTGTAAACAATTGCAAAATACAAATAATTTGCTGTCATGTCACTTGTCAATCTTGTCATGACACGTGACAGGCAGCAGGTGGCGACGCTTTGGAGCCCTAACTGAACTATGCAACATTATGGCCAAGTTAGACAACCTTTCAAACACTCTTTTATTTTAGTTACTTTATGGTGTACACAGATTTTCACATATACCGGGTGCGTCTCAAAAGTGGCTCACCCCCTATAACTTTTTTATTTTTTCAGATAAAACAACGAGATTTGGTATGTTAGTATATGACATAAATTGGGATTGACTGACGTATTCAATTATTTTCGGTCACATCGGGTTTCACCGGAAATTACTACAACTCTTGATTTTTAAATGGCATCCTCGGTATTTTTTTACTTTATTCGATAGAAAATGACACTCTGAATCTAATGACATATCATATGTCAACTTTTGACATAGTCACTCAAAAACAAATTGTATTTTAAATTTCAATCTAAAGTGCCGCGGCTGGAAAAGTACATTTGATAGTCTAATGTTTTTAGTGTCTTGTCCTGGCCGGTTAAAAGATGCCAAAATCGTATTTTTAATCATAACTATCTCATTTTTTTCAAATGGAACGAGGGTAGCTCATTAGCATATTTGGAAAAATAATTTTTTACGAATAATTTGATACCACACACTTGGTATTTCGAGCCAAATTGTCGTTTTAAACCGCATGTTACAATTTCAAAATAAACCATACGCAAAAATGTCAAAAGTTGACATATGATACGTCATTCGATTCAGAGTGTTATTTTCTATCGAATAAAGTAAAACAAAATACCGAGGGTGCCATTTAAATATCAAAAGTTGTAATCATTCCGAAAGTGACCGAAAACAATTGAATGCGTCAATCAATCCCAATTTATGTCATATACTAACATACCAAATATCGTTTATTTTATCTGAAAAAATAAAAAAGTTATAGGGGGTGAGCCACTTTTGAGACGCACCCGGTCTAAAGCGTAGTTTACACGGGCAAGAAAATTATCGCAAGTCTATGTCTGAGAGCACTTCTACCAAACTTGCGTAATGTAAACAGTAACCGAAAGCACTCTCCCAGCAAGTCACAAAACTGGCGGGCAAGTGGTTGCGACGAAAGACGCTTGCAAGTGTAAACAAGTTGGGAGAGTGCTCTAGCAAGTTAAAATTTATTTCCGTCTTGTTGAAAGTTTTTGGTGCAAGTGATTTTCGAAGGCGTGTTAAATAACGATATTAAAATGGAGTATGTGGTCGAAAGAAGATACCATCACTTTGATTAATTTATTTGAAGGATTTCCGGAATTGTGGCAAAAAAATCGAAAATTTACAGAGATAGAGCTAAAAAGCAAAAAGCAATCAAATATAGCTGACAAATTCAACACAACTGAGGCTGAGATTCAGCGGAATCTACATAATATTCGTACCCAAGCAAACCAGGAGTGAAACAAAATTATAAAAAGAAAAAGTAAAATCGACTTCTGACATTCACAGAAAATTGTTTAAATGCTTTGGGTCTTCATTTCTTATTTTTTTTAAATACATCGCGTAAGCTCCCAGACTAGGCCTTCTGGCAATCCATTCTTTAACCCATATTCTTTTTCTAGATTTTCTTGACTGTTTGCGTAAAATTGCAACAAGAAGAATAGTGGCTGCAGCTCTCTTTTTACGGCGCGACATTTTTCTACTCAATATACTTGTGCAATATACACCATACCGTGTATACGTGCATGCAATTTCTTGCTCAAAGCATATGCCTAGAAAGTACTTGTTGTAAGAAATTGCTTTAAAATTTGCTTAAGTGTAAACACTATCGCAAGTTACTCTGGCAAGTTCTATCGCAATTTTCTATCCAGTGTAAACTACGCTTAACAAACATTTTATGTATTATATTAATATAATTATCTTGATGATTATTGAAATACTTATCAGTATATATTTTAATGGTCTTTTTGGTATATATAATTTTTCCAGTATTTTTTTATTTTACCGTCTACACTTGAACTCATAAATAATTTTTTTCCTCTTAAAAAATTACCGATCTTACACCCACAAATATCAGATTGGGCAATTCTTAACATAAACTCAAATTAGTTAGAAAAACAGATTGACCTTTTGGAAAGGCGGTATTGCCCTGCTTTCTACAGGAAGAAAGAGAATGTATTAAACTTTCAACGCTTAAAAACACGAAAAGGAGCAAACTGAAACAATACCTACCCGCCCACTCTATCTTGAAGTTAATTTTATCATTCCAAACTTTGACGTTATACCAACAAAGCTTTAATTAAAGAATTTTATTAAATTATGGATTACCTCCGACTTTCTTCGTACTGAAATCACCACAAACTTTCGCTATTGTCAAATTTCTTACTTGGTTTTAGACTGTTATATAATTTACATAAACAGGTTTGTGACAATCGGTTTGTACAGGGTGAGCCAACGATAGAGTAAAGTCCATGATCTCAGTTGTTTCGAGGTTTACAAAAAAATGTTAAATATAAAAGTTATAGGGAAGGTTAAGATACACATTTTAAAATTATTATAGATTATATAGGGTGCTTCAAAAAAGTGTGGCGGATATAACATATGTTTTTTGTAAGAGGGTTATTGCATTTAAAGCAATACCCTCTTTTTTATTTTATTTTTAGATTCTGCGTAAAATTCCATAACTTTTTTATATGTAATGTTATATACCGAAAATCAATGGTTTTTGTAATATTTAAATTTGTTTAAACAAAAGTTAAATTTAGCAGTGTAGTAAAAAATTGCCAGTGGTACCATTGTTTCTGAAGTTGGAATACCAAAATTTGGTATGAGAGTTTTATAGAGATGAAAAAAAAAGATATATGTAAATATATTTTACGTTAGTTAAATGCTACAGGGTGTTCAAAATATACAGGGTTGTTCACCACATACGACACGGAGTATTGTAGCTAAACGATGATATTTTTACAAATTGTAAGTTTGGGGTTCGTTGAAGGACTATTAGAGCTACAATTTAAAAATATTTTTACAAGATACAGAATGTCCCAAATAAATAAAAAATATCAAAGTTGTCTTTTTTTAAATGGAACACCCTGTATATTATTACATTTTTAGTTTCTACGATTAAAATAAAGGTAAATTTGATTAAGGTTTATTATACTTAAACCTTACCGTTTTTGAAATATTTTCAATTTTGTGAAATTGCAGTAAAAATTTTAAGGCTTCATTTCTCCAAGGGTATCAAAGTTTTTAATACTAAATATTTACTGAAGTTTATTTACTGATCAGTTATTGTGTTGCAATAATAAAAATAATACTACCTTACACAGAGTGTCTAAAAATTTATTTTAAATAATTATTAGCTTCAAACGGCAATAACTTCTTTAATTTAAATGGAATGCCCTGTATATTTTAGGAGAATCAGATGCACAATTAAATTGTCTATCAAATTGTATTACCATTTTTTACCTATCCCTTCAAGTTTTCGTAGAAAATGCATTTTCTTTTAATTTAGGCCTCATTTATCAATATATCCATGGAATATTGACATTTTAGATTGTTTTTAAAGCAACAAATGTATAAAATGTACAGACTAGTAATATTATCGTTTTTAGCAAAACGATAATATTACTAGCCCATTTGTATGCAAAAAGAAAACTATTTAAATCTTTATAAAAGAGTATACCATTAATTAAATATAACACCATTATTTCCGCCCATATACTAATTAATTACATACTTAATTGTGTTCGATAATAAATTATTATAAATAAATGGGATTTGAGTCAGAAATCAATATAATAATAAGTTATCAAATTAAAGTCTCTGTTGTTATAAATAAGCATTTATTAAAAAATTAAATATAATTTTTAAGATGTTACTTTTTACCACACTGTCTAATACACATACATAATTCAGTTTTTTTGTATTTGGAGCAATTATTATTAATCAACGCAAACAGTCAGTTAATGTAGTTTGAATACTGGAATCATATTAATTGATCCTCTTTAACAAATATTTAAACAGTTTTTTTTATTTTTTAATGAAATAAACGAATTATATCGACAATATTAGTATCTGTACTCTTTAAAAATTTGGTACATCTTTAAAAATAATCTAAAACGTCAATAGTCCATGGGTATATTGATAAATAAGTTCTAAATTAAAAGAAAATGCATTTTCTACGGAAACTTAAAGAGATAGGTAAAAAATGGTATAATATAATTTGATAGACAATTAAATTGTGCATCTGATTCTCGTAAAATATAGAGGGTGTTCCATTTAAATTAAACAAGTTATTGCCGTTTGAAGCTAATAATTATTTAAAATAAATTTTTAGACACTCTGTGTAAAGTAGTGTTATTTTTATTATTGCAACACAATAACTGATCAGTAAATAAACTTCAGTAAATATTTAGTATTAAAAACTTTGATACCCTTGGAGAAATGAAGCCTTAAAATTTTTACTGCAATTTCACAAAATTGAAAATATTTCAAAAACGGTAAGGTTTAAGTATAATAAACCTTAATCAAATTTACCTTTATTTTAATCGTAGAAACTAAAAATGTAATAATATACAGGGTGTTCCATTTAAAAAAATACAACTTTGATATTTTTTACTTATTTGGGACACTCTGTATCTTGTAAAATTATTTTTAAATTGTACCTCTAATAGTCGTTCATCGAACCCAAAACTTACAATTTGTAAAAATCTCATCGTTTAGCTACAATACTCCGTGTCGTATGTGGTGAACAACCCTGTATTTATGAATTTCAACTACTTAAAATTAAAAAAATCTCATTTCGCAATTTTTTTTAAATGGTGCACCCTATATATTTTTATTTTTTCTGATAGATTTTGCAAAGCTCATCAACTTTTATTAAGTATGTTATATACCTGTTTTTAATAGTTTGCGATTTATTCCAATTTTTTCTATTTTTACCCCTATCTTTAATACAATTACGCTATAACATCATAGTTACCATGACAAAAATTAATAATTATCAAAATTTCATGTCTGTTAAGCAAGTTAAGAATAAAATTTGACTTTTAGTTTAATTCGTCGTAATAAGTATAAATGGTAGAAATAATAATTACAGATTTTCCTGAAATTAATAAGTCAATGTGGCTGATATACACGAACAAACCTAGAAAAAACATCTTTTTTTAGTACTATAAGAATAGATCTAGATTATCTAGAAAACATCTTCAGTGTGTAATGGGATGGTTTTGCGGCAGTAGTAATATTGGCTTTACGAAATGAATTATAAACCAGAATTACTACAAGAAAAAAAACTACTGTAAGACCAAGAAAATTTCTATATCAGTACTCTTCAACAATTAAGTAATCTTATATTACCCTTATCTGTGGCTATTCGCCCCGACGGAAAATCGACGGAAAGTGTCATTTTTCATAATATAGAAATGCACCAAGAGCTTCACGACTGCGATTTTAGTTTATTTGAGTAAAGTTAATTAATTTTAACTAATACTAATAATTGTAACTAATTATTAAGTTACTTGTTAAAGATAAGTAATAATAATAGATTTTAGTAATAAATGGTTTTGTTTTGTCATGGCAACTACGATTTTATAGGGTAATTGTATTAAAAATATGGGTATAAACAGAAAAAATTGCAATAAATTGCAAACTATTAAAAATAGGTATATGACATACTTAATAAAGGTTGAAGAGTTTTCTAAAATCTATCAGAAAGAATTATAATATATAGGGTGTCTCATTTAAAAAATTTGGGATTTTTTAATTTTAAGTGGTTGAAATTCATAAATATATTTTGAACACCCTGTATTATTTAACTAAAATATATTTACATATATCTTTTTTTTCATCTCTATAAAATCTATATTTTTTTCATCTCTCCTACCAAATTTTGGTATTCTAACTTTAGAAACAATAGAAAACAAATTTCTTGCAGTAGAGGTATATAATAAAATTATATAAGGATTCTTGCCACTTAACTGCTAATATAGAAATTTAATTCTACGCTGTGTTTGTCATACTGCGGATCAACCTGCTTTCACTACCGGTTTCGGAGCCCTACTCCATCATCAGGTGAGCTTGGGAGATCCACAAAATGACAACCACAGCGCAGAGATAGTTAATTCCGACTTGTCGGAAAGTATCGGTTAGATATTAAGTCCCGAACGGGAGATAGCGGCCTGCGTGCAATGGTAGTACTTTCGTACCAGGCGCAACTATCGATAGTAAAAGGATGATAAAAGGCTTTTTTTCAGGCAAACCAAATTATAAAAATAGAAAACAAATTTCTTGCAGTAGAGGTATATAATAAAATAGAGCAGGTTGATCCGCATTATGACCAACACAGCGTAGAATTAAATTTCTATATTAGCAGTTAAGTGGCAAGAATCCTTATATAATTTTATTATGTAGAAACAATGGCACCAATGACAATTTTTTTAGCACACTGCAATTTAACATTTGTTTAAACAAATTGAAATATTACAAAAACCATTAATTTTAGGTATATAACATTACATATAAAAAAGTGATGGAATTTTACGCAGAATCTAAAAATAAAATAAAAAATAGGGTGTTACATTTAAAAAAACATATGTTAAATCCGCCACACTTTTTTGAAGTACCTTGTATACTTTATAATAATTTTAAAATGTGTATCTTAACCTTCCCTATAACTTTCATATTTAATTTTTTTTTTAAACCTCGAAACAAATGAGATAATGGACTTTACTCTATCGTTGACTCACCCTGTACAGATAAATTGCTAATAATGCACATCTGATATTTGTAGCAACAATTAAAATAACAATTTCTCCGATTTCTGGTTCCTTCACCATTTTCTGAATTTCGTGACTGTGATTTTAGTTTACTTGAGTAAAGTTAATTAGAATAAACTAATAATAACAGTTGTAATTCATTACTAAACTACTTGTTAATGATTAATAATAAATATTTTTTTTTGTCTTATGCAGAAATGAATTAAAAAAGAATGAATAATTCAGAATAAGTCGTAAACTACTAAAAATAGGTAAATGATATACCTTACAAAAGTGGAAGAATTTTGTAAAATTTTTCAGAAAAAATAATATAAGGTGTACCTATAAAAAAATTTGAGGTTTTTTAATTTTAAGTAGTTGAAATTTACTTTATTTAGTATTAAAAAATAGTATGTGCAACTCGTGCGAAGTTGTCGATTGCCCACTCGAGCTAATGAGCGTACTCGCTTCACTCGTGCGCTCAACTTCGCTCTCGTGATCATAATAAAAGAAAACTTTAAGTAAATCTACGTTCAAATGGAAATAAAATTGCCCCAAAATTTATTCACAATCTTGTAATAAAATTTGGCAACTAGTTCCGAATAAATATATTACAAAATTGAAAATAAGCCAAGAGGGCGACAACATATTTCAAAACAAATAATTTATAAAAGATATGTACCATAAGATATACGAAAGCGTCTAGAAACGAGGGCACGAAACTGAAAAGGCGTATCGAAAGGCAAAATGTTTTGCTATTATGTAGTTTTCGAATAAAAACCGGAAAATTGAATTGTATTTTATTTGATCCGCAAAAAGAAGAAGAATATATGTAGAAATAATAGTTTTATATAAAGAGGGAATAACAAGTTTAAAATGTAATGATTTCAACTACCACATTAAATCTAAGTTTATCTTATTATTTAACTTCTAAAAAATTAGAGTAATTTAAATAAGATAAATTGAGGATTTAAAAAATATTATATCAGAAAGAGTATATATAAAATATCAATAGTCAAAAAAAAGCTACAAAAAATATTAGTTAACATACAGGGTGAGTTTTCTACGATGTTCTCTATGGGTATCTCGGAAACTACCGGAGATGGAGAGTCTGTTAAATGGGGAAAGAATTGCAGTTTTGAGGGGTCATAAATATACGCCTTTCAGAGTAAGCCATGAAAAAGTTCATGGCTTACTAGATATTTCGAAAAAAAAACGAATTTCGGCTATTTTAAAAATTGTCCCTAATTCCATTATAATCTATTTTAGACAAAAAGTTTTGAGATAAAAGTTGTAGATAATCACATCCTTAATGAGATTGTGTCCTCGTTTTTTTTCTAAAGCGTGTAATTTTTGACACAAACATATGTTTTTTTTTAAATGGAAACCATAGTTGGCCATACCTTAATAAAAAGCGCCATTTTTAAGCTTGTCAGCGATAGAAGCTATAACAAGTTTTTTTTTTTCGGAAAATTACTGAGTTGCAATTTTAAATTCATTGTTGCCAATCATGGACGTATTCGGCGCCGGGCTGACTAACTAGAATCTAGATTTCCCGCTGAGGATTCAGGTGGTAGCCCCGTTGTAAAAATGTCAAGTTGTCACATTTATTTATTTACTTCCTGACATTGTCATCCTTTTTAACGCTTTAGTTTTGTATTACGAGTTTCTGGTTTATTATAAATAGCGTTGCGATACTTTAAGCTTAAAAATGTTTAATAGCAGACCTTGCAGCCGAACATTGTTCTTTTTAGAACCCCTTTTAGTGCGAAGTGTACAAGATAGCTTAATAGCCGTAAAAAACTTATTGCAACTTTATTAGAACATTTTGAACGTGAAAACGGTAATTCCCCTTTATGCCCCTAAGTGCTGTTAAAAAGGTGAGTTTTGTTGATGTAAATAACAACTGTTAATATATTTATAATTAACTAGCGTGTACCCGCGACTTCGTTCGCGTCGAATTAGTCATTTGTAATGATGATGATAAAGCAAAGCAAGAATTTCCATTAACATACAAACTGGATAAAATTTTCTCACATTTATGTTAGCATGAGAAAAAATGGCAATGTTATTATATAATGGCGATATTAATATATAACTTTGTAATATTTGAGGGGTAGTTTCATCTCGTTTGAATTTGACTTTCGAAAAATCCGTTTGCCAAAAATAAGCTTTTCACGTCAAGCAGTTTAAGCAGAATCGTGGTTAATCAATTACCCAACTTTTTGGAACACCCTGTACGATTTTTTAAAAAATTTCAAAATAGGTAAAAAAACAAATAAATTATGCGTGTCCAAGCGTTTTCCCGAAAGACTAACCGTTTTTTAAATAATAACAAATATTGTAATATTTGGAGGGCGGGGCGTTTTCACCCTCTTGGAATTTGAGATTCGAGAAACCCCTCCTTATCGCACCTCTGCACCCCACAGTCAATCCGTTTGCCAAAAATCAGCTTTAAACGTCAAGCAGTTTAAGCAGAATCGTAATTACTCAATGGTCATATTTTATGAAACACCCTGTATAAACTTTTAAAAAATCTTAAAATATGTAAAACGTCAAAATAAAATATACGTGTTTAAGAGTTTTTCCAAAAAACTCACCGGTTTTTAAATAAAAAATATATTAATGTTTGACGGGTGGTTTCACCCCCTTAGAATTCGAGTTTCGAAAAATCCCTTCTTAGCGAACCTGTACACCCTAAAGTCAATCCGTTTTCCAAAAATCAGCTTTTTACGTCAAGTTCTTTAAGCAGGATCGTGATTAATCAATGACCAGATTTTTCAAAATACCCTGTATACATTTTTAAAAAATCTTAAAATATGTAAAAAAACAAAATAAAATATACGTATTTAAGCGTTTTTTCGGAAACTTGACCGTTTTTTAAATAAAAAAATATTTTAATATTTGAGGGGAGGTTTTACCCTCTTGGAACTGGAATTTCGAAAAATCCCTTCTTATCGAACCTGTGAATCAACCTGTATGCCAAAATTGAGCTTCTTACGTTGAGTGGTTTGAGCAGGATCGTGATTAATCACTATGTCAGTCACTTAAGGATTTTATATATTAGTATAGATTACAGAATACTTAAAAAATATAAATGCGGTACGGAATACCGGCTACGCGCCCGGTCGTATGATTCTGAAGCTTGTCCGAGGGTTAACGTAATTTTTTTTTGACCATACGGTATATTTATTATGTTGTTTTTGGAACGAAGACATTTTCTTTGCCATTAAGTTAAGCCTGTAAACTTTTTTCTCTAATTTAGTTTTTATGCGGGTTTATCTTGAGAAAAGAAAATTTGACCTTTTTCTCCCATTTTCCCTTTATTGTAGGAAAAAAGATAAGATGCTATTAGAGGGTTTCTTGCGAAAAATAAATATGTAAATCGCATGTGAAACCCCCTTTTTTACATGGTCGATCGCACCATCTAACAGTAAGATATCCTTTACCAAGATTTAAGATTATCTTCATCTATAGAAGTATTATTTTTTGTTACTAGACATATTTTTATCTGATATATGATATATAAATGTTATTAAAAATATAATTTTATTTTGTTATTAAATTGTTGTTTGTGTCGAAGCTAAAATATTCTATTAAGCTTAATTACGATAAATAATAACTTTGAAACTTTTTAAAGCTCCATTCAGAACCTCGCAATTAGTAGAATAAATTAGTGGTTTCAATTAGCGTAGAAGTTCGTTCCTCTAATTTGAATGTAAGCATTCAGAACGTTAAAATTAGTCGTAGGAATTTTTAATTGGTGGAAAAAGTTAACAAACTTTTGACTTTTCTACTAATTATACTTCAAAATTTGGGAGAAATATCATTTTGGCCTTTGATTATCATCCGTCAAGAGAAAATGTGGTTAGAAATCAAAAGTTGATTGTTTTATAAGCTAAATATATGGATCCAACTGATTATTGCAAGCTATTGCTAGGATCTTCTATTAATTTTAATTGTGTTTTTTAGACATTATGAAAAATCGTAAACTTTTTTTTGAATGATCTTAAACAATTTATGGAAATGATTGCGAGGTTTTGAATGAAGCTTAAGCCTTTAAATTCGTCGTTAAATTACATTTGATTTTTATTACAGTTGGGGGTTGGAACCTTTGGTGTTACAACAGCAAAATAAAACACTGATTCACAACAATACACCAAAGCACCTTTGCTTGCACTGGATGCGCCTTTCGCTAACCATGTTAGCATCATCAGCAGATGGTTAAAACTGTTTTAATCAACATGTATAATTTATGTCAGTATTTATCTCGAGAACCATAACTTGTAGCGATTTTTACTAAGAACCTTTTTTTTGGGCAAAAAACGTCGTAAATACAGGGTGTCATTGAAATGGTGTAAAAAAAATGGGGGGGGGGTGATAGTACTCCTAAAAATAGTAAAAAAAGTTCCTATAAGTATAGGGCGGAAAATGCATATTAAGGGAGTTAGAGGCTCTGAAAGGGTGAATTTAAAAAACGGTTGTTTTAAAATTGTAAGCTTAAAAAATGAGATAAAACTTCGAAAAAAAATCCTCTGCCATAAATTTTGACCCTAAATCAAATGGTGATACTGAAAAATTATTTGGAAAAGTGGAAAGGGTAGTTTTTGCAAGGGTAGGGGATTATTTCGGAAATAACTTTTTTGAGGTTATTTTTTTTGCAACGTGGGTTCATTTTTTGAAACTACATACTTTTTCCTACAAAAAAGGTACTCTTGTTGCACATCGCCCAGAGCGATGGTTTTCGAGAAAATTGAAAGCAGAAAATTGCTCTGATGGGTTGCTAACTGGTTAATTAACATAAACTTATGAAAGTTATGGCGGTTCAAAAGTAACAAAGTAGTTATTAGATAATTAATTGAAAATCAAAATTTCATGATTTTTAAAACATCTTATTGCATTAAAAACGAAATAAACTGTAGTAGTTTAGGCTTTCGCAGCCATCGTTTGAAGAAATTTGGTTTTTCGGGTTTTTAGACCATCGTCGGTTAGAATTGCTTCCTAACGTTTCGCTAGCATGAGTGGCTAGCATCCTCAGAGGTGTGTTTGCTTCGATTGCTCATACTAGACTGATGTGTCATGTGTCAATGATATCAGTCTAGTGTGAGCAATTGGAGCAAACACACCTCTGAGGATGCTAGCCACTCGTGCTAGCGAAACATTAGGAAGCAATTCTAACCGACGACGGCCTAAAAACCCGAAAACCCAAATTTCTTCAACGAAATATACTTTTTTGGTTTTAAAAAAAAATGGTTTACTATATAAAAAGGTATATGGTTTTTAAACGTCAAGCAGTTTAAGCAGAATCGTAATTACTCAATGGTCATATTTTATGAAACACCCTGTATAAACTTTTAAAAATTCTTAAAATATGTAAAATGTCAAAATAAAATATACGTGTTTAAGAGTTTTTCCAAAAAACTCACCGGTTTTTAAATAAAAAATATTGTAATATTTGAGGCGTGGTTTTCCCCTTGGAACTGGAATTTCGAAAAATCCCTTCTTTATCGAACCTCTAAACCCTAAAGTCAACCTGTATGCCAAAATTGAGCTTCTCACGTTGAGTGGTTTGAGCAAGATCGTGATTAATCAGTGAGTCAGTCACTATAAGGATTTTATATATCAGTATAGATTTATTTTTGTTTCCCAAAATATTTTGATTAAAAGAAAATATGAAAAAGGGGGCAACGCTGTGCCGGTCAAGCTTAATCACGTGACTAAAAGTTTATTTGATATGAACTATACATTAATATACTAGTAGAGGTTTGTCATTAGCGTTTAATACAGAGCCTGAGAGAGCCCGCGCAAACCAGGGTCTAAATAGAGTCTCTCAGGTCAGCGAATTAACAGACAAGCTGCTGCTTCGCATATATACCACATCGAAAAGTTTATTTAATTCAAAGGCACCGCTTCGGTTAACCTCAATTTTAAGGTGGTGATGAAAAATGGGTTTCAATATGTTGCAATAATATGGTTAAAATGTAGTAATTGTTGCATGATACAAAGGAAACAAGGTATGATCGATAGCGGCTCAAATTTCATTCAGTTTGTTGTGCATATCAGTCATACGTCATACAAAAAATATCCATAACGTTCAATTGCCACTAAAAAAAGACCTAAAATAGGAAAGAATTAGGACATAACCGCAAAAGATATGTCAAATCATTGAGCCTGACATTTAAAAAGTAATTCTCACATTTATTATGTGTCATCAGTTTGACGATTTGAAAGTAGCGCCCGAGTTTGCCGACCAATGGTACGTTAACACCTGTTGACGTAGTGACCAACCTGCGCAATATCATACCTTGTTTTCTTTGTATCATTTAATTGTTGTATTCAATATATTGCGTGCTCCAACCTGTTTTTAATGTTGTTAATACTCTAAAATCGTATTATACAGGGTTTCAAAAAATAGTGTATCTAACTTCGATAGATGATTCTACAGATAAAAATAAAACAAAAAGTTCCTATCAACTTATGCCCTAAAATGCGTCCCAAAGAAGTGGTAAATGCAGCCCTCGAAAGGGTAAATAAAAATAATATATTTTGTTTATTTTTAAGAACATTGGTACACTGTTTTTCTTGAAATTTGGTACTTTTACACACATTTTAATGCTAAAGCGAATGGCGATAGTGTAAAATTCCGTAACAGCCCTGAGAGGGTACTTTGCATTAGGATAGAGTACTACTGTGGTGGTACTTCTTTTATCCTTATAGATAAAGTAATTTCAACAAATTATATAAAAGCTAGGACTTTTTTACACACGAAAGGTACTCTTCGTTTAGTTCGAAACGGTGAACGGTTTTCAAGATATTTGCGATTATAGGTTACGGTCATAGATTTAGGAAGAACAGATATCACATTTTGCATTTTAACCCGATCAAACAATCGGAGGTTGACTACGTACTGTAAAAACCAACTGAGATAGAGAAGGCGACATTGCCACATCTCAAATTAGTGCCTATCTACTTAGTTTGATTTGCAGAAAAGGTGACTTTAAAACCTTCACCGGATATCAATAAATCTCAATTTCTTAATTAAATGAATAGTTTATTTTTAAAGAAGCATGCGTAATAATATGTTATTAACCAGAGGATATATGCGTTACTATTAAAGGACATGTTTACTGTTTAATGTGCTGAAACGTCTAGAACTATTGGCAACGTCGCTGCTAGTCTTCCAGAATGAAATGATCCCACCACCCCTCGCGACTGCCCATGGTCCGTTATAGCGTACTACGTTTAGCTTACGGTGTGTTTGAAGTCGGAATCGAGTCCGAAGTGAACTTTTCAGTGTTTTTCAGTAGTTTTTGCTTTTGTTTAACGTAGTTTTGAATCTGCGAATTTTCAATATGGTACGACAGTGTCAAATGTGTGGAAAAATAAGCTCAAATTACCCGAATTTGTCTTTTCACAGGTAGGTATTGTTTCCACCGCGCCGTAATCGCCGTACATAGGCGTCCCACATGGGAGCCTCTCACAATTAAAATAATTTCTAATTATATTTGTTGAATTTTGAGCTATTAAAACAAGAACGTAGTAGCCGGTAATTGAAGTATAATTCGTCTCAATTACTACTTAACTGTTGTAGATCATAACAAATTTGAATATAAACGTTGCATTTGAAACTTTATTATAAGCCAGAAAGTGACATTTTTTTCCTTAAAATTGCGTCATATTTTGGTCATTATATACGATATTCTAAAGGAATTTTGCTCAACAAATAAACAAAGGTGTTTACCCGCCCTTTTTTACATTTTATTGCATTATTATATCTGCCCCTTCGGCCTCGTTTAAACAATTTTTTACCACCGTACAAATACCTCTTCCTAGAGTTATTTGTACGGTGTGTTTACCTTTTTTTTAGAATGGGACGAACTGTAAATAATTTTTAGGCTACTAGTTTTATACATAATAAAGCTTTTTACCTATTACGTTTTTGGTTTGTAATTTTTATTTCAATTTTTTACATAAGATGGGGGCCATTGTAACGCACATTTTCAAAATATGTTTGTCAACATACAGGGTGATTCTCGGGGTGATTCAAACCGCACAATACATATGCTTAATACAGTTCATGAAGATTGGGACATTTAACTAAAATTTGATTGTCTGATAAAGCTACCTTTAAAAGTAATGGATTTGTAAATAAACGTAATATTCATTATTATGCGACAGAAATCCCATACTGTAGCACACAGATTTGATACTTTTAATGATAAATGCCTTCTATTGAGAGACTAAAAGGTAATTGACTCGTATCAGAGCCATCATAATACAAGAAGAAGACGGAAAGAGTCAAATCTTGTCTTATATTTTCAAAAAAACACAATTTTCTTATTAAATATTGATTTTAGGTATAGGAAGTTATTAATAATACAAGATTAAACAACTATTACACAGTACTTTACAGGAAGCTATCGATTGCGAACTAACTAAATCGTTACTAATTACTAATTTTAAAAAGTTCTTTTTAAGATCAAAAAAGGTAAAACTAAAACCTAAATTATCATTTGAAATTAAACGGGAAGTTCTCAATAATGTTGCCTATTCTAAACAAGAAAAATTTATTTATATTTTTATATTATTTATATTATATTAAATAATATTTCTGTTTGCTGTAGGTAATTTTCTCAGGGAAAATACGTAACTAAAAATAACTTTTTAAGTCAAAAAAAGTCAAAAGGACAAGTTATTCCAAAAAAGGACTGTCCTTTTCAAAAAAGGACAGGTGGCAACCCTAGATATTTCTGGAATGGAAATTTAATGGCAAATCTACAACTTTAGTTTGAAAATATGTTCCGGCCACCTATGTTTACAAAAATGTCTAAAATGTGCTTTACCATTGCCTCCATATTCTGAAAAAAAAATTGAAAGAAAAGTTACCAACCACAAACCTAATATAGAACTGTTTCGGAAGCCTGAGTCACCCTGTAAATATTCAAAAGTAACTGAAAGTTTATATAGAATTAACTGAAAGTTTAAATTGAAAATCGACGTTGGAGCGATTTTCGAAAACTACCTACTAACGTTTCAACATAAGTATATGTGGGATATTAATTATATTATTATATTAGACCTTATACCAAAACTCATCTGACGAAAAAGTGTTAATGTAGTATATTAATATGGAGTAAACATTATATTAATATGGAGTAAACATTTTACTAATTACTTTAATTTTACTTTACTAATTAAATTCGTTCCAAAAAACGATACGCCACTGGCCATTAGAACAATCCAAATGCGCCTAGTTGCCGGGGTCGGAAATTTTAGACTTCTCTGTTTCTTCTGTCCTTGTTTGACACATTGGAATGTTTGATACACTACCAACGACTATTTATGAATGAGATGTTCGGTCTATATTTATAATGTCTTTCGTTACGGTGCGTCGATTTTAGTATCAATTGCATTTTTAGCATTTTACAAAAAATATATTTTATTTAAAGGGTTCTTGGCTGTTGGTCAATATTAAACTTTTTCTGGGTTTAGGAAGTGTTTATTTTTATTTTTTATAACTAACGTTTCGGTTCAGTTTTAACCTTTTTCAAAGCCACAAAACGTACATTTCCTTCGTCAAACTTGTATTAAAATATGAGTGCATAAAATAAAAGGTGATAACACATAACATTTAACTTAAAAATATACTCATACAATATCACCCACATGACACAAAAATTAACATATACAGTTTAAAAATTTAATAAATTGTGATGCTCAATGTATTTTCTGTACTGTATTGAGCCGGCCATCACAATTTATTAAATTTTTAAACTTTTTGCTGTATGACGAGTTGAAACTTAAGAAAAGAGAACACAATATCTCCATTTTGCAAATTCAAAACAAGTTATTACCTACATTTGTGTATTTCAGTTTGCTTACAGTCTCTAACCGAGTAAAAAGTCAATCATCTCAGCAGCATAGTTAACCAGAATACAAAACGTGTATAGGAAATTTCAATCGAGTCGGTGTTAGGTTTGCCCAATTTACCCGAGAGCTACTGTTTAGAATGGAAATAGTTCTGGAATTTCGGTAAGTTTATTGACGGTATGCAGGAGTGGGTAGAGGTATTTCGAACAATGCTTCTTTTGTAACATTGTAAAGTAAATGTGGGTTTTCTCGATGGCATTAGTCTCATTTTTGATTTCTGATACCTGCAAAAACTATTGGGGATTTTTTACTACTTTAACCGTTGCAATTATTAGAATCTTGAAATATTTTAATAAAACGTTTCTAAAAAACTGTTAATCCTAATTAACATAAATCCTATAATTAATAATCCTATTAATAATATGTCTTTTTCAAGTCTCTTGAACGTAGATTCCTACAGAATTAAAATTGTTAAAAACTGGACAAAAGCACAAAATAACACATATTAAAACTATTATTTTAATTGTTTAAGGACATCACACTTTAGTATAGAGCACGTATTTTTTTGCAGACCATTTTTTATAAAACATATTCACCGTTTTTTAACAACCAAACCAAACCAAACCAAGCCGATGTCTACCTAGGTAGATATCGGACAGATGTAGACAGATGTATAAAATGAGACTATAGCAAGTCTGGAAATTACAAAATTTTATATAATAATAATAGCTCCCGTATATAGCATTCAACGCCTTGGGAGTAGCAAGGTACAGCTTGCGATATTAGAGCCGTTCGGTATACAAGGAAGGTAATGTGGCTAGCACTACGCTTCAACCGCCTATTATTACCTCAGGATTGTGAATCCCAAGTACTCATTTAAGGCTGAGTCGACTTAGGTACCCAAACTATTTTTATTTTAATAAAAATAGTCGAATGATGCAAAGCCGGGTGTGGGAATCGAACCCACTACCTTGAGGTTGGTATGGTTTGGCCGCTTGACGCCACCGGGCACCTTCAAAATGCCTTCGGGTATTACAAAATTTTCGTTTAACATTTCAATTCTTCAATTTATGTACATTGTGTATTACAGTTATTGTTTAAAATTGAGGAAAGAATTGAAATATGTAATAATATACAGGGGTTTCATTTAAAAAAAAAATTTGATGTGACACAACTTTATAACCGACCGAAGCTAATAGGAATTTAAAAATCCATTACAACAGTACCACAGTTTCGGCATCATTAAATCAAACCAAATATATCGAAATTAATTAAATCGCTAATTAATAATTGTTTAAGTGATATTTCAAAAATCAATAACTCGGAAACGGTTGCTTTGAAGTACATTGTATGTATTTCGATTTTTGCTTAGAATTGAAGGAAAAATTGAAATATGTAATAATATACAGGGGGTTCTATTTAAAAAAATGAAACTTTGATGTGTCACGACTTTATTGACGACCCTGTATACTCAAATTTATTACTCGCTAATAGATATTTAAAAATTCTATAACTTTTGTATTTAACTTCTTGCGGTACTTAAATCATCACAAATATTGTAATGATTTAAGAATTAAATTATAATATCATTACAAAAAGGAACATGAAATGGAGATGAGTAAACATGTTTAAAACTAATAAAACAATTAACTAGCAAAATATTCATTATCTCTCGGAAATCCTCGCTTATTTTTGAGATAAATTTAGAATTGGAGAATAATTTTGCATATCTTTTAATAACAACTATCAAAATTATTCATTGTATTCCATAAAACGCATACATTTACTAAACACATTCAGATAGACCAAATATTTCAAACGTCTCTTCGTTCTAATAAGCCATGTTTAATTAATATTATAGATAAAGCAATGGGAGGTAATTGGTATTCCGAGTAAGCGAAGGTTATATAAAATATGACTGCAATTCGAAAATACAGGTATGCAATTTCCACGTTACTAAATAATTAAAATTCTCTTACCGGACTAATTTATTTGGGAGATTCTGATCGTTTTAAGCATTTATTCCATTTCATAACAAAACTTTCTGTTTCTCGCACATATCATTATTTTTCCTTATAGTTAAAATTAAAATGCAAGAAAATATAATTACAATTATTAAATATGGAGAATAATATCCAAATAATCATTTGTCTAGAAATTTACTTAGTGCAATGTGGCAAATAGCAAAATGAATAAAAGTTGCAACGAAAAAATAGACTTCTACGAAACATCGGCAATAGAATAATCTACGGATTTACCAAAAAAACATAATTATAAAGGCTGTTTCACTCTTGCCCATTATTAATAAAATAAATTCAAAATAGGGTTACAATCGTTTAACTTAATTTTAAAATTACTTTCCAACCTCTACATCACCCAAGTGGTTTTGCAGAGTTGCGTCACATTTTTTAGTTGGTATTCAGCAGTAGTCTTAATATCTCACAAAATAAACATCTAAATGTCCATCCAAAAAATGTCCATCCAAAAAAACATGAAGACGGACAGACTATATACAGGGTGCTCCGAATTGTATTCCGGAAACTTTGGGAGCATATTCTGCAGGTAAAAATAAGTAAAAAAGTTTGTATAAATGTATGTCGTAAAATGCTTAGTTTCGGATATACAGCGTGTAGAAGTTTAATTTTTATTTCGATTTTTTCCAAATTATTTCTGAAATAACCTCAATATTTGGATGAAAATTGGTGTCTAGGAGTTTTTTGACATGAGCAATTTGATTTTGATGTCAATATGACTATTACTTGTAGAGGGCGCCACCTACATGATTTTTAACTGGTACGAAGAGTAATAACTTTTCGTTCATACCTGTATAAAACTACTGAGTAAATAAATATACATTTATGACGTTTTTTACGTAAAAAAAGTCTCTTGGTAAAAATCGCTACGGGTAATGGTTCTCGAGATATTTGGAATCAAAATTATCAATACCTATCAACATTGACATAAATTAAACATGTTGACTAAATAGTTAGTTAAATAGACTGAAATCATAAATTTGAAATGTTTTTGTGCCAAAAGTTCAACAGAAACTGTTTTATCATCATTTTTTGGCAATCAAATTTATAATTAATTTGAAAAATAAAAATTTCCCAAATTTATTATTTTAGTCAAATAACTATTTATTCGACATCTTTATTTTTTGTCAATAATGACATGTATTGACTATTTCCCTGCTAAATGTCTTGAGAACGGTTACTCGTAGCGATTTTTACCAAGAGACATTTTTTACGTAAAAAGTCGCCGAAATGTACATTTTTTCACTCAGTAGTTTTATACAGGTACGGACAGAAAGTTATTACTCTTTAAAACAGTTAAAACACATGTATGTGGCGCCCCCTACAAATAGGAGTAATATTAACATCAAAATCAAATTTATCATGTCAAATAACTCCCAGACACCAATTTTCATCTAACTATTGACGTTGCTTCAGAAATTATTTGGAAAAAATCGAAAAAAAAAATGAAATTTCTACACCCTGTAGCTCCGAAACTAAGCGTTTCAGGACATACATTTATACGAACTTTTTTACTTATTTTTATCTGCAGAATATGCTGCCGAAGTTTCTGAAATACAGTTCAGACCACTCTGTATAAGGTGATTCACGGCGATCGATGGCATGTTAGAAGTTTATGGAGAACCAGTGAGATAACCTGCTGCGTCTTTCTAAAATATTTTCAGCATTACAGTGTTGCTGCATCAATTAAAAAGTGGTAGCATTTTTCTTATTTTAAATGGAACACCCAATATATTATTACTTTTTTGGAAATTTCTTTCATATCTCATAATTTTTTTATTACTGACCTATACCTATTTCTAATAGGTTTTGAGCTAAAAAATAAAACATGTGTGAAATTGATAAAACATGATCGTGAATAAGTATTGGTAAAATCATGAATAATTAAACATTTTTAAAGTTGAAATTTAGGGTAGAAGTTAACGAAAGTCGATATATTCGATCTGTATAAACAAGACGATTGGATATTATACAGGGAGAGCAAAAATATTATTTATTTCCGTTTGTTATAAAATTGCTCAAATCTTTGTTATTTTAAATTCAACACTATATATATTATACGGGGGCTAGAGTATCTAACAGTAAACCCCAACCATAGAAAGGTGTATACCCTTGTAAGAGGTAGATGTCTAAGACTTCCCGGAGGATGAACAGCTGTTGTCAGAGGAGGATGAGAAATACCCTCTCCCTCCTACAACAGGAAGATTCCTATGTATGATGAGTTATAACTCAGATAGCCAAGCCCCCACACACACCCTCTATCCGTGAGACATGATCACAGACAGTAGAGAGTGGTAGATACACTCTTTCTCTTATATTGATGATTAAAGTTTTTGTAAGACACAAAGCCCACGGCCATACAGAAAGCGTTTTTAGCGTTTTGCGTTTTTTGCGTCTCAAGCGCTTTTTGCGATTTTACCATTTTAAGCGCTTTTTTCGATTTCTGTTCATTAAAAACACGCAAAAGACGCGGCAGGTCTGCAGTTTCTATCAAGATGTCAATTAGTAACGTCACAAGCTCGTGGATTACCGGACCGTCCAACAATCAATCCTGTGAGAAAGAGATAGACGAGATCGCCGCCGTTAGCGTTGAAGAGACGAAGATAAAAGATGCTGGGATTGAATTGTGGACGGGCCGGGGCATATATTCGGAGACAAACACAATCAACTGCTAGTGCCAGTGGTGTGTGTAAAAATAATAATTATTGTTTGCCATTTATTTTACGAATTTTAGTTTATATGCGTAGTTTTTTTATGTTGTAGTGTTGTGGCTAGTACTTGTTATAATTATTATAATATAAATAATTATAATTATATAATAGAATAGTAAATATTTCTAGTTGATATTGCAATTTTAGGACATGATTTATGAAACATTTTGGCAACTTCTATACGGGCGCTGGGAGTAAAAATTCAAAGCCGTGACATACGAGCTGTGAGACGACTCTGACACACAAGCTCGTTGTAACGAAACGTGTTAACGGCTTAGAAATACGTAGTAACGCGTCATGTATTTGTGAGCAGTCCAGGTGTTTATCAAAAATATTGATATTTTAATACAAATTTTGTAAAAGCGAATCAAATTATTACGTGTAAAAAACTATTTGTTACACGTAAAAAATTACTTTTACGCGTCAAAAACTTATTGTTTCTAGTAAAAAACTCTTTTAACCAAATAAATATTTTTTACGTGTAAAAAAACTATTTGTTACACGTAAAAAACTAATTTTTACGCGTCAAAAACTATTTGTTTCTGTTAAAAAAAAACTTTTTTACGCAGAAAAAAACACTTTTTACCCATAAAAAGACTATTTTTTACGCGTAAGGAAATATTCCTTTAATTTATTACTTTTTCAAACATTTCCTTCAAATTTTTGAATTTAATAGAATCTTCCTAAACAGTAGATGTTCTTTATAAAAATATTTTTAGATTATACCTTAAATGAAAAAAAAATGCATACTATTTAATTTATTTTTATTGTATTATTAAATATAGCGTCCGCCTATGACGGGGTCTCATCTTAGAAAACGCTAAAGACGCTACAGAAAACAAACTGATTTATTTTCATTTGCCTTTTTTGCGAGACACGCCGAACGCTACACGCTTTTGGTGTGGCCACTCCTATACAGGGTTGTTCACCACATACGACACGGAGTATTGTAGGTAAACGATTAGATTTTTACAAATTGTAAGTTTTGGGTTCGTTGAAGGACTATTAGAGCTACAATTTAAAAATATTTTTACAAGATACAAAGTGTCCCAAATAAATAAAAAATATCAAAGTTGTATTTTTTTAAAGGGAACACCCTGTATATTATTACATTTTTAGTTTCTACGATTAAAATAAAGGTAAATTTGATTAAGGTTTATTACACTTAAACCTTACCGTTTTTGAAATATTTTCAATTTTGTGAAATTGCAGTATAAATTTTAAGGCTTCATTTCTCCGAGGGTATAAAAGTTTTTAATACTAAATATTTACTGAAGTTTATTTATTGATCAGTTATTGTGTTGCAATAATAAAAATTTTACTACCTTATACAGAGTGTCTAAATATTTATTTTAAATAATTATTAGCTTTAAACGGCAATAACTTGTTTAATTTAAATGGACACCCTGCATATTTTATGAGAATCAGATGCACAACTTAATTGTCTATCAAATTGTATTATACCACTTTTTACCTATCCCTTCAAATTTTCGTAGAAAATGCATTTTCTTATAATTTAGATCTCATTTATCAAAATACCTATGAAATATTGACATTTTAGATTGTTTTTAAAACAACAAATGTAAAAAATGTACAGGCTAGTAATATTATCGTTTTCAGTAAAACGATGATATTACTAGCCCATTTGTATGCAAAAAGAAAACTATTTAAATCTTTATAAAAGAGTATACCATTATTTAAATATACCACCAGTATTTCCGCCCAAATACTAATTAATTACATACTTAATTGTGTTCGTTAATAAATTATTCTAAATAAATGTGGATTTGAATCAGAAATCAATACAATAATAAGTTATGAAAATGAACGTCTCTGTTGTTATAAATAAGCATTTGTCAAAAAAAAGAAATATCATTTTTAAGGTCTTAGTTTTTTTACCACACTGTCTAATACACATAAATAATTCAGTTTTTTTGTATTTGGAGCAATTATTATTAATCAACGCAAACAGTCAATTAATGTAGTTTGAATACTGAATCATATTAATTGGTCCTCTTTAACAAATATTTAAACAGTTTTTTTTTATTTTTTAATGAAATAAACGAACTATATTGACAATATTAGTATCTGTACTCTTTAAAAATTTGGTACATCTTTAAAAATAATCTAAAATGGCAGTATTCCATGGGTATATTGATAACTGAGTTCTAAATTACAAGAAACTGCATTTTCTACGGAAGCTTGAAGAGATAGGTAAAAAATGGTATAATACAATTTGATAGACAATTAAGTTGTGCATCTGATTCTCATAAAATATGCAGGGTGTCCATTTAAATTAAACAAGTTATTGCCGTTTAAAGCTAATAATTATTTAAAATAAATATTTAGACACTCTGTATAAGGTAGTAAAATTTTTATTATTGCAACACAATAACTGATCAATAAATAAACTTCAGTAAATATTTAGTATTAAAAACTTTTATACCCTCGGAGAAATGAAGCCTTAAAATTTATACTGCAATTTCACAAAATTGAAAATATTTCAAAAACGGTAAGGTTTAAGTGTAATAAACCTTAATCAAATTTACCTTTATTTTAATCGTAGAAACTAAAAATGTAATAATATACAGGGTGTTCCCTTTAAAAAAATACAACTTTGATATTTTTTATTTATTTGGAACACTCTGTAACTTGTAAAAATATTTTTAATTTGTAGCTTTAATAGTCCTTCAACGAACCCAAAACTTAGAATTTGTAAAAATCTAATGGTTTAGCTACAGTATTCCGTGTCGTATGTGGTGAACAACCCTGTATAATCCTGTTATATTGTTTTAGTCGCTAAAAACGCTTCACGCTAAAAACGCAATAAACGCTTTCTATATGGCCGTGGGCAAAAGACTAGTTCCAACCTTAAAAACAGTTTTATGACATTCCAATGCAAATTTTTGCAATTGAATATAATTTTATCGTTGAATTTTGCAGGGTAACCATTCCGACGCCGCCGAATCCCTTTTAATATTGCTTATTTCAGACATAGATTCTTAGATCTGAATCTGAAATTCTTTTGGTTTCTATACTGAACCATTGTCTACCACATTCAGTGAAGCGAAAACATGTTAGATCCCTTTTACTCTAAAGCCACTCATTGTCAAGTTTTTAAGCCATTATTTATTAAAACCGAACATCCTTTGAAATACTGGCTTTAAATTATGGCTGCACACAAATTAAAATTTAATTTATGTTTTCAATGAGAATAAAAGACCACAAAAACCGAAAGGCCGAAAATTTTAAGAGCAGCTTTTCGAGCAAAATTAAATTAAACTCTCTGATACTCTCTATTCCCACATGTATCTCCAATTTATAATATGGAGTTGACTGAAGCCGCAATTCTAGTTTATAATGCATATAAAAGTTTTAAGAGCGTTATAAAATGATAAAAAGTTCGAATAATATTTTACTATACAACATAAAACAAATATTCTAAAATAAAAAATGATTAATATATGGAGAAGCTGTAGAATATTAATATGTTTATTATTATTTCAGTGGCAAAATAAGCAGCTCTATTCTATTTTAGATTCTTACATTAAATTTATATAGACTCTTACGAATATAATAAAAAATCCTTAAATATTCAAACTGGCTAACTTACCGACGCGCTGCACAGTACTTCGTCCCATCGTCGAAAAAAAAAAGTTAAACTTTACTAATATATAAATATGTAATTTTATACTTATAGCAATGTTCAACCATCCTGTATATTATTTTTCATAACCAGCGTTTTTTGTTAGCAAATATTTTCACTAAAAATAAATTTTGCGATCATTATCTTATCAGTGAAAAGAATAACATTCATAGTAGTTCTTTATATTATGGAGTTAAACGGTACGTACTTAATTGAAAGCCACTATGGATATTGTTAAACAAGGTATGTACTTTAAATTTATTTTTAAACAAGTTCGTGATTGTTTAGTTTTTATTTATTTTTTAAGATGATTCTTAAATGGGTATAAAAATTTTATGTTTTCAAGCTTCAAAAAGGCATTTAAAAAAAACATATCAAAACATATCGTATTTATTGAATATTTTTGTTGTTATATTCATACACTTTTAATTTCTGTATAGTTCACCTGCGTCTGCTTGCGACGAACTTTATTTTATAATACTTTTCAGATGGAGTAAAATTGATAAGCAATGCCGATCTAGTTAATACTTGACTTGATCATAAGGACAAGAACTGAAAATTATTTGTATTTCAAAAAATGTGTTCTTTATTTGATATTGATGAACCTTCCAGTCAAATGAGACACCACTTGTGCCTGATAAAGCCCTCTAAGTTGAAGCGAAACGTCGCATAAAAAACTTTCCATCTTTCAACTTATTATAAAACCTCATACCCAAGAAAAGGAAAAAATAATATGTGGATATGGTCTATTAAAGAGGTAACTGTTAACATCCGAACCCCTCACAGCAACAAAAAGAACAGTAACAACGCGAACCAGTAACATATTAGAAAATGATGTACAGAAATATCTTATATGTGAGGATACTTCATCTACCTGTGATTTGGATACTATAAATTTGGAAGATTCTGTCAGCAGTGATTCTTCTGAATCAGAGTAGTTACGATCTATACATTTTGTTGTCCTAAAGTAAATTTATAGTATCTTAAGTTTTTTTTTAATTAAATATATCATTAATGTTTCTTTTTCATTAAAGAAAAACGTTTTTATCTTATATTAGACTTATATTGTAGGAATCATGTTCTAATGTTATTTTAATTCTTTTATATCACAGGGATTTATTTAATACTTACACCGTTTTCATACATTACGCGGTTTTAATTGCTGGTAACAAAATTTTAAAAAAATTTATTTGCATATTTTTATTTTTTGTTTTTTATTTAATGTTCTCGTATGTCCTCCACGAATTTTCGTAATATATTACCTCCACCTGTGTTCTTTGTTATGCAACTTTTTGTTCTTGCCCCAATCTGCCCCCTTGTTAGTTATTACATTTTTTAGATGTCTTCTATGAGATACCCAAAAATATATTATTTGAAGAGTGGCTATTAAGTAGTTCAAAGGACAAAGAACACATGATTGTTTTGAAAATAAAAACATTTTTAAACCTAGAGGAAGATATTAAAGACTTAAAACCATTCCGGGTCTTACGGTATAACAAGTATAAATTATTGTTGCTCAACTTTTCCAGAGTTTTTAAAAATGTCATAGATGAAATTAACTTTTACATCCAAGTAAAGAATACACTCAAGAAAAATTTTAATTGGATTTTAAAAGTACCTTTTTTTAATTTCTGGAAAACTAAAAGTATCCAGATTTTCCTAAGTATCCAGAAGTTTATTGAAGCGGTAAAATCGATCCCTATCAAATTAAATCTTGGCAAAAAACAAATTCCCCCTGCCTTATTTCAATATATTTCCAAAAAATCGGGAAAATCCTCTATCCAGAAATTCAAGAACTCAATTTTGACCTCAAATTCGTCACTCCCGTCCTCGAAAACCCCCAGATACTAAATTTCAGTCGAATTTCGAGAACATAATGCTTTTTGTCCCATTATCCCATATGATGGAAACACTGTGCGGCGCCGGTGTTTTAGATAATTGGCGAAAGATAGACAACGGTTTTACAATACGAGAGATTGTTTTACATGTTTATTAACATGAATACCGCCGAAAAACGAAGAAAATTTTAACATTGAAAATGTTTCTGTTATCCTATATAAGGGAGCCCAAATCGAATTAAAATGCTACATTTGCCACACCATGACGTCATATATACAAGGGTATAGGAAATCTCGGCGCAGCGGCGGCAGTCGGCCAGCGCGCGCAGAAACCATTACATCGCTAATTGTTTATTGATATATCTTTATTAGTTTAAAAGCAAAAAATATGGGGTTTGCTTTGATACCTTGTCAAGACATAAGCGAAACTTTTAAATTGTTTCTTTTTTTTCATTTAGGTCTTCGTTTTCGTTAAATGAAAGTTATATTAAAAAAATCTATTTTTAAACCAAATTTTCGCATGATTGAAATGATTATTCATGTTTAAAGTTTTTTGGTCATAAGCGCTAATGGAAATGTTTTTTGTAAATAATTATAAAAATTACTCCCTACGAAGACTTTATTGTGTACTGGATCAAAAAATAAGTATTTGTTTTCTCTATACGGTGGTATTAATATATCGATTTTTGATGATAGTGCCCTTTTACCCGGTCTAATTTTGTACTACTTTCGGAATAAGGGTCCCCATATCATTCAGCTTGTGACACCGAAGTGAGAGGTAACGTCAAAATAAGCTTTAATCTACCTACATCATAGGTAGGTGTAGGTACTCTAGGTATATTCTACCTAGACAGTAGCTGAACCAGCTGACAGTAGTAATTAATTTGTTATCCGATAAGTAGTTGTCATTATATAAGTTTAGTCATCTTATACCTCCTATAACGGTAGGTTTTGGATTTTTCCTGATTGGTTTGTTAAACAAAAATATATTGGGCATATAAATGTCTGCTACAGGTTAATTCGTTAAAGAAATATGTTACACACATATTATTTTAATAATAATAGTATAATAGTAATGGCTATATTATGTTATAACACATACATATGTATTGAATGTATTTATTTTAACCAATGCATTGTTTTGTTTTTTAATCTCACAAATAAGAAATGTTTTATAGTTTTTATTATAAAAAACAGTGATTATACAATTTATTTACACCCCTTACACTGTTTTCTGTAAGGGGTGTAACCAGGAGTATATTTCGTAACCTCTTACGATATAAGAGGGCCCCACAAAGTGTTTTATTACTTAATGCTTAAAATTTAATAATATATTTGTACATAAAATAAAATAGACTAGAAAGTCAATTGACGTAATTACTAAATAAGTACAAGATTTTTTTTCTAATTATTTTAGTGTATTTTTAGTCACCTAATTATAAAGGAGAGATATCCAACCATTGCATTATTTTACTCACAAATAAATGTTTTGTGGTTTTTATTATAAAACAACGATTAATTTATTATACACCCCTTAACCCAAACACTCCAAGGAGGATATTTCGTGACCCCTTATTTAAAGTGGACAAGCTTTATTAGTCAATGTCTTTAATAAATATCTAATGTAATTTTTCATAGAAATGATCTGACATAAAAAGCAAATTTTATCAAAAAACTTTTTGATTATCTACAAGGAGTAAACCGCTGACAAATGTCTGTATACGAATGCCAAAGTAATGCCAAAAATACAAATTAAATACCAAAATTTCTCATATAATGCCCCACTAATGCCAAGCTGATTCCAATATAATACCACTAATACCACGAATAATATGCAACACATTTGTTTCACGAATTAACCTGTAACAATACCACAAACAATACTGGTAGGTACGTGCACAGATTTTTTCCTAGGTAACTTAAAAGTCGTTAAAAAGTCTAATTATATTTAAAGAAGATATAATTCCAACAAATTACATTATAAGACCAATAATGCACAAGTAATACCATTAAAATTTTAGGGTTTTTAACTTGTGTAACATATTTCTTTAACGAATTAACCTGTAACAATAGTGGTAGGTACGCGATAGATTTTGTCGCTAGGTAACTTATTAAGTCGTTAAACAGGCCTATAAAAGCTATAACAACATAGGTAACTAATATTTATAATTTAATTCGAGTTTTAATCTCAAATAATAAATGTTTTTACTGGCGTATTTCTGAAGTGTTCATTCTTAAAAGTAGATATTCTTCAAGTTATGCGAAGTAATAAGGTAATGTTTCCGGTGAGACCGCGTATATGTCACCGGATTCTGGTTAGTATAAAGACTTTTTCTATAGAAAGAGTTTTTTCTATATTTTCCTTTCAAAATAAGACTAATTTCTTTTTATTCTTTTAAATATTACAGTGTTTCTTTTTCCTAAAATGTTATACTTAATTTTCGATTAAAACTAAAAAATCACCAAATGGAGGAAAATATACGTTATTGAATAAAGTTTATACAAATCACTTTACCATAACAAAAAAGTAAAAACATGTCATGGCGGAAGATATTCAGGTGGCATTTCACACATTTATCTCTTAAAATCGAGATTAAAATAATAAACTTGCATAACATGTTATACACGAGATAGAAAGTTTCAGAATCGATTAATACGCAATACGCTATGCGCGGATAAGCGTCTTCAAGACTCTTCCTTCGGCCAGGGTCACGCCGCCGCCGAAGAGGAATCGGCCTATGTTTGGCTAAACAGGCTGGACACGGTGGAGTACGATATTGGCGAGTCTGAATATTTATAAAAATTTGCAAAGTAAAATATGTTGGAAAAATAATTAATCCATACATATATAAAAGCTCAAAGGGTTTTTTTTGTTGCATCCATCCCGCTGAAACCGCTCTACCAATCTTGATGATTCTTTTTTTAAATGAAAGGTATAGTGTAAATTTGTTATGAAGTATTTTTATAGTGCTTAATGGCTATTTCTTTGTGTAAAACGACTAAATACTAAAACATACCTGAAAAACACCTACACACAATACCTCCAGAAATAAATTATTTGTCATTGTAAGTGGTGTGAGTTAGATTATATATTACGTTTTTAGATATTTTAGAGTGAGTTCATGCCGCCAGCTTTAGATACATAAATATTAGCACAAAGGTTCGTTTAAACGACATTAGTGAATTAGCTACACAAAGCGATTTTAGGAAATTCATCCTCTTAGAGAGTAAAATTATCTCGGAACAGTTTGTTGTATGAAAATTCCTTACTATTTGGTCTAGAACAATGAAATCCTACAAAAGAATTAGAAGAAATTTTTGAAATTCATCAACCAAATGGGTAAAGTTAGTAAAATTTATATAAAACTTGGTGACCTCTGGATTATACACATAAAAATTGGCACAAAGGTAAAGCGAATTTATGAAATTTATACCCTTAGGGAGTAGAATAGGGAATGAAAGTTTGCTGTACGAAAATGCAATACTATAACATTATAAACCAGACAGTATAAAATTTTATACAAGGGTTTATTTAGTGACATCATAACGAAATATATCTTCCTCAATTATCCTTCAAAGAATAAAAAATAACCTATAAAGAGAGTATTAGTGCTCTTAATAAATAAAAAAAAAGATGAAAAATAAAAAACATCTATGCTCACTAGCTCTCTATAAAGAAGTAAAAAATCATTTAAATCAATGCATGCATGATTAGAGGTGTAACGGGAACGTAGTCGCGAGAAAAAGCTAGTAATTTATTAAATTATTTTATTTAACTCATTAATTTTCATTGAAAAGGAATGTTTGTAATTCGCCACTATATTAGTTAAAAACTAAGAAACTCATATCAAATTTAAGTTTTGCCATTTTGACTTATACTTTTTACAAAATCTGAACACATTTTAAAAAAAAAAGTTTTTGATAATCTTTGTGTAGATTGACTACAAGTTGTATAACATAAATTTCTACGACCGGTCTACCTAGTGGTCTGCAGCATCGCCTTGTGGTGCAAACGTGGGCCTGTTAATCTGTGACGTGACGCACAACAGCCAAGAAAAACAGAAGCGTGGCTAAGAATTTAGTAATTTAAAAAAAAGTCTTTTAGATACAGTAGTAGGTATTAAAAAGTTTTGTGTTTAAATGGGGTTTGCCTTTAACAGTTAAAACATTATATCGTAAAGTGTAACTTTCCGTAAGAATTCTTTATCTGTCATTGATCATGATCTGTCATCATGTTAACCTGATGTTTTGTATGTTATTTTGTTTTTTTCGAGGTTTTTTTGCTTGCTTGTTTTACGGATAGGTGTGATCGCATAATTATTATTGATAATGTTTTATTTAATGGTAACACTACTACTTTTTCAGTGAATCTGTTGTTTTTTGTTAAGTTCGTTATTTAAACATATGTATTTAATACACTCATATTAACACTAATCATATTTTTACGTTTTTATTCATCATTTTCAATGCCCCCCGGTTGCATCTTTGTAAAGGACCGTGAATTTTTTCAAGTACGACGAATGTTGCTAAATCCGGGATTAGGTATTGTTGTCAAAGTGAAACTACATTTTATTGTATACAAAAATAAAAATGTTTGATATTTAGATGCAAAATAAACCAACAACAAACACTACGGTTATCATTTCGAAGAACAGTTATCATTAAGATTCTTACAGAACTGTTTAATTTGATATACAAAGCCGGCAAGATACCCACTGATTGACTAAAATCCACTTTTATCCAATTACCCAAATACCAAACGCTTCTCATGAATCGTGATGACCACCGGTTAATCAGCCGGATGTCGCATGTCCTCAAAGTATTCATCCGCATAATTCATACCCGTATATACAACAAATACGAAGGACAGGTGGGTGTTTGGATTTAGGCATGGACTTGGTTCGCGCGAGGCTCTTTTTACACTGAACGTTCTTACACAGCGATGCAGGCACATGAACGTTGATATATAGCCTGCTTTGTAGATTATAAAAAGGCCTTTGGCTGTGCGGCCGACTGGCACAAGCAAAAACTTGCCGAGATTCTTAGAACCACAGGCCACCGGTGTGAATGAGGGGGACCTGCGCATTATCACCCAGTTATACTGGAACCAGACTGTAGAGCTTTGATTTGGCGGATGGCGGAACATCTGATGAAGTAGCAATTAGGAAGGGCGTCAGGCAGGGGTGTGTATTATCCCCTCTCCTTTTCAACATCTACTCTGAGGCGGTATTTCGTGCGGCACTAGAGAGCGTTGAGGATGGTATCAAAATCAATGGTACCCTGATCAACAAAATTCGTTTCTCAGATGATAGGGTCGTACTGGCTGGTAACATTCTACACCTTCTGAACATGATGGACTGCATCGTTGATCATAGCATGCAGTACGGATTACACATCAATGTTAACAAAACTAAACTTGTTGTATATTCCAAATCACCGGGAAAAACTATCCTCAGAATTAACACAAGGTGGTAGAACAAGTATCGTCCATAAACTATCTAGGAACCCTCGTTAACGACGCTTGCGACCCCAAAACTGAAATTTTAGCGAAGATCGAACAATCCAGACGCACTTTTGCTTCCATGAAAACCCTCTTCTCTAACCGAGATCTAAGCCTCGAACTGCGTATACGTATGCTGCGTTGCTACATCTTTCCAGTATTTCTCTACGGCTCTGAGAGTTGGACACTCAATCAGACATTGGAAAACCGCATTAACGCTTTTGAGATGTACTTGTATCGTCGTATGCTGCGTATATCCTGGATGGATAGAGTGACAAATGAGGAGGAACTCAGGCGGATGGGCAAAGATAAAGAGCTCCTATCAACAGTGAAGGAAAGGAAGTTACAGAACGTCGGTCATATCATGAGGGATAATCGATACGAGGTGCTCACACTGGTCATCGAAGACAAAATTGAGGGTAGGAAATCAGTGGGAAGAAGGCAAAATTCCTGGCTTAGGGATCTGCGTCGTTGGTTCGGGAGAACATCTATTGAAATTTTCAGAGGTACGGTTTCACGCACCATCATAGCCAGTTGGATCGCCAACCTCCGAAGGGAAACGGCGGCCTAAGACAAAGAAGATCACTTCGAAGTGAGTTCATCAGAATGGAGTAATGATTCGGCGATCGGTGTACCTTACGGGCTCAAACGCATTAACGACCTGGCCGTTGCGTTGGTTGGTCGCTGCGACCAGTAGACTGCACTAAAATATTATTATTTTCTGCCGCTTGTTTTCGCTTTTCTTCCCAATTAATATTTTTTCAGATGAAATCCCTCAAATTCAACGCAACATTTTCTATAAGATATAGAGTAGTTTTTGCACACGAAAAATTTGCTAAACTTCTTTCTTTGTTAAGACCAACTATAGAGCGTCAAAATTCTATTTTCACAATAATAGACGTTAACGAAAGACTTTTAGTTTGTCTCAGGCAAGTTTTTATTAGTGTCTAAATAAAATTAATGGAGAATAATTTTTATTATTTTATGTACTGCATGCTTTTTTATTTAAATGGGTAGATTTTTTCGTTATTCTAAATTAAGTAGCACGTACATTGGTAAAAAATACTCTATTTTATTTGTGGTCTAAAAATAGCAATGCATAAATGAAAATAACTTTTGTCCTTGTTTGGTTTGGTTTGAAAATGAGCGACAACAATCGAACCCATGTTGATATGAAAAATAAATCTTATTTTCACGAGAGATGACACATTTGTTGAAACATCCTGTATATCCTCATAAAAGAAAACAAAGAACAACTAAATTAATAAATAGCTATTTTTATAACAATAACACTTTAGTTTTTAGCATACACGTCTGTTAATACCGTTGACGTGCTGTTAAAATTACATTATAATAGCAAGTCAACTTCAAACGAACAAAATTACTACTTGACAACAATTACCTAATGAGGTAAACCCAAAAAGCTAAAAACTTTTTGTGCAAAAAAACATTTGTGTATGATTATATTTAATTTATTCATGTTATGTTCCAAAGGTATAAACATTATTTACACTTATTACATACTATATTACTTTATTACATTATTATGTAGTTTTCTTCTAATTCTTCTCATAAATTAAGTTAATAAATTAGTAAGTGTTCCCTACACGATCCCTGTAGTTTTACAACCGTAGTTTCTCTTCCACTAGCCGATAAATTTACCCCAGCTAGGTTGCTTGAGGCAATTTTCAAAAGTGGTCATAACTTGAATTATGAGTTGGGAGAAGTTTCCCAACTAAATCAGATAATTTCCCTTCATAAAATATCCTTTTTGACTGTGACTCGAGATGTTAAAGTTATTTGAAACACATACACACACAGTAGTTGTGATACAATATGTATTAACAATGTTTAATTATACAAGGGGTGTCCCAGTACAAACGAAACCAGGCAATTTAAGGCATTTCTTGTGAAAAGGACAAAACGGTAAAACACGTCAACTTTATTTTCGAAGAGGAAATAAGATGCGACTATTTTTGAAGCCCCTAATTCAAACCACACAAGGGGGTGACATTCACCCTTAAAATCTTAAATGTAATGCGGGGTCGAGTAGCACATCATTTGAAAGGTTATTAAAGCCTCTTTTCAGCGTCGTCTCATTTTTGGAGTTTTTGTCACATTTGGAGGAATCAGGCTGAAAAATAAACTTTTCATAAATTGATGATGCTTTGATATTTGATTAATTGTACAGGAATCGAAGTGGGGTCTAAAATAAGAAAAATAGTTTAAATCAACAAGATTTTGCTTAAGGAATAATACACAAAAAGTAGTACCTTGCTTCGAAACAATTACTTGATTAAATGTTCGAATTGAGCACCCCCTGCTTCCATGCACCAATACAGGTTCTGCTCGAAGCGTTCTCGGACGTGTTGTAATATTTCGGGTGTCATAACCGCGCACTCGTGTAGAATTCTTTGACGTAATACTTCTACTGTCTCCGGTTGCGTGGCGAATACTTTTGTTTTGAGATGTCCCCATAAAAAAAATCCAGCGGAGATAAATCCGGTGACCTAGCTGGCCATTCAACAAAGGGTCCCTTTTTCCAATCCACCAACCGGGAAATGTTTCATCAAGATACTACCGCACACGTACCGGGTGGCCAACTAAAAATGGACGCCGGCTGTATCTCAGAAACTACTTATCGTATAACTTTGGGAAAAAAATTCTAATAAGTAAATCGACAAGAGAAACCGCTAGGGGGCGTTTCTCTTATAGCCAATCAGAAAACAGGATTTTTCTCAAAAATATGCAGGTGAACAAATATTTTAAATATTACTGTTGTAATCATCAAGAAATTTGTAATTTTTTTGATATAGAGTCTTTTGCTCTATCTCATAAAATAAAGTGGTGGAGGAAGGTTAAACTTGCTTTTATTAAAATAAGGATAACTCTGGTTTAGGTTACGCGATTTAAACAAACTAGGGCTCTTTTAGAAGAGCTTTTCTTCCTTAATGATCTCCAGTATAAATTTTGTTTCCAAAATTTTTTTCACAAAAGCACCGAAATTTCCAAAATATCAGCGCAAACCGCAACTTTCTATCTTCTCTCTAACCGGAGATATTAAGAGAACAAATCATGTTAGGCTGCCGCTTAGAATTATATGGTCTAAAAATTATCGTAGTATGCTACGAAACAAAAACAGGTAAATTGGTTACGTCAAAATATCAAAACATATATTTTAATTTCATTTTAATACCATTTAATTATTATTTATCCATGTTCGTTCTTGATTCGACTCCATAAATTAAAACCCAGGCATATTGAATTCGATGACCTAGCTAGCCATGGAAATATGCCGCTCCAGCATCTCTATCTACTAAAGTAAGTGGTATCCAAGAAGCCCCACACATTCATAGTAAAATAAGCGGCACCACTGCCTCAACTACACCAACTGCATTCAAGCTGATGAATTTGCAACAAATGCAATTTCATCATGATGGATCCCCTAACAAAATTGGCAATTAATTTCTAAGAAATTATGAATAGTTCATTTCATTCAGATGATTAAAAAAGTCCAGTCGTTCGCCATCCTAGAATTCCTGCGTAAACATTTACCGACCAACGGTCTTGGTGCTAAACTACTTGCATCGAGGGTAGATTTGGACCAGTAGTCAGTAGTGCATATTGTTAAGATTCGCATCGTCGGCGTCGTTCGATGCTATATGAAAAGTGGCCCTAACGACATAAACTTTATAATATAATAATAAATAACAGAAAAAACAGGTAAAGCACGAAAACAAGTGAAATCAAGGACAAACTTGGATTAATAACTAAATGACGTTACATGAAATAAACCCCTAGTTTTCGACCATACGAAATTCGGCCATTTTCTGTTAAAAGCAATATGGCGGCACAAAATTCTATAGAAATTTTAATAAAGTTATTGATTGTCCGACTTTCAGACATTTTAATCTGAGAACTACTTACGTATAATTAACCAAGTAATTCGTAAAAACTATATGAATGGGTGATAATGTTACATAAACACGTTTAAAAATTTATGACGTCATTTTTTAAAAAAAAACGTCCGAAACTCGGATGCTTGAAAACTGAACTTAAACGTTTTAAAATTTTGACATAACCAATTTACCTCTTTTTGTTTCCTAGCCTACTACTATAAGTTCTGGACCATATAATCCTAAGTGGCAGCCTAACATGATTTGTTCTCTTAATATCTCCGGTTAGAGAGAAGATAGAAAGTTGCGGTTTGCGCTGATATTTTGGAAATGTTGTGATCTATTTAACTGTGCAAAGAGAAATATAGCCTCCTATTTAAATATTTTACGCAAAAGTGCAATATCTGTTATGATGTCAAACAGCGCCCTCTAGCTACCACGAAAAAAATTGTGGAAACAAAATTTATACTGGAGATCATTAAGGAAGAAAAGCTCTTTTAAACGAGCCCTAGTTTGTTGAAATCGCATAACTTAAACCAGAGTTATCCTTATTTTAATAAAAGCAAGTTTAACCTTCCCCCACCACTTTATTTTATGAGATAGAGCAAAATACTCTAAACTAAAATAATGTATATCAAAAAAATTACAAATTTCTCCGTGATTACAACAATAATGTTTAAAATACCTGTTCACCTGTATATTTTTGAGAAAAATCCTGTTTTCTGATGGGTTATTAGAGAAACGCCCCCTAGCGGGCATTTTTTGAACATGAAAATAATTTCCAGCGATTTCTCTTGGTCAATTTACTTATTAGATTTTTTTCCCAAAGTTATACGATAAGTAGTTTCTGAGATACAGCCGGCATCCATTCTTAGTTGGCCACCCGGTACAGCATAGTGTAGAGGAGCTCCATCTTGTTGAAACAGCAGTTGATTTTCGTCATAGTGATTCATTCTCAATTATTTCTGTAATGCTGGGATTTATGACATTTTCCAAAAGATCCAGATACATTTATCCATTTAGATTTCCATCCAGAAAGAACAGGCCAACTAGCTAGTCGCGAAAGATTTCAGCCCACACATTAATTTTTTCAGGGTACTGAGTATGAACCTCACGTTATTCTCTAGGATTGGTTCAGACCAGTAGACGACAATTGTGGCGATTTACTGTTCCATTGAGGAAAAATGTACATTCATCTGAAAATAATGTATGTATAGGTAGATGCCTCTAGGATTTTTGTTCCAATAGGACAATGACCGAAAACATAATTCATCTCGTCTTGTTCAGGAGTGGTTTCAGGAAAATAATGTTCGGGTTCTTCAGTGGTCCGCAAAACCGCCTAACCATAATCCCCTCGAAAACCTGTGGGAAGAGGTAGAATTCGCCTTACAAGATTCTCAAATCAACATGCTTTAATTGATAAAATTAAGGAAGTTTGGTCGAAAATGACGATTACTGCTGTCCGAAATTTAATTTCATCATTGCCGCGTTGCCTCGTCCTTTTTCTAATTCGAAGTTCAATAAAACACAAGTTTACTTAATCGGGATGAGTTGCATAGAGGCCACTAGCTTTTAATTTTAACAGCCGGGTGGTCGGAGTTCAAAGATCTTAATAAAAGGGCGCCACGAGATTATACTCTATGAACTCGGCATAAAAGATGTTACTATTAAGTATACTTCAACACTAACCTCGAACTGTTGAGTGTAACTACCATGAACTCCAAATATTACTATAATTACTTAAGCTTAAGTGACTCTAACTTAACTATGAGACCAGACTGTAAATAATACTACTAAAAATATTTAAGCAATTTATTGAAATATCAAAAAGGTTAAATGTATAAAGAGAATGATGAAATGTATGTGAAATGAAGTAAAGTTTAAATCGATAAGAATAAATGAAAAATGAAAATGGTCTAAGCTATACTAAAACTAAGACGTCATCCCCCTTAACTTAAACTAAATATACTCTAAGGGCGGAATACAAATAGCTAATCTAAACCTAAACTAAGATTGTACAGTATCGATGTATGTATATACTTGAAACTACTCGAAGGTTCCTCCGGCTGAGCTACAGTGTATAGCTATGGGGTGGCTACAGCAGGGTACAGCAGCTCGGTGTACTGTCACTGGAGCCCGTCAGCAAATGCACAGATGCTAGGTAGGTGTAGGACTTCAAAAGGTGACATATAAAAAAACCTCAACCCTCGAGGGTTTACGATGTCCAACGGGTACCTCTACACACGCGCAACAGGCACGGATGGACTTCTGGACTGTTCTGTGCTCTACGGTCTGGATCGGTCTTCTTGCTCTACAATTACGATCAACCAAATAAGATTTAAGAAAGATAACACACAACTAATCTTTCTACACCACGTGGGCGTGGAAAAGTCGAAAACCAGTCAACAATATGAACAAAAATCAGTTGAGCATTGACTTTATTGGAACTCTACTCGGGGACTTCTTGGGCACGTGGAATCGGAATATCGGTCGGAAAAAGGCTATTTTAATCCCATTACGGAAATTGGTCGGTGGTCCATACAAATCAACAAAATCCAACCACGTCTCTGACCAACTGAGCTTCGGAAGACATAATCCTTCTCTACGAAGACCTGCTAACTACCAACAGGGAATGCTTCACGAAACGGCAGCCAATTCTTCACGACGCTATTCGGACGGTGGATACACAAGAAGTCACACAAGGATTGGAATTCCTTCACAAAACCAGATTTCAACCGGAAATCTCCCTCCAGGATATAGATAGAGAACTATATATCTACTCTAGTCCAACTCACAAAAAGGCATAAGTAAAAAACGATGTTCTAGAATATTTTCCACTGCCATATTCCATATCCGGTCAATGAACGAACTTAACTCACAAATTCCCACAATTAAATGAACGAATTGCACACTGCGATCCACATCAAAAATAAACAATTTAACTACGAAATTTTATCTGATAATTATAAAATTTCAATAACCAAAACAGAGGATAAATTAATCCAAAAACATCTGATTTGATCTGACAGTGACAAGTGACGGACAGGTGATGATCAAAGATAAAGAGAGCTCGACAAAAAGCCTACTCTGGAGGCCGCATCCAGTGACAATACTGTGTAGCTGTAGCTGTATAATATCGCGGTGTATATCCGGTTGCATAATCGTAAAATTTAAATAAAATAATATTTAACAATAAAATTATAGTAAACATGATGCAAAAATAATAGTTATTTGCGATAATTTATGAGGTAGCACACAGAGGTCGTAACGAGGAAATTTGACTGTTACAGCGTCATTGCCAAAAAGTTATAGCTAACAATGGATATCCTAATAATTATTAAGAAAATGTTTTTATACTGTTGTACTTCTTTAGTATTGTTTTTATTGTTTCCCTGTTCTTAAATAAAATTAAATATTTTCTCTTAAAAGTTGCTTTACTTGTGTCGCACTAATATTATGTTATTAAAGTTTGAAGACTATCTCATATTATATACCTGTTCCAAATAAAAATATAAATGTTCCTAGTATTCCCAAGAAATATTTACAATTTATAATTTACTAGTAATTGTACAATTGTCTTTTTAATTGTAATTTCCGCCCGAGGAAATTCTAGACAACGCAACGGCGTATTTTAAGCCGCCGCTTTTTAATTTTTAAAGTCCGTGTTAATTTGTAAACGAATGGCTTAATTTCAGTTTGTTAAGATACAACCCCTCGAAAGGCGTTAATTACTTCTCTTAAGCCGTTGCTATGCTTATTTAGTTGCTTTGCTTTATCCCAATATTCGGAAGGAAAATAACGGTATAGGTTACTTTAAAATGAGTATTTAATTTTTCTTCCTAAAATAGTTCAGTGATCTATTCCGTTGTTCTACAGGGTATTTCAAAAAACATCTCTCTTGTGGAGGGATTCCTCACGTAAAAATATGATTTACTTTTTATATCAATATAGATCCGATTCTGCTTTTTGTGCTACAGGAGGTTAAAGACTTACTTTTTTCGATTAAATTATAATTTTCTTCCAAGTGCTTTTAGCAATTCGAATGAAATTTTGAAGGTAAAAGTTAGGCTATAAGTGCGACATATTTTATTGCTAAAAAGTGTCGACAGATCACCAGGGATGTCCGCTGTCTCAAGGAAAAACACAGTATATGATAAAAATGTTTTTTGTGAGAAATTAAGAGTAAAAGATGTTTTGTTATATACAAAAATTTGATATACAGATCACATTTAAGATACTGCCTTTTTTAGTCTGTATCTTTGTTATTTCGCTGTAAATCTAAATTTCTACGATTGTAATAGATGGATAATGAGTATAATATATACCAATATATATAATTATAACCCAGTATATGACCACATTGTGTTATACTGTGTTTCTTCTTGGGACAGCCAACATGTGTATGGGTTATCCAAGAGGTGTCTATCTAAAAAATTTACATGTACTGCCAAAATATCCCCTTCTACCAAACGACTGCCAATCACAGCCAAGAAGACTGCCAATGACTGCCAGCGACTGCTAACAAAATGTACATGTAATTCCAGTAGTGACACACCCCTCGGGGTTATCACTAGAATATTTAAAAAAACATATACGCCACTGACTTTGTTTCTCTTGCTAGGAAAATTGTGTAGATTGTTTTATGCCTTAAAAGGTATCTCTTGATATCTTGTCGATTTCGGCCACCTTAGAGAGATAAACGTAATTTTATTAATCACAATTAATAAATTTAAAATAAAAACAAAATTAATAAATTATTTATTTAATCTAATTTATTTTATTAAATGTGATTAAAATTTTTAACAGTGATTGCTACATACAGCAAGTTCAAAACAAAAATAATGGTATTTAAGGTAATTACAAAAGACCTATTTTTTAAAGTTTTAACATCCTGTGTATAACTTTAAATCTATGCATTTTTTGCACCCATCTTTATAGGAACTTTTTTTCGTATTTTTTGATGAGGAATCAATGTGTACTTATTTCACACTTTGGCCAATTAATGGCATTAAAATTTTTAAAGGATGCTATTAGATTGGATTAAGGCAAGCTAATAAAATTGCGTTTATCTTATCAAGGAGACCGAAATCGACAAAATATCAAGACACAACATTCAATCGGCCACAGCATTAAACGGTCCACACATTTTTCCTAAGAGGAAAAAAAAAGTCAGTGGCGCACATATTTTTTTAGGAAAATATTCCAATGATAACCCATATGCACGTTCCTGGTGAATCTGTCGACACTTTTGTAACTTTAAAATATGTCGCACTTACAGTAACTGTTAAAAAACCTTCACAAAACTGTGTTGTAAACCCCAGCTCTGTGTTGTAACCGTTAAAATTTCATTGGAACTGTTTTCTTTTATTATTATTTTTTATTATATTCGTATATAATTATACGAAACAAAGCAGAATCGGAGCTTCTGTTGTTGATATAAAAAATAAATCTCATATTTACGTGAGGAATCTCCTCACGAGAAATTGCACATGTTTATTGAAACACCCTGTATAGAGAGAAACCATAAATATTTCCAGGATTTTTCTATCTATAGACCGTTTGATTTCGCAGATAAATTGCGCATCTTACGGGACATTTTCTTATTTATTGTTTTAGGTGAAATTTTTTCTTTGGTGATGGTATTATTAGATAAATAAAATCAGGAAGAGTAAAATGTATAATGAAGACTTTGGAGGATATATTTGATTTGAGAGAAAAGGTGTTTTTACAAAAGAAACTTTAGTGAAAAAATTATTAACGGGCTCGAACTCACTGACGACCAGGTCGCAACGACCTGGCCGTCGGTCGGCTGGCCGGATGTATTGCGTTTTTAGCTGCGGCCAGATGAACGACCAATTTCAACAGAGCTGTCAAATCTAACGATTTTTTACGTTTTACCAATTAGAAAATATTGTTTCAGAAATGTTAAAATATCCGAGTTAACTAAAAAGTGAAGTTGCTATTCACAACAAACAAAAAGTATTGTGTACGCGCGACCGACAAAAAGGGAGATATTCTGTTTCTTTTTTCTACTGATATGGCGCCCTTGTCGACTGCAGAAGTAAACATATTAGGGCCATCGTAAAAAAAGATCGTCAGACACTGGCTCTAAATATAAGCCATATACGTATAAATAAAATATACTCAGTGTTCCCTATTTAACCCTGTGTGCTGTTTCCGTGCCGTAAGAAGAAGACAACATAACTCAGCTCCATATTAATGCTGCATAAGTTTATGTCACCCGGATATCGATTGGACTGCGATTGCGCCAAACTCCGATTGATTGTTGTTTTAATTCTGTTTGGATTACTTTTTATTTGTGCGCGTAAAAGGGCGATTTTGTTTAGTTTATTGTTTCCAACTATTTTTTGACATTTTCCAATACCATGATAATGTGTTATAAATAATAAAAATATAAATAAAATTGAAGGTTAGGTGAAATGTCAGTCAACCACTTCCCTTTAAAGACACCGACCAATGAAAACTTCTTCAGGTAAGACATGCACAGTTAAATGAGTATCCGGGTGAAATAGACTTATACAGAATTCCATATTTCTCTTTCACTGTTTGGGCTTCACTTTTTAGAGATTAGGCTGAGTATATTTAGTTATATGTATATGATATAAGCAGGTAGAAAGTTTAGCTTCCAGTTATTTCAATGTTTACAATATAACCATAGTTTAAGGAAAAGAGTAGTTGCACTCTCGCAAATAGTTTCTGCCAGTTTTTGCAAGCTGTCGAATATCGGCAGCTTGTAAAGCGTTTCAGCAGGGTTGCCACAAGCTACACAATTGTGTATTTTGCTACACATTTGCTTCCATGACTGCACAGCTACACCACAATGGCCTGTGCTACACATTTTGAGAATTTACATATTTATTATAAAAAATAATACCAGAACAGTAAATCAGCTGACAAAAGCTGTTTTTTTTTTGCTTTTAAATTATCTAAGTTACATTAAAAGAGGCCGCAAGTGAACTTTAAATTTTGAACTGACAAATATCATTTTCGGTCATCTATTGGTCGAGTCAAAAACGGTAAATAGACAGGATTGCTTAATTCCTTAAATAATACATAACACGTACTTTGGCCAAATTCAGATGCCAAATTTCACTGTAGTTCGGTCCACTCGTTGGCATACGTGAATAATATTCAATTCCTATTTCACTTTTCCTCCCATATCAGCAAGGACTGCAGTTTCTATGGACAAATTTGGCCGATTAAACAGTCCTGATTTGTTTACAGTTTTTAAACAGACTTTTTAACCGGTCTAATTTTTCCATAAAATCGTTAGTTTCGCGACATCAATTTTGACGTCATTGCAATATTTGCTGGCATGAGAAGAAATGAAATGGAAAATGAATATATTGAAGTATACAAACGATTGGAAGTGAGACTCTTATCGAGACTCGTAATTATGCTTTAAAATTTGACGATTTTACGTCTTATTCTTGGACTTATTGGATAGTTTACAATTATTGGTCATGGATTGCTACACAATGCTACACATTTTTATGGTCAAGTTCTGCACAATCAAAAATTTTCTTGTGGCAACCCTGCGTTTCAGTTGAATTCCGCCCGTCGAGCTGCGAGGTTCGAGCGTTGCGTCCCAGCACAGAGACGGATTGACAAAAAATGAGTGCCTTACTGTGTGCTGCTATTAATTGTAGTAATAATTCAAAAAATTGTTCTTTGAGTTTTTTTAGATTTCCATCGGATGTAAATCGGCAAGCTGATAGTAATTATAAATAAACATTTAATTATATTTGTTTAGTTTAGAAGCTGAGATATTATGTAATTAATTAAATGTTATTATTTTTTTTAGCATGTGGGCAAATCTTAGAAATAGTTTTTTAGATATACAGGTTGTCTCAAATATGCGCATGAAAATATTCTTTGGTCAGGGGATTTGCCATAAAATTTTCATTCCAATAATAATTTACGAGATAATTTATATAGATTGGTTTTTGAAACAATTTTAGAGTAAATATTTTGTACATCTAAAGTCTCCGCAAATTATTCATATTTTTTAAATGAAAGAATTTTATAATAGCATAATCTATTATAAATTTAGTGGACTGTATTTTTTATCTTTTTTTTTATTTTATTTATTTTTTATTATAAGTGGTCGTAATATAACAATATTTAAAATATTACAGACAAAATATTGAGTTTATATTTGAGGGAAGAAAAGTACCACACCTAGCTTTAAACCACCGTAAATATACAGGGTGGCCCATTATTGCGAGGAAGTCCAATATCGTCGTTCTTGTCAAAGATGTGAAAAAAGTTTTATTCATATGTTTCATGGTTTATAAAGGGTCGTATCCTAAAATATTTTGTTGTATACAGGGTGTCACAAAAAAGTTATGGTAAAGTTATTTTTTTTTAATTATTTTACATCATTCTATATACATTATTCTATATAGGGTATTTTTATGGCGATGGCGTCACCAAAATCGGAATATTTAAAATGGTATATCTCAATTTTTTTAAATGCAACATTCTGTATATTATTTTTCGGTCAGATGCAGAATTAAAAAGTGAACATTTTTTTATTTAAAGTGTTTCTCTAAATTTTTAACGGTTTCGCAGATATTCGCAGTATTATATTACATATAGCTCTTACAACAGTAAATTTTTATCAAAGCCTTATATGATCTTTGTCTGATATTTTATCGTTGAAAATCCCATATGTAGTGAAATACAGAAAATATTTAAAAATTAACGCGTGAAAATTTAAGAACACTTTAAATACAAAAAATGTTCACTTTTTAATTCTACATCTGAAAGAAAAATAATATACTAGGTGTTGTATTTAAAAAAAATGAGATACAACATTTTAAATATTACGATTTTGGTGACGCCATAAAAATACCCTGTATATGATAAAGTAAATTTTTCTACACGAATTTATTCTGGTGTCCTTGTCATGCTTAAGAAAACATAGCTAAGTATTAATAAAGTTATATTCACTCTAGTTTTTTGCCACTTTTCATATATAATGTTTTTAACCAAAGTTTTTTAGTAAATAAGAAATAGAATGGCAACACCGCAGTGTGCTTTAAATAGAATCCAGTTATCTACAGAAAATTAAACTTGTTTTAAATCAAAAAAAAATTATAGAAAATCTCTGAAATAGATAATAATATAAAAATATGTCATTATATATATTTTCCGCATTTCTTCCCATCAGACGATTTTCAGATACAGAAGAATTGTTACCTACACGAAATGTGAAAACATTCTGTTTTCAAGCAAGTTTTTACTCGATGATCAATTTATTTTATTTTATTTTATTGGGAACTCATATTTTTCTAAATACATATTTGTGAAACTACGGCGAGTGCCACGACTATACTTTGCCTAGTTAATAGACCACAACTATACAGCTACGTCAGTGGTCAGGGGAGGCGAGAACAAGGTCATATAAAGTGACAGAAAAAGAACAAAGGATTTGACAAGGAGTAAATCTACTAGTTTCCTTATACTATGATATAACGAAGAATCTACAACAGTAATTACTTCTATTTTTATGAATGTTTAAGTTACTTTCTTAATTTCTTTCTTTTTTTTCAAAATAATGTACCTAGTAGAAATATAGTCTAATGAACCCTGTTTGAAAAACGTTAAATTAAATATAATATTTAAAATGCAGTTGTCCTCCTTGTACAATACAACTAAAAAAACTAATTTAATAAAAAAAACAAGTGGTTGTAGAAAACTTTAAATATTATTCTTTTTATTTTTAACATCGAAACTCAAAGGTATAATAACAGGTATCATACTAACCATAAATAGAGTACGTATGTCATATAAAAATGTTTTGACTTTTTACTAGAATCGACCCTTGATAAAAAAAAAGGATTAGATTTAAGTTTACCTTTGATCCAGTCTGTATACCATTTCTTTGGATTTTCTGCACGTGTGTAAAAACTATACTAAAACACTATATCTTATAGAAAATAAAATATTGTGCCTTGAATTTGAGGGATTTCATCTGAAAAATTATTAATTTGGAAGAAAACCGGCAACAAGCGGCAGAAAATAATAATATTTCCTTGCAGTCTTCTGGCCGCAACGACCAACGGACGGCCAGGACGTTACTGTGCCCGATATCATTTGATTTAATTGTTTTAGAGGTAGCTGCGGCCTGGCGGTGCGACCTGGTCGTTAGTGTGTTCGAGCCCTAAGAGTAAAGAAAAATAAAAAAAAATATTTTCTGAATTTTGACACACTTATTAGAGACTAGAAAATCATCATTATCACCATTTCCAACGTATTCAATCATTTCCAATTATGATGTAGCCTCTCTCACATATTTAGATCCTACTCTCTTTGTAGTTGGGTCCATTGTTGTGTATTGTTATCCACGCTAATTTCCTAATATTATGATCCCATCTCAGATTTGGCCTTCTTCTTAGGTCTAGTTATTTGTGATCAATCTGTTGTCTGTCTTTCTTGTCAGGTGTCTTGCCCACTGCCACATGAAGGAATTGATTCGGTGGATGATATCTATTACCTGGGTCTTTTGTCACATCCACTCTATTCTTTTACGGTTTTTCTTGGTAATTCCCAGCATATTTCGTTCATTTGAGCGTAGTGCGTTGAGCAGGTATCTAAAATTTTCTTATAATGTCTGTTTTAAGATCCCAGGTTTCGCATGCATAGTTCAGGACTGGTTACTACAAGTATACTTATAATATGATTTAGTTTCTTCCATGAGTATTCCATGCTACCTTAATTCTTCCGTTGATTTCTGGTAGTAGAGATCCCGAGCTGTGTATTAGTTGTCCCAAATATATGTATTCTTCTACTATTTCCAGTTTTGTGTTATTTATTAGAATGTCTTTTCTGCCTACTAGTTCGTTGTACATTACTTTAGTTTTTGATAAATTCATTTCTAGATATACTTTATTGCTGGCTGTATTTAGTTCGTTAATTTGTGTTCGTAGTTCTTCAGAACTATTGGCTGTTAGGACTATTGGTTAGTTAGGAACTATTGGTTAGTTATTTGCTGATGACTATGTCATCAGCAAATTTTAGATGATTAAGATATTCTCCATCTATTTTTAATCGGTTGTTGGTCCAGTCCAGTTGACGGCAGATTTCTCTAATATGTTTTACATAGTATGTTCATCTTGTATAGGTTATTATGTAAGATCGCCTCCATTATAATATTGTTCCTTTCGTTTGCCGACTTTATCTGTGACACTGTATACTTTTTTTTCAGTTTTTAAAATTCATTGCGAGACAGTGAAAATTTCTGCTTTATTTATTTTAATTATATTCATGTCTTATGCAATTGTAGCAAGAATTATTTGTAGATTTTAAAAAATCCAAAACGGGTGCGAAAAATGTATCCCTTTTAAAAATCCTTTTATATTTTCAAAAATTGATACAAAGAAATATTCTGATTAAATTCCTAAAAGCATTTTTCTCTTTCATACATTTTGATATCTTGTCGTCATCTAAATTAACTTTTCTATTTACTTCATTTCCTATTACTTCTTCAAATAGATCGTAATTTCACACATGTCGCCTTAGCTATCGACGTATTTTAACATTACTAGACTTTTTATATAGACATTTATTTTCTGGCCTTTACCTTGTCTCTTCTCAATCGTCCCTTTTTTCCTCTTACTACCTAAGATTACAAAAATCTGACAATAAAAAGCCTATTTCTGCAGAATCTTTCTTTTTTATAAAATAACTTGACACATCATTACGTCTCGTTTTATGCTTATGTAGCGTGTTTATTAAATGAATAATTTTAATTAATATAAAATTCAATTCAAATACGTTACCAAATGTTTAATTTTAAGATAAAGAAATATGCAGAAAATACCAGTGCCCAAGGGTCACATGATAAAGAAAAGGCAGATGAAATGACCGAACTAGGCTCATCAATGTCATTCGCAGGCCTTGCAAAAGTAGTCACAAGAATGGTTTGGTTTGATATCCATTGTTGGCCAACAAATCTCTCGAATGGGGTAAAGAAATTCACCAGGACAGAGACAGGCTAAAATATTTATAGTTCGTCAAAACTAACGGCAGACCTCTTAAGCAAAGACAGAAATACTGTCCTGTCAAAGCTGTAGTGGATCTACTAACAGGGCATTGTAAGGTTAATAAGTATCTAAAGCTGATGGGATTGACGGACGAAGACATATGCAGATTCTATCAATTTGGAGAAGAAACTATTCTGCCCACTTATCTCAAAAATATACCATATTAATACATAATTTACATTTCCAATATACGTATACAAATAAAAAAAATTGTGTATGCACTATGTGTGCATATTTGATTTGAGAGAGAGAGAGAGATATGTGTTAAAGACCCATCGACTGTAGAGTCTTTTAGCGTCACTTTATCCCATTATTTATATATTTATGTCTAAACTAAACGTTCTCCGTAAATATTTATATATGTTTATATATGTCGATGTCCTTTATATAATCCAACATAGCCTTGTTATTTTGGAAGGAAAGGACTACCTCTGGGTTATGCACGATACCGTGTTGTTTTCGTTTTAACGCGTACTTTGGGCATTCGAAGATAATGTGTTTGACGGATATTGGAAGATTACATGTTTCACAAATGGGCTGGTTCTGTCCTTTAAGGAGGTGTTCATGGGTAAGTTTCGTGTGCCCTAAACGAATTCTAGTGAGCACAGCGAAATCTCTTCTAGGTAAGTTAACTACATTATTTTCAAAATAGTCCCTTTTGATTTCATGAAGCTTATTATCATTCATGTCTAAGTCCCATTCTAGTTGGATTATATTATCGATCATATGTGTGCCATAATTCTTTAGATCTTGCACGGAGAAAACGAGGTTGGTTTTATGAGGGTTGGGAGTTTTTGCAGCCAAGTAATCAGCTCTGTCATTGCCAGGAATTCCTATGTGGCTCGGAAGCCAAAGGAAAGTGACGCTGTAGTGGTTGATATTGGCCTTCTGTAGAAGCATTTTGATTGCCATAACTAGTTGATGGTTGGAGTAGAAAGAGGAGATACTTGAAATGGAACTCAAAGAATCGGTAGCCACGACCCATCTCTTATAGCTGTAGGTCAATATATGTTGAATGGCCTTAAATATTGCAAAAAGCTCTGCTGAGAATATTCCCGTTATGGGACTTAGTGAGAAACACATTTCTTTATCAAACGTATGAAAAGCCGCTCCAATGTGCCTATCAGTTTTCGAACCATCGGTGTAAACCAGTCGATGGCTCTTGTACTTCGAGTTGATGAGATCTTTGAATTGTGCTCTTATAGTGAGATGTGAACATTCCTTTTTGTTGTGGACTTTGAGTGATAGGTCAAGCCAGAGTGGGTGCAGACTCCATGATGGAAACATACGGGAGAATGGCGCAATATTGAAAGGAGGAGGCAAATCGATTGACAGTCTTTCCTTTATATCTACAAAACGGTGGTGTGATGCTGATTGATACTGTTTGGTTTGTAGGTAAAGTATGTGTTTGTAGGTTTGTGGTGTGTATGTTTGATTTGGGGGTAAATAATTTTGAAGAATTTTTTGTCATTAGGGTGTTCCGGATTAACATGTAGACGAAACGCATATGCTAATAGGTGTCGTTCTCTAATATAATTTAGTGTGAGTTGTTCTGATTCACACATTAAGCTTGGTATGGGACTCGTGTGAAAAGCGCCCAGTGATTTCCTGATTCCCATGTTATGTACCGCGTTCAGCTTATTTAAATAAGACCGTGGTGTAGACGCATAAACTTGGGACCCGTAATTGATTTTGGATAAGACACAAGTATTGTACACCCGCAAAAGAGAAACATGGTCTAACCCCCTGGTGGTGCCAGATAGAATTTTAATTATGTTAAGATTAGTTTGGCATTTAAAGATTAAGTTGCTGATTATATTGATTGTATTTAATTTGAAATGTGAACTTCTTACTTCCGTCTTTTGTCTATCCGTCTGCTCGTCTGTCCCTCTGTCCGTCTATGGACTCCATTCGTGTACCTCTATCCACGTGCCAAATTTTGTTCCAATCCACCCATAATTAAGAAAAATCTTGATGATTTTGTCCATTTAGAGGCATCGCTCATCGGTTCGAAACGTCGAGGGCGTCATCATGTAGCCGGTCCCCAATTATGTCGAAATCAGCCCACATTTTTATTCAATTTCAATTCCTTAGTCCCGCCTTAATGAAGATGTAAACGAAACATCGTATTCAACTTTGCAGGGCGCGAATGTGTGCCCCGTCGCTCACATAGCCTACCCACCAAATTAGGTCGCGATCAGAAAACATAATTTTTTGAAGTTTCTTACGTCAAAACTAAGTCGCAGTGACATTTGTCGTACACTGTCGAATCTATCACCTTGGCAATCTATCTACATACCAAATTTCATTTAAATAGAACGATTTTTTTATTTGATTCATCGAGTTTCAGCCCCCTACCTCACATAGTGTCCGAGTTACAACGCTCCAAAAACTTATCTCAGCTTCTTCATTGTCTTACCACTTTTTTTCTCGCTAGTTCGTCTGTCAAGGCCGTGCCGTGTCATTTGTGACTTTTAATTGCCACCGCGTGTAAAGAAGTTTTACTTCAAAAATTCAAATATTAACACGCGACACGCATTATAAAAAGTTGTCCGATTTAAATGAAATCTGGTATGACCATTGGCTGGAAACTTATATGGTGAAATTTTGATAAAATAATTTAGTACTTACTAAAAACACGGTATGTTGCTAGTGGTAGGAAAAATAATTTTTAGAGATTACTTGTTTATTTGGTTGCCTATGATATCAGATATCCTGTGATATCAGATAGCCTGTGATATCAGATAGCCTGTGATATTAGATATCATTTGATATCAAAAAATTCACTCGCAAGAAGCTGAAGAGGATCCTGATATCCTTATTATATAAAAGCTTATAAGTTAGACTCATTAATTAAATTAATTTATTAACAGTAGTGGGAAAAGATATCAATCTTTTTGTGGTTTTGATTGTTCCGGATTAGTAATAACGGAAAAGTAATACACGGAAAATGGTAGCAGAATCGTAGAATTTTCTCATTTGAGCAAGATAAAGTTGAGCAAGATAAATCTCAAACACTGGCCGAACCTCATTTTGAAGCCAACAAAATTGTGTGTTCATCATATACCCACTGATTCTGCACGAAATAATTGATTGTGAAAAAGTAAAGAAAAATTTCTTAAATTCTTATAGAAAAATAACGCAACTGCTTGCAACTAAATACTAATGTTTTCAAAGATAACTTATACCAGATCGCCAGGGGCGCCAGATAGGGTACTCGCCCGGTCTCAACGTTTTCCTTCCGCCGGCCCTGCGTAGTCTCTACTAAAAACACGGAGGGGCGCTTTGACCCAAAATTTTACTATTAAGTTTCATATCTATCTTAATAGAAGATTATTTTCTTTTATCTATGGGTATGACGGTTGATTGAACCAAAGTCAACTTGACAGTGTACGACACGTGTCACTCTGACAATTGGTTTTGACGTAAGAAACGTCAAAAGTTGAAGTCGCGGTCGCGGAATAAAATTATTTATTACTTTTTCACTGTTTCAAACTACACTTTTTCAAGCATGTCCTTCAAATCCTTCTATTTAATAGCTGTTTAAGTAAGAAGTTTCACTTCAAATATGTGTACAGGGTGGTCGAAATTGGTCTGTTTTAACAGAGAAAACCTATTTCCTGACTAGTTAGAGCAAAACCGATATAGATGTCATGGGCTCGATTTCTGAGACACGTTTAATGGCGTAAACCGCCGGTTGATATTTTCACTACCAACTGAGATACCGAGTCTTTTTGAATTTTTTACCATTTGGAAAATTGCCTATAACTTTTGTATTTCCTGGAATAATAAAATTCTGTAAAAACGTTCTTAAGGTACTTTTTTATACACAATCCAGTGGCGTAATCAGTTTTTTTCTATACTTGCTCTTTTTGTCAGAAATAATAAAAAGTGTAATTTTTTAAATAGAAATCATAGTTGGCTATGAACGTAAAAAAATGCTGACGTGATGAAGCAACTATATTTCCATTTAAAAAAATATATTTTTCATTATTTCTGATAAAAAGAGGAAGCATAGAAAAAAACTGACTACGCCACTGGATTGTGCTTAAAAAAGTGCCATAAGAACGTTTTTACAGAATTTTATTATTCCGCGAAATAAAAAAGTTATGGTCAATTTTTCAAATGGTAAGAAAATTAAAAAAAACCCGTATGTCAGTTGGCAGTGAAAATATCAACCGGCGGTTTACGCCACTAAACGTGTCTCAGAAATCGAGCCCATGACATCTATGTCGGTTTTGCTCTATCTAGTCAGGAAACAGGGTTTCTCTGTTAAAACAGACCAACCTCGACCACCCTGTACATAGTGCACACACAATTTTTTTTATTTAAAAAAAACGTAATGTATGTAGTAAATAAAAAATATGTTTCTGTATTTCACTGGTGTGCCTGGTACGAAATATTCTTAAATATTTATGTTCCATTCTCATCAGTGTCACTGTACGAGAGAAAAAATATATATTGGATTTAAAGAATCCGGTTCACGAGTATTGGTATCTCGGAAACCGTAATAGATACGAAGATGGTTAAACTGGGGCAAAGTTGCGCCTTGAGATGTTCACCAAGATGCCATCAAAAAAGTTTTAAAAATTTTAAGGGTTGCTGAGTTTTTTGGAAAAAACGGATTTTTTGGAACATCAATTTTATTTTTTGCTGTCGTTACTTTTTAGAAAATCAAAAAACTAATTACACATTCTCATAGCCACTTTATTAGGACTATTTGGTAGTACTTTTAGATTTTCAAATTCACTGATAATTTGTGAGATAGAGAGGCCAACTTAATTTTTTTAAATAAGCACCTGCATTTTTTATTTCAGGTTTTGAAAGAACTCGGTCTCCTGAATATAATGATATGTCACACTTTATACTTTTTATTTGTTTTGGGTAACTTAACAACAACAAAACTAGTTAATTGTTATTTAAAATAATTTCTAGTACGACTCTGGTTTTTCAAATTATTTAATCTAATTATATTCATCGCAGCAATATTGACCAGCGCTAATTAACATTGAATAAGGAAAATCGAGCCAATTCAAGGATTCAAATAAATAATATCCAGGTTAGCAATTTAAAAATATGTGATTTTTAACTGTTCTTATTGTGAATTTGGAATCTCAGGGTACGATCTAATAATACTCATAATATTTATATATAGTTGTTATAAATAAATCAACTTCTATAAACTAGTTTCTAATGCACTACATATTCGAAAGGGTTACCACCCTTCCGAATGCACAAATTTATTTTTTGTTCAACCTTATTTATAGATCTTTGAACATAACTTCTTGTTATAGTTCCGATACTCTATTGTAAATGTTGAAATGTATTGATTTCACTTTTACAAACAGGGCCGGCGGAAGGGAAATATTGAGACCTGGCGAATACCCTACCTGGCCCCCCCCTCCCAATAGTTAACAACTAAGTATATTTATGCTACTTTAACAATAAAATTTCACTTAAAGGTACTTCAAAATTCTTCTCTTCGTTCAATCTTAGTCCGCGGTTGTTGTTTTTTTTCTATACCGGGTGCATCTTGAAAGTGACTCACCAACTACTCAAACAAACTTAGAAGAAATAACTCTTTTAATTTTTTAGATAAAAAACGAAATTTGGTATGTTAGTATATGACATAAATTAGGATTGATTGACGTATTCAATTGTTTTTGGTCACTTTCTGTTTCAACGAAAAACTATTGATTTGCCACCGACGGTAGGTATATTTCTGGTTTATTCGATAGAAAATGACACACTTTGAGTAGTTAGTTTTAGTTGAGTGAGTTATATCATATGTCAACTTTTGACATTTTTGCTCAAAAAAATCGTATTTTAAATTTCAATCTAGAGTGCCATGGCTGTGTTAAAAACACTAATTTTTAAACAAGGAGCCTTGGAAAAATAGATTTGATCGTCTAATGTTTTTCGTGTCTTGTCCTGGTGGGTTAAAAAATGCCCAAATCGTATTTTTAATCATATGCCAATTTTTTCAAATGGAACAAGTGGCTCATTTGCATATTTGGAAAAAGAATTTTTTACGAATAATTTTGTACCAAACACTTGATATTTCGAGTCAAATTGTCGTTATGTACCGTATGTTACCATTTTAAATAAACCATATTATGCGAAAATGTCAAAAGTTGACATATGATTCATGACATTCATTCTATTCAGATTGTCATTTTCTATCGCATAAAGTAGTAATATACCAAGGTTGACATTTAAAAATCAAAAGTTTTATTAATTTCCGGTGAAAGAGGAAGTGATCAAAAACAATTGAATATACGTCAATTAATCCTAATTTATGTCGTATACTAACATACCAAATCTCGTTTTTTCACCTGAAAAAATAAACAAGTTATAAGAGCGAGCCAGTTTTGAGACGCACCCGGTATATAAATGATAAGTATAAGTGATCTTTGAAAACATTATTATTTAGTTGCAAGCAATTGCATTATTTTTCTATAAGAATTTAAGAAAAACTTCTTTTCTTTTTCACAATCAATCATTTCGTGCAGAATCAGTATAGGTATGATCAGATACAGTTTTGTCGGCTTCAAAATGAGGGTCAGCCAGTGTTTGAGATTTGAGATGCATTCATTTGTCTTGCTTTAATGAGAAATGTCTACGATTCTGCTACTATTTACCATGTATTACTACATATTCAATCCAGAACAATCAAAATCACCCAAAGATTGAAATTTTTCCCACTACTGTTAATAAATTAATGAGGCAAACTTACAAGCTTTTTTTTGATAATGATATCGGGATCCTATTTAGCTTCTTGCGAATTGAAGATTTGTTTCATATAATTTTAGGGCAGATCAGCCATTAACAAATAAAGGGTGTGGGTAGTGGACAAAGTGCAATTTTGAGCGGTCCGTCTAAAACTGTCAATTTTGCTGGCTCTTGACCCAAAACAGTTTATTGTTTAGAGAAAATTTATAAAAACAAGAATTATAGAAAGGAAGGGTTATTTACAAAAAGTTGATAGCTTTTCAGTTATAAGTAAAATACCACGAATATTTTTTTTAAATATTTTAGTTGCTGGCGTGGCGCCCCTCACATTCGGCGCCCCGGGCGGTCGCCCGGCCCTTCCGCCGGCCCTGTTTACAAATGACGCCAAGTAATGCCAATTTAGTTATTGCATTTGATTTACCGTATTCAATGTTTTACCCCACGTCATTGTTAAGTTTGAAAGCTTATCAATATTGTAACGATGAATAGATTAAATCTTTAAAAAAAACAGAGCCGGACTTGAAATTAGTTTAAATAAATTATGTACAAATGTCCGAAACATAAAATATTAAGTGTGGCATATCATTGTACTCAGGAGACCGAGTTCTTTCAAAATCTGAAATAAAAAATGCAGGTCCGTATTTATTAAATTAAGTTGGCCCCTGTATCTTACAAATTATCAGCTAATTTGAAAATCTAAAAATACTATCAAATAGCCCTAATAAAGTGGCAATGAGAATGTGCAATTAGCTTTTTCATTTCCTAAAAAGTAACGCCAGGAAAAAATAAAAATGATTTTCAAAAAAATCCGTTTTTTCCAAAAAACTCAGCAATCCTTGAAATTTTAAAAAAAATTTTGATTGCATCATGGTGAACATACTAAAACGCAACTTTACCCCAATTTAACCATGTTAAATTAACAAGATTTTTTATTTGTTTCTCATAGAACACCTTAACCCCGTATAAGTGCTTAATAGTGTCGAGCAAAAGTATATCGCCGGTATTAAAAATATCGGATGGTTATAAACGGTTTACGAGATCCTATAAATAGCTAGCAGCGTAATGCTACAGCAAAATCGAACATAAATAAATGGAAACAACGTGCCCAATAAACATTAAAATAAAGAACAGCTGTTTTATAAGATTTCGATATTTATTGGAACAGAAATAATTATTTGACCATTAATTAATATAACATTGGAGTGGGATCGAGAAAAAATATAATGGGTAATTCTTTTCTAACTGTGATATATTATGTCCTGTACTGAGTGTGTCCCATATATTTATACGAGTCCTAACAACTATATGTTGGGACAAGGTCATATTTTGAAATTATTGCCCTGGTTTTTCAAAATGACTGAAAAATATATGTTTACTTTTTTAAATATGAACATAGCCATCCATATATCTTAAACAACTTGACAATATTTTTATGAATTTATAAATCAATCCATATTTACAGTAGCGGATTTTGTTCATAAAAGGACAAATTTGCCTGACAACTAAATGTTGGGACAAGTATTTTTAAATAATTAATGTCATAGGCGGCTTTGCTATAAACGTCACAAATGTCGCAAACTGTTTACTTCAGCATTGACAGCTTGTAAGTGACTCGATACTTTGAGTAATGAGACTTACTGTAAGTAATTTTAATTTTCAATTTTGTTAATTTAATCCAAAGTAATGGTCCGTGGAAAAGCTACAAATCAAAAACTAGGCGAAATTATCATTCGTCAATACAGTACGGGAAAAACAATTCGAAAAATTTCTGATGATTAAGTATTCCAAAAACCACGGTCTTTAATATAATAAAAAAAATACGGCGAATCTGCCAGTGTAGGCGTTAGAGGTAAAAGTTCGGGAAGGCCAAAAGTTGTATCTCAGAGAGATTTACGAAATTTAGTAAAAATTTGTGCAAGTCTGCGAGAAGAAGTACTCTTCGCGAAGTAACAGTTAAATGGAATACTGTAACTGGATTAAATATATCAAGAGAATGTTGCCGAAAATATATCTATAAATGCGGTCTGGGGTTTTACAAGGTAAACTTTATCTTGTGTGGATAATCAATTACCTGAAGATTATTGATACAAATTCTTATTTAGGCCAAAGAAAAACCGCTACTGACAGAAATTCAAAAGAAAAATCGCTACAATTGGGCAAAATCTAAATTATCGTGGACACAAAATGATTGGAATAAGGCCATATTTAGCGATGAGTCTAAATTTGATGTTTGCGTTGGAGATCATCGAAAAAGAATAATACGAAATAAAGCAGAAGCCTTTCATAAAGATTGCTTAAAGAGGGTTGTAAAATTTCCTAAGGGGATTATGGTTTGGGGTTGCATGTCAGCAAGAGGTTCGGGCAAATTAAATTTTATAGATGGCACTGTTAACGCTCAAAAATATCAACATATACTTGAGACCTAACTTTTGCCTAGTGCTCAAGAATTGTTTCCAAACAAAGTGTTACGGGCGAGAATTAAGGGGCTCAGTTCATTAGGGTGAGTTAATGTATCAGGACTGTGGGCACTCACCTTTATTCCCGTTCTGGACTCGTACCTGTTGATTTTTTGCTTGAACAAAACACTTGAGGATAGCGCGCGCTTGGAGGTGTACACTGTGTACTCGGCCGATCTTGTCACTCTCTCGTCACGCTGCGTATTCGACTACGGCTACGTACCCACTAAGGTTTTTCGGGTAAAGGATGGGAGGAAGGGATAGAATCCAACATACCGCCCACCAAAATGAAATATTTTCCATTTTCGTTTGAGAATAGTAAAGTAAAATAAAAAAAAAGTGAAAAAATGCGTTATGTTTAAAAGAAAGTAAGAGTGAAATTTATGAAGTTAAATTTAGAGGAAATTTAGAAAAATGCATTATTGGGGTTAATGCATGAGTGTAATTTAATTAAATATTAAGAGAGTTTACATTTGTTATAGAGTAGAGAAAAGTAATTAAATAAGAGATGTTAATTATGTTTATAATGAGATTATGTTTTTTTTTGCGATTATGTTTTTTTTGCGATTATGTTTTTTTTTTTTTTTTTTTTAGAGAGTAAATTTTAATTATGAGATTTGCAGTAAGGCAGTGGGCATATCTTTGTCACTGGTCTTTTAAGAATGCCTTTTGCTGTTTTTAAAGTAACCACGCGTGTAACACGATCATGGCCCGGGTGAATCTCTAAGACTCTTCCAATGCTCCATTTGAGCGGAATAAGATTATCATCCTTTATTAAAACAACCGAGTTTATTTCTATTGGAATAGTAGAGTCATTCCATTTAGCTCTTTGTAAAAGTGTTTGAAGGTATTCTTTAGACCATCGGCTCCAAAAGCTTTGGTGCAAGCGTGATATCAACTGCCAGCGAGAGAGATGATTTAATTTTATCCCGGAAAGATCATCTTTCGGAGGGGCGTTTAACGGCTCTAGGGTTAAAAAATGTCCTGGAGTAAGAACTGACAAATCATTAGGATCAGAGCTTTGTGGACACAATGGACGAGAATTAAGCACTGCTTCTATTTGAACCAGTAGCGTATAAAATTCCTCATACGTGAGCAATTGGTCACCAATGACCCTTTTAATGTGAGTTTTTACAGACTTTATTCTTGCTTCCCACAGGCCACCAAAATGAGGCGCGCTTGGAGGATTGAAGTGCCAGGAAATTTGTTCTTGCTCAGCGGCGGATTTTAGCATATTAATCAGTTCTCTAGAAGCTCCGACAAAGTTCGTTCCACAATCGGAATAAATATGATTGCAGCGACCTCTACGAGAAATGAATCGACGCATTGCACCCAGAAAAGTCTCGGAGGAAAGGTCGGAAACCAGTTCTAAGTGCAAAGCTTTCGTGGCCATGCACACAAATAAGCAAATATAGGCTTTACAGGACTTAGCACCTCGTGCACGATATCTTAATAAAGAGAATGGACCACCATAGTCGCATCCAACTTCAGAGAAAGGTTTTACTTGAGAAAGTCTTACAGCAGGAATATCTCCCATAATAGGAGGCTGAGGCATTACTGGATTAGCGCGAAAGCATTGAGGACATTTAAAGAGAACACTACGAATTGTTTTTCTAGCAGAAACAATCCAGTATTGTTGAGCGAGAATATAGTGAAGAGTTTGGGGACCGGGATGCAAATAGAGTTTATGAGTATATTCTATGAGTAGAGTAGTAAATTTATGATTATTGGGTAAGAGTGCGGGATGTTTTTGAGAGAAATTTAGAGAAGCATTGCGCAAGCGACCACCAACTCTAAGAATTCCATTGGTGTCGATAAAGGGGGTCAATTTTCTTAAGTATTTAGGTAGAGATTTGCAATTATTTATTAAGAGAATTTCCCTAGCATAATATTGTGATTGAACACATTTAATAATACATTCTAGAGTTTCATTTATTTCAAATTTCGAGAGAGGAGAGGTTTTACGAGATTTAGAATGTCGAGTATTATAGAGAAAGCGTCTGCAAAACGTGACAATATTTATAATTTTAGAGAAAGAAGAGAACTTTTCAAAGAGAGTATCAAACAATGAGGGCTGTGAAGTACATGTCAATATAACTTTTCGTTGTTCTTCTTCAATTTCAGGGAAAGTAAAAATTGATTGCGGCCAATAAGATTCCGGTTGGCTTAGCCATGGAGGTCCCGCCCACCATAAGGCATTGTCGAGTAACTCGCTAGGTTGAAGACCACGAGAACCTGGATCAGCGGGGTTGTCTTTGGAGACTACATGACGCCAACAAGAAGGAGGTAATTTCTCTTGAATTTGGGAAACTCGATTGCTTACAAAGGTGTTCCACTTATATGGTTCACTTTTAAGCCAATGCAAAACAACCATCGAGTCGGACCATGCAATCGTACTAACATTAGTAAGTTTATTAGAAAGAGAAGTTCTAACGAAATCAATTAACCTGGTCAGAAGTAAGGCTGCACAGAGTTCCAGTCTTGGAATTGAGATTTTTTTGAGTGGAGCTACTTTGCCTTTAGCGCAGACAAAATTTGTTTTTACAGAGTTATCTGGAAGAATTATCCTAAAATAAATTACTGCACAATAGCCTTTTTCACTAGCATCACAAAACCATGTACTTCCAGGGATAAATATTTGAGAGTGAGAAAATATCGAGGAACTTTGAGAGAGAAAATACAAGGTAATTCTTGAACGAGTTGATACCAAGAAGTAGCAATGTTATTGGGAGCAGGATCATCCCAATTTATACCTAACTTCCACAAATCTTGTATAATCAGTTTTAGGTGAAGAGTGAGAGGAACCAACATGCCACAGGGATCGAATATGCTTGCGAGTTGTGAAAGAATATTGCGTTTGTTACAGATTTTGTTTGTCAAGGACAACGCTGGTGAATCAAAGAAAAATTCATCTGTAGAGGGATTCCAGTTTAGTCCTAGAACTTTAGAGGAAGAAAGAGAATTTATATTTAAAGAGAGAGAAGAATCCATTTTGCATTCATTTGGAGATAACTGAGAAAGAAAATCTGAGCTATTCGAAGTCCATTTTCTAAGTTCAAAACCGCTGTGTTTGAGTATAGAAATGAGATCGCGTTGAATTTTTATAGCAAGAGAAAGAGAATCGCAACCAGATATAATATCATCGACATACTTCGGGATATTTTACTAAATTTTCTAAAGCAATTTGTTTTATAACTCGAATGGCTAAAAATGGGCTACAGCTTAAACCAAAAGTAACGCGAGTAAGTTTGTATTCTTGAATGCTGTAGAAAGAAGAGCTTTATTCTTATGTTTTGCAAATAAATTTGTAGATACAACTTCTGAGATAGAGCTGCTTGCTTGCAGAACTGGAAGAGTTTGCGATGAAGTGGATGGAGGAACGTTTACAGGAGTTGTTATTTGACCTTCGAAATGTAAAAGCGAATGATGTTTTTTGCCACAAGTTCGGCATGAGGAACGAGAATTACAACTCTTAGAAGAATGTCTAGTGCCGAGACAGTTTGAGCACCAACTTCGGGATTTAATTAAATCATATCTCTGTTTTGGAGTAAAAGCAATAAAATCTGGACAGTTATAAATAAAATGATCCTTGTTACAAACTTGACAAGTTAAATTTTGTTTCAACTGAGTGTTGACAACAAAGGAAGAGGTAGGTTTATTTTTATAACTTTTTTGTGAATACTTCGTTTTAGTTTTGTCATAATTACTATTTTTATTAAAATGAGAAAACGATTTAGTTAGAGAGATTGTATCTTTAGCTGAACATTGTTTTTCTAAAAATTCAATGAGTGTATCGTATGATTTGAGGTATAGCATATCTTGTGATAAAACAGAGCCACATTCCAGTTCAAAATTAGTTTGCAAAATTTCTGGAAGTCTATCATAAATCATATTAAATAGCACAAAACTCCAGCTCTCTGTGGGAAAACCCAAGTTATTTAAAATTGTAATATTACGAGTATAAATATCAATCATATTTCTTAGAGCTTCATGATTATTTTCGTTAGAGATGGGCTTAATATTTTCTAGAGCCTGCCAGTGAGCTTTTGCAATCAAACGTTTCTTATCGTACTTATTTTTTAAGGCTTGATATGCTATATTATAATTTTGATTGGCAAGTGGAGTACTAGATACCAAAGCTAAAGGAGGACCTCGTAAGAAACTCACTAGATAGTTGTATTTCGATATATCACTAAGAGACGAGTTACAGTGTATAAGAGAATCAAACATATCGATAAATGTTTGCCAATGTTTAAATTCACCATCAAAATGGGGTACCTCAATTTTAGGAAGTTTTACTGAACATTGAGCAGTAGTGTTTTGTAATTGTGTTGTATCCAGCTCCGATTTCGTTTGCGGAAATAAATTTGTGAATAATGCTTCAATGTGAAAATAATAATCATTAAATTCAGTTTGAATTTTGACATGAGGATCAATATCGCCATTATCCTGTGCGGAAACTAATAAAATTATATTATTATGAATCTTATCAAAAGTTTTATAAATATCTTCTAAGTGTTTTGCTCGACATCTAAAGTTAGGGTGAAAATTTGGATCTTCAAGAGCTTGATCAGCGGATTTTTTAAGTTCTTTAATTTTAGTAAGTTCTACAGAGCGTTGAGCTATAAGAGTTTTTAATTTGCGAGCGTCTGCAGACATAGCGAAAATGAGTATAATAATTAATTAGAGCGTAAGAGAGAAATGGAATGCTATAAAGTGAGAAAATAAAATATTATAGAATATAATAATTAACTGAGAGAGAGAGAGAGAGAGAGAGAGAGAGAGAGATATTCTACAATAAAATATTATATGAGAAAATAATTATTATATTTTTACTTTATAAGGTGAGAAAATAAAATATTATAGAATATAATAATTAACTGAGAGAGAGAGAGAGAGAGAATGATATATTCTACAATAGAATATTATATGAGAAAATAATTATTATATTTTCACCTTATAAGGTGAGAAAATAAAATATTATAGAATATAATAATTAACTGAGAGAGAGAGAGAGAGAATGATATATTCTACAATAGAATATTATATGAGAAAATAATTATTATATTTTCACCTTATAAGGCGAGAAAATAAAATATTATAGAATATAATAATTAACTGAGAGAGAGAGAGAGAGAATGATATATTCTACAATAGAATATTATATGAGAAAATAATTATTATATTTTTACACCTTATAAGGTGAGAAAATAAAATATTATAGAATATAATAATTAACTGAGAGAGAGAGAGAGAGAGAGAGAGAGAGAGAGAGAGAGAGAGAGAGAGAGATATATTCTACAATAGAATATTATATGAGAAAATAATTATTATATTTTTACCTTATAAGGTGAGAAAATAAAATATTATAGAATATAATAATTAACTGAGAGAGAGAGAGAGAGAGAGTAATTAACTAAGAGAGTAAGAGAGAAATAGAATAATTCACTGAGAGAGTGTATGTGTGTGTGTGTGAGAGAGAGAGAGAGAGAGAGAAATAATTATTATTTTTACTAAGGTATTCATATTAATTGAGTGTATTTATTAATTAAAAATTAAATTATTAAGAGAGAGAACAGACTAGAGTTGAGACTAAATGCGTATCGATAAATTGGAGCGTAAAAAAGAAATATCCGGACCAGTATCGCAAAACAGCGCTAGATATCGCTTTTAACACCGGTACGGCAATTTAAAAATCGATCGGTCGGTGGCAAATTCCTGGCCAGTGGAACCAGTGACAAAAAATGTACTACCTTTTTTTACTGCGTTAAAGAGAAGATAAATATAGATTTTGTTCGAGAATTTATTTTATTGAATATATTTAAAATAATATATTACAAAAATATTAATGATATTTAGATAATTTTGAGAAATTAATTATGATAATCAATTTAATTGAGTATAAGTAAAATATGTATGTAGTTCAGAAAGGGATCTGCGGCGGAAGGACCAATGCTACGGGCGAGAATTAAGGGGCTCAGTTCATTAGGGTGAGTTAATGTATCAGGACTGTGGGCACTCACCTTTATTCCCGTTCTGGACTCGTACCTGTTGATTTTTTGCTTGAACAAAACACTTGAGGATAGCGCGCGCTTGGAGGTGTACACTGTGTACTCGGCCGATCTGGTCACTCTCTCGTCACGCTGCGTATTCGACTACGGCTACGTACCCACTAAGGTTTTTTCGGGTAAAGGATGGGAGGAAGGGATAGAATCCAACACAAAGACTACATTTTTCAACAAGATGGAGCATCGTGCCATTCAGCAAAATCAACTAAAAATTGGTTCGGTAATAATAATATAAAAGTTCTATCCTATCCTGCAAGTAGTCCGGACTTCAATGTTATAGAAACTGTGTGGCATAAAATGAAGCAATATTTAAGAAACCACCCTCAACGAACAATTTACGAACATTTTTTGATTTGCGGACAAAACTGCAGGAAATTTGGGATAATTTTTCTCCTCAAATGTGCCAATCTTTGCTAAATACAATGCCATTAAGAGTTCAGGCAGTTGTTAAGGCGAAAGGTGATGTAAGTCCGTATTAAACAAATTTCTTGTTGTGCTGTCCCAATATATAGTTGTCAGCAAATTTGGGTTGATTTTGGCAAAATAAGCTATTATCAAAAGTGATTTGTTTGCAAAGTTATAAAAATATAGTAAAATTGTCTAGATCATATTGAATTTAGAATAATAAACAAAATAAATTGAGTCGTTTTAACAAATTACTATTTTTATTGCAAAAAAAGACCTTGTCCCAACATATAGTCGTTAGGGCTCGTAAAGTAAATTCTTCAAAACTACTACTACCACTACTTTACAACAAGTCGGATTTAGATACTCTGCGCTGTGTTTGTCATTTTGTGGAATCAGCCCAAGCTCACCTGATGATGGAGTAGGGCTCCGAAACCGGTAGTGAGAGCAGGTTGTTCCCCGTTATGACAAACACAGTGTGGAATTCACTTCCATATAGCAGTTCAAGGCAAGAAACTCTTGTATAATTTCGGTAGTGATATCAGCCGACAAATTTTCTAATTTCATATGTATTAAAAAAATGTCTATACCTATGTGGCGGTCATCTCTCCAAAAAATCGTATATGGGTATTTCGACACTGCAAGAAAATCTACAAAATAAAATAGATATTTTTTGTAAACACTTCTGCGTTAATCCCAAACGGAAAACTACTTGTTAGAAGTTAGGTGTACAGATATACAAATTTGCCTAACTAACAAAAAATGCTTAACGTTTCGGAAAGTTTATCTCTTTCCGTCGTCGGAAGCAAAAAAATACAAAGGATAAAAAAACTATTTAAATTGAATTGTAACAGTCAAATTTCCTCGCAACGACCTCTGTGTGCTAGCTCATAAATTATCGCAAATAACTATTGTTTTTGCATCATGTTTACTATAATTTTATGGTTAAATATTATTTTATTTAAATTTTTACTATTTTGCAACCCGTTATACACCGCGATATTATATAGCCACAGAATATTGTCACTGGATACCGCCCAGCATTAGAATTTTTGTCGATCTCTCTATATCTTTGGTCATCACTTGTCCCTTGTCACTGTCAGATCAAATCAGATGTTTTTGGATTTATTTATCCTTTGTTTTGGTTATTGAAATTTTATAATTATCAGATAAAATTTCGTAGTTAAGTTGGTTATTTTTGATGTAGATCGCAGTGTGCAATTTGTTCATTTAATTGTGGGAATTTGTGAGTTTAGTTCGTTCATTGACCGGATATCAAAGATGGCTGTGAAAATAATCTAGAACATCGTTTTTTATTTATGCCTTTTTGTGAGTTGGACTAGTCAAGATATATAGTTCTCTATCTATATCCTGGAGGGAGATTTCCGGTTGAAATCTGATTTTGTGAAGGAAATCGAATCCTTGCATCACTTCTTGTGTACTCCCTGGCTGAAGAGTGTCGTCGTGAAGGACTGGCTGCCGTTCCGTGAAGCATTCCCTGTTGGTGATTAGCAGGTCTTCCTTCTTTAGTGAAGGATTAAGTCTTCCGGAACACATTTGGTCAGAGACGTGGTTGTATTTTGTGGGATTTACATGGACCACCGACCAGTTTCCATAATGGGATTAAAATAGCCTTTTTCCGACCGATATTCCGATTCCACGTGCCCAAGAAGTCCCCGAATAGGTCCAAGGTATGCTATAATTCTTCTGCCTAGTCTAAGTCAATGCTCAACTGATTTTTATTCGTATTGTTGACTGGTTTTCGACTTTTCCACGCCCACATGGTGTAGAACGATTAGTTGAGTGTTATCTTTCTTAAATCTTATTTGGTTGTTCGTAATTGTAGAGCAAGAAGACCGATCCAGACCGTACAGCACAGAACAGTCCAGAATTCCATCCGTTCCTGTTGCCCGTGTGTAGAGTTACCCGTTGGACATCATAAACCCTCGTTGAGGTAAAGTTCAGATTTGACTAGTCCTTCTTTATTACCTTTATTAACTCCTACACGTTGGGCTAGTCCTTGTTCTATAATTGAGGCTCTTTTCTAAGACAACCAATGTTATTTAGGGTTTTTTATGTTCATCTTTTGAAGTCCTACACCTGCCTGTACATTTGCTGAAGGGCTCCAGTGACAGCACACCGAGCTGCTGTACCCTGCGGTAGCCACCTCATAGCTATACGCCGTAGCTCAGCCGGAGGAACTTCCGAGTTGTTTCAAGATTGTACATCCATTAGAGTAAGACTGTTTAGATTTAGATTTGCTATTTATAAACCACCCTGACTGTATCTAGTATAAGTTAGCTAAGGGGGTTTGACGTCATAGGTTTAGTTCTTATTGATTTACATACTGATTGAACTTACATTTTCAGTCATTTACATTCATTTTTCATTTTCTATTCTTTTTTTTATATATCCTATTTAACTTTTAATATTTCAATAAATTGCTTAAATATTTTTAGTAGTATTATTTACAGTCTAGTCTCATAGTTAAGTTAGAGTCACTTAAGTTTAACGAATTATAGTAATATTTGAAGTTCATGGTAGTTGCACTCAACAGTTCGAGGTTAGTGTTGAAGTCTACTTAATAGTAACATCTTTTATGCCGAGTTCATAGAGTATAATCTCGTGGCGCCCTTTTATTAATATCTTTGAACCCCGACCACCCGGCTGTTAAAATTAAAAAGCTAGTGGCCTCTATGCAACTCATTACCGATTAAGTAAACTTGTGTTTTATTGAACTTCAAATTAGAAAGGGCGTGGCACAACTATTCGAGAACACTTCAGTTTTTTAAAACAGATACGCAGGGCACAGAATAAATTTTAATAACGCCAAAATCATAATGAAAGAAGCGATAGCCTCTAAAAGAAAAATAAATGAGGCTTTTTTAATACAATCTAGTAAAAATAAATGTATTGCTCATGCATCTGTAGATGTTAGTAATGTATGGTAATCGCTTCTTTGATTTTAAAGAACATAACATAAATAAACGTAACATACGTAAAAATTAAAAATAGTCATACAGAAAGTTTGGGGCTTTTTGGTTTTAGTTTATTAAGTAATTGTTATCAAGTAGTAATTGTTAATTTTAAAGTTTAACTTGATATAATGTCATTTTAACAGAACGTCGACGGTTTTTGTAGACGTATCTGTTTTAAAAAACTAAAGTGTTCTCGAATAGTTGAATTTAAATATTTTAAATAATTTTTTTCTTTATTCTTTGTATTTTTTTTGCTTCCGACGACGGAAAGAGATAAACTTTCCGAAAAGTTAAGCATTTTTTGTTAGTTAGGCAAATTTGTCAAAACTTCTGACAAGTAGTTTCCGTTTGGGATTAACGCAGAAGTATTTACAAAAAATAACTATTTTATTTTGTAGTTTTTCTTGCAGTGGCAAAATACCCATATAGGATTTTTTCAGATTTATTGCGAACCAAACCAACAGAATCAGAATAACCAACTATGTCAATCATTGCTGATAACACCGTATAACTGAGTAACTTCAATCTAAACTGAACTGATGTTCTGTGCTTCGTAACATAAGTTTTAGTAGGCATTAGAAAATAACTGTTGACATTGCTTAGAAATTTTAAAAACGCCAATCTAGTAAATAATTCATCATCGATCGCGTAGCAAGTAAAATGGATTTAAGTAATGAGTTTGCGTTGCATGTTCAGCTGTAATTCAATTATCGGTTTAATATTGTTTTTCTATAGAGCACCTAAATTCTAAATGTTGTACAGAGTGTCCCAATATTCCTTGGATAGAGTACGTATTTTTGGAAGCAAAATAAGTGCATTAACACGATTTACCTTAAACACAGTTTTTTTTTATTTGAATGAGATTTGGGGTGCCTATGTTTTACTAAGCGCTTTAAAATTTAACCTTCGTAAAAAAACAAAGAGAAAGTACGGGAAGGGTGAAACATATCCCCACCAATTAATTTTAGTAGTCAGTTTTTACTACATTTTTTGTCTCTTGCATTGGATTTTTTCTCCAAAGCGGACCTACAAAATATACAGGAAGTTCCAATATTCCGTGGATACGGAACAACTACCTATTTTTTGAATCACAATTTGTTAATTACACACAATTTACCTCTTTACAAAAGTGCTTCGTTTGTCCGTTATAGGGCATCAATCAAAAATAAACCCGAACGTTAGTAAATTTAAAGTTCATGAAGTTTATTGAGACCACATATCATTTGTTATACTAACATAAAAGTCTAGGTTTTCGCCAACTAAATTATAAATACATACTAAATTTTATGCGCCATATATCTTGACGTGACCAGAAACATTTTTTGTAAGCCAGCTTCGGGGATAAAATCTCAAACAGTACGCGCGGTGGTGCTTTTTACAAGAAACAAAAAATGCAGTAAATAGTAGAAGGGCCATTTTACGAAAAAAAATACGTGGTCGGTGGAGTTGGAAAATATTTCTACTAAAATTTATATAGGGGTGAGGGTAGTTTTCACTCTTCCCCTTCTTTTTCTTGATTTTTGTGAAAGTATAAAGGTAAATTATGACCAATAATCTTATTTGCCATTGATATCATGTTCTGCAGTAATGATAACAAATGTTTCCTTATATGATTTAATACAATACTATATCATCCTTCTTGTGACATTAAACCCTATCTTGGTTTACTGTCACGAGAAGCGAACGATATCAATCTTAGGACGGATGACTGTCCATTAACAGAATTTCGTCGTGATATCAGTTCAAAGGCAAAGTTATACAGAGCACCCCTTATAAGATTGGCACACTACAGGAATTTCGTTAAACAGATGAGATGAGCAATTAATCGGTCGCTACCCTTTCCATAACGCGACAGGTCGTGTGTTAGATTTTATCAGCTTTTAAACTTTTTATTTGAAAAATTATAGGGTTTTTTTTAATAAATTAATACAAAGAAAAAACTACCCAACAAACATTTGAAGTTAGAATTACGTTAAATTAACCACCTGGATTATTGACCAGCTGGAAATTGGTCGAAATTTCCAAGAATTTACGTTGTAACAGTCGTAACAGTGTTTGTTGTTGTTGTTGAATTTCCTCGCAACGACCTCTGTGTGCTAGCTCATAAATTATCGCAAATAACTATTATTTTTGCATCGTGTTTACTATAATTTTATTGTTAAATATTATTTTATTTAAATTTTACGATTATGCAACTCGATATACACCGCGATATTATACATATATTGTCACTGATGCCGACCAGCAGTAGGCTTTTTGTCCATCTCTCTATATCTTTGATCATCACTTTTGTCCGTCACTTGTCACTGTCAGATCAAATCAGATGTTTTTGGATTTATTTATCCTTTGTTTTGGTTATTGAAATGTTATAATTATCAGATAAAATTTCGTAGTTAAATTGGTTATTTTTGATGTGGATCGCAGTGTGCAATTTGTTCATTTAATTGTGGAATTTCTGTGTTAAGTTCGTTCATTGACCGGATATGAAATATGGCTGTCGAAAAATATTCTAGAACATCGTTTTTTTTATTTATGCCTTTTTATGAGTTGGACTAGTCAAGATATATAGTTCTCTATCTATATCCTGCAGGGAGATTTCCGGTTGAAATCTGGTTTAGTAAAGGAAATCGAATCCTTGCATCACTACTTGTATACTCCCCGTCCGGGTATCATCGTGAAGAGCTGGCTGCCGTTTCGTGAAGCATTCCCTGTTGATGAATAGCAGGTCTTCGTAGAGAAGGATAAAGGCTTCCGAAACATATTTGGTCAGAGACGTGGTTGGATTTTGATGATTTTTATGGACCGCCGACCAATTTCCGCAATGGGATTAAAATAGCCAAATTTTTCCGACCGATATCCCGATTCCACGTGCCCAAGAAGTCCCGGAATAGTTCCAAAAGCAAGAAGACCGATCCAGACCGTAGTGCACAGAACAGTCCATAATTCCATCCTATTGCCCGTGTAGAGGTACCCGTTGGACATCATAAACCCTCGTTGAGGGTTTTTTATATTCACCTTTTGAACACCTAGGTTCCTACACCTACTTTTCATCTGTACCCCTGCTGACATCCGTGGGCCCCAGTGACATTCATCAAGCTGCTGTGCACCGCCGTAGCCACCCTGTAGCTATACACCGTAGCTCAGCCGGAAAAAGTTTTCAAGTACAATCGAATAGAGTAAGACTGTACAATTTTAGTTTAGATTTAGTTTGATATTTGTAATCCACCCAGGATATTGTACTTAGTTTAAGTAAGGGGGATTATGACGTCATACTTTTAGTTAGTTTTCTTGATTTAAATTTTATTCTACTTTTCAACGTTTATTCATATCCATTTCTTTAAATATTAACTTTTGATATTTAATAAATTGCTTAATAATTTGTAGTAGTATTATTTACAGTCTAGTCTCATAGTTAAGTTAGAGTCACTTAAGTTCAAGTAATTATAGTATATTTGAAGTTCATGGTAGTTACACTAAACAGTTCGAGGTTAGTGTTGAAGTCTACTTAATAGTAACATCTTTTATGCCGAGTTCATAGAGTATAATCTCGTGGCGCCCTTTTATTAATATCTTTGAACCCCGACCACCCGGCTGTTAAAATTAAAAAGCTAGCGGCCTCTATGCAATTCATTCAGATTATGTAAACTTTGTGTTTTATTGAACTTCAAATTAGAAAGGGCGTGGCAACGTTAAAATTCCCAAAGTGGGGAATAAAACTAAAGTAATTTGGAAGTTAAAAACAGGTTAACAGGTTATAATGTCTTGTATGAAATATGGGCTATGAAGTCAAAAATAACCGACGTGAGGTCATAACATGGTAAAATAGAGGTAAATTTTACTAAAAATAGTCCTAATTTATACTACCTACATTTTAACATGGGAAAAAAGAGAAAGAATAAGGTAAAGTATTTTTCTTTTTAATATGTGCATGTAAATGAATTTCCCAATAATGAACCAGGAAGACAAAGAAGTGTAGTAATAACTGGCATGGCCGTTTGAACATTAATCCAATATGGATGAAATACCTACATATTGTCAAGGTGTATTATTGGTTGCATAACTGCATACTGCTAAATAATCGCAACGTGCATTGAGGAACCTGGCGCATTCGCCAGAAAGTAAAAGAAAATTATAGAATTCTTTAGAAAATTCCAGAAACCATCGCCAGGGGGTATATAAGGCCCGCGCTTTGACAGTTGGACAAGTCTAAAGTCTGAAGATAGTCTCAAGTTTGAATAATACCGCGAAATACCGTTAGAGTAATACTAGTTGCATAAATTGTGTTGTAAATAGTATAAGTTGTGTGTACAGAGTGAGACAAATAAATTCGTTAAGTATTTTATCGTGAGTTTAAATAGTGGACCCACGGAATCCGTAACAATATTATGCACTTCCTAGTAAATGTAAATAAGTTATTGGTAAGAAGTGGATTACTGGATTCCCAAGATAATTATGTCTGCGGAGAAAAATTTTCTGTGAGATGTAAATATGATAGGCCCTAAAAAATTATGCGCCATTAAAATTTTATGTATTTTCAATAATTAATTTTAGAATAAATCGTTACTTTCAAGGTTCTAACCTAACTTTTTTTCAGCTAACTTCCTTGGTACAGTTTTAAAGTTCTTAATTAGTTAATTTAACTTGTGGTAGGTAGTATTATTCATAAACGTCTGTTTATTTTTCTCAATAGTTTAGAACAATATCACAAAAAAATATTTTTTGAAAACAAATTGGATAAGAAAATGGCCGCCAATGGTATTTTTAACTATTCGTCTATGAAGTTAGGTTTGTCATAATTTTAAAACCTTAAAGTCCGCTTTCTTTTTATCAGGTTAAGATTTCTTTAAATTAATAACCTCAAAGGTCAAGATTTCTTGCTTAAGGTATTTTTCCTTCGAGGTGCAAGTTAAAAAATGGGCTATATTAGGTCGAAGCAGGGTCGAAGCTCATTTCGCGAAGGCCTGACTTTTGGAGTATCGCCGGTAAAACAGAAAACTTTTATTTTCTTTGAGTGACAGTTGACAATGATATTTTATGCTAAGTTCGGTAATTACATCTTCGAGCAATCCAATTAACTTTTCACAAATTCAATATTCTTTCGTTCCCCACCAGTGGGAACAAGGGTGGTAATGTGCTATGACGTCATAATCCCTCGAAAACTATTTTAAACGGAAATCACCCCGAGGAAATTAAAAAAGGTAATTTTTAACCTGCCGTATGTCTGACTTTCTTCCAAGTCAAAAAAATAAGTTACTTTTACCTTTGAAGCATAATAGCGACTTATGAGGTCGAAATAAATTGAATTTTCAACCTAATTTGAACTCCTCCAAATAAGGTCCCATTTAAAGTTATTAACAACTAAATTTTAACCTAACTTGAAAACCAAACAATGCTTTTGACCCCCGAGATAAATTTGAGGTTATAATAAAGTAACATTTGACCTCCTTTAAGTCCCTGTAGTCTTAATGCCCTCAATAGGTTATGAGTAACTAGATTTTAACAATGCCAGTTAACTCCAACAATGCTACTTTTCAAAGGCAGAATTTTAGGTTATTATTAACTAGTTTACGGCATGATTTCTCGCACTTTATTCCCTACAGAAAATTTATTAAGTTAAATATAAGTAAAATTCAACCAAATAGTGGTTAATTTTCCGTGGTCAATGGTTTTTTCTCCTTTCTATGCTACTTGGGTAAATATTACATTTTATTTAAGAAAAAGAATTAACTATTTGGTTCTTCTAAATATTCGTCACTGGTATTATTGTTTTCAATACAAAGATAAGATGTAGGTTGGCGTGTGTGCTTTTTACAAATTGGGAAACACCAGCTGAACACTGATGCTGTGTAAATCGGTTCTTCCTTATTGGACAGTATTTACACCGTACTTTTTGTGGAATCTACTGTTTTACTTGAGATGTGTGTGACTAATTTAATTTTTTGGCAAACACAAGTATTTAACACACACAGTATTTATTAAATAAAATTATTGTTAAAAAAATTATTATTAAAATAAAGTTATTAAATAAAATCTACTATGACGTCATCCTGAGCGTTAATTTATCCTCAACTAAAATACAAAACTTTGTGCAACTGATTCCGTAGCACTGACCACACTTTGAAGAACATGCAAAACCCAGTTTTCTACAAGAGCAATTTTTAGAACACTGACTCTCTTTGTAATTGCAATAAAATAATTTTAGTAGGTCAAGAGGCGCCACATCCTCTGTTGACTGAATAGGTGTCAGATTGCCTTTTTGATCTTTCTTCCATCCATATTGTAAAGAATTGAACTTGTTAACAATCCATTCTTGAATCTAAAATATGCAACTTATAACATTTCCTATAATAGAAATATCTTTACAGTTAGCTGAAAGTATGTCCTGAGTAAATGGAGTTTTGCAGAGTTCTCAGTTGGAGGCAAATTAGCTAAATTAAAGGTGGTCTTAAGGGATTCTCAAATGGTTAATATGTTTAATATAGCTTTCGCAGTGATATAGCTTTAAAAGATAATTTAATCCCGACTGAAACAAAAAAAAATGTGCCTGTCGGTACTGAAAAAAGATGACGATCTTTGTCAATAGCTCGACGTATTTTTAGAAAAAAAATCCTAACAAAGATGACTTTTGTTTCAGTCAGGATTAAATTATCTTTTAAAGCTATATCACTGCCCAAGCTATATTAAACATATTAACCATCTGAGATACATTCTATACAATAGGATTACATCTAAGGTAAGCCCTTAAGACTACCTTTGATTTAGCTAATTTTCCTCCAACTGAGAACTCTGCAAAACTCCATTTACTCAGGACATACTTTCAGGTAACTGTAAAGATATATCTATTATAGGAAATGTTATAAGATGTATTTTTTAGATTGAAGAATGGATTGGTAAAAAGTTAGATACTGTACAATATGGATGGAAGAAAGATCAAAAAGGCGATCTGACACCTATTCAATCAACAGAAGATAATGCCTCCTGACTACTAAAATTAATATTTTGCGAGAGAATCAGTGCTCTAAAAATTGTTCTTTTAGAAAGCTGGCTCTTAAATGTTTCAAATGTTCACTTCAAAGTGTGGTCATTGCTACGGAACCAGTTGCACAAACTTTTGTATTTTAGTTGAGGACGAAAGTGACGCTCAGGATGACATCATAGTAGATTTTATTTAATAACTTTAATTTAATAATAATTTTTTTAACAATAATTTTATTTAATAAATAATATTTAAACGTTATTTTTAATTGTTTTAATGCTTAAATTTATACTTGTGTGGTTTATCTATACTAACACTATACTGTTAACACAAAAATTATAGCTGATTGGTTCAAAAAAATTGAAAAATTTATAAACCGTATAGTAAAAAATTGCTCTATCCTATTACTATTTATTTTAGAAAAAAAATTATTAAAGGTAAAATATTCAAAATTTAATTCTCTATAAAAAAAACTATTTTTAGTTTTTTCGAGAAAAGTTATGCAAACGGAGATACTTGAAAAAAACGAAAAAATCCAAGATAGCGGCGGTTTTTTTCAAACTTCCCACCACTGGGACCGAATGGGACTTTTGAGAGGTTAAATAGGAGATCATTATCTACACATTCCCGTTGAGATCCGTTGGTTATTAATTTTTTCCACCTCAACCTCCAGATTGACTGGCCTACCAATAAATTAAAACAAAATATATAAAATCCCAGACTTGATTGGTCGCGTCGTTAGATTTTTTCTAAAAAATTTGTACGTAGTTGGTACGTACATGGTTGTACCTCTCAGTGGTCGGGTAAAGCGGGTGTGTGGCCGAAGGAAATATATATTATATTTCAGAAATCTGCCTAAGGCTTAGCCCGATCCTGTCGTGTTAAGCCATACCCAAAATTCCAAACACACGTGCTTTGATTAAGGTTTGCAGAGTTTCAGCATTTGCCATAAAATAGCTAGCAATTTGTTACAGAACCATATAAGTTATGTATCACTGTAATCATAAAACTTCAATCTATTTCCGTATTGTAACGAAATTTTAAATTATATCTTTAGTTTCGAGAAAAATTAATCCAAACATACGGAATATTTTGTTGATATTTGATCATCAAAATCTTAAAAATAAAGAAGTAGACTAAAAATGTGCTACAATACGGATATAGTATAATCCTTTATCTTTAATTTTTCTTCTTCATTTGTGCAAAAATACTTAGCCAGTTTTACATAAAACGTTAAATGCCTAAATGTGAAATGGACTCTTAACGCCGGTCTTTCATATGCTAACACAAAGTCTCCTTAAGGCATTTCTAGAGAGAAAAGTATTTAAAACTAATATATTAGTTTTTATTATTAAAAAAATGAAATGTGTTAGATTTTTTGAACAGTGCGACCGATCCTGGGTTAAATTAGAAAAAAAGTGGTTCTTACTGAACCCTACAACGTCATGGAAAAAGCTCAGACCACTTCCGAAGATATTTGAGACCGAATTCTCGTGATTTCGTTTTTTTTATTCTTATGAAAATTCACACCGATTCGATCCCCAGCCAGTACAGTCGCTTTATTTATTTATATCAAAATATTTATCTAAATAGAGCGAACAGCGAGCCGCCACTTCAAGGAAGGCAATAGCAAACCACCTTATTTGCCCAGTAAAACAAATCAGATTTTGCCATTCGTATTTGGCTATAAACTGTAGGTCCAGTATACTTGTGTAACACTGATGACACCATCACGAGGTCACCACCGCACTGCGCGGTACATGCAAGAGGTCACCACCGCACTGCGCTGTATAGAGTATATAACTGCCAGAAGATGAGCAGTTCAAACTCAAAGACTGTAGTGCTACGCGAAAACAACACAATGAAAAAATTGACCAAATCATTAAAACAAATAATAATATAAAATCTACTTACTCTTTTCTAGACGGGTCATTTCCAGTTCATCTTGACCGAAGCATTTCAAAATCCTGTCCGGTACCAACTTACGGAAACCGCCGAATTTAAAATTCAGCTTCCTCCTGGTTTTGGGTGGTTTCATCGAAAGAGGCGGTATGCCAACATCGACGCTGTCGGACTTCATACTGTCGGAAAACTCTTCTTCTTCGTATATCTGAGATTTCTTGTTACGTCCCATGCAGTAACAGTGTGTCATTGTTAGAAGAATTATTACTCTGTAACAAAAATAAATGATTAGTTTTCAATGGTATTTACTAAATCGCTCGCAATTTAAAGTATCCATGTGTTACTATAGCCTGGACAAGAGAATAATGGGAAAGTAACAGAGTAATGAACACTCAAGAGATAGCAGTCTACACAGATGCTTCCGCAAATTCGGGAGGCACAGGTATAGGCATCTTCTTCTCAGGTGGCTGTAATGTTCTACAAGCAGAGGTTTACGCCATAAAGAAAGCGGCTAGTTGTATACGAGAGAAAATTGCTGATAGACCAATAGGGGATATCGTGATATACTCTGACAGCTTGGGCGCTTTAAGAAGCATCACGATGCAATCAGTGAGATTGAAAACTGTGATGGAATGCCGATCACTGTCCTGGCTGCGTCAGGGCGGGGCTACTCTGTGCTGTGTGTCAGGCCACAACAATGTGGTGGGCAATCACGAAGCAGACAGTCTCGCCAAAGACGGGGTCAGGGGAGAGGCCGTGGCAGATGAACAACCGCTTGTGACGATTGACACACTGAAGGAAGCTATAGGAACTGCCATCGAGGCCAAGCAGCAAGAGACGTGGCAACACCTTGGGGACTGCGCTACAGCTCGAAGACTATGGCCAGTGGTAGATGACAAAAAAGACAAAACAACTACTAGAGCACAGAAAGGACCTAGTAAACATAATTGTAGGCGTCGCGTCGTCACTGGAAACTGCCCCACGGGGGTAAACCTCGTGAGATGGAAATTTCAAACGACTACTGCAGAGAATGCGGAGAGGAAGAAGAAACCATAGAGCACCTACACTGTCACTGTGCGGCACTGGAATACCGACGCTTTAAAACTTTAGGGCAAGGTTTTTTGGAGGGACTAGAGGAAGCAGCAGAAGCCAACATGAGCGACATCGGGAACTTTGCATAGAGCTGGAAGTGCTTTAACGCAAAGAAAGAATGAGAGGAAGGTTTGGTACAACAATCCATGGGTATCGCAATGGGCCCAAGGCCTCCGAGTGGGGGATCAAACATGATCCCAAACCCCAGCAACATAACCTAACCTACTATAGGCTGGGTTCATTTCAGTTGACTTTAAAAATTCCGGCCGTAGCTCTCGCTACGGCAGTTTTCGGCCCTGTATTTCACGCAGTTCCGATGTAGATCGCATTGAAATAATATTAAAATCGTGGCTTTGTAACAATATTTAAGTATCTCCAAAAAAGTCCTATGGGTATTTCGCCACTGTAAGAAAATCTAGAAAATAAAATAGTTATTTTTGTCCTTCCTCCAACCAACTTAATGCTGCGTATGATCGAATAAGAGCGGCATCAGCGATGGTTATGAAACGAAGATCGCTGTCATTTAATATGTAAAATTATATGGGAAATGTCATCGATCGTCGTGTCCAAGCCAACTGGACGCCGTTTTTTTCGATCATACGTTATATCTCTTTCCGTCGTCGGAAGCAAAAAACATAAAAAAAATAAAAATAAACTATTTCAAATATCTAAATGCAACTATTCCGGTACACTTTAGTTTTTTTTTATAAAACAGATACGTCTACAAAAGCCGTTGACCTTCTGTTAAAATGACATTATATCAAGTTATAGTATAAAAAAAGTTAAAGCTTAAAATTGTTATTAAAAAGTTCCTCTCAGAGCATGCGCTTTATAGTATGGATGAATATTTTGAGTACTGTAAAATCCACTAACAACATTTCCACACTAATGTAAATAATTGTGATTGTATTTAAAATATTTGTATGTTTATACATTTTAATCTGGTTATGTTTGTTCTATTTGTTTCTTTGTGTTTTTTTTACATACTTTCTTAATGTAATTTCCCCTTGACTTGCTACAATTGTAACGTTTATGTACAAAAAGTAGTCAATAAAGATTATTTATTTATTTATTTATTTATAAAAAGCTTCTTACGATCTTTCACTCAGGTACGAGGTTTCTGATCTGTAACACTGTTACAGGTAGTAAAAATTAAGTGAAAAAGCAACCAAACTGGGCTTCGCTTTCTGTTGTGACAATTTCAAATGTTAATAAAATTGTCGAAAAAAGTTAACACGTAAAGGAGGGCCTAATTACGTGGTTTGGGTACAATCACATTCAATAACTCAACTTTTCCGGATATTCAACTCTCCCGAAACAACATATTATAGCTTGACAACTTTTCATAGCGATTTGATCAATAGATAACATAGATTCAAGCAGCTCGACGAAACAAGTGAGTAAACAAAGTTACCATTACTTAATCAAAAATTAAGTCTTGATTTTGGTCTTAAGACCGCAAGACCAAGATCTGTCTCACTGCAGGACACAATGTAAGGCTAAACGATAATCTTTTTCTTCTTCTTCCTTCTTCATACTAGGCGAATCTCCTGTTTGGTTTCGTCGTCTCTACCGGTCAGACTGACAAGTTTTTGTTTTCGTGGACGTCCTAAAGGTGATTTGTCGCGTGCAACACTGTGAAACGATAATCTATAGACGAAAATTATTGAATGGAGACCAAGACATTATTCATTCAGGAGCAGAGGCCTTCCTCCAACCAGGTGGCGTGACAACGATTAAGACGTATCCGGAAGATATATAAGAAAACGAGGAAGGCATACGTCCAGCAGGGGACTTTAGTAGCTGTTTGATGACATGAAATGCATTACCTGTTAAAAACTTTTATGTACTTTTTCTAAGTTGTTTAAGCTACTGACTCTTGAGCAAGAATCATAGAAGAGAAGAAACTTGTTAGACATTAGACTATTGTAGAACGAAGTGATCCATTTAGAATACCATTTTGCTACTTGAGTAGATTGAAATAACAATATCTATAGATAATAAAATAGCGTATAGACATAAGGAATAGAAATTCACTACAAAGTAAACTACCTGAAGATAATCCAGAGCTATGTATTCAATACGCTATAACTCCAATAGAAGCTGTCTTTATTTTTTAGATAACAATATAAACTAACTCGATTTAGGTAGTTGGAATATTACGCCTAAAAAGAAATGAAGTGTTTTTCTTTTATAATAATAGCTCCCGTATATAGCGTTTGACGCCTTGGGAGTAGCAAGGTACAGCTTGCCATGCTAGAGCCGTTCGGTATACAAGGAAGATAATGTGGCAAGCACTACGCTTCAACCGCCTATTATTACCTCAGGATTATGAATCCCAAGTATTCATTTAAGGCTGAGTCGGCCTAGGTACCCAAACTATTTTTATAAAAATAGTCGGCTGATGAAATGCCGGGTGTGGGATTCGAACCCACTACCTTGAGATTCGTAGACCAGCGCCTGTACCTCTACGCCATCGGGCACCATGCATTTCTTTTCAGTTAGCAAATATAACACAGTTCTACAAAAAAAATATTTTTTTGGTGCTGATAAATCCATCTTATAATTTGATTTACTAATCCTCAAGAAGTCATGTAGTAGGGTAAAAACAGTGACACTACGTGTAGATTCATAACTATAGGTATTTACAAAAAATAATTATATATATATATATATATATATATATATATATATATATATATATATATATATATATATATATATATATGAAATGAACAAAATTCTTACAGCTTTAGTGTATATTAATAAATAATATTTTCTTGCCTTTAGCTGTGTATTTTTTCTAATTTCGAAAAATCGAAAGTAGAGAAAAAATTAAAAAAAAAATAAAAAGTAAAAAGAAAATTGTTTTGCTTGTCGTAAAGGGGGAAACCAAGCTCCACTCCCACAACCGGTTTCTGGGCCTACCCTTCATCAGGTGGGCTGTCCAGGGGCTGTTTCTCACCGATACGGCACAACAATTTTCTTTTTGTTTTTTATTTTTTTTAAATTTTTTCTCTACTTTCGATTTTTCGAAATTAGAAAAAATACACAGCTAAAGGCAAGAAAATATTATTTATTAATATATATATATATATATATATATATATATATATATATATATATATATATATATATATATATATATATATATATATATATATATATATATATATATATATATATATATATATATATATATATATATATATACCGACCTGGTCATTTGATTACTGTGTATAGGATTTTAACGTGTAAGACAGAGAATAATATAAATGACCGGTTGACAGACAGAGAGACAGCATCAAAGGGGCCGGCGAGAAGCCGGTGCGACCGAATACAGTGTTGCCGGTTTTTTACGGGTGTGGGCAAGGTAAAGCATAAGCATGGTGGGAGAACGCATTGAGAGGGGCGGTGCTTTATGTTAAGGTTCGTATTCACTATCCGAAAGAACAAAGGAATGAAATTCGGTATATTTGGACAGCAAACCGAATGCATGCGGCCGTTCGCCATTCGGTTCGCTCCCTCATCTGTTTCCATTCGGTATATCAAAGACGTTCGCAAACGAATGAGAATTATAGAACCGCGCGAACAAGACTGGACGTTCGCTCGTTGGATAGTAGCATTCGTTCGTTCGGATAGTGAATACGCACCTTTATGTAGATGAAAAGGTGGGGAAAGGAAATAGATCACCTGAGATCCAAACTATTTTTGCATCATTCTTTTCGCCTAGCTGTTTCGGTGTGTACGTTAAGTGTTTCAAAAATGGCTATTTATACGACCGAAGAGAAGGTGCATATCGTTAAATGGTTTTACATTTCCTCAAGTGTGGAAGAGGTCATTGGGCGTTATGTGTTCACCTTTCAAGATCGCCCTGTGCCTTATGCCACAACTGTACGCAACATTGTTCATAAATTTGAGCAAACAGGCTGCATTGCGGCGTGCAGAAATTGTGACAATAAGGAAGGCGCAGAGAAGGTAATTCCCGACAAGGAAATTAATATTTGTGCCGCTGTCGAAACAAGCGAACCTTGTTCAAGCCGAAATATAGCCGAACAAGTTGGTTGCAATGCTCGAACGGTGCGCAGAGTTTTAAAAAGGCATGGATATAAGTCCTACAAAATCAGACCACGCAAGAAATTTTTCCCGCAGATTGTAACAGACGTCTGGAGTTTTGCGAGGCTGTAAGAGAAAGAGCCGATCGGAATAATTTATTTTTGGAAAATATATTATTCTTAGATGAAAACTCGTTTCCCTTACATGGCTACCACAATCCTTCGATAGTACGTTATTGGTCTCGAGAAAATAAGCACCTTAGTATGGCACTGCGGACACAATATCCACAAAAAATAAATGTTTGGGCTGGCATGCTGCAAAATCCTATCATTGGGCCTTTTTTTATTGATTGTATGTTAACAGCTGCCAAATATTTGGATATGCTACAAAACGAAATTGTACCAGCAGTTCGAAATTTGCCAATCAATTTTGAGGAAGTGTGGTTTCAGCAGGATGGCTGTCCTGCGCATAACGCGCGGAACGTAAATCTGTTCCTTCAAACCACATTTCCCAATCGGCTAATTTCCACACAAGGCACAATTAATTGGCCACCACGCTCTCCTGAATTGTCGCCCAATGACTTCTTTCTGTGGGGATATGTAAAAAATTCCATTTATGGCCATAACCATGACGACCCATGAATATTGACGAGCTGCGATTAAAAATCGTTCAGTCGTTAGAAAATATCCCCCGCTGTTATGTTAGCTAAAGTTAGGTCAGAGTTTTATAACCGTCTTGGCTATTGCGAAGCACAACAGGAGGTATTTTTGAACCTTTGATTTAATTTTTATAATTATTTTGCTAATTGTCCTTTTTTAAAGTTGATTTTTAGTCATTTTTTTAATGCTTGTTTTAACTTATGCTGAAACAGCAACAAAAACATGAGCAGTATAGATACAACCGGACGTTTAATTGTTTTTATTGTTAAAAGATTAAACGTCTCGAGATGTATGGATAACCTTCAAAATCGTAAATATATTGTAGAATGACGTACACCCAACTCCTTTCAAAATCCGACTGATTTGATTTCTGTCTACCGTTCTAGGACTTCGATACTGTCAGTGTTGCCAGATGAAGTTTTGAAAATTTCCTGAAGCCTAGTTGGCACGGTCAATCAACCAACAAAAAATATTCTTTTAAAATATTTATCTGATGATACTTTTAGAAATGCCAAGTTTGAGAAAACAAATTAAATACACACACTAAATTGTGTCCAAAAATATGCTTTCTAAAAAGGTATTTCCTGGATAGAAACCTTAATATTAGGGAATATTTCCTAGACCTGGCATCTACGGCCATATTCTCTCCCACCACTTGATTTGTCTCACCCCGCCTCTCGAAATGTGGAAGCCATGCATATCTCTTCGCACGTGTCGCCACCAAACCAAACCAAACTCTTGAGTCATAGGCGTACTAATATTTTATTTTCATTTAGATTTAGTATTACAGCCAATTTTAGTTTAAAAGTTTTGCTTATGAATTCTGTAAAATTTAATTTATTAGAATTTTAATAATAATCTTTTATGACAGCTGACAATGTTTAAGATGCAAACAGTGGAACAACGCCTTCACCACGCTGCTTCTTAAGCCCCATACATACTCAATATAAAAAAACTCATCGACATGATCAAAAAGTTTTATGATCAAGCGGGTTTTGTATCATAAATAAAAACAGATAAACAATTTTTATGTAAAACGACCTTTAAAATTAACATTATAAACATTATGTAACTGTTAAGTGGCATCGTTTTTATGATTCTAATTGTGCTACACTTTAAGGGGTGTGAAATAAATTACTTATTTATAATAATACTGAATTTATGCGGGGTGGTATAACTAGTGTTATAACGGTTGTAGCTATAGTATTACGGGCAACCAACGGTCCAGCTACGTCGAAACACCGGTTCCCATTAGAACACCGAAGTTAAGCGACGTAAGGCGATACTAGTGGATAGACGGGTGACCAGTTCGAAACTCTGTATCGTGCTGTTGTCCAATAAAGGCAAAAGTGTAAAATATTTTGACACACACTGCTCATTCACGCCGGTTCAAGGCCGGATGAGATCGGATATCTCGTGAGTAAGAGTCGATTTAGACACTTGCTCGGTCATTGACCGAGGACCGCTGTTCGGATTCCGCGTAAACAAAGTAGGCCCCGTCCAAATTAGCCCTGGCAGCAAAAAGGAGATGTTAACTTCAAATCTTTTACTTTACTTTATAGTATTACATTATAACATTATCATGTCATAATATTATGAAATAATATTTCCTACTACCAATTTTTTTAATATTGGTACAGCAAACTTATCAGTATAAAGTTTTACTTATCTTTATCCTTTTTATTGCTATTTATAATTCTGAATACGAGGATAAGAAATTTTAGTTTTCAGTACGCCTATGACCGAAAGCGAACGTCTACCTCCCGCTTCATCAGCGGCCATAATTGGATGGAATCAGGGATGAGTAAATATAAAGGACCATAAAATTAATAAATTTTGCTGGTCTGCTGCAACACGTAAGAAATATTTATTGATGGATCAGTATGACAGAGAAGTAATAAAAAGGCCGTTTTTATGAATAACAAAATGGTATTTGAACATCATAATATAATCATATTGAATTGACAATAGATTAATTTATCAGCTATCCGCAGAAAATTGACAATAATAATAAAAACATGACACATGGCAATTAATATAATTCCAAATTAAAAATGGATAAGAGTTTTCATTCATAATAGTAATACAGATATATTTCAAAGAACTTTACTTAAAATTAAGTTTTTTAATTTTGTACTAGTTTATAGCACTTGGTGGTATAACTTGACAAAATAATATCAATCATTAAATAAAGCATAAACGAACCAATAAATAAACAAAAAGGTTAATTTATTTAATAAAACGTACAACGTACGGCTTTGTATGCCGATTGTCGTGTGTATGAAGAATAAAGTCAACGTTTGTTCAGTACAATACGATATACTGAAAGAGAAAAGACTATAAAATACGGGAGAAAAATGAGAAGTTTATTACCTATCCACTTAATCCGGATCGGTCGACAATAGAATTTTGATATTTACAACATTATGTAATTAATTGATTATCGGTCCTATTATGTAACTGAGGATGTACGTAACTAAGTAATAGAGCATATTTTTTGGTTAGTTTATTTAATGAAGCGTACACACGGCTTTGGTTGCTGATTCTCGTGTGTCAACGTGTTCAGTACAATACGATATATTGAGAGATGCTGATGCACTATTACGTAGACACGTACATCCTTAGTTGCATAATAAGACAGATAATCTATTAATTCCAAAACGTACTAAAAGCGCAAATTCTGTTGTTGAACAATGTAATCAGTATGATTACAGATTAAATAATTATGGAGGTGCATATGAAACATTAAACGATTCATCATAGTGTTAAGTTATACCACGTAATTTAACAAAAAGATCAATCATTTAATGTCTCACTTCACACTGGCTCACTCCATTATTATTTAATACTGATTAGAATGGTCGACAATAGAATTTGCACCATTTACTACGTAATACAGCATATTTTTGGTTAGTTTATTTAATGATATAACCGATAATGTACACACGGCTTTGGGTGCCGATTGTCGTGCACAGAGTCTATAGACTCTGTGATTGTATAAATGAACAAAGAGAAAAGAGCAAGAATTTTCCCAAGCGTATGAAGTTGAGCTCCGGATTAAGTGGATAGGTAATAATTTTCTCTCCCCGACTTACAAGATTGCCATAGCGATTCACTTCTAGACATGTAGGTAAATGATGACTAAAATAAACGACCCAAGATTTTCTCTTGCCGACCAGTATATTATCGTAGTCTTAAAGAAATTAGAATAAAATAAACTATGTTAAAAATGTTCATGTATACTACTAAAATGAAGATAATATATTTAAGCTAAATGTAATCTATTACAGTTGTAGTAAAATGAGTAACTAATTGTTGAAAATCCAGATCCAACCCTAGATGCCACATTTTTTTGAAACGTCTACTTATGCGGTTTGAAATTTTGATGCAAAATCTGGCAATACCGCTCAGAAGAAATGTTCCCACCCTATATATATATATATATATACATATATATATATATATATATATATATATATATATATATATATATATATATATATATATATATATATATATATATATATATATATATATATTTATTTAATGGTTTACTATGTAGTAAGCCATTAGTAGTAAGTATATAAAGAGATATTAACTTTATGCTATATTTTTTCAATTGTATATGTTGTAAAAATTACCTAAAATTGCTTCTTTTTTGTTTTTAAGCGACAAAGTGACGAATCATTTATTTAATTAATAGTGGTGAAAAGAATATTTCGTAACTAGTTACGAAACGGAACATATTTCAAAACGTCAAAGGAGTATGAAAATGGTCGCTTTTTAATTGCCAAAATTAGAAAAAAAAATATTTTATCATATTGCTTTATTTTTCGCCATTTTTTCTTAGGTAATAAAATCTGCCAAAATGTCTTAGGAAATAAGAAGGCTGAAAATTACGAGGAATTAGTATTCCTAGACCTGTTAAGGAGCTTTAAAAATCTTCGATATAATATGTATCAAAGTACATTATCTGCACAGCCACATAGACACGACAATCTCCCAAAGCCTTGGATCAAGTCAACCAGATGCTGCCATATAATACCTATACAGATGTTATGCACGTCTCACTTCTACGCTGGTTAGATGGTATCAAGTGTTTTATCAAAATTGACTTGGACAGCTTCGTAGCATCCAAGTAAATTGGAAGTCAATTTACTTTGATGCAACTTTGATGTTAAACCGCCTTCTGACTGGACTTTGATCAAAAAGTCAGTACTATACAAGCAGCGTACAAGTGAAACGCGCGCAGCATTTTTATAAGTACAGTTATATGGCAGCACCCAAGTGTACTCGGTCCAACTTTGATAGTGTCATCCCGCCTTTTTAGGACCACCATCGTAAAAAATTTAAAAAAAAGTAGCCTGTTTTAACCTGTAGAATAACCTCATTAGTTATTTTAAAATTGTATATTTTCCTTTTTTTATACTTGCAATTTTTCGAAAACTACATGTAGCATTAAAAAACGAAGTATACTCAGGGTATCTAATATACCGTATGATCGAATAAATACGGCGTCAGCGATGGCTATGAAATGAAGATCGCTGTCATTTTATATGTAAATTTATATGGGAAATGTCATTGATCGTCATTTCATGGCCATCGCTGACGCCGTTTTTATTCGATCATACGGTACTTAAAATCAGTTTTAGTTTTGGCGGCAACAAAATCATTGTAGACCTGTGTAATCATATCACCTCTTAAGTATAGTAATCTCAAAGAGAGTTTAATTGCAGAATGAATGAAAATATCAAATTATTAAAGAAAGAAAAAGCTCATGTGAATTAGGTAAATACTTACCGTACTTAGGTAAATTTAAAAAAGGAAAATTCCGGAAATCAGACTGAACGCGTTTTATCCTCTCAAAATATATCTTATACATAATTTATATCAAAGATGGCTATTTCAATTTATAACTCACCTACCAATGCCCGATCTGCTGGTGCTATGACATCTTGGGAAAATGTATTAGTTCTGCTTTCGAAATATAGGAAGTAACTTTATTACACTATTTGATATTCAACGGAGCTCTTTTACGGATCTATCTATGGAAAATATTATTTAACGATTTATAGAATATGGATTAATTTAGAGATGGGCAAAAAACTATGATTTGTACGCTATTACTTTAAAACCACATTAACGACCTTTTGATAATGTGAAATAAACTGTTATTATGATTGACAGTGATTCTCGCAAGCTGCTCGTCAACAAAAATTACTCCGCAATTTTACCGCTGTTAAGCTAGTAGTCCAAGATCCCAGAGCGATCTGACATAACTTATTTTCACAAGGATGAAACCTTAGGCTCTCAGTAGTGCTCTCATGTGCTTTGAAAACCGGCGTGTTTGGGGAATTCGCCCTGTGACACCTTAGCAGATACCGCGTGAGAAAGATAACTAAAAATAAGAGTTACTTAACTTAAATTTGTATGGCTGATTTTTGTATAAATATTGTAGAATATTACTCTCAAGTAGTATCAAAAGTATCAGACACTTTCCATGGACCTGAACTTTTGTCAGACGATACCAAATCAAAAAGTTGATCTTTGATAAAGATAAACTTTATCAAAACTCCACAAAAATATAAATGAACTTTACTTATTTTTACATGTCTGATTTTTACATATGTTATTAAGACAGCTATTATAAAGTTATATTTAATCAGTCAGACAGATTGTAATGACCAAACATCCTCTAAACACAAAAATTATTCAGCCGTGACTATGAGCGCGGGAGAACTATGCGCTAACTTATATGTATACATCTATATACAAAGATGCCAAGGTGTATGTGGCGCCATCTGTCGAAGAAGCGAGTAACTAAAACGTGTATTCAGAAACCTGGCGAATTCACCAGAAAGTAAAAAACGACGAATCAGACAATAAAATTTGCTAGTAGATGGCAGAAGGTTACCGATACTTTTAGAACGTTCCAGAAACACTCACCACAGCTATACCGTGCTGGTAAATGTTACTTTTGGGTCGGCATTTACATGTGTGGAAGTAAATCGCATATGGATCTTATTAAGTCGGAGTGAGAGAAATGCGACCGAGCGACGCGACGCGCGACGGTGTGCTGTTGCGGCGTTGCCGATACGCCTTTCCCTATCAAGTAAAGTGAAATCACGATCGCAAACCGCTTATTTTTACTAGATAAAATAATTAGACATGCTTCTGAGCATCTGAATTGGAATTATAAGGATATCGTTAGGGTGTCATTTTTTTATAACGAGAAAACGTCAGTAATCGCGATAATTTAAAAACTCAACTTTTTAACACATAACAGGCCATAACTCAAGAACCACTTTAGATATTGAAACATTTTTTATTTTCAAGATCGAATATTTTTCAATATGTTTACATAAGAAAAATTCGATAAGGTTGTTTTTTCCATTCAAAAATTGTAAACAATCCATCCATTTACTTTTAGAGCATAGCAATTTTCAGCAATCGTGTAATTTTTTTATTGATAAAGATTTTCACATACTGTCTACAGAGAAAATACAGCAGAAATATTAACAAAGTTCTTGAAAAAACCACAATCTATTATTTCTAATAGATTTCGAGATATCCATTTTTGAATTCAGAGTTCTAATAGCGCGACCACTATCGAACACCAACTCAGTTCCATTTATTTTTACCAAAAATGCAAATGTTTCTAGCTTGCACTTAAAAAAATTCAAGCTATAGGGAAAATTACAACGACTCGTTAATAAATAAACAAATTAAGTATCACGAGACATATTTAAATCGTGAAGCTGATCGCATGACGTACACCTTTCCCTGGAACTTTAAGTACTGACAGAGGTATTGATTCGGTCGACCGGTCAACTGCGACAAATCTGCTATATCCCCTTCCACGTCTCTTAGCGATGTGTACAGTTTCTCGGTTTATTTCATACGTTTGGCAACGTGTTTACTGTCCTCTCTTTGTTCAGTACATTATAAACGCATTGTACTCTTCTTAGGGTACGTTTATGTTGGAGCTGCGATAAACGATAAAAGCAGTGAATTAGCGCTGCTCTTATCGTTGCTCAACTGCCAACCGTGTCTCCACGCGTTGCTCCAATATAAACACCTACGTATAAATTAAAATAATAATATTTTTTTGCTTCGCTACTATCGTTGCTCTTATCGTTTATCGCCGCTCTAACATAAACGCACCCTTACATACGGAAATCTTGACCCAAGACTAACCTTTGCCAGCCCTTAGTATAAAAGAAGCGCGTTCGGCAGTTGGGACAGTTTGAAGTTTGATAATACCGCGTTTTAAATTGTGAATTAACTGGCGAAGGTGCCAGAAAAGTTAGAGTAATAGTAGTTGCATAAATTGTGTATTATATTCAGTATAAATTGTGTGTACAGAATGAGAAAAAAAATAAATTTGTTAAGTATTTTATCGTGAGTTTAAATTAGTGGACTCACGGAATCCGTAACAGTATATTCAATTAGTGGATGAAAATGTACACCTATTAGCATAATACTTGATTATTTTATCTTTTTTCGGAATTCATAACAGGCTTTAAAGAAATCTCTTGTAATCAAATTATTCTTCTAAAATACATTATTTACCAAGTAGACATTAAAATTTCACAATATTTTATATTTAATGGTTTCTTACGAGTAAATTTTTAAATAGGCTTATAATTTACGATGCAGTAATGATTCTTAAATTATACTTTAATGTCGAAAAAACACAATAAAAACGGCAAATCGGCTGCCACTAGTTTTGCATGAATAATCACAGGACATTAGTTAATAGATTTTCTAAAATATTAAATTTAAGTTGTAATATAAATACTATATAAAAATTGATATAATTAAAATATTCAAGTTTACTGGCATAGAAAAATAAAAACAACGTTGGAGCAAAATTCCATTCACATATCTCCTTTAGATCACATTAAATTTGCAAAACCAATGCGCAATGCAATTTTTGAAAATTTCATAAATACTCGTATTAGGCATATTGAATTCCTCATGTTTTTGTAGGGTTTCTCCCTATTCTACAGGGTTGTTCACTACATATGACACGGAATTATTGTAGCTAAACGATTAGATTTTTACAAATTGTAAGTTTTCGGTTCGTTGAAGGACTATTAGAGCTACAATTTAAAAATATTTTTACAAGATACAGAGTGTCCCAAATAAGTAAAAAATATTATAGTGGTATTTTTTAAATAGAACACCCCGTATATTATTCTATTTTTAGATTCTATGATTGAAATAAAGATAAATTGGATTATGGTTTATCACACTTAAACCTTACCGTTTTTTTAAATATTTTCAATTTTGTGAAATTGCAGTAAAAAAATAAGGCTTTATTTCTCCAAAGGTATCAAAGTTTTTAATACTAAATATTTACTGAATAGTATTTATTGATCAGATATTGTGTTGCAATCATAAAAATTATACTACCTTAGACAGACTGTCCAAAAATTTATATTAAATAATTACTACCTTTAAACGGCAATAACTTGTTTAAATTAACTGGAACACCCTGTATATTTTACCTGAATCAGATGCTCAATTTAATTGTCCATCAGATTGTATTATACCATTTTTTACCTATCTCTTCAAGTTTTCGTAGAAAATGCATTTTATTATAAATTTAGACCTCATTTATCACTTGAAAATGTCAATATTCCATAGGTATAGTGTTAAATGAGTTCTAAATTATAAGAAAATGCATTTTCTATGAAAACTTGAAAAGATAGGTAAATAATGGTATAATACAATTTGATAGACAATTACATTGTGCATCTGATTCTCGTATGATATACAGGGTATTCCATTTAAATTAAGCAAGTTATTGCCATTTAAAGCTAGTAATTATTTAATATTAACTTTTAGACACTCTGTATAAAGTAGTATTTTGTTTATTATTGCAACACAATATCTGATTAATAGATAAACTTCAGAAAATATTTAATATTAAAAACTTTGATACCCCTGGAAAAATGAAGCCTTAAAATTTTTACTGCAATTTTGTAAAATTGAAAATATTTCAAAAACGGTAAAGTTTCAGTGTGATAAACCTTAATCAAATTTACCTTTATTTCAATCGTAGAATGTAAAAATAGAATAATATACAGGGTGTTCCATTTAAAAAAATACAACTATAATATTTATTACTTATTTGGGACACTCTGTATCTTGTAAAATTATTTTTGAATTGTAACTGTAATAGTCCTTCAACGAACCCAAAACAATTTATAAAAATCTATTGGTTTAGCTGCAATACTCCGTGTCGTATATGGTGAACAACACTGTAAAATTCTGAGTTCTTCTCAGTAAAATAAAGTTTAATATTGGTATTTATATAAAAATATGAGAAAGTGATTGAAAATTGACAAGAAAATCGCCTTTCATTAATTTTTAAACAGGCGATACGGTTCGGCATCATTGCTGTAGCTTGTTTGAAAATTCTACGTTATATACAGGGTGATCCGAACTGTATTCCGGAAACTTCGGGAGCATATTCTGTCGATAAAATTAAGTAAAAAAGTTCGTATAAATGTTTGTCCTAAATTGCTTAATTTCGAAGATACAGAGCGTAGAAGTTTTATTTTTATTTTGACTTTTTCCAAATAATTTCTGAAGCAACATCAATATTTGGATGAAAATTATTGGTGTCTTGCAGTTTTTCGACTTGAGAAATTTGATTTTGATGTCAATATGACTCCTACTTACAGAAATATATTTTTAACTGGTTTGAAGAGTAATAAGTTTTCGGCCATACCTGTTAAGTAAAAAATAAATATACAGGGTGTCATTGAAATGGTGTAAAAAAAATTGGGGGGGTGATAGTACTCCTAAAAATAGTAAAAAAAGTTCCTATAAGTATAGGGCGGAAAATGTATATTAAGAGAGTTAGGGGCACTGAAAGGGTGAATTTAAAAAACGGTTGTTTTAAAATTGTTGGCTTAAAAAACAAGATAAAACTTCGAAAAAAATCCCCTGCCATAAATTTTGACCCTAAATCAAATGGTGATACTGAAAAATTATTTGAAAAAGCGGAAAGGGTAGTTTTTGCAAGGGTAGGGGGTTGGTTCGTGAATAACTTTTTTGAGTTTTTTTTTTGTAACGTGAGTTCATTTTTTGAGAACTACATACTTTTTCCTACAAAAAAGGTACTCTTGTTGCACATCGCCCAGAGCGATGGTTTTCGAGAAAATTGAAGACATAGAGTTTGCTCTGATGGGTTGCTAACTGGTTAATCAACATAAACTTATGAAAGTTATGGCGGTTCAAAAGTAACCAAGTAGTTATCAAATAATTAATTGAAAAATCAAAATTTCATGATTTTTAAAACATCTTATTGCTTTAAAAAACGAAATAATCCAATTACCAAAATTCCTTATTAAAATAATGCATTCCTTAATTCATTCATAGTAAATGTTCAAAGTGACCACCATTCATTTCAATGTAAATATCTGATCTTCTTCTCCACGATCTGCGTAGGTACCCTGTGGAATATCCTTGGTGTTGTCCGAATTTATTTTAATAATGCGTTGCCGTAGTTGCTCTTCAGTATTAATCGGCACTGAGTAAACCATTTTTTTTTAAAACCAAAAAAGTTTATTTCGTTGAAGAAATTTGGGTTTTCGGGTTTTTAGACCGTCGTCCTGAATGCTTCCTAATGTTTCGCTAGCACGAGTGGCTAGCATCCTCAGAGGTGTGTTTGCTCCAATTGCTCACAATAGACTGATCTCATTGACACATGACACATCAGTCTAGTATGAGCAATCGAAGCAAACACACCTCTGAGGATGCTAGCCACTCGTGCTAGCGAAACGTTTGGAAGCAATTCTAACCGACGACGGTGTAAAAACCCGAAAAAAACAAATTTCTTCAAACGATGGCCGCGAAAGCCTTAACTACTACAGTTTATTTCGTTTTTAATGCAATAAGATGTTTTAAAAATCATGAAATTTTGATTTTCCAATTAATTATTTAATAACTACTTTGTTACTTTTGAACCGCCATAACTTTCATAAGTTTATGTTAATTAACCAGTTAGCAACCCATCAGAGCAATTTTTTGCTTTCAATTTTCTCGAAAACCATCGCTCTGGGCGATGTTCAACAAGAGTACCTTTTTTGTAGGAAAAAGTATGTAGTTTCAAAAAATGAACCCACGTTGCAAAAAAAATAACCTCAAAAAAGTTATTCACGAAATAATCCCCTACCTTTGCAAAAACTACCCTTTCCACTTTTCCAAATAATTTTTCAGTATCACCATTTGATTTAGGGTCAAAATTTATGGCAGAGGATTTTTTTTCGAAGTTTTATCTCATTTTTTAAGCTTACAATTTTAAAACAACCGTTTTTTAAATTCACCCTTTCAGAGCCCCTAACTCCCTTAATATGCATTTTCCGCCCTATACTTATAGGAACTTTTTTTACTATTTTTAGGAGTACTATCGATTTTTTTTACACCATTTCAATGACACCCTGTATTTACGACGTTTTTTACCCAAAAAAAAGGTTCTTAGTAAAAATCGCTACAAGTTATGGTTCTCGAGATAAATACTGACATAAATTATACATGTTGATTAAAACAGTTTTAACCATCTGCTGATGATGCTAACATGGTTAGCGAAAGGCGCATCCAGTGCAAGCAAAGGTGCTTTGGTGTATTGTGGTGAATCAGTGTTTTATTTTGCTGTTGTAACACCAAAGGTTCCAACCCCCAACTGTAATAAAAATCAAATGTAATTTAACGACGAATTTAAAGACTTAAGCTTCATTCAAAACCTCGCAATTATTTCCATAAATTGTTTAAGATCATTCAAAAAAAAGTTTACGATTTTTCATAATGTCTAAAAAACACAATTAAAATTAATAGAAGATCCTAGCAATAGCTTGCAGTAATCAGTTGGATCCATATATTTAGCTTATAAAACAATCAACTTTTGATTTCTAACCACATTTTCTCTTGACGGATGATAATCAAAGGGCAAAATGATATTTCTCCCAAATTTTGAAGTATAATTAGTAGAAAAGTCAAAAGTTTGTTAACTTTTTCCACTAATTAAAAATTCCTACCACTAATTTTAACGTTCTGAATGCTTACATTCGAATTAGAGGAACGAACTTCTACGCTAATTGAAACCACTAATTTATTCTACTAATTGCGAGGTTCTGAATGGAGCTTTAAAAAGTTTCAAAGTTATTATTTATCGTAATTAAGCTTAATAGAATATTTTAGCTTCGACACAAACAACAATTTAATAACAAAATAAAATTATATTTTTTAATAACATTTATATATCATATATCAGATAAAAATATGTCTGGTAACAAAAAATAATACTTCTATAGATGAAGATAATCTTAAATCTTGGTAAAGGATATCTTACTGTTAGATGGTGCGATCGACCATGTAAAAAAAGGGTTTTCACATGCGATTTACATCTTTATTTTTCGCAAGAAACCCTCTAATAGCATCTTATCTTTTTTCCTACAATAAAGGCAAAATGGGAGAAAAAGGTCAAATTTTCTTTTCGCAAGATAAACCCGCATAAAAACTAAATTAGAGAAAAAAGTTTACAGGCTTAACTTAATGGCAAAGAAAATGTCTTCGTTCCAAAAACAACATAATAAATATACCGTATGGTCAAAAAAAAATTACGTTAACCCTCGGACAAGCTTTAGAATCATACGACCGGGCGCGTAGCCGGTATTCCGTACCGCATTTATATTTTTTAAGTATTCTGTAATCTATACTAATATATAAAATCCTTAAGTGACTGACATAGTCATAAATCACGATCCTGCTCAAACCAGTCAACGTAAGAAGCTCAATTTTGGCATACAGCTTGATTCACAGGTTCGATAAGAAGGGATTTTTCGAAATTCCAGTTCCAAGAGGGTAAAACCTCCCCTCAAATATTACAATATTTTTTTATTTAAAAAACGGTCAAGTTTCCGAAAAAACGCTTAAACACGTATATTTTATTTTGTTTTTTTTACATATTAAGATTTTTTTAAAATGTATACAGGGTGTTTCGAAAAATCTGGTCATTGATTAATCACGATCCTGCTTAAAGCGCTTGACGTAAGAAGCTGATTTTTGGAAAACAGATTGACTTTAGGGTGTAGAGGTTCGATAAGAAGGGATTTTTCGAAACTCGAATTCTAAGGGGGTGAAACTATGCCTCAAATATTAAAATATTTTCTATTTACAAACCGGTGAGTTTTTCGGAAAAACTCTTAAACACGTATATTTTATTTTGTTGTTTTACATATTTTAAGATTTTTTATAAATGTATACAGGGTGTTTCATAAAATATGACCATTGAGTAATAACGATTCTGCTTAAACTGCTTGACGTTTAAAGCTGATTTTTGGCAAACGGATTGACTGTGGGGTGTAGAGGTTCGATAAGGAGGGGTTTCTCGAATCTCAAATTCTAAGAGGGTAAAAACGCCCCTCAAATATTACAACATTTCTAATTTAAAAAACGGTTAGTCTTTCGGGAAAACGCTTGGACAAGCATAATTTATTTGTTTTTTTTACATATTTTGAAATTTTTTAAAAAAATCGTACAGGGTGTTCCACAAAGTTGAGTAATTTCTTAACCACGATTCTGCTTAAACTGCTTGACATAAAAAGCTTATTTCTGGCAAACGAATTTTTCGAAAGTCAAATTCCAACGAGATGAAACTACCCCTCAAATGTTACCAAGTTATATAATAATATCGCCATATTGTTTTTTCTCATGCTGACATAAATGTAAGAAAATTTTATCCAGTTTGTATGTTAATGGAATTTCTTGCTTTGCTTTATCATCACCATTACAAATGATTAATTCGACGCGAACGAAGTCGCTGGTACACGCTAGTTTCATATATTTTATTGTAAAATTTAGCATGCTAAACAGTAACAAGCAATATTTTAATACATATTACTCCCTCACATATTTAGATACTCTCTTTGTAGTTGAGCCCATCGTTGTCTATTGTTGGCTATGCCGGCCCAAGTTATCCCTACTAATTTCCTAATATCATGGTCCCATCTCAGGTTTGGTGTTCTTCTAGGTCTCTTAGTTTCTCGTGGGTACCATGCTCTAATTTTTGTGGTCCATCTGTTGTCCGTTCTTTTTGCCAGGTATCCTGCCCATTGCCATTTGAGAGATTTGACTCTGTGGATAACATCTATTACCTAAGTCTTTTGTCGTATCTACGCTCTCTCTTGGTTATTTCCAGTATATTTCGTTCCATTAAGCGTTGTGCTACCTGCAGTTTCCTTATGATGTCCGTTTTAAGTGTCCAGGTTTCGCATAGGTCATTTCTGGTAGTACACATTGGTCGAATGTTTTCTTCTTCAGATAGAGTGACATTCTAGATTTGAGTATGATTGAGTTTCTTCCATAAGTACTTCATGCTAACTTAATTCTTCTGTTGATTCCTGGTAGTAGAGATCCCGAGCTGTTTATTAGTTGCCCCAAATATATATATTCTTCTGCTATTGCCAGTGATGTGTTATTCATTAAAATGCCTTTTCTTTCTACTAGTTCGTTGTACATTACTTTAGTTTTTGCTATATTCATTTTGAGACCTAGTTTCTTGATGGCTTTATTTAGGTCATTAATTTGTGCTTGTAGTTCTTCAGGACCATTTGCAAAGAGGAGGAGATTTCTTCTAATGTTGCTGTAAACAGCTTTGGAGATCAAAAAATATACAGGGTGTTCCATTTAAAAACCATCATCCGGATCCACAACATTTTTTGAGCCACCCTATTGTAGTTAAAAGGGTTTAGGTTTGCACTTAAACAAAACTCCCAAGTTTCTTATTCTAGGAGCTACAGATGCCCGACGCACCATTGCCGGACTCTGTAGAAATGGGACAGAAATTCATAACCAAGATACACACGGAATACAGTCTTAAAATATTTTACCAAATATAATGACATTACTTTCGTTTGCATGGTAATTCGCACCGTCTCCATTTTGTCGAAAATCTAAATTCATGAGGGGCATTAATATCAAAAGAGTTCTGAGGGAAAAAGAGATAGAGGCTGGCTCTTTGAAACCATTTCGACGAAACGAAAATGCATAAACTTAAAAGTTATAATGGCGGGAAAAGAGAAGTTGCTAAATTAACAGCTGTCTCACAAAGAAATGCATAAAGAAGTTTCTGTATTAGTATTCATGTAACAAAACACTTAAAGTCGAAAAATATTTCAGTATGATAGTAGTTTCTGTCTTTATTATAACTCCGGGTTTCCGTAACTGAAACCAGAAGTTTTAACATTTTAGAAAAGCCCATTTATTATTAATCTTACGAAGTGTACTCCACTGATTTATTTATTTTATTAAGTTCGATACGGCGGACGGTTTTCAAGATATTTGCGTTTAAAGGTTACGATGCGTCGAATTTAGTATTAGAGAAATCATGAGATTAATTTATTTATAATTTCTTTACATTTCTCATCATTATCCCTTATACTAATATCAACGCATCCTAACCTTTCAACGCATATCTTAAAACCCCTCCACCATATACAGGGTGTTTCAAAAAACGTGTACCATCTCTCGAGGGGAGATATATCAACATATGTCCGATTCTGGCTTTGTTTTGTGGCTACACGGTGTTAAAATCTTAATAATCTTTAGATTTATTATGATTTTCTTCCAAGTACTTTTAGTGATTCGAATGAAATTTTGAGGATAAAAGTGCTACATATTTTAATGCCAAAAAAGTGTATTTTTCTTTTTATATCAAAATTGAGTAGGCCGCTTAATGTCAATTAAAAGTTATCTCCTGATATTTTTTTGAATTCGGCCTCCTTGATGAGATAACCGTAATTTTATTAGTCACAACTAATAAAATTAAAATAAAAAGAAACTTAATAAATTATATATTTTACCTAATTTATTATTAAACATTATTACTATTAGTCCAACTTAGAGAAATTTCAAATAAAAAAATAATGGTATTTAAATTAATTACAAAAAACCTAATTTTAATAAATTTTAACATCTTGTAACTCTAAAACTGCATTTCCATACCCATGTTTATATATATATTTTTTTCATATTTTTTGATGAGGAAAATCAATGGAGTACTTATTTAAAACTTTCACTTAATAATAAATAAAAAACTTCGCAAGTTAATGATATTCATTTTTTTTGAAGGTTGCTATTATACTTGTATCAATTAATAAATTAATGAAATTTATAAAATTGCGTTTATTTCACCAAGGAGGTCGAAATCGACAAAATATCAAGAAGCAACTTTTAATCGGCATTAAACTGCTTACACTATTTTGCTAACAAGAGAAGAAAAGTTAATGACGTATTTTTTTAGAAAAATATTTCAGTGATAATCCATATGCATATGTATTTTTAGCTTTAAAATATGTCGCATTTATAGTAACTTTTACCCTCAAAATTTCATTCGAAAAGCTAAAAGTACTTAGAAAAAAATATAATATATCAAAAAAATATTAAGACTCTAACACCCTGTAGCTACGAAACAAAGCGGTATCGGACCTATATTGAAAATAATAATCTTATTTTTACGTGAGGAATCTTTCCACGAGAGGTGGCACATGTTTTTTGTTTAAACACTCTGTAAAACTAAATAAAGAACCTTTTTTACGTAAAAAAGTTTTTTTACGTCAATTGTTGAAATTACTCTATCTAGAAGGATAAAAAAAGTAGGATCAGTAGTACTCTCTACCTTAACCTAGAAAAAAAACTAAAGTACCCTTTCACGGCTGTTACGGAATTTTACACTACCGCCATTCGCTTTGGCAAGTTACGTTTCAGTCCCAGAAAAATGTATTTTTAAAAAACACAAAATTATGGAATAAACAATATTTATTTTACGGAACAGCAATCGAATGTTACTTGGTTCTTCCCGGATTCGTGCTGAAGGGTTGAAAATCATAGGATGCAAAGTCCGATGGGCACGTTCGTACTGAAAATTATAGTAATAGTAGCTCCCCGTGTATAGCGTTTAAGGGGAGTAGCAAGGGAGGCTTGGGAGTAGCAAGGTACAGCTTGCCATACTAGAGCCGTTCGGTACACAAGGAAGGTAATGTGGCTAGCACTACGCTTCAACCGCCTATTATTACCTCAGGATTGTGAATCCCACGTACTCATTTAAGGCTGAGTCGACTTAGGTACCCAGACTATTTTTATTTTAATAAAAATAGTCGGCTGATGAAATGCCGGGGTGGGATTCGAACCCACTACCTTCAGATTGGTAGACGAGAGCCTGTACCTCTACGCCACCGGGCACCTACAGAAAATTATACTCGCATAAATTCTACCGACTGCGCCAGTTACGTTTCAGTCCCAGAAAATGTATTTTTAAAAACACAAAATTATGGAATAAATAATATTTATTTTACGGAACAGCAATCGAATGTTACTTGGTTCTTCCCGGATTCGTGCTGAAGGGTTGAAAACCACAGGATGCAAAGTCCGATGGACACGTTCGTACTGAAAATTATAGCAATAGTAGCTCCCCCTGTATAGCGTTTAACGCCTTGGGAGTAGCAAGGTACAGCTTGCCATACTAGAGCCGTTCGGTATACAAGGAAGGTAATGTGGCTAGCACTACGCTTCAACCGCCTATTATTACCTCAGGATTGTGAATCCCACGTACTCATTTAAGGCTGAGTCGACTTAGGTACCCAGACTATTTTTATTTTAATAAAAATAGTCGGCTGATGAAATGCCGGGGTGGGATTCGAACCCACTACCTTCAGATTGGTAGACGAGAGCCTGTACCTCTACGCCACCGGGCACCTACAGAAAATTATACTCGCATAAATTCTACCGACTGCGCCAGTTACGTTTCAGTCCCAGAAAAATGTATTTTTAAAAAACACAAAATTATGGAATAAATAATATTTATTTTACGGAACAGCAATCGAATGTTACTTGGTTCTTCCCGGATTCGTGCTGAAGGGTTGAAAACCACAGGATGCAAAGTCCGATGGACACGTTCGTACTGAAAATTATAGCAATAGTAGCTCCCCCCCGTGTATAGCGTTTAACGCCTTGGGAGTAGCAAGGTACAGCTTGCCATACTAGAGCCGTTCGGTATACAAGGAAGGTAATGTGGCTAGCACTACGCTTCAACCGCCTATTATTACCTCAGGATTGTGAATCCCAAGTACTCATTTAAGGCTGAGTCGACCTAGGTACCCAGACTATTTTTATTTTAATAAAAATAGTCGGCTGATGAAATGCCGGGGTGGGATTCGAACCCACTACCTTCAGATTGGTAGACGAGAGCCTGTACCTCTACGCCACCGGGCACCTACCGAAAATTATACTCGCATAAATTCTACCGACTGCGCCAGTTACGTTTCAGTCCCAGAAAAATGTATTTTAAAAAAATACAAAATTTTGGAATAAACTATATTAATTTTAAGGAACAGCTATCGAATGTTACTTAGTTTTTCCCGGATTCGTGCTGAAGGGTTGAAAACCATAGGATGCAAAGTCCGATAGTCACGTTCGTACCGAAAATTGTACCCGCACCAATCCTACCGACTGCGCCAGTTACCTTTCAGTCCCAGAAAAATGTATTTTTAAAAAACACAATTTTTTATTAATTTAAAAAACTATATTTATTTTACGAAACAGCAATCGAATGTTACAAGTACAATCGCTAGACAAAAACCAAAACTAAGATCTACATTAATTTATGAAGAAACCTCTTATGGTAAACTGCTGCGTTGCAGGTTCCCAGACAAAAGTGCAGGTGCATGCTCGCCGGTGTCGTCCGTGAGAAGTGTATCCGTGTATTTCGACTGTCATAACTGGCATTAAAATGTGTGTAAGAGTACCAAATTTCAAGAAAAACGGTTTACCAATATTCTTAAAAATAAACAAAAATAAATTATTATAAAAATATTATCTTATGTAATTGCCAAACCAAACCAGACTTCTTCGGGAAGCATTTTAAGGCATATTATGTTAATATTAACTTTCTGTTTTATTTTTATCTGTTCGAAGTTAGATACACTACTGTGAACCCATCGAAGTTAGATACATAATTTTTTTTGACACCTTCTATATTAGGTTTATTATTTCAACTATAACCAAATGTATCCATATTTGTCTTATTACTCTAAATATATCGGTTGAAATTATTGGCTATTACATTTATAACTAATGCATATTCTAATTATTATTATATTATTTTAAAATACCAGCAACATTTTATAGCATACATTGTTTGACATAAGAAAATATATACATTTTTGTACAATATAAAGATGGTGAAATATTGGCAGAGAAACATTGGTAGAGAAAGAAATATTTTTTATTACTAACTCGTTGTTTATAAAGTCCTAAATATTATAATTATAACTCCATAACTTGCTTGTATATGATACACCAGTATTTAGAAAATGTCTGTTTACATTAAATCTAAAACTACATTAGCTTTATTTTAATCTTGAAACATGTACAATGTCAGAATTTGCATATATAAATTATTGTAGGTGAAACGCCATTGAAACCATGCACTCCGTGTTTTACCAACCTTGATGGCATTACTGCCATTTGCATATTAAACGGTAATGTTTCTGTTTTTGAAAATTTAAATTCATGGTAGGCATTAATATGAGGATAGTTATGAGTATAAAGCGAGTTAGGCGACAGCGTTATGAAATATTCTGAATAGAAAAAAATAATAAGCTTAAAAAAGTTAGTGTGTATGTGAAATAAATTAATTCAATAGTTTTAGATATTATTTTAGAATTTAGAATATAAGATTATTGTACTAGAGATTGTACTTATTATTATAGTAATAAAACCTCAGACAAAGATATACCTTAAGAGGATTCTATGTTTATTCACTTTTGTAATGGGATTATTTTGAATAAACATTATTATTATATATTATTATTAAAAGCCAGAACGACAAAAAAGGGAAAGTCTCTAAACAGATTTCTCTCAAAGGAATGCATAGAAAAAGGCTCTAACAAAGTAATCGTCAAAAGAGAGTTCATATTTTGTTATATCTTAGATTTTTACTCAACTGTGTTAGATACTAAAGTTTTAACTTTCCCACTCCGTGAAAGTTTCACATTCTTTATGTAGCTTACAAAAATATCCACTGGTTTAAAAAGATTTTAATTATGCATTTAAATTACAATTAAAACCTAAAAATATATTTCTATAGCATTAATATTAAACAATTAATATATCACATCAATATTTAAAAAATGTCCTTCAAATTAAATCAGTACACAATTTAATACATTTTTATTAGTATAGATAAATTAACCTATCAAGGCTAAAATACTTTAATTACGCTTAATTATGCTTAAATTCATAATTTTGTTGTATGTGATATGCCACAATTAAGAAAATGTCTCTCGACTTTATCAGTCTGAAAAATAGACTAGCTTTATTCAAATCTTGAAACGTATTTATCACAATTTGCATGTTCTTGTATTACCAAAATTGTTTTACCAAATATAACGAAATTAGCCTCATTTACAAAGTAAACGTATAATGTTTCTGTTTTTGAAAATTTAAATTCATGTCAAGCATTAATATCGAAATGGTTAGGAAGATAAAGAGAGTTAGACGACCGCTCTAAAACATTTTGAAAAAAAGTCATAAATTTAAGTTCTAGTAACAAGAAAAGAAAAGTCATTATAGTAATAACAATCTCAATATAAAACATACCATTATAAAAAAAATTATTAGTATTCGTCACAAAGTTAACGTCAGAAGAGAGTTCATATTTTGAAGGTGGTTAATATTTTTATTACATGAGTATTTTTTTTTAATTCACGATTAACTCGGTAGGTTTGGTTTCTTGACCAGAACTGCTCTAGTTCAGGGTCTTTTAAATATTAAGCACTTTTCGGACAATTCTCACTGTTCCCAATATGGCTGCTTTTAAAGCACTCGTTGGTAAGCTTTGGGTTTAATTTCAATAATTCCGTGTTCCTTGTAAAATCTCTATGAATAAGTCCATTGGCAGAGATTACAAAAGGTAAAACCATAGCTTTATTGAGCTGGTATACTCTTTTTATTCCATATGCAAGATCTTGATACTTCTGTATTTTTTCTGTTGCAGTCTTTTGAAGATTCTGGTCTAAGGGTACGGCTATATCAATTATGAAGCATTCTTTCTTGTTCTTGTTTATCCAGAGTATATCGGGTTTATTATGTAATACTGTTTTATCTGTTAAAATAAGTGTATCCCAATATAGTTTATGGCTGCTATTTTCCATTACATGTTCTGGGGTGTAATTAAAATACTTCGTCTGCACAGACTGTATGTTTTATTTTTATTATAAATTTATACAATTTTTTTACTTACAATTATCGATAGAATATGCTGCCGAAATTTAATTTATAATACATTATCTAACATTTATAATAATATATTTGGTAATATATAGAGTGAGTCTTAAATAAGTGCAAATATTTTTAGGGGTAATATATTTCGACCCCAGAAACACGATTATGAGTTTTTGTTCACGAAAAAAGATTTTTAGAAATTTAGAATTTTTGGAAAAAATATTTGTAATTTTTTTTAATAATTTGGCAACATAGGTAACAAATTAAATTTAGAAGATAGAAAATCCAGGAAAGATCGAGTGGTTCTCAAAATTTTAGGAAAAAATCTTTTTTGGAAATTTTCAAAGTAAAATACCTGGGTTATTTTAGATTTATTTGAAAAACGGCAAAGAAAAAATATGTTTCTTTTATCGTGATCTACCAGCCGTGAAAATATTTGTACTTATCTAACTCACCCTGTATATTACGAAATATAATCCAGACCACTATGTATCCTATGTTTAATACTTAGTATGAGCCAAAAGTATACGTGTATTTTCTTAATTATCCATAAGGGATTTTGCCTCTTTTTTTATTAGAATTCATTTATACTTCTTTTATTCGTTTCGATTGTTTGAATAAAACCTCTGTCAGCTCAGGTTGCCATATTAGGTCTGTTCTCAGAAGAATCCCTGACTAGTCAGCACGTTTCTCATTGGTTAAAATGCGTAGAAACCTGATTTTTAGTCTGGTTTCTACACATTTCAACCAATAAGAAACGCGCTGACTAGTCAGGAATTCTTCTGAGAACAGGGCCATTATCAACAAATTATGTTTTTAACTAAAAACAAAAAAAAGTTCCAATTTTTTTTCAAAAAATTCCAAATTTTCAAAAAAAAATGTTTCCCCAAAACAAAACACATAATCGTGTCTCTGGGGTCAAAATATACTACCCCTAAAAATATTTGCACTTATTAAAGACTCACCCTGTTTAATCATTAATATTTAAAAAGTGTTGCTCGAATTATATACTTATATAGTATATACTTATCACTTTTCGGCTTGTTTAGCTAGATTAAGCTATTAAACCTTTTTTTCATAATATGATTGTTTCTGATATGCAAGTTCTTTCTCTCTCGATTTGTAATAGACTGAAAAATTCACCAGCTATATTTAAATCTTGAAAAGTATAAGTACGTCGCAAAATTTGCATATTTAAAATGTTTTAGATGAAATGAGATGGAAACCATGCACTTACCAAATGTAATGATATTATCTTCATTTGCATAGTACCTCTAATGTTTTCATTTGTTGGACATTTATATTCATAGCAGGGCATTAATATCAGAAAATCTTTGAAAGTAAAACGGGTTAGACAACCGCTTTCTAGAACATTTTTAAAGAAAAGTTCATAAACTTAAAAGTTACAATGGTAGGAAAAGAGGACTCTCTATAATAACAGTTTTCTCGCATATAAAGATATAGCGAAGTTTCTGCATTAGTATTCATGTTACAAACAAACTTAAAGTCTCTGAAAAAAGGTCATATTCAAATTTTACGGAATTTATAAGAATTTATACTGTAGTAACTTTTATAATTAACCTTATAGAATTAACAAAGTAACCATAATAGATAAATATGATTTGTCTCTTAAATGGTGACAAAATTAGTCTTTTGTAATAAATGGTGACAAAATTAGTCTTTTGTTATTGGAAAAGCTAATTTGAATCTGCATCATTTTTTCTCCGAAAACAATATTATAATAAAAAAAATATATGTTGAGGTCTTTTCGATATACAGGGTCCGGCATTAATGCGTCGAGCATCTGTAGCTCTTGGAATAAAAAACTTTTGAATTTTGTTTAAGTGCAAACCTAAAGTATGTACCAGGATATATTTCAAGATAATATTTTAGCTTCTATAGGGTGACTAAAAAAGTGCGAGATGTTTTTTTTAAAACGAAGATCCTGTATATTAATACATTTTTGGCATCATTTTAGATCAATTTACATAATCCTAAGATATGAGTAAATATATTTCGATAGGTTCAGATATATTAATAAATTAATGAAATTATATATTTGTCAACCTTTCTTAAAAAAATATTAAAAATACAAGAACGTGTCCTGAAATCAAAACAATATTAGGTATTTACTTTAGATGGTCTGTACTTATTTAGATGGTTGTTCAAAATTCTACGCCAAACTTTCTAAAATATAAAATAATTTTTCTTCGTTTTTTTAAAGGGAACAACCCTGTGTATTATTTTTTCAATAGATGGATAATTAAAAAATGAACATTTTCTGCATTTAGATTACATTAATTTCGTATTTCAAAATTTTTAACAGTTTTACAAATATTCGCGGTTTTGTATTTCATATGCATTATTAAATTTATATCAAAGCCACCCAATGATTTTTCTCTCGTATTTTACCGTTGAGAGAACCACATAAAATACTACTGCGTGTATCTGCGAAACCATTAAAAATTTTGAAATACTTTAAATACAACAAATTTTCATTTTTTAATTCTCCATCTAATAAAAAAAATAATATACAGGGTGTTCCATTTAAAAAAAAACAAAGAAATATTAGTTTATATTTTAGAAAGTTTGGCGTAGAATTTTGAACATCCTGTATGATTTTTCTCTCGTATTTTACCGCGTATTTTAAACAGCCATATGAAATATTACTGCGTGTATCTCCAAAACCATTAAAAATTTTGAAATACTTTAAATACAAAAAATGTTCATTTTTTAATTCTCCATCTAATAAAAAAATAATATACAGGGTTCCATTAAAAAAAAACAAAAAAAAATTATTTTATATTTTAGAAAATTTGGCGTAGAATTTTGAACACCCTGTATGATTTAAGATTACGATATTTATACCACAGTAAGTATAGACCATCTAAAGTAAACACCTAATAAGAAATGTCTATACTTATGTGGAGGATTCATTTCTACAAAAAAATCCTATATGGGTATTTCGCCACTGCACTCCAAGAAAATACTGCTTGTCAGAAGTTATGTTTACAGTTATACAAATTTGCCTAACAAAGAAAAAAATTCTTAATGTTTCGGAAAGTTTATCTCTCCGTCGTCGGAAGCAAAAAAAAATACAAAGAATAAAGAAAAAAACGATTTAAAATATTTAAATTCAACTATTCGAGAACACTTTACTTTTTTAAAACAGATACGTCTACAAGAAACCGTTGACGTTCTGTTAAAATGACATTATATCAAGTTAAACTTCAAAATTAACAATGACTACCTGATATTTTTTTTTTATTAAATACCTAATATAGTTTTGATTTTAAGACAGTTCTTATATTTGTAATAATTTTTTAAGGTAGGCGTTGAAAAATATAATTTTTTTATTTATTTATTAATATCTCGCTTGCAATTTTCAGCAATCATGTAACTTTTTATTTATAAAATTTTTCACAGACTATCTGCGAAGCAAATACAGGGTGCTACAAATTCGAGGTACGAGCATCGGTATCTCGGAAACCGTAATAGATACGAAGATGGTTAAATTGGGGCAAAGTTGCGCCTTGAGATGTTTACCAATATGCCATAAATTTTTTTTTAAATATTTCAAGGATTGCTGATTTTTTTGGAAAAAACGGATTTTTTGGAAAATCAATTTTATTTTTTCCTGTCGTTACTTTTAAGAAAATCAAAAAACTAATTGCACATTCTCATAGTCACTTTATTACGGCTATCTGATAGTATTTTTACATTTTCAAATTAGCTAATAATTTGTGAGATACAGAGGCCAACTTAATTTTTTTAAATACGGACCTGCATTTTTTATTTCCGATTTTGAAAGAACTCGGTCCCCTGACTATAATGATATGCCACACTTTATACTTTTTTTTTGTGTTGGGTACCTTAACAACAAAAAATTATTTAATTATTATTTAAAATAAGTCCGACTCTGTTTTTTTTTAATTATTTAATCTGATTATATTCATCACAATATTGATCAGCGCTAATTAACATTGAATAAGAAAAATCGAGCCAATTGGAAGATTCAAATAAATTATATCCAGGTCAGCAATTTAAAGATATTATTTTAAACTATTTTTACTGTGAATTTGAAATATCGGTGTGCGATCTAATAATATGCGTAATATTCGTCGTAGTTATTATAAACTTCTACCAACTAGTTTCTAATGCTCTACATGTTCGAAAGGGTTACCATCTTCACTATTGCAGAAATTTATTTTTCGTTCAATTTTATTCATAGCTCTTTGAACTTTCTTCTTATACTTTCGAAAGCGGTTTGTACTCTTTACTGTAAATGTTGAGATTTATTGACTTCACTTTTACAAATGACGTGAAGTAAATTTAATGAATTCAATTGTATATTATTTTTTATTATTTTATTGCGTTTGATTTCCCACGTTCAATGTTTTACCCCACGTCATTGTTAAATTTGAAAGCTTATCAATATTGTAACGATGAATAGATTAAATATTAAAAAAACAGAGCCGGACTTGAAATTAGTTTAAATAAATTGTGTTTAAATGTCCGAAATAAAAAAATATATATTAAGTGTGGCATATCGTTGTACTCAGGAGACCGAGTTCTTTCAAGATCTGAAATAAAAAATGCAGGTCCGTATTTAAAAAAATTAAGTTAGCTTCTGTATCTCACAAATTGTCAGCTAATTTAAAAATCTAAAAAGGGCTATCTGATAGTTGATAGCCCTTATAAAGTGGCTATGAGAATGTGCAATTAGTATTTTGATTTTCTTAAAAGTAACGACAGGAAAAAATAAAATTCATTTTCAAAAAAATCCGTTTTTTCCAAAAAACTCAGCAATCCTTGAAATGTTTAAAACTTTTTTGATGGCATCTTGGTGAACATCCCAAAGCGCAACTTTGCCCCAATTTAACCGTGTTTGTATCTATTACGGTTACCGAGATACCAATGCTCGTACCTCGAATTTGTAGCACCCTGTATAGCAGAAATATTACGAAAGTTTTTGAAAAAAAAACTACAATCCATTATTTCTAATGGATATCGAGTTCTAATAGCGCGCCACTGTCGAACGGCAACTCAATTCCACTTATGTTTGCCAAAAGTACAAGTGTTTCTAACTTGCACTTGAAAATTTACAAGCTATACGGAAAATTACAACGATTCGTTAATAAATAAGCGAATAAAGTATCACGAGACTTACGTTCACGTTAAATCGTGAAACTGAACGCGTGATGTACACTCTTCACTAGAATTTTAAGTACTGATATGGTACTGACACTGACTGTGTCGGCCAGTCGACCACGCAAACCTAATTTATGTACTAGGATATATTTCAAGATAATATTTTAGCTTCTATAGCGTGACTCAAAAAAGTGTGAGTGGATCATTGACCAGAATTTGCTTATCCCCTTCCTCGACTCTTAGCAATGTGCACAGTTTCTCGGTTTATTTCATACGTTTGGCAACGTTTTTACTGTTCTCTCTTTGTTCAGTACATTACAAACGCATTGTACTCTTCTTACGTACGGAAATCTAGACCCAAAACTAACCTTTGGCAGCCCTTAGTATGAAATAGTACGTTTGGCATTAGTTCAGATTTTAGAGGCGGCAATATCGCATAACATTAAATTTTGTATTATCTATCGTTTTCAATAACTTTAATATTTATTGAAAACGAATTTTATATTAAATATGCATTTCTATTATATTCAGCATTAAACCGTTTATATTATAAAACCTTTTTACCAAACGTTATGACATTACCTTGATTTACATAATAACTGGTAATGTTTTCATTAGTCAAAAATTTAAATTCATGTCAGGAATTAAAATTGGAACAGTTCTGAGAGTTGAACGAGATAGACGGCACTCTCTGGAACGTTTTCCAAGAAAAGAAAGTTTAGAAACTTAAAAGGTTATAAGGCAAGAAAAAGGGAGTCGCTATAATAACAATTAGAGCGACTTAATAGGAAATGTATAGAAGCATTTATGTATTAGTATTCCTGTTACAAAGAAATGTATTATTACCTTCGAAAAATATTTCAGTTTGAAAGTCATTCTGATATCTTCGTGTTATTATTCAGATTTTATTTTTCACATTTCCTACAAGAGCATTCGTTCAAAACTCTTATTCAATATAAAGCCTAGAGAAACTGCCAACTCAGTTAGGGAAATTTAATAAATAATCTCAAGTCGTGATCATAATCTCGAGCACAGCTGTAGCATTTTTTTCTCGACTGTATTTGCGGCACTTCCACCCTGTAACTTCGTTGGGGATAAAGCAAGAATATTAATTTTCGCTACACTCGAAAACATACTATAGCTGGCTAGGTTACCAAAATATCTAGTAATTATCGCTCATAGTTTATGAAAATGCTTGTCAAATTTCTTTAATTTCGACATTGACTCACTGACAGATCATCAAAATTCTAAGGTACTTCTAGATGTGTCACAAAATCCAAATTTAGAATTTTAGGTAGCTTTAAGCTTATGACCAAAAGAAAAAATGAAAAATCTCGAAATATTCTTATGGATTAAAAGTTAGCTGTCTAGCCGCTACCGGTAAGAGACTTTCCAGTCGAGAAAAAGAAAACTAGAATTAATCGGAGCGGTCTCTTCTGATTTTATTTATATATCAATGTACCCACAATAATTCAAGGATTCTGAATTTTTTCTAGTCAGATTTTAACTTGTAATGAAGTCCCTATTTTTTTTTTAGTTTAATATGTTAAATGCTAGGTTTGAACATATTTCGACCAAGACTTGATAGCGCAGTGGCAAAGTATTCCGCTAGTTCGGAAGGCCGAACTCGGGAGGCCCAAGTTCGAGGCTGCAACGGACATAATTTTTTTATTTTATTTTTGTTAATATTCTGATTGTAAAATATTCAATGCATATCTTAAACAATAATTCACGGATTTATCTCTTATAGTTTTCGAGATAAAAAATAAAATATGTGTAAAATTGAAAAAAAAATAATTTTGAATAAGGATTGGTAAAATTATGAATTGAACATTTTTAGAGTTGATATTTGAGTTAAAACGAAAGTCGGCAACACAAGTCGTTAGAAAACTAGAATTAATTCAATTGATATTATCGGACTTAATTAATTAATAATTTATAACTTAATAATACGATAATTCAAAGTTTATGAATTATAGTCAAATTTCTTTAATATTATTTTGAATGACCCGGAAAAAAATAGAAGGATAACCTACAAAAAGAAATAAGATCCCATCAAAAATATAAAGAAATGCCAAGTCTCGCAACACAATCCCTCCGCTATAAAAAGTTGTGAGATCTCATGTAAAACCAAGTCAGTTTATTTTATTTAGTCTCTCTTTAAGCACCTATTCAACAATTTTGATATAAATTGTAAGTACCTATCAATATTAGTCATCTTTATCTCTAGAATAATTATAATGACTTGGCAATTGCACGATATGATATTCTATAGTAATTAAAAAACTTCATTCTTAAACGTGCTCCGTTTATTAGATTAACTTAGTAATCGAAATAGTAGATTATTCTTTTTTATAATTATGCTGCCGTGCATACAATTGCCAAGTCATTATAATTATTATAGACATAAAGATGACTAATATTTATCCAAAAAAATTCTTTATGGGTATTTCACCACTGCACTGCAAGGAAAATCTACAAAATAAAATAGTTATTTTTTGTAAACACTTCTGCGTTAAACCTAAACGGACGCTGCTTGTCAGAAGTGTAATCGGGAGATTAATATATTTAACAGAAATTGATATTTAAAATATAATTCTAACTAGCTTGACAAAACAATGTCCTCTCCGGGCCGAAATCAACAAACCCTGACATTCAACTGTTTCCAAAGCCTACTACTCCGCTACTCGCGAACATCAGCGGACACGGGGTGAAGGCACGGCGTGAAAATGACTGCCTATCATAAGGATCATAGGCGTCGATAATATTCGGCCATTCCTGACTTTTGAGTGTCCTCACTCCTCTGAATCACACTAAAAGGACATAAATAATCAAAACCTTTTAAGTGGCATTTTTAAATGCTGAAATAAAAATATTCATTAGTTTTTTTGCTGCTGAGCCATATCTTTATCAGCTAATTGTTACCATTGTTACATCACACTAAAAGGACAAAAATAATCAGAATCGTTTAAGGGACATTTTTAAATGCTGAAATAAAAATATATTATGATAGATTGTTTGCTGCTGATACTAGACAGTTGCTACAAAACCAATTGACAAAACCTTATCAGCTAATTGTTACCATTATTACAACACACTAAAAGGAGAAACATAATCAGAATCATTTAAAGGACATTTTTAAAAGCTGAAATAAAAAATATATATTAGATTGTTTACTGCTCATACTAGAGCTACGTCTTATTTGCTACTTAAGTAAATAAAAATAAAATATCGTAACTCACTCACAAACAATACTCAAAAACTCATGATGGACAAATAAATTATTCAGGGACAAAATTTCATAAGGTAAAATAAACAAATTACTTATTATAAACTGGTGTTACACGCAATCTGCAGCTTGCGTGCAACAAAATAAAGTCAAATATCAACTCTAAAATCTTAAACCTAAATTCTAAAATATAAATCTAACTATGGGCCCACGCCTATTCCAGCCACTGGAAAAGAGATCAATCCGGGTCGAACTAACCAGACCGAATACCGGGACTCATCCCTATTCGCAAGTCTTGTCTGCCCTACTCACAAAGCGCCCAGGTGGTAAACTCATACCTTAGCAACCACCACACGCCTTTTCCAGCTATCATACATAGCTGTATACCTCGAAAAAGTGTATACCTTGAAAAAGAGAGTACCGGGTAGAACTAACCCTACTCCTTTTTTCCAATCCTAATCCACGTTTGAATCTACCATAACCAAATCCATAGCTTGCCAAACCTAGCTATTCCACAGTACTTTTGTTCTTTGACCGTGCATACCATCCTAGGATGTTTCTAACTTCATATCAACCAATCCTCAGCTGCTTAGAAATTCAAATGAATCTGTCTACCTTGGAGATTGATTGGATCCTATTAGCTGTGTCGAAGTGATCCTTAGCAGATCTAACGCTGAATATAGTTCGCTACGCATCCAATTTTTTTTATTCCGCTTGATATTTCGCATAATTCGCTACTAATTTACGCCGAAACTCGCTAACGTCGATCATTTACGCCCGGAGGGATAAACGCAACTTGTCCAGATACGCTCATTTTGCTCCTAGTGCTTAGATTCCACACAATCCAAACTGAATGTTTGAAACATTTTCAACCTAGATATCGTAATGCAACTTGTTACACATACTAGAGATTATGCCTCTCTACTTGTCCCATCCCACGTGGATGTCAAACAGTATTCAAGTAGTGAGATATGGCTTGTTTATATTGAGAATATTCGTTTTTTTTAGGTAAAAGGGTATCCCTAAATGATTACTTTATTCGGGGTTGTAAAACTCATATATTTACGCATAAAGATTTAAGTACATACCTAGGTAGCTTAGGTTATGTATTTTAAATTAAAATGATATAGTACCGCTTTACTTATTTTTGTTTACGCCTAATATGAAAAGTGTATGCATTTTATATAAGATTAAGATAATCGGATTTTCTAGTTGTATATAAACTATTAGACGTTTTTGTTAAAAACTATTTAAGCATGTTTTTACCGAAACAATATGTTATTTCCCAGAATATTTATTTTATGTCGTTCTTTAGTAGTTTGTTTTCAAGATATCTACAGCGTGTTGTGAAATCTACTACATAATAGTACTCTGGCGCCTAGAATTTGACCCATCTGGACATTTAATTTACATTTATTTCTAATTACAAGAAATTACGCTTTTATTAAAAAGTAGCCCTGTGTACTTAATAAACGCTTCGTTCTCATCTTCTACAAAATTTTACACAACTTTTTAACATTCACTATGTGTTAATTTATTACAACACTACTCGAAGGGTTATTTGCTATTAAATATGGCGTATACGAAGAATAAAGTTCTTGAAATACTAGTGAAATACCTGAATTAAACTGAAAAACTCTGAAATATAATGAGCTGGTTAAAATTATATTATAATAATTGAAAAACTAATGTAATAGGTACTTTTAAATTATGTGAATTTTAGATATAATTCTCAAGTGAATTTTCAAAGCCTGAAGTTCGGAACCTATTTAACTTTTCTACAACCATGTATTTATTCAACTACATAAATAGGTAGAAAACAAAATAACTTTCTTAAAGACTACGTTAAAAACAGCATCTTAAAATGAATTTTCAAATATTAGATCGAAACTGCGTGTATATTAGAAGGATTATGAGGTGATTATAATAAATTAATATTCCTTAATAAACGTTTGATTTCATAAATGTTCAACTTTAAATTTTACATATCTACTATTTCTCTCTTGTATTTCTAATCACTAAAGATAATTACCAAGTACATTCATGTAACACCTAGTATATTTCTGATATAGCAATACTAGACTACCTAAAGTTGAAAGTTTCAGTAAATTAAAAATATAGCTTAAATATTAATAACATCTATAACTAAACTTAAAGTAATAAAATAATAAGTAAAATGGGGTATAATTAAAAATGTATATATGAAAAATATAAATTATATATTTATGAAACAATCGATAGTAGGTACTTCTGAAAAACTGAAAAACTTTTGAAGACTTTTTTTACCTTTCCACATAAAGTCTTGAATATACCTGTATATACTTGATATATTTTTTATTTACCTAATAAACAATGAAATTATTAAATTACTGTTCGACTTTTGTTTAATATTTTTAATTAAAAAGCTCAACAAAATATTTCAACGCACAAAAAATAAAAATCATGTTTGAAAACCACCGTTCCACGTTTCGGCTTGATCAAGAAGTTTAATGAGAATAAAATAACACATACTCAACATAACTAATATAATAAATAACACATAACTCTAGAAATTTGATTCCTCAGGAGGACCATAGATAGATATTTATTTAACTTTTAATTTTAACAATAAAATTTTACTTTTTACGTGAAAAACTGCCTGTTTGTGCCTTGTGCCGAGGTTCGCATCCATCTTCTTTCGCAAGCGAAATCGACCCTTATCAACCGACTACGGTAGCGCCCTCTCTTCGAGACCTCTTGAACCACGAGGCGATTTATATCACCGAGATCCGAAATCCAAAAATCCGAACAATTACTTTAAACTCAAATCTGTCCCCATGGCAACAATTTTTACTGTATAAAAATACTACCTTAGAATTTTAATTACCTTAGAATTTATCTCGATTTTTTTTCTAGTCATTTTTAAAATACCTTTCAGAAGAGATTTGTTCAGATAATGTGTTGGCTCACTACCTTTTCCTGTTATTCCTGTTATCTTCTGGAGTCTGTAACTTATAGGGGTGATATGACGCTTCTTTTCAGCACTGCTTTTTTTTTTCGTTATTACCTTCGAGCACTAGAGCTAGCAGAATGATCCCTCCGGTTTTCTTTTCGCGCTTCACCGATCCGACGACAGTATCCGAAATCCGACGGGTAACCGTATCTGAGACGACCGAAAAGATCCTCGAAACCGACGCATTTACGAAACGATATGGTCAAAGGTCAAAGTCAAGTCAATAGTCGTCAGTAAGTCAGAAATACGCCTGTACGGCCTAAGAACGCTGGATTAAACTCATCGCAACTTCTGATGTAATCGGGAGATTAATATATTTAACAGAAATTGATATTTAAAATATAATTCTAACTAGCTTGACAAAACAATGTCCTCTCCGGGCCGAAATCAACAAACCCTGACATTCAACTGTTTCCAAAGCCTACTACTCCGCTACTCGCCAACATCAGCGGACACGGGGTGCAGGCACGGCGTGAAAATGACTGCCTATCATAAGGATCATAGGCGTCGATAACAGAAGTTTGTTTACAGTTATAAAAATTTGCCTAACAAAGAAAAAAATGCTTAACGTTTCGGAAAGTTTTCTCTTTCCGTCGTCGGAAGCAAAAAAATATAAAGAATAAAGAAAAAAAACTATTTAAAATATTTAAATTGAACTATTCGAGAACACTTTACTTTTTAAAACAGATACGTCTACAAGAAACCGTTGACGTTCTGTTAAAATGGCCATTATATTAAGTTAAACTTCAAAATTAACAATTACTACCTGATAACAATTACTTAATAAGGTAAAACCAAAAAGCCCAAACTTTCTGTATGGTTATTTTCAAATTTTACGTATGTTATGTTTATTTATGTTATGACTTGGTTTTACATGAGATCTAACAACTTTTTATAGCGGAGGAATTGTGTTGCGAGACTTGGCATTTTTTACATTCTATGTTTTTGATGGGATAGAACTGAAATATTGGTATAGAGAGTATTATAGAGGGTGGTCCGACCTGTATTCGGGAAACTGTGGCAGCATATTCTGGATGAAAGTAAGTAAAAAAGTTCGTATAAATTTTTGTCCTAAAATGCTTCGTTTTAGAGATACAGGGTGTAGAAGATTCATTTTTATTTCGATTTTGTCCAAATAATTTAAAAACCAACGCCGATATTTGGATAAAAATTGTCACTTTAGTTTTGTATTACGAGGTTTTGGTTTAAATAAATAGTGTTTTAGTGTTACCTTTAATATTAAAAATATTTACTAGCAGACCTTGCAGTGGAACATTTTTCTTTTTAGAGCCTCTTTTAGTGCGAAGTGTTCAAGATAGAATTTTTTGAATGGGAAACCGCTAGTAATGGTCCTATATGTCCCTTAAGTGTTGTTAAGAAAGTGAGTTTTGTTCATGTAAATAATAACCGTTTATATATTTATAATTAATTTATTTTAATTTCCTAAAATATTTCGATTAAAAGCAAATACTATGTAAAAGTGGGAAACACTGTGCCGGTCAAGCTTAATCAGGAGACAAAAAGTTTATTTGTTATGAACTATAGGTTTTATCATTATTATGTTTGAAAAGGACAGGCTAATACTGATTCCGCTAAACTAATAATTATATTTAATAGTACGTTTGGCATTACTTCAAATTTTATAGGCGGCAATATCGCATAACATTCAATTTTGTATTATCTATCATTTTCAATAACTTTGATATTTATTCAAAACGAATTTTATATGAAATATGCATTTTATTACATTAATCAATAAATCGTTTATATTATAAAACGTTTTACATATCAAATAAACAAAATAAAATGACATTATATTTTGTGTGGTTTTTAATATATTGTATCCATTAAATTTATCTATAAATATAAATAAGTTTATGGTAGCGTATAGGGTAAAATATTAAAATGTATTTATTTAGTCGCAATATCAAAGTTATTTTTAATTAATTATAAACATTACTATACACTGTTTACAAACTAAATAGTATACCGGGTGGTGCATCGTCGTTGGAAACATAGGAAAACCCATGCAAATTTTCAACTATTCAAATATTGGCTCCTCTATTATTTTTACAGCTATGTCGTAGAGAAAATGAATACACTTACCAAATTTGAACAACTTTGAAAAAGCCAGTTTTAAGTAATTTAGGAAAAACTGCATCTATTTTCAAATTAAAAGTGAACAAGGTAACAATGCAATACCAGTCAAAGTCAACATACCTTAAATTGTCAACCTATAATTTTATCAATGTCAAATGTAATTTGTTGTGCTGTCTACACTACACCGTTATAGTACCTACGCTTAGGGTCCCCGAAATGTATTTTTGTAATTTAAAACTGGTTCGAATTAGGTAAAAACGTTTAAAAATACAATTTGCCATTGACAAAATTAAAGGATGACAATAAAGCTACATTCGGAATCAATTCGCTGGCCGAGTGGCACTTCGACGTTAAAGTCGGCACGAAATTTACCATTCACAACAAATTTCAATTCGAATTTTGCGCATGCATGTTTAAACGTTCTCCTGACATTTTTTAGGTTAGTTGTTGGTTTTTATTTTGGAAGAGTCAAAATCCGGGACAGTTGTTAATTAAGTTTTCCAAGTTTTTATGTTTAGAAAAATGGAAACAAAAACGTCATTTATTGATGATTTTTTTCTAAAATGTGTCTCAAGCACCCAAAACTTTTTCTCGCCATTAATATGGGTCGGACACCTCATTTTTTGGGTTTTGGTAAACCCCTTGGTTTTCGGTCAAGCTAATTATTGAGCTGCAACAATAATTGCCGTTTTTTTTAACAACAAAGCCACAAGTCCTAATAAAATAAGAATAGCGTCCTTAGCGGAAATTGTGGCAGAACTTAAATTAACACTGACACTATCGCGATTTATCGAAAGACTCTAAAATAGTTGGTTGTGTAGCGTGCGGTAGATCTCGGCAAAAATTGAGTGAAATAATGGAACAACTTTTCGCTAGTAAGTGACTATACAGGGTCCGGCAATAGTGCGTCGGGCATCTGTAGCTTCTAGAATAAACAACTTGAGAATTTTGTTTAAGTGCAGACTTAAATTATGTACCAGGATGTATTTCAGGAAAATATTTTAACTTCTATAGGGTGGCTCAAAAAAGTGTGAGTGGACCTAGATGATTTTTTTTTAAATGGAACACCCTGTATATTTTTGCATTTTTGCTTTACATAACCCTAAGATATGAATAAATACATTTCGATATTTTCAGAGATATTAAAAAATAAATCAAAAATATATATTTTTCAGCCCTTCTTAAAAAAATTATTAAAAATACAAGAACTGTTCTGAAATCAAAACTATATTAGGTATTTACTTTAGATAGTCTGTACTTACTTTGCTATAAATATGAATATCGTAAATTTTACAGGATGTTCAAAATTCTACGCCAAACTTTCTAAAATATAAAATAATTTTTCTTCGTTTTTTAAATGGAACACCCTGTATAATATTTTTTTATTAGATGGAGAGTTTAAAAATGAACATTTTTTGTATTTAGAGAATTTCAAAATTCTTAACGGTTTCGCAGATACACGCAGTATTATTTCATATGGCGCTTTCAATGGTAAAATACGAGAGAAAAATCATTAGGTGGCTTTGATAAAAATTTACTGGTGGAAAATGCCATATGAAATATAAAACCGCAAATATCTGCGAAACCGTTAAAAATTTTGAAATACTGTAAATACAAAAAATGTTCATTTTTTAATTCTCCCTCTATTGAAAAAATAATATACAGGGTGTTCCATTTAAAAAAAAACGAAGAAAAATTATTTTATATTTTAGAAAGTTTGGCGTAGAATTTTGAACATCCTGTATAATTTACGATATTCATATTTATAGCAAAGTAAGTACAGACTATCTAAAGTAAATCCCTAATATAGTTTTCATTTCAGAACAGTTCTTGTATTTTTAATAATTTTTTTAAGAAGGATTGAAAAATATATATTTTTGATATATTTTTTAATATCTCTGAAAATATCGAAATGTATTTATTCATAACTTAGGGTTATATAAAGTGATCGGAAAGAAAGCCAAGAATGCAAAAATATACAGGGTGTTCCATTTAAAAAAAATCATCTAGGTCCACTCACACTTTTTTGAGCCACCCTATAGAAGTTAAAATATTTTCCTGAAATACATCCTGGTACATACTTTAGGTTTGCACTTAAACAAAATTCTCAAGTTTTTTATTCTAGGAGCTACAGATGCCCGACGCACTATTGCCGGACCCTGTATAATATACATACGTGTAGTAAACCGATCATTTATGAAATTCACTTAAATTAACTAAATTATATATTATTCTTGCATTTTAGCTTTTATTAATTACTTGTCAAAGATTAGATGTCAAAGAATTTAGATACGTTAATTTGACTTACCTGCTTCAGTAGGGTATCGGATGTTTGTGTTAATAAATACTTATTATAACCTATTTTTATTAGAATTATATATTTTTATAACAATTTTAATAACTACCAACATTTATTCACAACGTAAAATAAAACAACAAATTATTGAGTCTACCCCACGTCTACCCTACATCATAGTTTTACATTTTATAAATAAAATTAGAACGACACTGATAAACCGGAATTTAAGTCGGCCATATTTGAGGCCCATCGCTGTGTACCTAAGATTTTTGATATGCTCCTTCCTTAGTCTTCTTATTCAAAGTTATAAACCAATCAACTTTTGATTTCTAACCACAATTTCTCTTGACAGAAGATAATCAAAGACCAAAATGATATTTCTCGCAAATTTTGAAGTATAATTAGTGGAAAAGTTAAAAGTTTGATAACTTTTTCTACTAATTGAAAATGCCTACCACTAATTTTGACGTTCTGAATGCTTACATTGAAATTAAAGAAACAAACTTGTACGCTAATAGAAACCACTACTTTATTCCACTAATTGCGAGGTTCTGAATGAAACTAAATTAGCAAACTTTTGACTTTTCCACTAATTATACTTCAAAATTCGAGAAGAATGTCATTTTGGTCTTTGATTATCATCCGTCAAGAGAAATAGTGGTTAGACATCAAAAGTAGATTTTATAAGCTAAATATTAGGTTTTCCATATGGATTCAACTGACTACCGCAAGCTGTTGCTAGGATATTCTATTAATTTTAATTGTGTTTTTTAGACATTGTGAATGATCGTAAACTAAAAGTATAAAGTGTAATTGAAACCTCTAATTTATTCCACTAATTTCGAGGTTCTGAATGAAGATTACGGTTTTTGAGCTATAGCGGATGTCAATTATTATCGAAACACGTATTTCTCTCTTCAGACATTATCGTCCCATTATCACTCTATTGAAGCAAAAATATCTACTAAACACAGATAGCGCTTTAGATAGAAGATAATTTCAAATTATCGTTGATAAAAATAACCATTTATCATAAGTTTATTATCCTGTTTTCCTATATTGTATGTATTTTCACTTTACTTAGATAATTACTAAACAAATTATCCAACCGTTAATAAGTAAATAAACTGTTTCCAACTATATCGATTTTCCTTGACAAATATACTATCAGTCGCAGATAATGGAACTCCTAATTACGGGCGTAAAAACTTTTCTAATTAATTAGGTAGAGCAGCCGCTAGAATTGATGCAAAACATTAGCCGGGTAATTATCGACAAAACAGAAAATGAAACAGAACATTTTATTTTCTGTCAATAATATATAGAATTGTTATAAGGAATTAGCTGTAACAAGAAATTACCGGAATAGGGTTAGGTTGATTCTGATATTGTCCTTTTCTTAGGGTTACCGGACGTCCGGATTAATCCGGACATGTCCGGAGTTGTTGAGGCCGGGCGGATTTTTCATAAGCGTCCGGATTTTAATGTTCCATTAAGAAATGTCACAATAATGCAAAATAACATATTAGTTCTAATAAATTTAGTTACTTAAAAAATCGTCGATAAATTCGTCAATAAATATATTTTTTTCAAACGTCACAAAAGTATTAATTGTTGCGACGTGGTTCACACCATAAAAAACTAATTTTAACGCCTAGGCAAGTAAAGCTCTTTTACGCCTAAGCACAAAAGTACGAAATATATTAAAACTGACATGGTGTCAAATTCAACAAGCATAACCATAGTTTCTCGATATACGTATAATTCTTAGAAGGTATTACTTTCATTTTTTATATTACTTCGAACGTTTGTAATTGTTTAAAAAATTATTTGTGGCGTTTGAAAGAAAATAGCATGTTCTATTCGGAGTAAAAATGATTTTTTGTGTTTCGCATGTATGTCAAACGTCCACTCCACAGCCTCGTCACAAAAAGTATCATTTTTACTCCTAATAAAACAATATACCATTTTTGCTCTTATATCGCTAAAAAATTATGTCGTCCGGATTTTTGGGAAGGCTTCTAGGGGGTGGACAAGTTTTCATCTGGCAACCCTACGCCTTTCTTGAGTTATAACGGGTTATAACTCGTCATTCAGTCTCATAGCTTTGACAAAAGCCAGTATTTGAGACGGATTCACAAAGAAATGGAGCAGAACATTATATTTTCGGCAAGGCATTATAGTTGAAACAACTGTCTTCAAGAATTGTAAAAAATTATTGCGCGAAAAAACTCGTCAACTTCAAAAATTCAGTTTAGGTGTTTTTTAATTAGGTGTTATATCAATATTAATTCAGTTCAGTTTGACACGGTGCTTACTATTTTTCTATATGCAAAATATAAAAGACAACCCTCGTATCAGTGATTTCAAAGAGTGATTGTGAACACAACTTTCAGTCTGGCTCTTGGCTACCTTAGTAATCTTAATTTTTAAATGTTTCCTTGGCTTTGCTTCCTTAATTCTTACCATGATAATTTTATTTTATACATATTACAAGTCGCAAAATGTTCATTTAACTTGTAACTAAGAAAAAGCTTGTGATTAAAATTTAGATACCGGGTCCGGCAATAGTGTGTCGGGCATTTGTAACTCCTAGAATAAAAAAATTGTAAATTTTGTTTAAGTGCTAACCTAAAGTATGTACTAGGATGTATTTCAGGAAAATATTTTAAGTTCTACAGGGTGGCTCAAAAAGGTGTGAGTGGATCGGGATGATTTTTTTAAATGCAACACCCTGAAATACTTTAAATACAAAAAATGTTAATTTTTTAGTTCTCTATTTAAAAAAACTCAGAAAAATTGTTTCCTATTTTAGAAAGTTTGGCGTAGAATTTTGAACACCCTGTATGATTTAAGATTACGATATTTATAGCAAAGTAAGTATAGACCATCTAAAGTAAATATTTAATATAGTTTTGATTTCATGCCAGTTCTTGTATTTGTAATAATTTTTTTAAGGAAGGTTAAAAAACATATATTTTTTATTTAATTATTAATATCTATGAAACTATCAGAATATACTTACTCATATCTTGTGAAGAGTATCTTCTGAATTATGTGAAGTGATCTCAAAGGAGGCCAACAATGCCATAATATACAGGGTGTTCCATTTAAACAAAAATCACCCTGATCCACACACTTTTTTGAGCCACCCTTTTTCCTGAAATATATCCGTACATATTGTAGGACTGCAGCTAAACAAAATTCCCAAGTTTTTTGTTCTAGAAGCTACAGATGCCCGACGCACTATTGCCGGACCCTGTATAATTTATTTTTAAGTTATGTGCGAAGTTTTTATCTAATTTAAAATAATATTTCACAAAATACTGAGACGTAGCCAAATATACCACGTATAAAATAAGATAAAATAAGTATAAGACCGTAATGGGTTTTCCAAAATCGATGATTCTTTAAACAGGAAATGACCAAGGCTAAGCATTAAACTGTTTTAACGCTATAAAGAAAATTGCATCCAGCAGAAACTATTTTATGTCGTCGCTTTGAATGTAAGAATCAGTCTTGCTTGTTTACATTGTAATATTTCGATGCAAAAAATCCATTATAATAATTACATTGACATTAGAGTTGTGTTACGAGTCGCCCATCGGCGATAAAATATTTCCTGTGCTCCTTAAATATTTGCTATTGTCAAGCTGATTGATGCATATCGTCAGTAGACAAAGTAACTTTTTAATATTAATTTAAATTTGACAGTCCAATATCATTTGAAATTTGATAATAACTGTCATGATCGCCATGATAGTTGTTACATAACGTATTTCAAAATTATTTATTTCGTATAGGCTTGGTGCATTTCAGTTGATTTCAACAAATTCCGACCGCAGCGCTTCAATGGCAGAAATCAGAAATTATCAGTATGTATTTCACGCCGCCGCGCCGCGCCGCACAGTGTAACGAAAACTAAAATAGTGGGACATTGGCATTTTTCTTCAGTTATCACTACTCTTGCTGAAATTTTTTGACAGAAATTAAATAATACGACTAGGAATTTTTGCTACAGGGCGAAAAGAGTAAAAAAAGGCGTAATGGAAGGTCAAAAAAAATACGAAGCTTTATAAAAGGACTTTACAGGTATATTTTTTTATTTACGAAGAGTTCATAGCTCTTATGGACCAAAAACGTTATCAAATTACTGTCGAACAATCATTTATCTCCCGCTAATATGTCAAAACTCAGTCAACATTCCTAAATATTCAAATAATCAGGGATAAATTAGATAAGACTGCAAAACTCAAAGAGAACGACACAAGTGGCAAATATCTTTTAGCAGTATTAAATAATATGATAATATGCGAAAAAAACGTATTCAACTTCAACAAAGGAAACCATAATACACACCTCACACAAAATTTCGCAACACTAATATTTTTCGTAGTATTTATTCTTGAAACGCTTCAAACATTTTTATGTGAAAAACTTAAATCTAAGGTCTGCCTGAGTTATGATATACTTTCCATTCCTTAAGAATTCAATAATGCAAATAACTTTTGAGATTATTGTTAACCAAAGAGAATTTAAGAGTACTGCAGTTTTCCAAATTAATAAGTGATGCGATAATTTATGTAGGGGTGTATATTATTCAAAAATAACATAATGCACCCACATAAAACATCTTAAAATCTCAATTTCTTCTCCATCCATATACAAGAGCTCTTTCGCTTCCGGAAACAAGTCTACTTTTTTATTTTTAGAGTGCTTTGGTCGCAGATGTGAAAGTAGAGGATCTGAATATATCAATAAGTTGTGCAATATATCTTCAATAGTTTCCTTACGACCACTCTTCCTGGAAAAATTTTGGCGGAACGATCGAAATGCTTTGTTTCTTGATTCAGATGCTTCTTCGGACATTTTGCCGATGGGTATAAATTGAAAACGTTCACAGATATCTGCACCGTGAATCAAAAGCATATGAATGCTTGAAGGCATATAATACCAACCATAAAGGGAAACAAATAGTTCTGCTGTCTCTTTCATGTCACCAAACTACGGTCGAATCAATGGAAAACGTAATTATTGCCGAAGAAATTTATTTTTTTCTTCCAGGTTCAGATCTAGGTGGATGAAATTTATATGTAACAGTATACTAGAAGGTTCACTCTATGATATTTTGTATATATAACCTTGCGCGAATGTAAGCGTTTTTTTGAAAGTCATAATAAACATGTAGAAACTAGACTAAAAAATTGGGACATTTTTTCAGGTTTGTTGTTGGTAAAAGACCTCTCTTTACGGAAAAAATTGTTGGAATTGAACAACACAAGGAAACTTCTGAAAATAATAAATTTCATTGTATGAAATTTTTTGTACAGATTTGATAAATTAAAGAAACCATAACTTTAACCCGCCATAACTCCCCGATTAAGAGATCAACTCAAGAAATATATCACATGGTGGAGCTCTGGGATGTTCTTTATCCATCTATACAAAAAACTTGATGAATTAATTTTTTTGTTTTTTGGGCTAATGTCTCGCGTTTCCCGATTTCCTTACACTGTGCGCCGTGCCGGTTACTGTCCATGTTGGTCACATTAAAATAATATTGAAACCGTGGCTTTGTCATAACATTTAAGTATTTTAGTTTTTTGCTGGTGCATTTATTGAGACTATAAAACACTCTGGTACGAGGTTTGTGTGATGTCACGCTGTTTCGGGTAGTAAAAAATAAGTGAAAAAGACTTCGAACTAGGCGTCGTATCGTGTTGTAACAATTTCAAATGTTAATAAAATTGACAAAAAAATGTTAACGCGTCAAGGAGAGCGTGATTAAGGCATTGTTGGATGCAATAATATGAAGTAACTCGTTTCTCGGATAACAGTAAACAAAGTGCTCGTTACATAATCAAAAAATTAAATAGACATATACCATATACCTACTGAGATTATAAAATATAATTTGCAATATTAATGGTACACCTTTAATTAATTTAATCAACAAGCAATTAAATGTTGGATAAAACGTCTTCTAAAATTATAATTATGTACCTTTAAAAAATTTTGTAATACCCGAAATAGCCCCAACTATGACCCCACTAGCAAAACCGGTGCTTAAAACTATGCTCGCTACCATAGTTGAACTCAAAAAAGTTTTCTTAGCTAGAATAATAAATTATAATATGACGTAGACCTGAAGATATCAAAATATTTTTTTTTTATTTTTATTTTTAGAATTTTCAGAAATTATACTTCCTAACACTTTTAGAATAATTATACAGGGTTGTTCACCACATACGACATGGAGTATTGTAGCTAAACGATTAGATTTTTACAAATTGTAAGTTTTGGGTTCGTTGAAGGACTATTAGAGCTACAATTTAAAAATATTTTTACAAGATACAGAGTGTCCCAAATAAGTAAAAAATATCATAGTTGTATTTTTTAAATAGAACACCCTGTATATTATTCTATTTTTGATTCTACGATTGAAATAAAGGTAAATCTGATTAAGGTTTATCACACTTAAACCTTACCGTTTTGAAATATTTTCAATTTTAAGAAATTGCAGTAAAAATTTTAATGCTTCGTTTCTCCAAGGGTGTCAAAGTTTTTAATACTAAATATTTACTGAAGATTATTTATTGATCAGATATTGTGTTGCAATAATAAAAATTTTACTACCTTATACAGAGTGTCCAAAAATTCATATTAAATAATTACTAGCTTTAAACGGCAATAACGTGTTTAATTTAAATGGAACACCCTGTATATTTTACGTGAATCATATGCACAATTTAATTGTCTATCAAATTTTATTGTACCATTTCCTACCTGTCTCTTCAACTTTTCGTAGAAAATGCATTTTCTTATAATATTAGACCTCATTTAACACTATACCCATGGAATATTGACATTTCAGATTTTTTTTAAGCAACATATATGCACAAAATGTACAGGTGGTAAATATTACAAGCCCATTGGTATACCAAAAAACTATTTAAATCTTTATAAAAGAGTATACGAATTAAATATACCACCATTATTTCCGACCAAAAATTAGTTAATTACATACTTTTAAATTGTTTTAATTAATAAAGTATTCTAAATAAATGTGGATTTGGCTCAGAAATCAATATAATAATAAATTATGAAAATAAACGTCTCTGTTTTTATAAATCAGCATTCGTCAAAAAATGAAATAAAATTTATAAAGCGTTACTTTTTACCACACTGTCAAAAAAAATACACACACAAAATTCAGTTTTTTAGTATTTGGAGCAATTATTATTAATCAACATAAACAGCCAATTAATGTAGTCTGAATACTCGCATCATATTAATTGGTCCTTTTTAACAAAAATATTTAAACAGTTTTTTTTAATTTTTTTATGAAATAAGCGAGCTATATCGACAATATTAGTATCTGTACTCTTGGAAAATTTGTTACATCTTTAAAAATAATCTAAAATGTCAATATTGCAATGGGTATAGTGATAAATGAGGTCTAAATGATAAGAAAATGCATTTTCTACGAAACCTTGAAGAGATAGGTAAAAAATTGTATAATACAATTTGATAGACAATTACATTGTGCATCTGATTCACACAAAATATATAGGGTGTTCCATTTAAATTAAACACACTATTGCCGTTTAAAGCTAGTAATTATTTAATATACATTTTTGGACACTCTGTATAAGGTAGTAAATTTTTTATTATTGCAACACAATATCTGGTCAATAAATAATCTTCAGTAAATATTTAGTATTAAAAACTTTGATACCCTTGGAGAAATGAAGCCTTAAAATTTTTACTGTAATTTCATAAAATTGAAAATATTTCAAAAACGGTAAGGTTTAAGTATGATGAACCTTAATCAAATTTACCTTTATTTTAATCGTAGAATCTAAAAATAGAATAATATACAGGGAGTTCCATTTAAAAAAATACAACTATAATATTTTTTACTTAGTTGGGACACTCTGTATCTTGTAAAAATATTTTTAAATTGTAGCTCTAATAATCCTTCAACGAACCCAAAACTTACAATTTGTAAAAATCTAATCGTTTAGCTACAATACTCCGTGTCGTATGTGGTGAACAACCCTGTATAATAATTGTTTTGTATACTCGCTATTAAAACCCGTGTATTTGTATCTACTAGTTGTTAGCCTATAGGACATACCGAAATATGTATATGTTACTGTAAATGTCCGAAATGCGGTAAAACCTAGGATAAGCGCGGTAAAACCTAGGATAAGCGCGCTAAACCTAGGATTTACCAATGAATTAACATCCTCCAAATAACCACGATAACCAACTCGAAATGCGGGTTTTCGGACATTTACAGTTGCATATACATAATATACATGTATACATTGTTGAGAGCTAGGCCGTTTAATGTTTTCCTTTTTTTTATATATTCCCCTCACTATTTCATTTTATACATGATATATTTTTCAAACAAAAAAAACTATGTGCGCATATTTGCAGTGAAACATCTCTTACTTCCGTCTGTCTGTCTGTCCGTCTGAGACCTCCATTCAGGTACCTCTATCGTACACGGTACAGTACACGGTAAAGTTGGCCTTGGTCCAATCTATGGACATGCCAAATTTCATTTAAATGATTTAAAAAAGGATTTTTCGAGCACTTCGAGCCCCATCAACATTCCGAGTTTCAGCCGCCTACCTCCTCCCCCGACCCTTCAATTTTTACTCCCGCGTAAAGAAGTTTCATTTCAAAAATAACATTACTATTAAATATAAAAATCATATTTTCCTTTATTAAGACATGAAATCACAGTGTCATCTTAGAAGTTATAAGGTTCTAAAATAATATAAAAATCTTTATAGGTTTCACAAGGTTTATAAAGTTATAACAAGAGATAAAGGATCAATTTAATTTTCTGATCTTAACAACTCTTTTATGTCCACCATGCCGCTGTTTAATTGAATCTCGACCATAAACCTTGAAGTAAGGATTTTATTTTGTTTCGTACAAAATCTCTTCTTACAGCTGTTTCCGCTTGCTTAATAGAATAATAGAGATTGCTTTAGTTTCTTTTTCAGCAAATAATACCAAGTTATCAAATTAAAAAAAATATATAAATACAGGGTGTTCTTTAATGACATGCTAATATTTTAAGGGGGTAATTCCTGAACCTATTTAAGTAAAAATCTTCATATGAATGTGCCGTAAACGTCTTAACTTTTGAGATACAAAGCTTCCACGATTCACACAAATAGTGGTAGGGTGTTAAGTTTCCCTGATATACAGGGTGTCCCAGGATGAGCGTGCATTAGAAGTTTATAGAGAACTACAATATCCAGATCGGAGATTTTTTGCACATCACTGTTTCACGAGATCTATCGATTAAAAATATTTTCAATATGGCGATACTTCCGGAAATACCGGAAGTTGACAGCAACTTTCTTATTTTAAATGGGTGCCCCCATTATATAGTTAAATTCTCTGTAAAATTTTATGAATTTTGATATTAAACTCTCTATACCTAACATTAACCGTTTTTTGGGAAAAAATATTAAACATTTTTGAACGAAAAGATTGCCTGTCAAAAATATGTGAATAGCCTAAACGTCAAATTTAGTGATGACCACAGCCGCTGTGCCATAAAAAGAAGGCATGTGGCTATCTATGTCAAAAATTAAATTATTCCAATGTCATATAATAATGACCGCAGCTGTCATGGAATTGAGCGATTAAAAAATTATCATAAATCATTTTTTTCAAATGGAAACGCACTTTTTTTATTTCACTAATGAAAAGGCTTTTCGATTCGTTACCTTTTAACGATACATGTTCCTATACCTAAAATAAATTGTTTTTAAGTTATTTAAGATTTAGTTTTAAAGCGTATATTTTTCTTGATTTTAACCAGTAGCCTATGACTTCTATTTAACCGCATTCTTCTATCTTCACTAATAACGGATATACTGTATGATTTCAACTAAAATGGGACACCCTGTAGAACAATTGAGAGCAACAATATGATCGAAAAAAAATCATCGAACATCATTTCCAAGCCAACTGGACGCAGGTGGTTTTTTAATCATCATACGGTGGTTTAATAGTAAAATAGGACACAAAAAATCACAATATGTTTAACCTATGACAAATTTCTCTATTCAAATCGTAAAAAACATTTATTCCATATTTTAAATCAGTTACTTTCAATTCTTTTTTATACTAAGAGTGGGAAAGTTGTTTGGGGATTGGTTGTTGTACATCTTTTCCTCAAGCGCCACCACTCAATCTAAATCTTAAATAAAATTTCAAAATCCATTTCCCAGTTTTGAAAAGGTCATCCAAAACGAGATATATATATATATATATATATATATATATATATATATATATATATATATATATATATATATATATATATATATATATATATATATATATATATATATATATATATATAGATTTTATTTTCCCATCAGTTATATCATGTTTAAACGTTATTTCCTACAGCTGACTTTGTTGAATTTAAATTTTCTTTTTTTTCCAAAAATACATATTAAAATGAACTTAAATATACCAGGGTATTCATGTAACTCGTTCAAGAACATTTGTCTATAGGAACTAATTTAAATACACATTTGAAAGTGTCATGTAAAGGTTATTTTAAAGTGTTCTAAAATATTTTCACCACTTCCGGTTTAAGGGCTCGAACACATTGACGACCAGGTCACACCGGCCAGGCCGCTGCTACCTCTAAAACCATTAAATCAAATGATACGGCGCACACATGGCGCACACTAACGTCCTAGCCGTCCGTTGGTCGTTGCGACCAGTAGACTGCACTAAAATATTATTATTTTCTGCCGCTTGTTGCCGGTTTTCTTCCAAATTAATAATTTTTCAGATGAAAACCCTCAAATTCAACGCACAATATTTTATTTTCTATAAGATATAGTGTTTTACTGTAGTTTTTGCACACGTGCTGAAAATCCAAAGAAATAGTATACAGACTGGATCAAAGGGAAACTTAAATCTAGTCCCTTTTTTATGAAGGGTCGATTACCTGTTATTATACCTTTGAGTTTCGATGTTAAAAAATAAAAAAAATCATATTTAAAGTTTTTCTACAACCACTTGTTTTTTTTATTAAATTAGTTTTTTTAGTTGTATTGTAGTCATGTACAAGGAGGACAACTGTATTTTAAATTATATTTAATTTAATATTTATATTATATTTAATTTAACGTTTTTCAAAAAGGGCCCATTAGACTATATTTCTACTAGGTACATTATTTTTAAAAAAAATTAAGAGTAAAAGTAACTTCAACATTCATAAAAATAGAAGTATTTACAGTTGTAGTTTCTCAGTAACAATAAAAAAGAGGAATTTATATTGTAAACTTAGAAATAACTGGAAGCTAAACTGTCTACCTGCTTATATTTAGAGCCATCAGTAGAAAAAAGAAACAGAATATCTCCCTTTTTGTCGGTCGCGCGTACACAATGCTTTTTGTTCGGCCTATTTGTTCTGCTTATTCGTGCGCGTTCGGTTCGTTCAGGCTAAAATGCTCAAGCCTGGACGCACCTTTAAGAACAATACTGTTTTTGTCCTTTATTGATATAATGCTGAAAATCTCACGAGTTACATGTTTCACTCTACACATATTAAATTACATAGATGTAGAATATTCTGTTATGAAACGACTGATGGAATAGCAGACATCGTGTAGTCGGGGTTGGAGATTTTACTTACTCCATTTACCACACCAGTATTTATTAACGAAAAATCCGAGAATATTTTAAATGCATTATTTAATATTAGAACATTTAATAAGCTCATGAATAGCAACTTCGCTTTTTAGCTAACTCGGATATTTTAACATTTCTGAAACTTAATTCTTTCTGAAACAATATTTTCTAATTGGTAAAACGTAAAAAATCGTTAGATCTGACAACTCTGTTGAAACTGGTCGTTCATCTGGTCGCAGCTATAAACGCAAAGCATCCGGCCAGCCGACGGCTACGTCGTTGCGACCTGGTCGTCAGTGAGTTCGAGCCCTAACCGGATGTGGCTGCTAAACTGCTTATTTTAAATAGAGCATCCTGTTTGAATATGAAAACTGGGAGTTGTCGGTTAATACGTCAAAAACCAAATATCTGTGTAAGCCAAGCAGCAGAAACTCTACATCTACATGATCATGTAGAAATAGGGACATGCAGTAAATACACCTTGGAATTGAAGTAGATTATACAGGGCGAACAAATAGCGAGATTGAGGAAAAAATATTAAAAGGTAAAGAAGTCATTGGAGGTCTAAACTCGATATTATGGTTCAAACACATTCACGGGCACGAAAAACGGGCACCTTAAAATTTTGATGTATTTTAAAGATTTATATATTGTGATTTAGTGGACCGATTTTAATGATTTTTGTGTAATTTTTAGCTAAGTTATTTGACTTTTTAGTATCTCTTTCCAAATTAAAAATGAAAGTTCTCCTCTGTCTACAAGATGTCCCAGGATTGTCTTTACAAGAGGAAAAACTTTTTTATAATTGATATTTTGGGAAAAATGCATTCTTCATAAAAATGTTTACCTCTTCTAAAATGGTTAATCCCGTTTATACTTCCATACCGTTTTAGAGAGCATTAAGAAAAAATGGTTGAATTTTTTCTAAGCCCTAAAAATCAAAACGCGTTTCTATGGTGTTATATCATTTCAATTTCATTCTTTGATAGATGGTTTTATTATTAAATCTGATTAACGTCATATTCTTTGCTATTGTTAAAGTATCATATTTTCCGATAATAAGCATCGCCCTTACCGTAGCATTGAACTAAATAAATTTTGTACTTCTTTAACATTTTAAAATAGCAAAAAATATTACGTTAATTAAAATTATATGAATAACAACCTATCAAAGAATTAAAGCAAATTTGTATTACCACAGAAACGCGTTTTGATATTTAGAACTTAAAAATTCAACTATATTTTCATGTTTTTTTAATCTTGTCTAAAACGGTATGGAAATTTGTAATCTCAAAATGTAATAATAAAAAAGTTTTTCCTATTGTAAAGACAATCCGGGGACATACTGTATAGAGGAGGGAAAGCAAAATGTTGATATTTTGGTGAAAGTTTGAAACACCCTGTAGAATATGCTACCAAAGCAAGGAATTTAAAAATTATTTTATAATCTAGTTGCATCTTTCCTCTATAGTTTGTTTCTTGGTTCATTTCAATAGCTTTATTTTTTGGAGAGATTCGCTTTCGAAGAAGACATTAATATTTTTTTCGTAATTTTTACATTAAAATCATGTCTTCGCTTTTGGTCCTAGTCAACATACCTAGAAAATAGTTTTTATGATTTATGTAATGTAACTGTTATCAAAAAATCATATTGTTATTATCAATTACTCTAGCAGAGATAGTTTTATGTTCAGAAGTTGTCTCCACTATAATTGCTTTAACTGAAGATGGTAGAGATCAAAATTTTGTCGCTAACAGATTTATGTGTGATTGAAGCTCAGGAGTGAAATACTCGGTATTAGTAATATTTTTCTTATATGTTTTTGTCTTTTTCTTCATTTAAAGGGTAACTCTGTAATATTTTATTTTCAGAATAAGAATTATGAATACGAAAAAATGTTTATTTTTACGATTGTTTATAAAAAACAGTAGACCATATGTAGACCGAAAAGAAATAGTTTAAGAACAGAAATGCGCAGGAAACTCAACAGCGTTGCCATATTTATATTTGATATCAATTAAACTTTTAGTTACGAAATCGAGGGCGAGATTTTTAATTCATTGTTGCCAACCATGGAGTAACTGTAATTTAAATTTCGCGCTGGGGATTCAGGTGGTAGCTCTGCTGTAAAAAATGTCAAGTTGCCGCGTTTATTTATTTATTTCCTGATATTGTCATTCGTTTTGACATTTGAGTTTTGTATTACAAGTTTTTGATTTAAATAAATAGCGTTGTGATACTTTAAGCTTGAAAATATACTAAGTGACATTGAAAATAGAACACCCACTAAATATTATTTAATTTTAATAAATGTTTGTAAGCATGTTTATTATTGTATGGATAAGAAATGATTATAATTTGAACGCCTTCAACACACTAGTTTTTGTGCTATACATGTTTTTGTTAAAATTCCAATCATCCAATATAGACCCGGCTTTCGCACAGTTTGTTACTTATTCTGCTACAGAGTAGTTTCAGGTGTTTTCCTGAGTTTATTATAATGCCTGGAATACGTAGACGTGCCAATTTTAGACAACTCAGTGATTTTGATAGGGGTCGGATTGTGGGTTTGCGGGAAGCAGGATTATCATTTCGAGAAATTGCTGATAGGGTCAGGGTCCATAGAAGTGTTTGCACTGTTGCCAATTGTTGTAGAGCTTACTTTCAACAACACCGTGAACATCGTGCCAGAGGTACAGGGCGTCTAAGATTAACCCCTGAGGGTCAAGATCGCCGTTTAAGGTAATTAGCTGTCAGAGACCGTTCGGCCACTTTCCGAGCAATTGCTAACCAATGGTTTACGGAACACGGAAGACTCATCACGATGCGAACTGTTTACCGACAAATACTGACTTTTGGGCTGTTTTCTTTTCGGCCTCATTGGGTTTTACCATTGACCCCTGAACATCGACGACAACGTCTAGAGTGGTGCAGAGCCCGACAAGAATGGGGCTCAGAATGGAATGCTATCGTTTTTAGTGATGAGTCGCGATTCTGTTTTGGAATGCACGACGGTCGGGCGCGAGTGAGAAGATACCGTGGAGAAAGGCGGAATCCACAGCTTTTCATGGAGAGGCTCGTAAACCAAGTTGTAGGAGTTATGGTTTGGGGAGCAATCGCATATGGTAGCGGGTCACCTCTAGTATTTGTTCGAGGTAATATGACCGCCCAACGCTATATTGAGGAAATTGTGGAAGCTCATGTCTTACCATACTTACGAACGCTCCACGATCCTATATTTCAACAAGATAATGCCCGTCCCCATTTTGCTAGATTAACTGTGAACCACTTACATAATGCCCAAGTTAATCTCCTACCCTGGCCACCAAGATCTCCAGATCTCTCACCAATTGAACATGTATAGAATATCATGGGTAGGAGACTGACAAACTTACCGCATCCTACTCAGACACTAGAAGCTCTTCGGTGTGAGATACAGTTAGCATGAGATGAAATACCGCAAGAAGACAAATCATCTGATTAGTTCCATACCCAGACGGCTCAACGAATGTATAGAACATCGAGGTGGTCCAACACATTATTAACAAGGACAAGGTAACGAGCCAATATTTTCACTCCAAATTTTGATCATTTACGCCTTTTGTCAACCTACATTCATGTACAAAAGATTATTAAAATTAAACAATTTTTAGTGGGTGTTCTATTTTCAATGTCACTTAGTATATTTACTAATAGACTTTTTAGAACCTCTTTTAGTGCGAAGTATACAAGTTTACTATCTTGTATAATTTCGTCTAAAATAATAAAATAATAATAACCGTAAAAAACTCATCGCAACTTTATTAGAATATTTTGAACGGGAAAGCGGTTGTAATGGTACTTTATGTCCCTTAAGTGCTATTAAGAAGGTGAGTTTCGTTAATGTAAATAATAACTGTTTATATATTTATAATTAGTTTATTTTTGTTTCCTAAAATATTTTGATTAAGAGAAAATATATAAAAGTGGGCAACGCTGTGCTGGTCAAGCTTAATAACGTGACTAAAAGTTTATTTGGTATGAACTATATGTATATATATGTAACTCTTTGTAACTGACATAAAAGTGTTAAAGCATGTATATGATTGTAAACAAATACTTTTACGAATGGAGTGTTTTGTCTCCTCTATATTTAGATGTCTTTGATTCGAACCTTCGATCTTTAAAATACCTCTATTTTAAAGAATTACCGGATACACACACATTTCAAAGATTTTCCTCACAAAATATATTATTATTGATTATATCTTTATAATGAACCAATATAATACCAAACACAGAAAAAAATGAATATACTTCAATATTTCCATATTATGCATTGATTAAATAGCTTTAAGTAATTCCATCTTAAAGCATAAAAACCAACTAAAGCATAAAAGTAAATTTAACTATGTATATTAAAGAAAAATATGGTTAGTTATAAATTTTATAACTAATTCCTGTAATCCAATGGCGTGATATTTCCTCTTAAAGTGAGAGAGTCAGAATAAAATGGAGTTTTTGTTACTTTTTAATTTCTACTTTAAGTGGCTTATACTTCAGAATAATTTAAATTATAATGCAGGCAAACAATTTTAAAGTTAAATGAGTTTTGCATTGTTTTACTGCGTTAGAGTTCAAATTGGAATACCAATGAACTGACAAGAATTAAAAATATATCTATGTAAAAAAATCCTTTCTCATCATATCACAAGTTTTATAAAAAGAATAGTATATTATATATTAAAATACTTGTTTTTAACTTGAATTTTACTAGTTCTTTATATTTTTCATACTTACAACATACGTAAAAAAAATGAAGAAATTCTGTGTGTAGGTAATTTTTCTCCTTTCTTGAGTTGTAGGATATCGTATATGAGGATCTTCCTGTTGTAGGGAGGACAGGGTATATCCAGACAACAGATATTCATCTTCCGAGGAGTGGACATCTACGTCCTACGAGAATATATCCTCCTACGAGGATATACACCCTTCCACGGTTGGGGTTTAGCCCTCCGTACATAGTCGAGAAGTTTGTCTCAGGCTGAGGTACCTGTGAGGTGGAGGCTGGAGAATCTGTCTCCATTTTCTCCACCTCTTTAACTTGGTCTCTCCTTAGACCTGATCCCGGTGTTGTCCCGAATCTATAATAGAAGATATATCACTCTTGCTCCATTGCCTTCTTGGATTTGAGGACAATTCCTATTGTGAGTATCTGACCATGGCCCTCCTCCCTCGAGTTGATGTCTTGCCAACTCAATGTTCTTACACTGGAGTTCTGCCAAAGCTGGTAATACGTCCCTGCTTACTAAATTGGAGCTACTTATTTTTCTGGGCAAAGGAAAGAGTTTAAACAGCTGTACACCTACTTGTGTATAATTTTTCTTTATAAAGCGTGCTAGGTCGAGAAAAGCGCCCATCTGACTACCGATTTCGGGGTCTACTCCATCATCAGGCCAGCTTTAAATTTACAAACACGGCAAGCTTTATGCAAAAAATACATCTTAAGTGCCGATCCCATTGGTTATAATAAGTTATAGTCTTTTACAAAAAATAAATAAAAAACAAAGAACGTTTTTTACAGAGATTTTTTTAACGAGATACAAGAAATAGTAATAAAAAAAGATTACCACTATATTTTACTGGCAAAACATTAAATTAAATCTAAAACGTAAAGCACAAGCAGAATACATACAGGGTGACAATTTGAAAACGAACAGTATTTAGTATTACCTCTACCGATGATAGTATGAAAATTTGACGAAATACGTCAATTGACATACCAAGGGAACAATTTTTGATGCATTTGTTGTCGTGTTACTTTCAACCCTTTGACCCCCAGGGCACCTACCCCTAAAATTTTAAATGGCAACCCCTATTTCTTTTACCATTTTTGTGTTCTTAATAAAAATCTCAAAAAAATAATGCAGTTTATGTAGAATTCTATAAGAAACACAAAAATGGTAAAAGAGATAGGGCTTGCTATTTAAAATTTTAGAGGTAGGTGCCCTGGGGGTCAAGGGGTTGAAAGTAACACGACAACAAATGCCTCAAAAATTGTCCTCCTTGATATGTAAATTGACGTGTTTCGTCAAATTTTCATACTATCATCGGTAGAGGCAATATTAAATACTGTTCGTTTTCAAATTGTCACCCTGTACAATGAAAACATTATACAATATCGTCAGTGAAACGTGATAACCTGCTAACTCCATTTTTTACGTTAATAAGTTTTTTATACCATTAGAAAGAGAAAAAAATACTCTATAAGTAGGGAAAGCAAATACATTTTTTCCCATTAAAGAAAATTTGCAATTTTAACTCAATAATATCTGCTAACTCCCAGTGATCTGAAATAGCAACCGAAATGCTGCTAAGTCCATAATTTCCGTTACGATCACGCTAAAGCAAACACACGGATTCTTACTCGTATGTTTCTTTAGTACAGTACTTCGATTCAGGGTCGCACTAGGCCAAAGGGGCCCAATGGCAATGTAAGAAGGGGCCCGTGTGGATTTTTTGCGTATTTTTTCGCCTCACGTTTTGGTCAATTTTTGCCTATTATATACAGGGTGAATCTTAAATAAATGTAAATGTTTTTAGGGGTAGTATATTTCGACCCAAGAAACACGATTATGAGGTTTTTTGGGCGATATTATTTTCTTTTGAAAATTTGGAATTTTTTAAAAAAAATTTTGGAAATTTGTTTAATTTTTAATTTAAAAACATACTTTGTTTGTAATATGGCAACGGAAGTAGTAGATTAAATTTACAAGAAAGAAAATCCAATGATTCTCAAAATTATAGGAAAAAATTGGAAATTTTAAAAGTGAAATAACTCGGTTGTTTTGGATTTATTTGAAAAAACGGTAAAGAGAAAATATTATGTTTCTTTTATCGAGATTTACCAGCCCTGAAAATATTTGCACTTATTTAAGACTCACCCTGTATAGAAATCAGGGAACTACCCTAATTGCAATGCAAATGCCATAATGCAATGCAAAAACAAATATTGTTAAGAATAAATAATGAACTATAAAGGGGGCCCGCGAAGGCTGGGCCCCCCCCTAATAGTTATATATATAATATGGCCAGTCTGACCCTGCGTCGATCCGTTATGTAAATACGGGGTATCCGCAAAGGGTAAGGGGAAAAATGAAATTCTCTATATACGAGCAATTCATCGGCGTGCTATAAATAGTTTAAATAACATTACTTACTTGTTCAAGAATTTCCATAATACCTAATCAGTTTCAGTTTTTTCCATGTTTTTCCACGTAAATGATACATAATTTTTATAAAAATTAAAAAATAAGGAGAAAAGTAATAAAAATTTAATAAAATCACGCACTGGTTTTCCAAGCTCGGTCTACTACCGTTGTATAAAAATTAGGATAAGCATGGAAGGATTCTACCATATCTTCTAAGAATTATAAGTTTAATTTTTATATTATTTTCATATTCATTAAGTCCAAAATGCTGCTACTTCAGATCTTTAAAAAATCATTCAAAATTTATTCGTTCTTGGACTTGTATGTTTTGCTTCTAGACCAACGATATTATAAATATATGGTTATGAATATCATATATTTTTTAAATTTAATTGATTATTTCTAAATCTGTTAGGGTAATATTCATTTCCATTTTTAAAATTTCAAACAATAAAGGTTGCTATCTCCAGAAGTATATTTTTATTTCTTATTTCTGCAAGACGAATATCTGCTATCTCCCGATTGTGTCTGGAAAAAATGATGTAACACGAAATATTGAGTTATATTTTTTCCCAGCAAATAAAATTCTTATCTCTTTATCATATTAACGCATGAAAATACCTCCTACATGTTTACATATTTTTTTGTGCCGTTTTTTTGCTCTCCTGTAAAATTAGGAATAATGGAGTTAGCAGTTTATCACATTTCACCGACGATATGCACAACTAACAATTTGATACATACCTTTTCGATAAGGCCTTTCAGAAAACATAAATAACGAAGAATAGGAAAACAATATATCATTCGGTAATTTTTATGCACAATTTATACCACTGACTATAGTGGAAGTACTTTACTGCAATAGGGTGTTGATAATGATCATTACAAGCCCGTTTATACAAGATGAAGGTCTTAAATTATACAGGTTGAGTCTTAAATAAGTGCAAATATTTTAGGGGTAGTATATTTCAATCCCAGAAACACGTCCATGAGGTATTTTTTTCATTTTTTTTTTGAAATTGAAATTTTTTGAAAAAAGAATAGGATTTTCTACTGGAATGTCATGTTGTTTTTTTTGTTTTTGTAGATTTTATATTAAACAGGACTTCAGATTTTAAGATTTACGGCCCTTCATTGTCGTCTATAACAGCCATCGTGGTCGGTCTGTGGTTGAACAGATCATCTATATGTTGATTCCATGCATTAAGAACTTCTTCATCTATTTTTGCCTGTGTTGTCTACTAAGATACTAGGGGATTTTTGTAGAACAGACCAGCCATCTCCCTGATCTTTTTGCACATTATTAAAGGTATCATGTCTCTTTTCCAGTTCTTCCATTTCCTTGCATCTATCTGCCATACACTTCTCTTTCGCAGCCCTGATTTTGTTCTTTATTTCTTATTGTTTGCTTTTATTTTCATCTTTCTTCCGTGAGTTTTAAGATCTCTGCAGTCATCCATCGTTGTATTTTTTTGTTTAGTGTTGCTTGCTGTGTTCCTTTCCATTATTTTAGAGACACTTTCCACGTTTTGTTTACCGTATTGTTATTTATTCCTGTTATTATGTCAATGCTGTCGTTCAGTTTATTTTCTAGTTCATTAGTGTCCACACCTTTTATGAAAAATTTTGGTTTATTGTTAGAATCTGTACTCTTTGAAAATGTGTTACTATCTTTAAAAATAATCTAAAATGCCATGCGTATATTGATAAACGAAGTCTAAATTATAAGAAAATGCATTTTCTACGAAAATTTTAAGAGATAGGTAAAAAATGGTATAACACAATTTTATAGACAATTAAATTGTGCATCTGATTCTAAAATATACAGGGCGTTCCATTTAAATTAAACAAGTTATTGCTTGTTTAGTAAGTATAAGTAATTAGTAATTAGAAAATTTTAAGAGATAGGTAAAAAATGGTATAACACAATTTTATAGACAATTAAATTGTGCATCTGATTCTAAAATATACAGGGCGTTCCATTTAAATTAAACAAGTTATTGCTTGTTTAGTAGTATAAGTAATTAGTATTAGTATATATTAATTAGTATTAGTATTAGCTAGTATAAGTAATTATTTAAGATAAATTTTTAGATATAGTAAACTAATAGACTCTGTATAAGGAAGTATTATTTTTATTATTGCAACACAAAATTTAGTACATAGAAAAACTTCAGTACAATATTTGTAATTAAAAAGTTAAATACACCTAGAGAAATTAAAATTGTTATTATATTTTCACAAAATCGTAAATATTTCAAAAATGGATTAAAGTGTGATAAACCTTAATTCACCTTTATTTTAATCATAGAAACTAAAAATGTAATAATATACATTGTGTCCCAAGTAAAAAAATACAACTTTGATATTTTTATTGATTTGGGACACTCTGTATTTTTTGAGAATAACTTTAAATTGTAGCTTTGGTAGTCCTCCAATGATCCCCTCACACAATTTCTAAAAACCTAATCATGTGGCTACAATGCTCCGTGTCGAATGAGCTGAATAACCCTGTATAAATAGTTTAATTCTATAGTTTTCCTTTTCAGTACCAAAATAAAACAACAGCTGTATTCCAGCATATGAGAAAATACAATCATAAACACATATATTAAATTTATATATAATACCATTACGATAATCAATTAAAACTGATTAGTTGCTGACGATCTTCTGTTACAGTGGGATATATCCATATCAGTGACGTGATATCATTTACAAGTGGGTCCAAATATGTTGACAAAGGAATCAATTACCGCATGGCTTATTTGCCTGACAGCGCTCAACGTCTGGTGTCCAAAAATAACGATTAAATTAATATTCCCAGCAGTTATTTGTCATTATTATATTTGGTACAACAAATTTTACTAGATATTTTTTTTAGAAAATACTTGACTACTTCAGACATAATAAAGGCAACAGACAATATTATTTATTAATTAAATATACAAAAAAAGAGTTTTGCTAATGTATACAATAAAAAATACTACATTAGTTAAGTAAAAATTCTACAGATAGGCATTAAAATTAAAAGTGCTTCCAGCAATCTACTAACTAAATGAATCCAAAATAAAATTTATTTATATTATTAAGATATTATATTAAGATTTAATATAAAACACCAAACAAAAGACTTAAATATAACTGTAAAAGAAAAAAAGAAAAGAAATATTTGAAGTAGATTATCGAGGAATTAAAATTCAAAACAATTTAAAATTGGACACGCATATCAATAGTTTAAAAAAAGAAAACGCCAGAAAAATTGCCACACGACTAAAACTTAAAAACATAATACCACCAAATATGAAGAAACCAATATATCATGCATTATTTTCATCTAGGAACATATATTTAATTAATACGTGGAATAATACAACAGAAAATAACTGAAACATGCTACAAAGACAACAAAATAAATACTAAAAATAATATTTAACCTAGATAAACAAACACCAACAAAAGAACTACACCAAAAAACAAAAGAACTAAACGATATAAGACAAGTAATAAAACATCATAATATATTACTTCTACACAAAATCAAAAATAAGTTAATAAAACAAATATTTCTTTGAAAACTAACAAAAAAATACACACTTACGAAACTGGAAGAAAATCAGACATCAGAACAGCCAAGAGAGCTCAAAAAAAAATTTCACAAAAATTAACAACAGAAACTACCACAAAATATAATATTTTACCAAAAAAAAAAATTAAATTATAAGAATTTTAAAAATAAAATTAAAAATATGATTTAAGAAAATGATATAAACGTAGACGACATAGACCAATAATTTATAAAAAAACAACAATGCCTTCGATACCACCAACTGTTGCAGATGAAGAAGGAAGCAACTGCCACGAAAATAAAGTATACTAAATAGAATAATAATTAATTAATTGTATAATATTTTTAAATTTCAAAAAAATAAAAAGGCATCAAAGTGGAATGACAATTTCTAATAATTTTTGTCACGTCGCGTCGGCGTCGCGGCGATGTCATTTAAAATTTCCATATTTTTTTTTCAAAAATTATTAGTCAATTTAGAAAAAAATATATTTCAAACACAAGTTTATTGTCAAAGAATAATTTTAACTTAATATACAAAATACACTTGCCTCTATACGAATTTAAACGATATACCGGGTGCGTCTTAAAAGTGGCTCACTCCTATAAATTTTTTATTTTTTCAGATAAAATAACGATATTTGGTATGTTAGTATATGACATAAATTAGGATTGATTGACATATTTAATTGTTTTCGGTTACTTCCGGTTTCACAGGAAATGACTAAAACTGTTGGTTTTTAAATGGCACCCTCGGTATTTTTTTACTTTATTCGATAGAAAATGACACTGTGAATAGAATGACATATCATATTTTCGCATATGGTTTATTTGAAATTGTAACATGCTTTTCATAACGACAATTTGACTCGAAATACCAAGTGTGTGGTATCAAATTATTCGTACAAAAATGCTTCGTTCCATTTGAAACAATTGAGATATGATTAAAAATACGATTTGGGCATCTTTTAACCGGCTAGGACAAGACACTATAAACATTAGACGATCAAATATATTTTTCCAAGGCTCCTTGATTAAAAATTGCCACAGCCATGGCACTCTAGATTAAAATTTAAAATACAATTTGTTTTTGAGCGAATATGTCAAAAGTCGACATATAATTCAGAGTGTCATGTTCTATCGAATAAAGTAAAAAATACCGAGGGTGCAATTTAAAAATCAAAAGTTGTAGTCATTTCCGGTGAAACAGGAAGTGACCGAAAACAATTGACTACGTCAATCAGTCCTAATTTATGTCATATACTAACATACCAAATCTCGTTTTTTTTATCTGAAAGAATAAAAAAGTTGTAGAGGTGAGCCACTTTTGAGACGCACCCGGTATTAATAAGTAAATAATGATGTTACTAAAACTGTTAGGGTGTTTGTGTGCAAAACAATATTTTTTTTTATCTAGGAGCCTTGGAACAATAGATTTGATCGATTAATGTTCTTCGTGTCTTGTCCTGGCCGGTTAAAAGATGCCCAAATCGTATTTTTAATCATATCTCAATTTTTTCAAAAGCAGCATTTTTTACGAATAATTTGGTACCACACACTTGGTATTTCGAGTCAAATTGTCGTGTATTGTGTGTATATTAAGAACCGAAATATTACAACTTTAAATAATGCGAAAATGTCAACTAAAATTTGACTATCATATGCTATTCTACTCAGAGTGTCATTCTCTCAGTCAAAAATTGTCATTTCCGGGGGAACAGGAAATGACCGTAAACAATTGAATACGCCAATCAATCATGGTTTATGTCATATACCAAATGTCGTTTTTTATCTGAAAAAATATAAAAGGTTATTATAGATATATAGATATTTCTGATAATTCTTTTAAATACATAAGAATTTATTATTGAAAACGATTTTTTTATTGTTTTTTTTAAATTTAATTTTTCATTCCATTCTTTCGTCTAAAATAATTCAATAACTAAATCATTGTAATATCTACCATCACAACCTACCATCAATACCATAATAATTTAATAATCGATCGATCGTTAACGTATAAAACATACCTATTCATAAAGGAAATTAAAATTCAAATTAATAGTGCCAATAAATATATAAATCCACACGATAAAAGCAATTTAAATAGTCAATTATTTTAATACGTTTGAACAAAATTTGATTTTCCATGAATAACATTTAGTTCATTTTAAATAAATTTAATAATAATTCCATCACACACAGAAAAATGAAATCAACACATTTATAAAACTTTGCTTAAACATATTTATTAATTTTATTAATTCTTGTTATTGAAGTGTAATTTCATAGTTTATCAATGTGGAAAAAAATATATAACTAAAAATACAATTACATTAAAATGATTTTAAATACATAATTTGCTTTGTTAGGAATTACATTTCCTTAATGTTAAATTAATTTAGTATTAAGCTTAATTCAGAACCTCGCAATTAGTGGGATAAATTAGTGGTTGCAATTAGCATAGAAGTTTGTTCCTCTTATTTCAATGTAAGCATTCAGAACGTCAAAATGAGTGGTAGTCGTTTTCAATTAGTAGAAAAAGTTAACAAACTTGACTTTTCCACTAAGTATACTTCAAAATTGGCGAAGAATGTCATTTTGGTTTACGATTATCATCCGTCAAGAGAAATTGTGGTTAGAAATCAAAAGTTGATTGTTTTATAAGTTAAAGATTAGGCTTTCTCTATGGATTCAACTGACTACCAAGCTGTTGTTGCTAGAATGTTCTATTAATTTTAATTGAGTTTATTAGATATTGTGAATGACCGTAAACTAAAAAGTATAAAGTGTAATTGAAACCACTAATTTAGTCCATTAATTCCGAGGTTCTGAATGAAGCTTTACTCTGATAAACTTATTTATAACTTTTATGTTTCACCTAGTGATGGGTTGTTATTTAACTATCTGTTATTTTATAACAATTATTTAGAAATAACATAACGCAACCGTTACTACTTCTAAAAAATAACGACACGTAGAGATCGGCCGCTCGTGAAACGAAAAACGAAGTCGGCGCTCTGCACCGCCCCGAAATTCTATGCTGCTCGAAGCAATTCCAAAAAGCAACTAGTATGGATGGAAAACCTGTTATTTCGTCAACCATCGATACAGGCGGCGAGACAACGGACAACGGAGTGGGGAATGCGCTACGGCGAACGTAGCTGCTTCGGTCGATCCCGTCGACGGTCGTATTGCGCTTATAACAGCTTAAAAATAATAGGATATAAAAGAAGCAGGTTTTTTGAAACAGTTGCGGGCATAACGCCTGGCGGTCGAGATAACAGGAGTGGGAAAGGAAGGCTGCTGCATCGGTCGATTGTCGATGGAAGTTCGAAACAGGTTGGAGAATAACGCATCAGTTGTTTTAGATATATTGTTTTTCAACCTGTTACGAGCATAACGGGCGGAGGTCGAGATATTATGGCGCTGTATGTTTCAGTACGTTATTAAGTTTCAATATTTAGGTATTTATTTATTCTGAAAAATTTTCAGAATAATATTTTAAGATTTTTTAAAAATGTATACAGGGTGTTTTGAAAAATCTGGTCATTGATTAATCACGATCCTGCTTAAAGCCCTTGACGTAAAAAGCTGATTTTTGGAAAACGGATTGACTTTAGGGTGTAGAGGTTCGATAAGAAGGGATTTTTCGAAACTCGAATTCAAAGGGGGTGAAACCACCCTCAAATATTAGAATATTTTTTATTTAAAAACCGGTGAGTTTTCCGGAAAAACTCTTAAACACGTATATTTTATTTCGTTGTTTTACATATTTTAAGATTTTTTAAAAATATATACAGGGTGTTTCATAAAATGTGACCATTGAGTAATCACGATTCTGCTTAAACTGCTTGACGTTTAAAGCTGATTTTTGGCAAACGGATTGACTGTGGGGTTGAGGTTCGATAAGGAGGGGTTTCTCGAATCTTAAATTCCAAGAGGGTGAAAACGCCCCTCAAATATTACAATATTTGTTATTTAAAAAACGGTTAGTCTTTCGGGAAAACGCTTGGACACGCATAATTTATTTTGTTTTTTTACATATTTTGAAATTTTTTAAAAAATAATACAGGGTGTTCCAAAAAGTTGAGTAATTGATTAACCACGATTCTGCTTAAACTGCTCGACGTTTAAAGCTTATTTTTGGCAAATGTGAGAAAATTTTATCCAGTTTGTATGTCAATAGAAATTCTTGCTTTGCTTTATCATCACCATTACAAATTATTAATTCGACGCGAACGAAGTCGCGGGTACACGCTAGTTTAAGTGTAAAATTAATTCGAACTCTAGTGTATAGTTGGTTTACTTATGAAGAATATACTACACATTTTCTTATATTGCTATTTTTTGACCACAAATGGTAAAATTATAACTAAGAGCTTCTTGCCCGTCGAGTGAGATGCACCCTGTACACTGCTACGCAATTCAGGATCTACGCCGATCGAGGGGCAAGGCGTAGGTAGATCGGAATGTATACGTATAGACGAGTGGCGGAATTTTGGCTTTTTTATATCGCAATTTGTAAACAGCGCTTATTTGTAAACAACGACCGTTTTTAGAGAGATATTTTAGATAACAATCGATATTAGAAATTTTTAGACACCCTGGAAATACTACCACCGAGCATGTCATTGTAGCAACTTGCAACTGCGTTAATACGCCTGGCGGCGACCGCTTCATACTCTTTCAGATATTTAGCAATAAAATAAAGAAACCTGTTATTTTTAAGCTGTTATTTTAAGCTGTTTTTTATAAATAACTATAACAGTTTCAACTGTTATATAAAAATAACAGTTTTGCCCATCACTAGTTTCACCGTTAAAAATGATTAATTTTATGAATCATAGCAATTTAAATATAATTTCATAGATTTTAGCTAATTTGAATTATAACAAATATATACATAAAATACTCAATTATATTAATGTCTTTCTACACCATTCTGTTTCCCTTATTTCATTATAAATATACTTAAAAATATTATTACTAATTTGATTAAAGCCTATGAACTAGTCAATTATACATAAAATGTCTATTTAATTTTTTAATTAATAATAAGGACTGTTGTAATTGGAGTATGGTTAAATAGTTATTTCACACACACAGAAAATAAAATGTATCAAAAAATAGATCTAAAATAATCCAATTATATTACATAATTTGCTTTGTTGTGATTGTACTTTTCTTAATTTAAAATCAATTTAATATTATGACTAAAATATAAGTATTGTTCATTTATAAAACGTCATTTAAATTTTTTTAATAATTTATGGTGTTCTTGTAATTATACAGGGTGCTACAAATTCGAGGTACGAGCATTGGTAACTCGAAAACCATAACAGATACGAAGATGGTTAAATTGGAGCAAAGTTGCGCCTTGGGATGTTCGCCAACATGCTATCAAAAAAGTTTCAAAATTTCAAAGATAGCTGAGTTTTTTGAGAAAAACGGATTTTTATGAAAATTAATTTTATTTTTTCCTGTCGTTACTTTTTAGAAAATCAAAAAACTAATTGAACATTCTCATAGCCACTTTATCAGGGCTATCTGACAGTATTTTCAAATTTTTAAATTATCTGATAATTTGTGGGATATCAGTGAAATCAATATACCTCAACATTTACAACAAAGAGTACAAAATGCATTCGGAAGTATAAGAAGATCTGTTGAGAGGGCTGTACAGGGTGTCCCACTAAGAATAGCTCTCGGCTGTATCTCGGAAAGTATTAGCCGTAGGGCTTACGGAAAAAAATATTTATAACTAAAGGGGCTATGAGCAATTGCTGAAAATTATTTTCAAGTTTGTAAAATGGCCGCTAGGTGGCGCAACTGCTATGAAAAATAAGAAAATAGATTTTTTACAGAATTTTGCCTAGATAATGGGTACTATAAATAATAACTTCATAATCTTCAGTAAATTTTGGATTTTTTTTGTTAGAACCATTTTCTCCTATCTGCTAAAATAAAGTGGTGGGGGAAGGTTAAATTTATCTTTAATTAAATGTTAATAACTCCGGACTGGATGATCAGAATCCAACAAACGAGGGCTCGTTTAAAAGAGCGTTTCTTACTCTATATTACACCATAAAAATAATAATAATAAGGTTTTGAACGTAGACGCTAGGGGGCGCTTTCTTACAATTTAACAAACATAGCACGTTTTTTCAAAAAAATTAAATACGATAGTATGTGTTATTTTAGCTGATAGTAAAGAGTAGTAAAAGCTTAAAAAGTCAGCGAAAACCGCATCTTGATATCTTCTTTCAAACCGAAGATATTAGCAAAATTATAATAAATACGAAAACATAAACCCTTAATTACCTTATTTTTAAAATAAAGTATCAGTAGCTCTCTTCAGTAAAAATTCCATTTTCTTATTTTTTGTTGCAGTTGCGCCCCCTAGCGATCGTTCTACAAACTTGAAAATAATTTCCAGCAATTTCCCATAGCCTCTTTAGTTATAAATATTTTTTTTCGCAGCCGCTACGGCTAATACTTTCCGAGATACAGCCGAGAGCTATTCTTAGTGGGACACCCTGTACAGCCCTTTCAACAGATCTTCTTATACTTCCAAATGCATTTTGTAGGTACTCTTTGTTGTAAATGTTGAGGTATATTGATTTCACTGATATATGACGTTAAGGTAATACACCCGCCCCTTGGCGACAGGTTCAGGAACCTCGCTGGCCATTATGCTGCTCCACCATTTCCAATCCATCTTCCGGGGAAATTATTTGATTGTTTATATTATATTATATGTATATTATTTATTTTATATTATTGTATTTGATTTTCCGTATTCAATGTTTTATCTCACATGATTGTTAAGTTTTAAAGCTTCTCAATATTTTAACAATGAATAGATTAAATATAAAAAAACAGAACCGGACTTGAAATTAGTTTTAATAAATTGTGTTTAAATGCCCGAAACAAAAAAAAATAAGTGTGGCATATTATTATACTCCGGAGACCGAATTCTTTCAAAATTTGAAATAAAAATGCAGGTCCGTATTTAAAAAATTCAAGTTGGCCTCTGTAATAATAATAAAGTGGCTATGAGAATGTGCAATAAGTTTTTTTATTTTCTAAAAAGTAAAAACAGGAAAAAATTGATTTTCAAAAAAATCCGTTTTTCCCAAAAAACTCACCAATCCTTGAAATTTTTAAAACTTTTTTGATGACATCTTGGTGAACATCCCAAGGCGCAACTTTGCCCCAATTTAACCATCTTCGTATCTATTACGGTTTCCGAGATACCAATGCTCGTACCTCGAATTTGTAGCACCCTGTATAGTTAATTAATTTGTAATAAGAAATTGGAAAAAGTACAACGTAGGACTACTGATAAATGTTTATCGATCCTTCGAACATACAGTATTGTTCTGATAAACAAAGAACGTTAAACTTTACGTAATACCACAACGACGACGACCTCGAGAAGAAAGCAATTCCATTAAGGGATTAGTTTACTTCGCCATTCCGGTGGACACGTTAAATTTGGTTTTGCCACTATAAAACTATTTGTCTGTTAGTAAATCTTTTAAAGTCAATAGCATGCTGGTATTAAATTGCTAGTGAATTCCAAAAAATAGCTCGTATAGTCGCCATGTTGTGCCCAATTTATTTTTCTTGTGTCCAACAAGATATCATTTTGTCAACATACATCACTTACCTTAAAAATATAATTATGTTTAATATGATTTAATTATATAAGGACTATACAAAAATGCCTAAATCACAAACAAATAAGTACTTTACCATTTGATCATGTTGTACCTTACCTGCAACAAAAAAAACTTTTTTAGAAGAACATATAAAACTGACATTGATAATCTTGTAAATATCCCAAGTAGCATTTTTGGACACAAAATATATAAGTTTTTATCAGCTGTTGAGCTTTTAAACTCATTCTACTTACATTATCTATACTAATATATAAAATCCTTAAGTGACTGACATACTGATTAATCACGATCCTGCTCAAACCGCTCAACGTAAGAAGCTCAATTTTGGCATACAGGTTAATTTTAAGGTGTAGAGGTTCGATAAGAAGGGATTTTTCGAAATTCCAAGTCCAAGAGGGTGAAACCACCCCCCAAATATTACAATATTTTTTATTTAAAAAACGGTCAAGTTTCCGAAAAAACGCTTAAACACGTATATTTTATTTTGTTTTTTTACATATTTTAAGATTTTTTAAAAATGTATACAGGGTGTTTCGAAAAATCTGGTCATTGATTAATCATGATCCTGCTTAAAGCGCTTGACGTAAAAAGCTGATTTTTGGAAAACAGATTGACTTTAGGGTGTAGAAGTTCGATAATTTTTCGAAACTCGAATTCTAAGGGGGTAAAACTATCCCTCAAATATAAAAATATTTTTTATTTAAAAACAGGTGAGTTTTTCGGAAAAACTCTTAAACACGTATATTTTATTTTGTTGCTTTACATATTTTAAGATTTTTTATAAATTTATACAGGGTGTTTCATAAAATATGATCATTGAGTAATCACGATTCTGCTTAAACTGCTTGACGTTTAATCTCAAATTCCAAGAGGGTGAACGCCCCTCAAATATTACAATATTTGTTATTTAAAAAACGGTTAGTCTCTCGGGAAAAGGCTTGGACAAGCATAATTTTTTTGGTTTTTTTGCATATTTTGAAATTTTTTAAAAAATCATACCGGGTGTTCCAAAAAGTTGGGTAATTTCTTAACCACGATTTTGCTTAAACTGCTTGACGTAAAAAGCTTATCTTTAGCAAATGGATTTTTCGAAAGTCAAATTCCAACGAGATGAAACTACCCCTCAAATATTACCAAGTTATATAATAATACCGTCATATTGTTTTTTCTCATGCTGACATAAATGTGAGAAAATTTTATCCAGTTTGTATGTTAATGGAAATTCTTGCTTTGCTTTATCATCACCATTACAAATGATTAATTCGACGCGAACGAAGTCGCTGGTACACGCTAGTTTTATATATTTTAACTTTCAGAACCATGATATAGAAATAAAGGTAAAAATATATATTTCAAAGAAAAATATTTTGGTAGAAACAAATAATGACATACAGGGTGGTCCGAACTGTATTCCGGAAACTTTCGGCATCATATTCTGCAGATAAAAATGAGTAAAAAAGGTACAGTACAAGTAAATAAGTACAGGGTGTAGAATTTTAATTTTTATTTCGATATTTTTCCAAATAATTTCTGAAGTAATGTGAATATTTCGATGAAAATTGGCATCTGGGAGTTTTCCGACATAATAAATTTGATTTTCATGTCCATGTAACTCTTATTTGTAGGGGGCGCTACTAACACGTGTTTTAACTATTTTGAAAAGTAATAACTTTTCGTCCGTACCTGTATGAAACTACTGAGTGAAAAAATATACATTTCCGTGATTCATGTAAAAAATGTCTCTTGGTAAAAATCGCTACGAGCAACCGTTCTCAAGATATTTAGAATAGAAATAGTTGATACATGTCATTATTGATAAAAAATAAACATGTTGAGTAGATAGTTATTTGACTGAAATTATTAATTTGGGAACTTTTCATTTTTTTAAATTAATGATAAATGTTCTTCGAAAAAATGATGAGAATGAACTTTTGGCACAAAAACCTTTCAAATTTATGACTTCAGTTTAATAACTATTTAGTCAACATGTTTAATTTATGTCAATAATGACAGGTATATAAATTCGATTCAATCTCTCCAAATATCTCGAGAACCATTACTCATAGCGATTTTTATCAAGAAACCTTTTTTTCCGTAAAAAAAAACGTCATAAATGTATATTTTTTTACTCAGTAGCTTTATACAGGTACGGACGAAAAGTTATTACTCTTCAAACCAGTTAAAAACTATGTAACTGGCGCCCTTACAAGTAGGACTCATATTGACATGAAAATCAAATTTCTCATGTCAAAAAACTCCCAGACAGTAATTTTCATCCATATATTGACGTTACTTCAGAAATTATTAGAAAAAAATCGAAATAAAAATAAAACTTCTATACCCCGTATCTCCGAAACTAAACATTTTAGGACACACATTTATACAAACTTATTTTTATCTGCAGAATAAGCTGGTTAAGTTTCTGGAATACAGTTCGGACCACCCTGTATAGAAGGGGCATTAAAAATATGAAAATACATTATTAAATTAAACGATGAATTTGCTTTTGCTAGACATTTTTTGTGCGAGAAAACCTAAAAATAAATATTTTAAGACAAAAAAATTATGGCGGAGGTCGACATTGTTGATGGTGATTGTTTTTTCATTTTGAAATCCACACGCAGACATAGACTATTTTAGTTTGGTATTTTGTTTCTTCCATTTAGAAACAGTGGCTGCTGAAAACGGGAAAATCTTGCGCACAAATTGCAGTAAATGTTTCGAAACGTTTCCCCAAAAAGTTTTAATTCCGCATCGAAACATTTCAGGAAACGGCTAGTGCCACCACATTGGAAACACACGTAATAAAATCATATAAAATATATAGGTTTCGAAAATGTTTCCTATTTGTGGCATACCGTTTCCATTTTGTTTTAAGAAACAGAGAGACACGATTATTAGAAACGTTACCTAAAATGTGTCCAAAAATCGACCATCGACTAGGAGGTCCTCAGATGATAGCCGATGGACAGATGACATTAAGAGGGTGGCTGGAAACTGGATTCAAATGGCACAAAATAGAAAGAAATGGCTAGAGAAGGGAGGCTTTTGTTCAGCAGTGGACGGTATAAGCTAAATGATGATGATGATGATGTTCAAAAATGCTACTTGGGATATATCGATGAAAATTATCTTGATAGTTTTATCGATATTTAAAAAATATAGACAGGAAAGTAAAATATATCAAAATTTTCGTTGATTCTTTAAGAAATCATTCATCGAACCGCCCTGATATTCATAGTTAATTAAGCTTGAAAACTTTGAAATACCCTTTAACTACCGTTCTTAAGTTTAGAAACTTTTAAATTAAATTTAAACTCACAACACACTAGATCGGCAATATCAACAGAAGATGAAAATTCGATTAAGAAGTTAGTTTGAAATTGGCTTTGAATTTTAAAATATCGTGTCTGATTAAGTTCTATTTATATTTTATTGATTCCTTAAATATAGTTTACTTTTTTTAAGTTTATTAAACACATATTTTTAGGAATTTTAGATATCTGAAGGAAAAAGTTTATTATAAATTCCTGAAAGGCCTTTGCAGCACAAAGTATTCTATTCGCAGGATTTTATTCAGCTGTGATTACAGTTTTATCTAAATTAAAAAGACTAAAATAAATCTTATTATGTCTATTATGAGATGAAGCGCCTATTTAAAAATTGATTTTTAAAAATATTATTCACCAACTAGAGAGAGGGAAATCAGACGACGGGCGACTAGGGAAAATAGTTGTTAAATAATAGCTTCTAGATTACCATTCGAGACGCATTGATATTAGTATTTTGGTTCTTGAGTTTTGTGACAAAGAATGTTGTTAAAGGCAAAGTAAATGTTTTCTCATTATTTAACTAATGCTAACAAAATCATATTATTTTATTTTCTTGTTGTAATTCTGTTCTAAAGCTTTTCCTTATTCATTTGATCTGACAAAGACAATACTAAGGGCTGGCAAAGGTTAGTCTTGGGTCGAAATTTCCGTATGTAAGAAGAGTACAATGCGTTTATAATGTACTGAACAAAGAGGGAACAGTAAACACGTTGCCAAACGTGTGAAATAAACCGAGAAACTGTGCACATCGCTAAGAGACGTGAAAGGGAATATAGCATATTTATATTTATAGATATAGATAGATTTATATTATATATTCAATACCTCTGTCAGTACTTAAAGTTCTAGGGAAAGGTATACGTCGTGCGTTCAGCTTCACGATTTAATTACGTCTCGTGATACTTAATTTGTTCATTTATTAACGAATCGTTGAAATTTTCCCTAGATTGTTGAAAATTGCTATGCTCTAAAAGTAAATGGATGGATTGTTTACAATTTTTGAATGGAAAAAACAACCTCATCGAATTTTTCTTATGTAAACATATTGTAAAATATCCGATCTTGAAAATAAAAAAAAGTTTCAATATCTAAGGTGGTTCTTGAGTTATGACCTGTTATGTGTTAAAAAGTTGAGTTTTTAAATTATCGCGATTACTGACATTTTCTCGTTATAAAAAAAATGACACCCTAACAATATCCTTATAATTCCATTTCAGATGCTAAGAAACATGTCTAATGATTTTATCTAGTTATCTCTTGCAAAAAAGTCTTTTAAAAATAAGCGGTTTGCGATCGTGATTTTACTTTACTTGATAGGGAAAGGCGTATCGGCAACGCCGCAACAGCACACCGTCGCGCTTCACTTCGGTCGGTTGCATTTCTCTCACTCCGACTTCATAAGATCCCTATGCGATTTACTTCCACACATGTAAATGCCGACCCAAAAGTAACAGTTGCCAGCACGGTATATAACATGTGTATGCATTTAATGGAATCTATGTATGCTGTAAATAATGTCAGTTTAAAAGTAATTTAAATAAAATCGTTTACTGTTCCTTCGTGCCGATGTTTGTGGTTTGTGAGAATAAGAGCTTTGTTGAGTGTACTAACAATTTTCGACCGTGCATGGGCGAATATCTTAGCTCGCAAAAGGGCAAACAAAAACAATAAATAGAATAACTTATAGAAGAATTTATAATTTATTAAATTATAAGATATTGGCACCAAACCTTCAACTTTAGCGTCGATTCCGCAACAAGGGACTTCGTACCTACGGGTGGGGACCCGTTAAACTAACAAAAAACTCTTCAGTTTTGAACGCTATAAATGTGGCATGTTTTGAATGTATTGAACTATAAACCTAGGTATGAGGACAGTTTCTATATTATTATCTCCCTTTTATTAAAGTTGAGGACAGCATAGTTAGATTCTCTGGAATAGTGATCATGGTTTTCTCTGCCGTGCTCTTTTACATGTGAATTCCAGGCAGATACGGCAATCCATTCATTTTATTTAATAAAATAAGTAGGGCTATTTACAAATTTAGCGTTCTATTTACATAGCCTATTCTCCTCAAATTTCCCAAAATATTGCTTCTGTCGAGGCGCATCCGAGGTAATCACAATAAAAAAAATATTTAACACAACGTTTCTTTCATTTAAATTGTTTGTTATACAGTTGGGCAAAAATATTACCTCTTCAACTTTGTTGACGAATTTGGGTTGTTACACTACAATTATTTAATAGATTTATTTGTGTGGAACACCTCATTAGGGATCCTTATTTGTTCTATATTATGATAATTACATTAACAAAAAATGTCTATACCTATGTGGCAGATTCATCTCTCCAAAAAAATCCTATATGGGTATTTCGCCACTGCAAGAAAATCTACAAAATAAAATACTTATTATTTGTAAACACTGCAACGTTAATCCAAAGGAAAGTACTTGTCAGCAGTTAGGTTTACAGATAAACAAATTTGCCTAACGAACAAAAAAATGCTTAACGTTTCGGAAAGTTTATCTCTTTCCGTCGTCGGAAGCAAAAAAAATTACAAAGAATAAAGAAAAAAACTATTTAAAATATTTAAATTCAACTATTCGAAGAACACTTTAGTTTTTTTAAACAGATACGTCTACAAAAATCGTTGACGTTCTAAAAGTTTTGATTCAAGAATCTGTAAACCTAACTGCTCTGTAAACCTAACTAGTAGTTTCCGTTGAATTAACGCAGCAGTGTTTACAAAAAATAACTAATTTATTTTGTAGATTTTCTTGCATTGGCGAAATACCCATATAGGACTTTTTGGAGAAATTTCACTAATATTAATGAGTTATTAGGATTACAGTCACTTTCCCCATATATCTACTTCGAAACCTCTGCACGAAATTTAGTAATACCTTCTTATAGTCTAAGATCCGGCTGCAGGATTATTACGCTCATCATATTTTTAATCAAAACCTATTTTTTATATACAGGGTGAGTTTTCTACGATGTTCTCTATGAGTATCTCGGAAACTACTGGAGACAGAGAGTCTTTTAAATGGGGAAAGAATTGGCAGTTTTGTAGGGTCATAAATTTTCAATTTCAGATTTTTGGAAAAGTCCATGGCTTACTAGATATTTCGAAAAAAACAAATTTCGGCTATTTTAAAAATGGTCCCAATTCCATTATAATCTATTTTAGACAAAAAGTTTTCAGATAAAAGTTGTGGATAATCATATCCTTAATGAGACTGTGTTCTCCGTTTTTTTTTTCTAAAGTCTGTCATTTTTGTCATATGACACAAAAATATGTTTTTTAAAATGGAAACCAGTTGGCCATGACTTCATAAAAAGCGCCAATTTTTAAGCTTTTCAGCGATATAAGCTATATTATGTTTTCTTCGAAAAATAAATTTTTCGTATTTCGAATTCGTATCATTTTTAAACAATTTCACTTAGTTAGCCATGGAAACAAGTTCAATCGTCGTTGATCTCAGAGATATCAAACTGTCACATCCAAACTTTGTAAATTAAAACAAACAAAAATTGTAAATATAAATTTTACAAATGAAAAAAATCGTGTAGGATTATTGGTTCAACTTTTCTTGACAGTACATTTACGAGGATACGTTAACCGGTGAACGTTACTTACGCCTTTTAGAGAACTGTTTTCAAGACATGTTAGAAAAGTTAAAGTTATGATGTTTATTACTTTCCCCCATAATGAAAGAAATATTAAAAATTATTTAAATCATAATTATGCAAACTCAGGGATAGGAAGAGGTAGACCAATGGCATGGGCCTCCTTGATCACCTGACCAATCCATTTTAGATTTTTTTAAGCGGTATGGTTAACAACAAGATTTACAAAAGAACTTATGAATTAAGAGAGGCACTGAAAGAGGCAGTACGGGAGAAGTTTAATAAAGTCGACTGACCGTTGTGTGAAAAAAGCTAGTAATTCAGTTTTAACAAGATGCATTTATATACTCAAAAAAAAGGGCGGTTTTTGAACATTTTCTAAAATAACTTAAAGTGGATGTAGTGATAATATTTTTTTAAGTTTTAATTTATGTAATGTAAACTGTAAAGAACCGTTTAATAAAATATTCTGTCGTTTTATAAGTTATAAACCATAACAGAATAAGAATATCATCCCAACTAAGTGAAATTAGTCAAGAAAGATAAGAATTGGCGATAATCCAGTAATTTTTCGAAATAAACATATTATAGCTTATATTATATCGCTGAAAAGCTTAAAAAATACGCTTTTTCTGAAGTCTTGGCCAACTATGGTTTCCATTTAAAAAAACATATGTTTGTATCATATGTCAAAATTGACAGGCATTAGAAAAAAACGAAAAACACGATTACGAGAAACCCAGTTTCCGAGATACCCTTAGAGAACATCGTATAAAACTCACCCTGTATATTAATGCATAGGAGAATACACTTTTACCAGGGTACCAATAAAAAATTTGTCGCAAATAGGGGTTTTCAAAGTTCAAAGTTTTTCCTACTACTTTATACGGACCCGATAACAATGCGTCGGGTATCTGTAGATCCTATAATAAAAAACTTAGGAATTTTGGATATGTTAGAAACGTCTAGGTTTACTTATTTCATTGAGATTTATGAAAAAAGTCCTTTGCCTCGGGTATAGATACCGACACCTCGTGGAAACAGTTTGAAATGAAACGAAATTTAACGAGACAACAGGAAACACCAAAAAAATCTCCCCATCCCTCCGCAATTTCACGAGTAGTTTTGAGGCGCTTTTAAGAAACAAAGTAAGTCAAGACAAACCGAAATAGGCCAAGACAACCGGAGATATGCCGAAACGCGACAAAGTTAGACGACGAAACGCGACCTTGCCCTGCTTCGAACTATTCTCCGAACAGTGTAGAAGGTGTGTTATAGTTTCAATAACTGTACTAGTAAAAACCAAAATCCTTAAATATTATGACATAGTCATTACTGTATTATTTCAATGCGATCGACATGAACGGTAACAATGACGGCGCGGCGCCGGCCTTAGATAAAGTAGACGGACAGTTCTGATTTCTGCCGTACCTAGCGCTGCTGTTGGAATTTTAAAATATTGGTTGAAATGCTACCTAGAGTATAATGATTGTTATATCGCCCTGTCCCATAGCATTAAGCATTTAATTTGACTAGTTTGATCTAACTTTCCTCTTTTACGCAAGCCGCATAAATGTTTTAACATGACTCGACTGCTATTAATCCTCGAGTTTCAACCCACACTTTGCAAGTATATAATTTTATAATCATCAAGATCGAACTAGAACTTATGTATAATTAAACTCCAACTCCCTAAATAAACTCCCTGCTGTATTTTAAAACCGGTAACCCTATCAAAACCTGAAACTTTAAAGGCGCTTTAAAGGTGTATGTTTAAGGTTTAATGGAAAATTGCCGACACGCCACCTTAATAATTCACATAATTATTTTACGAGTAGAGCCCGGCCGCGAGTAACTTAAGATCAGTTTATTATCTAATTTTCTGTAGAAGTAACTTAATGCCTCTGAATAACGTGAACTTATTAAACAGGTGTACGTTACACTGTAAGTTTAAAGTGTACGAAGAAAATTGAATAGAGTAATTGGCGTGTAATGGCACAAAGCAAGTCAAAATTGTTTGTATACAGGATGATCCGAATTGTATTCGGATCATTTTTACCCCCATTTTTTGTTAGTGTAATTATCATAATATAAAACAAACTAGCGTGTACCAGCGACTTCGTTCGCGTCGAATTAATCATTTGTAATGGTGATTTGGCAATTTTGGCAAATTTATAATGGTGATTGACGCAAAGCAAGAATTTCCATTAACATACAAACTGGATAAAAATGTTTCACATTTATCTCAGCATGTATAATTAGTACTGCAGGTTAAATAAAAAAACATAATCAAGTAGAATCTGTGAATAGAATGAATAGAAACTCAAAAAATAATGAAAATATTTAGAAAAAAAGAGCCGTAAACGTCAATGTCAGCCAAGTGTCAGAGTTCAATTAGATTTACCACAGATTATCAATTTGAACGATTTGAACTACAGTCGATTCCAGTCTAGAGATCTTGGTTTTTTAAGCCTCCCATACTGAAGTCCGCCATATTGGGAAGTTTTAAATGAATACAAGTATACATACAGTAATTCAATCATCACTAACCCAACAGGCTGACAGGTTACAAGACTGACTATAAGACTGAATACAAAACCTAACCGCGTTATCTTCTGTATACTGTTTTATATGGGCCTTAACATCGCTGGTTATCGGAAGTTACGTAGTTAAACAATTATCAATATAATTCCACTAATCTGGTGATGACCGTGATGAACTGGACACGTCGCAACTATCCCATGGGACGATCTAAGAACTGATAATGCCGAATGTTATACATCAATTTGTTTGCCAACGGTCTTCGATAAAATAAGGAAAAAGAACAAAAAACGTTGCATCATTCGTCATCACGACAATGTCAGCTCCCATAAAGCACGTCAAACAACTGAATATGTGAAGGAGAAAAACATCGAATTAATGTCTCATTGCCCGTATTCACCCGATTTATAGCCTCATGACTTTTTCTTGTTCCCCAGTGTTAAACAAAAGATGCGCGGACATCGATTTTCATCACCTCAAGAAGCTGCTGAAGAAGTGGAAATAATGTTTCCAGAATTGGTTTAAGCGTCTGCAAAGATGTATAGACCTTAAGAGTCTATTACGCTGTACTATTCGGGATGCTCTCAGGGGTTGGGTAAAGCGGATGTGGGGCCGAAGGAAATATATATTTCATAAATCTGCCTACGGGGGGCTAAGCCCGATCCTGTCGTGTTAAGCCACACCCGAAATTCCAAACAAACGTGCTTTGATCAAGGTTTGATTAAGGTTTGCAGAGCTTCAGCATTTGCCACAAAATAGCGACCAATTTGTTACAAAACCATATGAATTATGTATCACTGCAATCACAAAATTTCAATCTATTTCCGCATTGTGACCGAATTTTAAATTATGTCTTTATTTTCGAGAAAATTTAGTCCAAACATAAGGAATATTTTGTTGACGTTTGACCGTCAAAATCTTAAAAATAAAGAAGTTGTCTAAAACTGTGCTACAATACAGATATAGTATAATCCTTTATCTTTAATTTCCTTCTTCATTTGTGTAAATATACCTAGCCAATTTTACATAAAACGTTAAATGCCGAACGCTTATTTTGCTACTTTTTCGGACTAGTGAAATGGACTCTCAAGAGCGAATATTTCGAAAAGCAATAAAACACCTTTTTTTCACTTTTTATAAAAACTTAAAATATAACCTACGTAATATTGTTTATTTTAGAACAAATCTAGAACGCCGTGAAGCAGGAAACATTCTATGACACACAATTTAAAACATTTTTTATTTACCCTGTGATATTATATTATTAATCAAATAAGAAATACATTTTCTAACTAATGATTTACTTTATAAAACTCCGGGCGTAAAACAAATATATGTCAATGTAGAGGAAAAAGTTTTTAGTTAATATTTAAGCTTAAGACAGTTTACCCTCTTCATCCGTACCTGCATCAACTTTGAAGTTGTATGTGGAAAGGGGTTTTGGTTGATATATTGAGTTCTCTCTATATTTTTTTTGGAGAGGGATACATTTTACGGATACTTGGATTTATTTTGTTCCTTTAGTCTAAGTGTTAATGAAATAAATTTACAGCATCCATCTAATGTTATATTTTTATAAATAAGAGTAATTTACAGAAAAAAAAACAATCAAGTATTTTCAACAATAATCTTATTATTGAGAGCAAATCTATTCATACAAACATAGTGCAGTGAGCAGAGCTATTATAATCATTTTAGTTTAAATATATACATATTGTTAAAACTGGCACCATTTTAGTATTCGATTTAGAACAAATCAGCGAATAAAAACATTCATTTATGTTAAACTGAGCCCTCTAATTAGACGTACTGTAACTAATTTTGTTTAATAATACGCTATCGTTCGCCCAACGCTTGTTATATGATATATGACTATACTACTTGTGATGCTTTTGGGATGCAGTGGAAATATCACATGTTTGCTGGTATTGTGTAAGGGTACGAACATAGTGGAGGCAGGTTTCTGCTTTCCGGCAACCAGCGCCGTCTCTGGGGACCTATTCTTGACCACTCGCATCTTCAAATATCGCTCGCATCTCGCATCTCCTAAAAAGCCATATAACAATACACAGATGCGTAACTTTGCGTATATGCATCACGTGTATTGTATATCGCTATTTCGGAGATGCGAGAAGGATTCGGAAGTAGATAATTAAGAGGAAATTTACCTGATTAACTAACCTAACCTAACCAAACCATATTCAAACGCCGCGCCCGCCTCGCCGGGTCCGCACATAGATGTATTTGGTTTATAAACCTGGCCAAAAGTGATATTTTTTTATTTTCATTTTTTATCTTAACTGAATATAAATCTATAAATACTAAACTAGCTAAAATACTAATCTAAACTAATCTAAAATAGTAAACTAAACTAGTCTAAAATACTAATAGTGAACTAGCCGATTTGATAACACGCTTTAATTTTTCAAGGTTATACGGCGCGGCGCGGCGCTACTATGTAACCATATACAGGGTATCCCAGAAATAAGTGCAAGTATTTTAACTTAACTGGTAGTATAGTTCAACCCCAGAAACACGCCTATGAGGTTTTTTTCTAAATATTTTTTTTTGAAAATTCGGAATTTTTTGAAAATTTTTTTGGAATTTTTTTTAGTTTTTGTTTAAAAAAAAATTATTTCTTGATAATATGTCAACATAGGTAGTAGATTAAAGTTACAAGAAAGAAAATCCAGAAAAGATACAGTGGTTCTCAAAATTTTAACAAAAAATTATTGTTTTTTTGGAAATTTTCAAAGTAAAATAACTCCGTTATTTTGGACTTATTTGAAAAACGAGAAAATATGTTTCTTTTATCGAGATTAAAGGTGTGTAGTTCGTGAACGAACTAGTTCCAATGAACTATTCCGACCCCGGAATGAAAGGAACTAGTTCCTGGTTTCTCAAAGAACCAGTACCTCAGAACCTGTTCCGGGATCGAGACTGTGACCGATATAGAATAATATGCGACGGCGACAGATCGGCTAGCGCGCGTAGCCCGATGGTAGGCAGGAGTGGGGAGAGCCAGCCGTACGTTATCGGATCCGGACCTAGAGGAACACTTGTGTCTAGCCCTAGCAGGCAACTATTAAGCCCGACCAATCACGTTAGAGTTTTTGACAAACACAAATGTATTAACACCCTTCAAATAACCACGCTACCAACCTGATTGGTCAAGCGTAATAGTTGACTGCTAGGGCTAGACACTTCTTAGAGGAACTAAACTAAATACAAGACTAGTTTACGTACGAACGGATCGGGCCAGCGCGATCGATGCTAGGCAGGAGTGGAGAGTGCCAGCCGTATGCCGTATGTTATCGGATCCGGACTTAAAGGAACAAGAGGAACTAAATAAAAGACTAGTTTACGTATGGATCAGCCAGCGTGATTGATGCTAGGCAAGCGTGGGGAGTGCCATCCGTATGTTATCGGATCCGGACATAGAGGAACTATTAAAAGACTAGTTCACGGGAATCTATTCAGTCGGCAGATTCGCGATATAATACAAGGCGACGACGATGGATTCGGCCTTGTCTATTGCCACAGCCGGCGCGGCGTAATTACCACATTTTTTTAAATATTTTATGGGAATGTTTACTTTATGTCCCTAAAATTAAGAAATATCTTATAAAACGAAGTTAGACAAAACAAAAAGCTTGAAGTGAGGAAAAATACATTTTTTCGTAAATTTTTCGTATTATTTCCTCCAATTGATTTGTGATATAGTTTTAAATTCTGATTTGAGTTTCTTTAATTTTTTTTATCTGCTATAAAACTTACCTATATGTTTTTAACATATGCAATTACACGTCTTCTTATATTTCGTACATTATAAAAATTATAATGATCTGTATAATGTTGAATAGTAAACTGGGGGTGAATAGTTCTGACTGAAAACGAAATCCATTAGCAAGCAACGAGGATGTCAATGTTAGTCGGGAACTATTGTGAAATAAGGACCTAGTTCAAGGAACTATTCCTCTGGAGGAACTAGAACTGAGGAAGTAGTTCCTCCCAAGGAACTAGAATTCCCCCCTCTAATCGAGATCTACCACCCCTTAAAATACTTGCACTTATTTCTGGGATACCCTGTTTATAACAATACAAGTGATGCGTATACGCAAAGTTGCGAACGATGTCAAGAATAGGTGCCCAGATTGGCGCTGACTACCAGTAAGCGGCAAACCTGCTTGCACTGTGTTCGCACACTAAGGTCGCTAGATGGCGTTAACATCTATTCCTCGCGTACTACAATGTACTTGACATGCGTTTTCTGTTTGGAACTTGGAGCTTGCCACAGAATAACTACAGGACGTCTACAGAAATCATCAGTCAATGTAATAATTTGCTGCCGCTGCCATCTATAGTGGAGTGAGTGCGGCTCAGAGCTTCAAGGTCAAAATAATTTTTTTATTAAATAAAGAAAGTCGTGTCAACGGCACGCCTCGAACCGGCTACTTTCGTGCAGGGCCAGTCAACTGAGATATACGAACTTGAACGATCTTTTTTTGGGGTAGTAATTTCCTGGGGCGCTAGATGGCGTATTTTTATTTTAATTTTTCTAGTTGCCTAACAATTGCGTACAAAATTGTTTTTATAGTTGCCTAAATAGGCCTATTAATTATGTTCTGTCATTGTTCTGTATGTCAAATCAGTTTTCCGTTTCCGGCTTCCTCCTTCTTCTTCAGTTGTGTTTTGCAATTGAACGGAGATGTGCGTTTCGCTGTTTGCTGGTTGTTTGGCTGTGTTTTTTGCAATCTTCATTTTAAAATCGTGATTTTGTATTTTTGAATTTTTTTGAACTTTGTTTTGTGTTTGATTTTTAAGATCTCTATTAAAGGTAAGGTTTAAGTTAAAGGTTTTTGATTTATCTAACAATTTTATTTAATAATCCGAGAAAGCGAGGTGAGGTAACCTAACCAAGTCCAAATGTTCGTGAATTTTATTTTTTAACAATGTAATATTTACAACGCCATATATTTTTACAAAAAAAATTGATCAACTCCATATTTTTGTACATAAACTTCACAATATGATATTACACAATTGTTCAAGTCCATATGTAAAAAATACACATAAATAAAACATTGTTTCTAATGGACGTCACTTTCTCTTGTATTCCAACGATATTTGTTATGTGTTCTTAAATCTGGTACTATAATAAATATTATACTTTTTAATCTGTTGTTTTATTTGTTTGTAAAATGTTTCATGGTATAATTTTTGTGTAAATTAAAATAAATTATTTATTGTAGGTTTTTATGCACATAAAATGATATAAGCAAACCATTTAACACTTTACAATAGTTTAACCTGGTTTAACCTTTATATATAAATCCTTGTTTTTTACCATTTGACTTGTTTGTCAACCAATCAGATGACTACACATTATTTTGTAGAAATCTGATTGGCTCTAACTGGCGAACAAGTCAATACGTCTTGCTTAAAAATAAATTGCATCTATTTAAATTTGCCGCCACATTTGTTACTTTCCTGGGTGGCTAGATGGCGCCACTTCAACATACAGATTACAGATTTCTTTACAAATTTGAAACCGTTTTGAAACTAAAAAATGCATGGGAGTTAGCGTTCTTCTTTAGTGTGTTCTGTGCTTTCGTGTTGCTAGGCGAGAGCCATATCCCCTAGACCACCAGATACCTTTATGAGAATTATATCTTTGTGGTAATGAATTATGAGTTCAGCCTGTTACAACGTATATGTAAAATTTATCCTACAGGCTGCTTTTACTTTGAAAATTCATCTCGTTGCAGTTCATCACAGTTGTATAGTTCAAGAAGCACTAAGAAATATGGCTACCTTTGAATAATATAATATGAAAAAGTTCGTCGGAATACAATAAAAAGCACGATAGAAATACATTTTGTATTAAAAACAGAATAAAACCAGCTTAAACATAATTTGAAGCATAAAAAAAGGAGTATAATAAGTATAATAAAGGAGTATTTGAAGTACTATGTGGACGGAAGAGGGATCAATCGCAAAATTCATAAAATGAATTTAAAGACCGAGTCAATTGTAACGGTTGAAGCAACTATACATACACGACGAACTGTTCTGCGACCATAAAAAATACATAAATACACGACGTCAATTAGCACCATCAATAGTGGGCTGAATCGTTAATTTCTAATTTAATGCTCCATAAGAGTGACTGGGCCCTGGAGCTTGCCAAAGTCGTCCTGATGATGGAGCATAACTCCGGTCGACGAACGGGTGGTCTCCTTACTCCTTGGCCTGACAAGCTTTAAACACTATTAAACAGAAAATTCGTACATATAGCAGGTGTACGGCTGTCAAATGCTTTTCACATAAAAATGTGTAAAATGAAATATAAGAAAGGATATTTTATATTAAATTTTTATATTAAAAAAGTAAAATCTCGCCAAGAACAATGAAAATTTAATTTCAAGACATAGTCAAATTGCTTCAAATAAGGTTAAGTTCATTCAATATAATATTTGCAACAAAAATACACTCCTATGGAAATCCAATTGATCTTATCGTTAAATGATTTATTGGAAACCAATTAATTAATTCTTATAGTTGAGACAGTGATAGTGTATATTCCGAAAGCAATATCATGTCGATTCAAACACTAATATAGTCGAGGAATGGGGAAAATAGTGTTTCTTTGGTTTGGTTAGGTAGTGATATTATCTTTGTAGATATGGTAGTGTTTTCTCTGTGTAGGTAAGTAAGTAATCTTTATTTCCCAAAATACATAGAAGTCCCATATGGGCATGGAAACACTGTCACATAATGCAAAACAAAAGGTATTAACAGTACTTAAATTAATAATATTCTAACTATAAACTAACACTATAATATTTAAAAGCTAGAAGAAAAAAACAAAATATAAGACAGAAAAAATCAAAAGACATGAAAGAAAACTAAATATAAATGTTACATCACGTCAAAGTTATAAATTAAATCTACATCCAATTCAAAAAACTCATCCAGTGTATAGAAGGCATTTTGGCACAAGAACTCTTTTAAAACATTTTTTACCTTATTTCTAGGCAGTTGTCGAACCGTTTCAATGGCGTACAAGCTTTTTTTAGAAAAATATTCCAGTGATAATCCATATACACCCCCCCATTAATCCCTGGTGAATATGACGACACTTTTTTAGCCTTAAAATATGTCGTATTTATAGTAACTTTTACCCTCAAAAAATCATTCAAAACGCAAAAAGTACTTGGGAGAAAATTATAATAAATCGAGATTTTAACACCCTGTAGCTAGGAAACAAAGTAGAATCGGACCTATGTTGATATGAAAAATAAATCTTATTTTTACGTGAGGAATCTCCCCACGAGAGATGGCACATGTTTTTTGAAACACCCTGTATAACTGAAACACGATAAAGAGAAAATATGTTATGTTTCTTTTATCGAGATCTACCAGCCCTGAAAATATTTGCACTTAATTAAAACTCACCCTGTATAAGTTATGTTTAATACTAGTATTAAAGTCTATTTCAATATAATTAGTTTTGGAAATTATGGACTTTATTATAAATCAGTTAATAAATTAAAAATGGTCAGATTTGATAAACTACTCAATATGAGTTCTATTAATCGATTTTCGAACTAGAAATTTTAAAGGATTTATTAATTTATAATATAGATAATTAATTTGTTCGTAATAAAACAGCTATAAACTAATCCCTTCATCTAATTTTTCAGCCCAAACTGCATTTTTGAAAACCTTGAAAGTTTGTTCAATTAACACTTTCACATCTTCAAAAGTTGACTCTAAATTAAAATTGTCATTTATCATTTTTAATTTGTAAAAGTACTCAAGAAAGTTTTTAAAGAAAAATTATCAAATTACTGTTACACTTATTCTAGGTAGCAGCTTTTCGTCTATAAATTCAACATGGCACTTACAGAATTATAAATTGTTTTAACCATCATTCATCGTTTTAAGATAATCATTCAAGTTTATTTTAAAACTTGTTAAAGAATGGTTTAACTTTGATATCGCATTCCCAACTTTCGCTTTACTATTTATCATGTTTGTAGGCCAAAGAAAATTTAGCTTTTGCAATATTTTTTAAAGATTCAGCTTTTCATATTAATTCATTTTTAAAGGCTATTTGGCCACTGAAGGAGAAATTTAAAAATTAAAAATGACTAACCAACAAAATATGCTTGATTCAAAGACCATCCTGAAACGTTAAGCGTATTTAACTTTTTACACTTCTCTTTCAGTCAATCTAATCTGCTACATTAATATCTGGATTTTCAAAAAACTACGCTGATAAAAATTATAGTAATTTTACACTATTTTTTACAGACACATTTTACGAGTTTTTTTTGCAGAAAAATAATTAGGAAGGTATTTCTACATATTAGGTAAGTGCATGGTAAAAATACATTTTAGGGTAGAGTGGGGCACGTTCGGACATGGGGCACCTCCGGACATTTTAAATTTACCGCTTTCCAAAACTAAATACGTTTTCGCATTTTAACAGGTGGTAATAGTGGTTCTTTCATGTTGCGAGCTAAAATTTTGTGCCGGTACCTAAAGAAATCTTAAAGTTATTACCGAAATAAATATATAGTGACCTCAAGTAAGTATTATGTATATTAACTTGTAAGGTTTTACACGATTGAGTGTTGTAATTTCATTGTTTTAAAGGAATATGCCTAGAAAGTATGATAGTTTTATATCACATAACCTATCTTTCAAGAATCCACAAGCGCGTAATTTGAATATTTTTTCGGTTGTTTGAATTTTCTACATGTGGGGCACATCCGGACAGTGGAAAGTGGGGCATATTCGGACTGTCCGGTGGTGCCCCACATATACAGGCTACTAAACATTAATACACCCATTTGTACTCAGATTATAAATGATATACTTATTATTTTAAGGATGGTTAGAAACTATGTTAGGAAGCGAAACGAACCCGTGGTTTCCGAAGCAAAAATTCGAACAGCGGTTCTAGATGTACTACAAAATAAAATTTCCATACGTATTGCTAGCACTAAACATGGGGTGAAAAAATCAACGCTTCAAGACAGAGTTAAAAAAGCCAGGACTGCCAGGGGACAAAATGCCTTTTCTGATTCTGGAAATGAGAGTAGTGATGAGGATTCGTTGCCAAGTATTGGCTTATCAAAATATGCGACAAGGCAAGTATTTTCTGTGCCTGAAGAAAATGAGCTAGAATCATATCTTAAGCAATCATCACAAATTTTATATGGTTTGACCTATCAGGCAACTCGCAAATTAGCTTATGAATATGCAGTTAAATTAGGAAAACATTTTCCTCAACAATGGAAAACAAATGAAATAGCTGGTGTCGAATGGATGCGCTCATTTATGAAGCGGCATCCAAGGCTATCATTAAGGAAGCCCGAAAACACCAGTGTGGCACGTGCGTCAGCATTTAACAAATATAATGTTGAAGACTTTTTTAAGAATTACTCTGATGTGCAAATTAAATACGGGTTTCTTCCTAATCGTATTTGGAATACGGATGAGACTGGTATATCCACAGTAATTCAGGCTCCCAAAGTAGTTGCAGAAACTGGTAAAAGAGTTGTAGGACAATGTGTTTCTGGAGAAAGGGGCACATTAGTTACATTTTGCGGCATTATATCTGCTACAGGTAACACAATTCCCCCAATGTATATATATCCTCGGGTTCGAATAAAAAAACATTTTTTGAATGGTTCAACTCCTGGTGCCATAGGGTACGGCTCAAAGTCTGGGTGGATGACTGCTCAGTTATTTGTAAGATTATTAGGACATATCAGCAACCATACTCAGAGCAGTCCAACGAATCCCATACTTTTGTTAATGGACAACCATGAGACTCATGTGTCAGTGGAGGCTATTAATTATTCCAGGGATCATGGTATTGTACTGTTGTCATTCCCGCCACACTGTACACATAAGATGCAGCCTCTTGACAAAGCAGTGTATGGACCATTTAAGCAAAAATGCAAAGTCTCTTTTAATGATCATATCCTGAACAATCCAGGAGCACCGATAACAATTTATGACATCGCTAAGCTGACGTCAGAACCCTATCTTCAAAGTTTTACACCAAAAAACATTACAAGCGGATTTTCAAGCACCGGTTTGTGGCCCATTAATAGGCTTATTTTCTCTGACAGTGACTTCTTTGGAGCCTACGCCACAGACCGGCCTCAACCTGAAAGTACCGGAGATCTTACGTCACAGCCGAACGACCATCTTAATCAACCATCTACATCTTTCAATCATTCAATTAACAGTTCCAATATTCCGTCCACCTCTTCTGATCATCCGCCTTCCGCTTCTGATCATCTTACATCTTTAAATGATGTGTCCGTTCATTGTGTAACCAATGAAGTTAAAACAACAGCCATGATTCGTTCAATAATTGATGAAATCATCGATGTAGTAACAAAACCACCTGTTAATATTATTTCTGTGCATCCTATTGTTAAGCCATCAGATGTTAAATCGTTCCCAAAAGCACCGCCACGAAAAACTAACAGGAAATCTCGTATAGGAAAATCTAGAATTTACACAAGCACCCCAGAGAAAATTCGAGTTGAAGAATTAGAAGACATTAGAAGGCAAAAACTAGACAAGAGTGAAACCAAAAAAAAGTTAGTGATTCAAACAAGCGTAACAAAATTGAAAAAAAAATCCCTAAAAACCAAACTAAATGTTCAAGAGAAGCAAACTAAAAAGACTTTAAGAAAAGTAACGAAAAGAGCTAACGAAAGTCCCACATCTTCAGATTCTGAATCAGAATATTTTAAAGCAATGAAAAAGAAAAACAGATTCCTCGAGTCTCCATCTGACTCGGATACTGGCATGGAATCTGACTGCGATGAATTCACTAAACTTCTAGGTAAAAATGTTTGCTTTATTTTTCTAACGGTTCAGTATCTTTCATAAAGAATTATTTTGTTTTTTCTAGATGACGAGACAATTTCATGTGACGACTTTGTTCTTGTAAGATTCCCCACAAAAAAAACAGTTGTGTATTATGTCGGACAAGTAATAGAGCTTGCAGAATACGGCGAGTTTGTTATAAAATATTTGAGGCACTCGCAGAACCGTTTCCATTTTCCTTTTGTGGATGATATTTCAAATGTCGCAAGATGTGACATAGAGTCAAAACTGCCCAAACCAAATACAGTTGCTGGGAATGCTCGCTTGGCTAGTTTTTTAAAATTTAACGTTAATTTTAGTTCTTTTAATTTAAAATAACCCACTATTTAACAGAAACTTATTCATTTATGTTATTATTATTGTTTTTTCTTGTTATTAATATTAGGAATTTAATTTTGTAGGTTTAAGTGCTAAATTTCCTATGTGTTTACATGTTTATTTTTGAAGTTCCTTTAGGTTATAAGTTTTTATGTTACTAAATAATGATATTTCAAAGAAAAAAGTGTTTGTGAAGTATATGTCCGGATGTACCCCATGGGTGTCCAAAACTGCCCCACCATGGGGCACCTTTGGACAAATGCAACACATTTGTAATTTTAATTTTTTCAAAAAACGATGCAGGTTTTATTGGCATCTGCTAAATTATTGGTTTTAAAACATATCAACCAAGCTATTGCCATCTCTAAAACATTTAATTTGGCAAAAATAAAAGTAAAATATCACCTTATCCAAAACCGTCCGAACCTGCCCCCCTCCACCCTATATATATTTTTACAACGTTACATGTAATAGTTCTCCAATTATAGGCAAATTTACATAAAATGTACAGGTTTGGTTTGGTTATTCTTATCACGTGCTTGTTTACGCAATAAAAATCTACTATTTATATTGATAAAGCCGTCCATTTACTAGAGAGATTGCACTGTGTTATCTGTGATACCAATAACATTAACAATTCTACGGCGCGTGTCATTTTTCCACATCCGTCACCAATATATTCCACAAAAAAAGTTGTTCGCTTCAGATCAAAAGGATTTTTTTCCAACATCTCAGATATTAACTTTTGTCATTTTAACGCCTAGGCACAAAAGTAAAGCACTGTTACACCTCAGCACAAAAGTACAAAAATATATTATTAATTTACGAGTGTACAAATTGTTGCTCGATTACTGTTCATATTATTTGCAATGTTTGAAACTGATTAACAATTTATTTGTAATGTTTTTAAGAAAATAGTATGTTTTATTCGGAGGAAAAATGTACTTTTTGTGCTCCCTGAAACGTCAGAATAGCTTGACGATGGTCCTTCAAAGGTACAGCATCGTCAAAAAAAGTATAATTTTTATTCTTAATAAAACACTATACTACCTATTGTTCGGAAATAATCTTAGTCGAGAATGAAGTTAGTATATATTATCTAATATCAAAGTGTAAAGTGCTTACTTCGGATCAAAATGTCGGTAGGAATTTGGAATCATACAACCGTTTCAAAAGAAAAATAAAACATTTCGTTTTCTGACAATGATTATAGATTCTCGGGCACGAAGATATAGTATTTATATCAGAAGAACCTAATTCTGGGCAGTAGACTTTGCGAATGATATGTATTCGAACAGCGAGTTTTTGTCACTTATACATAAATTTTAAAACAAATTCCTGCGTTTAGCGGTCTAATGGATTCACACGAAATTACTTGAAAAATCGGTACAACATTTAAATTGATGAATAGATATTTTTATTATTTTTATGTAGTTGTATAACATTTACAATTATTTTTCGATTTACTATCTGTTATCGAAATATTTTTTCTAGTCTTCTAGGACACAGTTTTATAACTTTAAAGTTATTTCTTGATTTTATTATAGAGTTTCAATAAAAAAAAATTGATTTAAAGCACATGATTAAAATTAAAAAAATCACTTGATTTAAATCACGATTTAAATCATGATTTAAATCATTTGATTTAAATCATACCAACCCTGGTTCCAAGTGACATTTTCATTTTTCTTAGAAAAAATGAATTTTAAAGTTTGATACTCGATAAATTCATTATGATAACAGATCAAATTTAAATATTTTTGGGAACGTTATATAGGGACTTGTCTATAAAAAAATATCCAAAAAGTTGCTGTAAAAAACTCTGTATTTTTTCGTTTTTTTGGAGGGGAAACGCTGTACTTGAAACTTTATGGTTCTATTAAAAAAATCTGGTTGTGTAAAAAAAGCTAAAATAAAATTTGGAAATTATTGAAATTTTATTAAAGAAAAACACAAGTTCCCCCAATAAATTATATACTAAACGATTTCTTCCTTTTGTGTAAGCGATACTCACATTCCGGTTGATTCTAACTATACCTTCTGTTTCCATTCCGTATCCATTCCATATCCGTTCCGTATTTTTGATTGTATTCACGCTATACGCAATTTGTATCAATCAATGTATGGAAGGAATCCTTTCCTTCCATACATTGCACGCTCTCCGTTCCGTTTCCCTTCCGTTCCATATCCTTATGGAACGGAAGGGAAACGGAACGGAGAGCGTGCGTTGTCCTATTCATTTACATGTTATAATATTTTATGGAAACGGAAGAGAAACGGAAGATAGCTGATACGGAAGGTATAATGAGAATCAACCTTTAATCTGTCTGTTTTTAGCTCTTCAATTAACTTCTGGTTTTTAGCACAGGGCATCTGCCTTAAGTGCTGCTGACCGTGAATTAACCTGTGCATAACAGATCTGGCTTCACCTTATATGAAAATATGTAGTGGTGACCTATATAACTAAAACACTAAAATATGTAGTGGTCTCTAACCATTAGAATAGTATTAAATCTACAATTTACGAAAAAAAAATAGTAATCAAAATGTATATATAAAAAAGTGTTCTATGTACCTAATATAGTATAATTTCTGTACGGTAATCAGTGTGATGTTAAAACGGAACACTTTAAAAAAACAAAATATTTATTTTACATATATAAAATACTAAGAAATTTGGAATCGATGGCCCATACATTTTCTTCTATTTATTTAAGTATTTTAAATAAGAGGAATTTCACGTTACAGATGCAAGGACCATAATATATTTTAAAAATCGTCATTAGTAATAAAAAATATGCAATTGAAACTTGAAACTTTAAATAATATCATCAAAAAAATCATAACTGCTGCGAAAACACTAAATAACATTTTATTATTGTTTTATTCAAAAACATTAAAAACGAAGAACTCACACAATGTAAAAATGAAAAAAAAATCGCAAATTTGTATGTAATAATGTTTCAGGACCAAATTTCCAGATACACAGATATAGTACCTACATCGAAATTTTACCAGCCGCCGCTGAGATAGAGGATGTTCGTCGTTTAGTAGACTGAACGAAGGGTGCATATTAAATACCTCCTTTATATTTAGATTTGTGCCAGAACGTACGTCATCACAACATTTACCAGATTTAATGTAATTTTCGACACTAATCAAATCGCTTTACAACCGATGCGTACATCAAAAGCGAAATGTTTTTACATTGAAATTCGCAACATAAATAAGTCTTTAAATCAGATTCTTGCGGATTCTAAGAAGGTATATTTTATAATAATCCGTCTTATAAGAGAATCTGTTATGGATAAAAAACTCATTCTTGCACCGCCTTGAGATGGAGGAACCAGACAAGGGGTACAACTACAATTAATGGCACTAACAAGGCACTTCAACCCAGCTTTTCTGCATCCACAGGCTTTCTGACATCCCTCGGCATATTTTTCATTAACATACCACTGCTAAACCCATAGTGATAGGTTCGGAAGAAATGTCGTCGTGTGCTGCTGCTATCGATGGTAACGACGCAATATTAAATCTACTTTTATATGCTGATATTATAAAGCATGTATATATAATTTAAGACGGAAGAATTCTCCAGCTTGGGCAATGGTTTCTGGATCAGCATTTGAATCTTTAAATACCTAGATCGTTTAAATGAGTATTTTTGGGAGTACATTAATAAATTTAATTTTTCTACGATTAGATAATGATGAAGGCATGTAGAAATAAAATGTGATCTGCGGCTGTTTTATCTATAGCCAATATATACAAAGAAGCCTAAGCAAGAGTAATTATAAATAAAACAACCCCAGAGTTTCCAATTGGCAAAGGAGTACGACAGGGAGACGCGATATCGCCAAAGCTGTTTACAGCCAATATTAGAATAAATCTTCCGTCAACTACACTGGACCAACAAAAAAAAAATAAAAATGGAGAATGTCTTAACCATCTAGGATTCGCTGATGACATGACTAAGGGTATATAGGTATATGCTTTTGTTGTAGTATTTCAAATTTTTGGTAGTTATCTTTTTTTTTTCATAAACAAGCCTATATCACTTTTACCCCTTACTTTTACAACTAGGGGGCTATTGTGAATTATCATATGCCCCGTATTATTACATTTGCGTCGTCTTATATTACATTAGCCCCATTTTCATTTTAGAAACAATGGTGCGAAACTATAAGCGCAAAACGCAGCCCAATGAAAAATATAGTAGAGAGAACTTGGAACAGGCGGAACGGGAGGTACGAGCTAAGCGACTAACAATGTACCGAGCTTCCATAACACTTAACATTCCATATGCTACCATATATAGCCACATAAAGGGTTTGCGTGGGATAAAAAGCGCCAAAAAGGGAAAGCTATGCGCAGTCACGCCTTTGGAAGAACAAAAGCTTGTTGTTGGAATTACAACCCTCGAAAAATGGGGATTTGGTTTAAGTCGAAAAGAGGTCCTAGAAGTAGTCGGTAAATATATTTCCGGAAATAACATTAAAACCCCCTTCAAAAACAATATGCCGGGTCCCGACTGGTTTATAAGTTCTAAAAAACGGAACAACTTAAGTTTAAAAAATCCACAGGCAGTAGAGTTTGCTCGCAAAAAAGCAGCCGATCCATTTTCATCATCTACAAATATTTTGACTTACTGGAAACGTCACTAAAAGATCTATTTAGCCAATAAACCAGATCATGTGTGGAACTTGGATGAGAGCTCATTTTCCATAGATCCATCCAAATGTAAAGTTGTGGGATTAAAAGGAGCTGCTTGTTCCCGAACTGTTAGTTCACCTGGCAGGGAAAATACCAGTGTCTTAATGTGCGCTAATGCAGCTGGAAGAAAGGCACCACCATTAATTATATTTAAAGGTCTTAACGTGTGGGATCAGTGGATGGCACCCGAAGGAACGGGATATCCAGGCACGGTCTATGCTGCTAGCAAAAAAGGCTGAATGGAGTCAACAATATTTCTAAATTATTTTAACATTGATTCCTTGTTTTGGAAACGAGAGACCGGTGTTACTTGTCTATGATGGCCACAGTACACATGTAAGTCCCGAAGTTATTGAAGCTGCTGTGGAACAACGTATTACTATCTTAAAATTGACCCCCCATAGCAGCCATCTACTACAACCCCTCGATCTTTCGGTTTTTAAAGCATTAAAGTCAAGGTGGGATAAGAGGTTGGTAAGATGGCAAAGACACCATGTTGGCCAAAAGCTTCCTAAGAAATTATTTGCTCAATATTTGGGCGAAACATGGAAATCAATGGAAGCCGAAATAATTAAAAATTCACAGATTTTGCAACATGCGCAACCATCATAGGCGTATTGAAAATACCAGACACAAAAGTCGGCGGTGGTCAGCAATCACCTGTTTTTTACATTTTATATTAACTTGTGACGTCATTTGGAAGAGCTCAATAGAAATATAAAAGAACTAGCTTGTTTGGAATGCAATTTGACATTCGTGACGTCAGCACTCCGGCAGTCTAACGTATCGCTAATTGCCATTCGCAAATATATTCCAGATACGTATAGTGAACAAGTGAACCGTTCGCAACGTTAAATAATTTTGATATTTGATTTTTATCGTGATGGCTTTTTATAAAAGTGAAGAATTTAGTAAGAAAAATATTAATGATGGAGATGAACGTGTACGGATTCATGAATGGTCACGATCACGGTCACGATCATGGTCACGACACTATAGAAATGTGAGGTATAGAAGTGAGAGGTGAGGTATATAGAATTAATGGCATTAATTTGCAATAGCACCTCGAACCCACAGTTTCATTATGAAGCCAGATTAAACCAATCAGAATGAGTATTATGTTACCGTAAAAGCCCGAATATTGGTTAAACGTAGGGTTACCCACGTAGGAGCACGAAATATGCAAAAAAGGTCACTTTAGGTTAAGTTTAGATTAGGCCTGTATTTTTATTAATGCAAAACCAACTAAAACCTAATTCTAATCTAACCTAAACTCACTCCCTCTTTTGCATATTTCGGGCTATTACCTGGGTATTTCTAGGTTTAACCAATATTCGAACTTACGGTGTAAATTTATGGACCGTCCATAAATATAAATTCGCCGTACAAAAAATAAGTAATAGTTACTGTAGATAAAAATAAATTAAAATATAGTTCCACGATAATGTAGTTTGCAGCTTCTTTTCATCATACCTAGTAAAAACCCGTCACAACCACTACTCATAGTATGTATGCCTATGTATTTTTAAACTTTAAGTCATAGGTGCCCATAATTAACATTATAGCTATGCAAGATTTTAAAAATTTGCTACCATGATATTTTGATAGTTCAGTTTCTGAAATTATTTGTTAGCTTCTTAAACAAAACAGACCCATAATAATTCAAATCTTTATCATCCAAGACTTCCAAGAATTATAAAGTAATCTCACGTCAAAATTTTTTAAAATTATTGCATGCCTTAAATGTTTGCAAAGTTAACAAATATATGTCTTTGATTACCTGCAATTAATATATTTGGTCCAATTTATTAGTTCTGCATCATATCCGAAATTCAGATTGTGTGTGACACAACGAAGAGTCAACGTGCAACGTGAACGACAAGAAAATGGCAAGTAAAAAAAATTGTAAAGTCTTAATTACTAATTACACAGTCGTTCTCTTGAGTTCTCCTGCCTAAAATATATATTGCCGTCCCTAAGATTTTAAATATAAATGATTGAAACTCATACAAGTTTATTAATTAATTATTTAATTATTAAATCCATAATTATATTAAAATATAACACTTACGAAGTTACTAAATATTAACTATTTCTACTTAATCATTTAATAATTCTGATAAAAACACGCTTGATTATTTATTTTAGAAATCATACGGGCTATAATCATTAATATGACTATATTAACAATACTTAAATCAAAATTTATTTGAAGGAATGCTACTGTATTACAATAATTGTAAAACAAGTATGTAATACTAACTCGGAATAATTATTAAAAACTGCTCATTTTGTTATAGATATAGATGTCGGCGTCTTGTCTCTATTATTTTATTAGCCGTTTAGCTATAGTTTGATTTCAGATAATGCAGATTTTAATGTGCCATTTGTGTTTTTTATTGGAATTATTATTTTTAGCATATTTGGTATATTCTACGAAGTTATTTTTAAGCGATCCTGTCCATTTTTCAATTATTAAAATGCCTTTAGATACAATTAAAATTAATTAATTGGTGTATAGTATTTGTATTATGGGTTTGTTTATTTTTTATGAAATGAATTTTTTTCCTATTAAAATAAACATAGCTTACTAAATCACTAGCTAGCCATTTTTAAATACAGGATGTTAATTAAGTATCTGGCCAAACTTCAGGAGGTGATTCTTTGAGTGTTTTTAAAGATCCGTTAGCCGATTTTGTTGAAATTTCGCCGTGTTGTGAAATTTAATAAGTTAGCACTAATTAAATGATTATTATTTACAACAATATTTAAACGAGAAAAACTTATCCCAATAAATATTTGGCACCGCCTTGAATTCATTTGTTTTTCAATTCAATTATCAATTTTTTTTGGCGGTGGAAACCATGCAAGCTTTCTCTTTGTCCTAAGTTGTTAATTAAAAAAATAATTATCATATAAAAAATGTAGGTCCTAATAGCCTAAATTTTATCAAAATATATCAGCAGATTCGATGAGACCAGAATTATTATATGTTTTGGAACTTAATGATTTAATTAATTATTCCCTTTAATGCATCGATTGTGCGCATTATCCTACGCGCCAAGAAAAAATATTGCATTAGTCTAAATTTATTATTTATTTTATTCCGCTCTTTCACGTATAATTTGCCCCCTGCTTCTCATACGGAAAGAGTTAGATTAAAATAGCCCAACTGTACTTAACAACCCATGCCTTGACGCATATTCTTTTTTAAAATAATATCGGCTTCCCAGACTAAACATCCATATCCATAAAATAGTTGGCCCACATTAATAAGACCTCACTTCGGCCCTCGGACGGCCTTGCTCTATTCAGCTATCGACTGACGTGTTGACAAGTTGATTAGGCAGGTTATTGAACTCCATGTCGCCTCTAGCATGTCGTTTTTTGAAAGATGGGTCCCATATAAACGCGGCCAGAAGTATTTTCAATACTAAAACGGATTTAGAAAAGGCGAAATCATACCTTTTAATCGAGATGTAATTCCAAGAGAAAAATTCTGTCCTGAAGCTCTTAAAAGATGGGATCTGCAAACACAACGTGCCGGATGTCCAGATCATGTAACTGCGGAAACATCTGTTGTTTCTGATCTTACAGAGGATGTAACTGCGCCCACCACCTCTGGCAATTCCAACTCTACAGAGCGCATAACGTCGTCGACGAATGGATCTGTGAATCACGAAGAAGTCGTTGCTTCATCGTCCTCGAATATTTCGTTTGAGTCGCTTTTACTATCTACTGTAAAATAAAAAACACCCAATGAGAAGCTTCCAAGGAAAAAAGTAGCCGGTGGTGCCAAAATTATAACTAACGAAATTCTTTCTTTGAAGACCCCTCCTGTGAAACCAAGTAAGAAAAAGCAGCAAAGTGAAAGTTCTTCAGAAAATAAAGACCCAGAAGGGGTCTCAGTCCAGAACTCTGACAACGACAATGAATTTTTAGCCAACTTGAGAAATCCGTCTCCAGAACCTGAAATTATGGTAGAACAATTTCCACAGATCAACAAATGGGTACTTGTGGAGTATTCCACAAAGAAGACCAGAAAACATTATGTCGGACAAATAACCGATCGGGATGAAATGGACAGGGTAATAAAATATTTGCGACCCAAAGGTGGTAGGTTTATATCACCACAAGTAGATGACGTAGATACAGTTGAGGAAAGTAACATTATTCAAGTTCTTCCTGAACCGATTATTGACCGGAGAGGAATAATTTCATTTAATATGACCTTTTCTGGGTTTAACTTATAATAAATGCATATTTTACTTAAACAACAAATAGAAAAATTAGAACTTTTAGTTTAGGTTTGGGTAAAACCTTGGTAAAACCCTTTAATTTGTTATGTTTTAGCAAATAATCAATAAAAATTATATTTCAGTTTCGTTAGTGCTTTGTTATTATTTTTAAGCCCTGGATTTAAAGCATTAAAAAAACCATTAAAAACAATGCAAACAAACCATATTATGTAAAAAACTCCGATTTTTCACAATAACCCCATACCAAAGGTGCATATATTCCTCATACTCCAGCAGAGACGATTATCACAATAACCCCAATGTGTGGGGCAAATGTGATATTAAAACATCGTTTTGAAAAATCACTGCCCTTTTAGCAAAAAAATATCAAATCACAAAAAACCCTCATGGGTGTTCAAAGAACATATCAAGGTACTCTATAATATTTTTTATTTAATTTTTGGCGTTGTGGTTTTTAAAATATAGGTCGCTAAAGTGTCACTATGCTAATTTTATCACACATTTACCCCAACTCACCTTATACAAAAAAAAACAGGTAATAGATGGTACCCACTAGGAATTAAGAGACCTAGAAGAAGACCGAACCTGAGATGGGACCATTATATTAGAAAATTAGCAGGGTTGTAGACAACAATGGGCCCAGCTACAAAGAGAGTATGTGAGAGAGGCTACACCATAATTGGAAATGGTTGAATAAGCTGAAAATGATGACGATTATGATAATATATATATGATAATGTGTCCCATATAAGAACGCATTCTATAGGGAACGCAAACAAGAAGAGATGCAAAGATGATTAAATAATGAGAGAATAAAAATGTTGCATTATCTTTTTATGAAAGATGTTTTATTCCTTTTCCAATTTTCATATATTTAGTCACAACCTCCCCAATACGGTGCCACCAATATATCTTCGTCTGTAAAAAGAACGTATAATGCAAATTACATTCCAATGCACTCTCTTAAATAAATTATAAAACTTTTTAATCATATATTCCCAGAACTAGTAAAAATTTGAGTTTGAATACATAATGTACAAAAAGAACGCAGAAATTTAAAATTGAACTGAACTCAGCAAGGCACTGAAGGGAAATTAAATATTTAAAAAGCAAGTTAAAATATGGAAATAAAGAAAAATTTCGAACTCAAACGAGCTGCCTACCGCCTAACGATGATTTATACTCTTTTACCTTTAAATTCTGATTGCATTCAAAAAATTCGAGCTTTTGATTTTCGAGCTTTTAATTTGAATCGGCCTTTCTGATGGCAGCCGTTTCATGGTATTATTCTGCTTATCCCCAATTTAGCTCCATCCGGTTTTTGTTTTCACTGAGCAGCGCTTATCTAAAAGATTAAAGGGTTTCTATACTAATGTTTACCTTTCGCTTTTATATATTATGGTTATGCAGATATAAAATAAAATATATACGAGTACTTTAAATAATAAAGTTTTTCGAATGTGGTAGACAATGATTCACTATTCAAACTAAAAGAATTTCGAATTATTTATTTTTCGAATCTTAATTATTTTAACTCGCACTACGTTTGAGCCAGATGCAGCCACTGGCAGTTTTCAAGTACAAATTTATTAATAATAATTTATTAATTTATAGTATAAATCCTAAAACCGTTGATTGAAGAAATAAGAAAATGCACAACCTTATGGGCGATTTCGTGGCACAAAACCTGTCCGAGATGCGGCTGGCCATACCGCCGCTACTGTCCGAGATTTAGTTTAGCCCTACGCCGCTGCGCGCTGATAGTCTTTAACAGCGCCAGCACCAGCGTAGCGGATAAAGAATTATGTACCGTAGTACATTCAGTCGACAGAGTGGATGGTTGCCGGAGACAGTGTTGCCGAACAAGTTATTGTTGTTTATGTGTTGTTTACAGATTTTGGATACAATACGTTAATAATACGGATTTTATATCATTAAAAAAATTAATATAATATTATATGATTAAACAAAGAACGGCGTCCGAGTTGGCTTGGAAATCAAAATCGCTGTTATTTCATATGTAAAATATTATGGTAAATGTTAATAGTCGTCACTTCCTAACCAACTAAACGATTTTTTCGATCATACGACATATTCAGTACTTATAAAGGAATTTTTATTTTTTTTGTTTATTCATGTTTCACACAAATAAATTTTCAATATACAGGGTGCTACAAATTCGAGATACGAGCATTGGTATCTCGGAAACCGTAATAGATACGAAGATGGTGAAATTGGGACAAAGTTGTGCCTTGGGCGTTCACCAAGATGCCATCAAAAAAGTTTTAAAAATTTCAAGGATTGCTGAGTTTTTTGGAAAAAAAGGATTTTTTTGAAAACTAATTTTATTTTTCCATGTCGTTAGTTTTTATAAAATCAAAAAACTAATTGCACATTCTCATAGCCACTTTATTAAGGCTATCTAACAGTATTTTTAGATTTTAAATTAGCTGATAATTTGTGAGATACAGAGGCCAACTTAATTTTTTTAAATAAGGACCTGCATTTTTTCTTTCAGATTTTGAAAGAACTCAGTCTCCTGAGTATAATGATATGCCAAACTTTATACTTTTTTTTTGTTTTGGGTACCTTAACAGCAACGAAACTATTTAATTATTATTTAAAAAAATTTCAAATCAGACTCCGTATTTTAAATTATTTATTCTGATTATATTCATCGCAACAATACTAATCAGTGCTAATTAACATTGAATCAGAAAATTTGAGCCACTTGAAAGATTCAAATAGATAATATCCAGATCAGCAATTTAAAGATATTATTTTTAACTTTTCTTATTGTGAATTTGAAATTCTCAGTGTACGATCTAATAATTTGCATAATATTAATCATCGTTATTATGAATAAATTAACTTCTACAAACTAGTTTCTAATACTCTAAAAATTTCCAAAACTATAACTTAATAAAAAAATATTAAGTGTGTGCATATCATTGTACTCAGGAGAGCGAGTTCTTTCAAAATCTGAAATAAAAAATGCAGGTTCGTATTTAAAAAAATTAAGTTGGCGTCTGTATCTCACAAACTATCAGCTGATTTGAAAATATAAAAATACTATCAGATAATCCTAATAAAGTGGCTATGAGAATGTGCAATTAGTATTTTGATTTTCTAAAAAGTAGCGACAGGAAAAAATAAAATTGATTTTCAAAAATATCCGTTTTTTCCAAAAAACTCAGCAATCCTTGAAATTTTTAAACCTTTTTTCATGTCATCTTGGTGAACATCCCAAAGTGCAACTTTGCCCCAATTTAACCATCTTTGTATCTATTACGGTTACCGAGATACCAATGCTCGTACCTCGAATTTGTAACACCCTGTATAAACGCGGATTTTTCATCCAAAGATATGTTCATCAAACGTATTACAGATATTACACATTTTAATATGGCAACACTGTCGCTTTCAGTTCTACACTGTCTTCGATAAGCCTTCCTAGCCGAATTAGAAAAAATGAGTGTTTTATGCGTTGATCCCAGAACGAGTAAAGGCTCTACCTTGCAGCACTTGAGACGCAAAGGGAAATCAAATCAGCCTTGTCACGAGTTCACCCATTAGGTTGCGTATCTTCCCGATTCTTTTAATCAACGCTAAAACACTGAACAAGTTCGGAGCAAACAAGCGTGATGTCCACTGAGAATGCCCGCATTGCTATGTTTTATAAATTGTTATATCATAGTAATTTAAAAAGATGTTACTAAACCAGTAGCACACTATATTGGCTCAACATTGATTCTATATTGGGAAAATATTGTATATGGGCCCAATATTGGCAATTTCAAGCCAATAATAGTAATGGATATGAGTTGCACCTTTTACCTATATGTTTATACAATATTTGTCCAATATAGTTTGAACACGCGTAAAGCATATTTAGCAGTAACTAATATTTACTAATATTTATATGTAATATTTACCCAATACTAGTAATATATAAAAGATTAGATAGAGAGATTATTTTTCTATATCTATATAGAATATAAATCTTTTAACCGTATCTTTAATATCGGATTCATATAAAAATGTATATTGGGCCATTAAAAAAAATCTGTCGTTTCTATCGTTGAGCCAATATGTAAATATAAGATTTTACCTAGGGCAACGTTGTGGCATTGGTGTTTAGTTGGTTATTTTGTTTATCTCCTGAAAATTTGAAGTTTCGTAGCCTTATCCGTGATTTAAATTGTTGAAATTGTCGAGGTAACTGGCAGAAACCTCACCCGTATGTAGGTGAGTTTTTTTGAAACACATTTAATTCACTAGCATGCAATATTCACGAAAAACTAATATATGGTCCACCTGTATTGAACTTTGAACCTTTGATAGTACGGTTGATCAGTGAAGATATCTGCAACGTTGCCGTTGTTAATTATTTTTCTGGAAGTTTAAAGTAATAATATACGAACTATTGAAAATGGTTAATAAAATATGTAAGAAATGTCTAAAGAGTATTGGCAAAAGATTAAATTACAATGCGGTCGCTGTGAATGCTACTTTCACTTGGGCTGCGGGGAGTATCAGAACTAGACGCGAGACTGATGCAAACTAATTCAACCCCTTGGACATGTGAGAGTTGCCTAAGCCGAAGAAGCTCTATTTATCAAGAATCGCAACGTCTGACTCGGAGTGGAAGCAGCAGGAACGGTGGAGATATTTATGAATTGAAGTCGCTTATCGGCGAGCTGCGCACTGAGCTGAGGGAAATTAAAACATCGATGGATTTCTTAAACGAAAAATACGAGGAAGAAAGAAACCGTAATCAGATTATATCCGAAATGTTCTCGGAAATTTCAAAGACAATCAAGTGTTGAAGGCTAAAGTGCTGAAACTGGAAAATGCTCTTAGTAAACAGTACGCAAATAATATTAAAAACAATTTATGCATTTCTGGTCTGTCTGGTAACGTAAAAGATAAGAAATCTGCGCCAGTGGAATTAATAAAACTTTTTACTTCATTAAGTGTGCCAGTGAAAGAAGAAAATCTCGAAAGTGTTAGGCTTTATGATACTCCAAATGGTCCTAAGGTTAGTGTCACCCTGGTGAATGCGGATTTGAAGAATAACATTTTAAAAGCACGTGCAGAGCGAGGAAGAATCTCACACAGAAAACTTGGCTTGGGCGAATCCGACCAACCCATTTTCATCGATGAGGAATTAACTAGGGAAACATATCATCTATTCAAAAGGCAAAGAACTTAAAACTCGTGGATATAAATATGTATGGCATCGCAATTGTAAAGTGATGGTGCGAAGAAGAGACGATGATGAAATCATTGTTATAAAAAATGAGACCATGTTGAACGATCTGTGTAATTCTTTGGAAAATTTGTAATCGGTTGGGCTTGCACATATATGTATACATATTTTTATTTTTAGTTGTTTACGTTTTCTATATTTGTTTTCTATATTTGTTTTTCATTATGATTTACTACTTTTTTTTGTTGTTATTTTTATTATTCACAATGGCTACTGCAAATATTTCAACAAAGAATCTTAAGTTGGGTCATGTAAATATTCGCTCACTGTTGCCTAGTCTGGATAGCGTGAGTGATTCTGTTCATAGGTTGGAGTTGGACATATTGGGAGTTACGGAGACCTGGCTTTCAGAGCGAATTTCTGGTAATAGCATAGAAATAGACGGATACAATACAATTTCGATTAACGATTTTCTCACATCTTTCTCACTTAAACAATTAACCGCAGAACCCACACGAATTGTAAATAATCAGAATAGTCTTATTGATTATATTATTACATCTAATGACAGATTAATTGTTGGAAAGGTATTACATCATGATATGCATGAAGAGACCGATCATCAGCTCACTTTCTGCACTTTGAATTGTATTGCTCCTCGAGAAGCGCCTAAAATTATTAAATACAGAAACTTTAAATATTTTGATAGTGAAATGTTCCACGCGGATCTTATAAACACTCATTGGTATGATGTTCTTGAGGAACCGAATGTGGAAATAAAAAGTAATGCTGCTTACTGATAAAGTAAGACAATTGTTTGACCGCCATGCGCCGCTGTGCACTGTACGGATTACCAAGCAAAAAGGCTCCATGGTTTACTGATGTCTTAAGGATTATGAAGAAGGAACGTAATAAACTGATGTCTAAGTACAAAAAAACAAGAAAGGAATGTGACTGGGCCGCTTATAAAATATGAAATATTTTCACCCAAGCCGTTCGAAATGAGAAAAGGTCGTACCTGGAGTATATTTGTAAGTCGACTGATAGAAGAGTTCTGTGGAAAAGTCTGAACGGTATGAATATTTACCGTAAGGCTAAAACCAGCAGAACTCTTCCCAAGCATTTATGTAATCCAAATTCTATTAATGACTTCTTTCTGGACTCCATTAATAAGCTAACACTGACAGTCGATTCTGACATAGTAAAAAAATACGAAAATGGCCGGGGCTCGAATCATGTTTTTCAATTTAGAACTATACTGGAAGTTGATGTGTTGAATGCTATATCTAATTTAAAATCAAATTCTTGTGGCTTTGATGGGTTATCCTACAAATGATTAAGTTGTGCTCTCATTATTCCTTTTCTAGCCCACATATTTAATGAATGTATAACTTCCAGAGTTTATCCGACTCAATGAAGGTAGCTACTGTAACGCCTATTCCTAAAATAAATAATCCTGGTAGTTTTTCAGATTTAAGACCCATAAGCCTTTTACCTACCTTGTCAAAGATATTTGAAAAGGCGATATACATACAACTTGTTAGTTATCTGAACGATTCGAACCTTATACCGCCCACTCGGTCAGACTTTCGAAAGGGATATAGCGCAGCTTCTGTGTTATTAAGTGTGCTTGACGACATTATATCTGCAGCTGATGAAGGCCGAACTTCTGCTTTGATAATGCTGGATTATAGTAAGGCATTTGACGCGTTGGACCACATGTTGCTTGTTTGGGTATTACGGGTTCTCTGTGGCTGCTGTTAATTTCTTTCACAGCTATTTAGTTGATAGGTCCCAATTTGTTTCGATGAATGGTAATCAATCGGAGGCAAAGTTTACTACTAAGGGCGTTCCTCAGGGATCCATTCTCGGTCCGTTACTTTTTATTATATACACCATGGACATAGCAGTGGACGATAACCACTGCAAAATGCATAGATATGCCGACGATACCCAATTACATTTAAGTTTTAGAAAATCAGAAGCATACGAAGCCCAGAACAAAGTTGAACAGTGTTTAGAAAAAATATACACTTATTCCAGCAAGAACGGGTTAAAACTAAATCCGACAAAGTCAGTAATCGTTTACTTCGGACCAAATAATAACTGGGCGGCCCAGAACATGAAAATAAAAATGTCTGATTCGATTATCTCCGTAGAAAGGAATCAAAATATTTAGGACTTATATTTGACTCGCAGTTGAGGTTTAGATCTCAAGTGAGTAAAGTGGTCAGGGCATCGTTCATCTCCTTAAGAAACCTATACAAAACAAAAGATTTTCTAAACTATAAATTAAAAAAGCAATTATGTGAGGCTCTTGTATTATCACAGTCCAATTATTGTAATTTTGTTTACGGGCCTTGTCTCGATCAAAAATCTAAGAGACAGTTACAGAAAGTACAGAATTCATGTATTCGCTTAATATACGGATTAAGATCGAGAGACCATGTTACATATAAACTAGATATGTTGAATTGGCTAAATATTGAAGACAGACAAAGTTACATTTTGCATGTTTTTACACAGAATTTTGCGGAATGGTTTTCCTGAGTATTTAACTAATAAACTTAAATTTCGATACTCTAACTATGCTATAAGGCAGTGTAATAATATGGAAATTCCCAAACATCCACGGCGCTATATCAGCGTTCTTTCTCCTACCTGGCAACCAAGATGTACAATTCCAACTTGAATCTATACTCCCTTGATTTAAAGACGTTCACTTTCAAAACAAAATTAAAAACTTATATGTTGAGCGGATATAGAATTACACAATAATTTGATTTATTAATTTTTGTATCCTTTACGGAACAATTTTCATTTTTTACTGTTTTTGCTTTAACAATTTTCATTTTTTACTGTTTTTGCTTTAACTTATTAAGTTGTTGATTTTTCTTTATCTAAAGTATATTGTTAATTTTCATTTTTCTTACTAATTCTTTTTTCTTTGAATGTTATTTTTTAAGAATGTATTATATTATTTACTTTTTTATATGCTCGGTTAACTTAACAGCTCTGCTGAATTTCGCCGAGTAAAAAATAAAGATGTTATTTATTTATTTATTTATTTAAATTGCTGTGCTACAGGGGTATTGTTTGCTATAAAAACGGTTTCTTAAATTTAAGTTTTTCTTCCTTTTATGTTTTCCCTATAAAAAAACACTCTATATATAAAGTTATACCTAGATATTACAGTTATCAAAACATTTTTTTTTATTTCAAAAACGACATGTTCTACAAATATGTGAAAATAATTAAATAAAATTAATACATTTCAGTGGGTCTAATTGGATAGTTCTGAATTTTTTTAAATTTATATCATTATTATATGACTATATTTGTCTTATTATTTCGTAAAGGATAATAATCTTACTTATATTTATAAATGCTTAGGTCACCTCTGATCTCTTTATCTCAAAATTTTATTCTAATTAGGTATAATTAATTTAGAAAATGTTTTTCTTTAAATATTCAAAGCTCGTCAAGTGAAATGACCTATAGAAAAAAAGGAAAAACCATTAGGGACTAGTTGATCTCACTGGCACCTTTCCAGCTAAGTATAATCGAGCTATAAGTGCAATCTTGCCAGATTTACAAGATTTCTTTTAAAATATTTTTTGTAATAACGATTGGGACCACCTTAAAAAGCTTCTTAAGCATAATAATAATGAAATAATCACAATATTCAAAAAATTTTAAATACACTAACAAATATGTAAAAAAATTATAGTAACTTTCTTTATCTTTTAATATGATCATATCATCGGAATCAAGACAACCTCCAAGTCAAATACCAACCAGAAAGTTTATAATAATAATAAAATATCTTCCGTCTGTTATTCAACATAATATATTTTTGACCTCCCATATGCCCAATCGAGAAAAGTTTGTTACGCAGACAATATAACAGTAGCAACTGTATAGAAATCGGTATGTAAAACTCAAAAACACTGACATATGATCTCGTTTTCCTTGCACAAGAACCCAGTCTAAATAAAACAGAAGTGGTTACAGTCCATCTTAACAATAAGCTAGTGAATACCGAAATGAACTAATTCTCCCTTGCATGTAAGCCATAAGATAAATAAATTATAATTAATTACACAAAAAAAAACGTCTTTAATAGCTAGCCTCTTCTTTTCCTGTTTGGATAATGTTGGGTTATTACATTAATACATTTTTCATTCATTTATTCATTTTAAAAAAGCTACTCGCTATTGTTAGAGATGTTGAGAAGATTTAATATATTTTTCTAATTGAAAAACTCCAACAAAAGTATCTGGCAACTTTGTAAAAATATGACGATTTCAAAACGTTTCTCATGAATATGAATAAGACCGACACCTTCCTTTGGAATACAATCATTTAGGATACGGGAAGTGAAATTATTTAAATAGATTTGGCAACAGCATGTCTAAAAAGTGTCCAAAATTTTATGAAATCGCGTTGGAAAACTTAAATAATTCCTTTTTTATTTTTTATTCAACAAAATTTAAATAATTTCTATACCGTTGTTGCGGTTAATTTGTTGATTTTTTTTTCTTGTAAAAGATACTTGCAGGGTCAGGGGAAAAAGCTGGTAAGTCAATTTCCCTCCAAATTGAGAAAAGCATGATTTAATGTTCAAGACGTTACAAAAATAAAGTACAGGAACTTATAAAAATAGCGTAATAGAGATTTGTTAGAACTTAGGTATTTTTTATTAGAAAAAATACCATTTTAGCGGACAAACGTAAAACTCAACAATAACTTGCCTGGTTCTTTCCTCTTTTTGCTTGACTTGCCTGCTATTTTTCCTTTATATATAACATTCTTATTGATTTGAAATATGCTGATTGTGGTCTGATTAATAGCATTAAATTTTGGGTACCGAAGGTTAGGTTGAGAGTGTGTAAGTTTAATCTGTCGTAACAATAATTCAGCCAAGTCGAGCACAGCCGTACCATCCTTTTCTGGAAGGTATTAGCGGCACTTTTGACCACCCTGTAACTTCGTTGTGGATAAAGCAAGAATATTAATTTTCACTACACTTGAAGATATACTATAGCTGGCTAGTTTACCAAAATATCTAGTAATTATCGAATGTAATACCACAAGTGTAATACACTCAATGCGATACCGGCAACACTACTCTCCCTTCAGAGTCCTCGTGTTGCTGGGTAACGCATTTTTTGCCAGGTAAAAGTATTATTCGGTAATCCCGAAACATCGAGTTGTATTCAAAAGATTATACAACGAAATAAAGTACATATTGCAATATATTTGAATATTACTTATTGTAGAATAAATGATGAAATCAAATTGTTAGTTTCTAAGTGTAAAATACCTTATTTATATATTAAGGAATGTGGTTTGATAGTTTATCACTTCGCAGTTGGCTTTCGTTATATTAATAAATATATAAATTATAAAATCTAAGTACTTTACACTGGCGCAGTCGGTAGTGATGCTAGTGCGTACGGTCTTGGGGGTGTTTTGTATCATGTATACGAAACTGGAGATAAACGACCAATTGCGTATGCCTCACGTACACTTTCGGACGCGGAAAAATCTTATAGTAACAAATTGATAAAGAAGGCGCCGCGATAATTTTCTGTTTAAAAAAATTCCATGATTATTTATACATATGGTAGGCCATTCACATTACTTTACGATCATAAGCATTAGTAAATATTTTCGACAAGAAAAAAGGCATTCCGGTTTATGCTGCTAGTCGTTTACAGAGATGGAGTATTATTTTAAGTACGTATTTATATGATATTAAATATATTTCGTCAGAAAAAAATCCGTCTGATGCTTTATCGCGACTTCCTTTAAAAAAACACCAAAGAAAATAAATTTGATTATTCGCATATTTTTTATTTGGAAGAGAATTTGCCTATAGACTATAAAAAAATTGCAACTTTTACAAAAAAAGATCCTATTTTAAATAAAATTTACGGTTATGGTTTACAGGGGTGGCCTGAAAATTTAGAAGTTAAAGATGAATTTAAAAATTATTATTTTAAACGCGAACAGCTACATTTAGAACATGGTTGTATACTATGGGGATATCGTGTTATAGTTCCAATTAAATTACGTAATCTTTTATTAAAAGAATTGCACAAAACCCATATGGGTATTATTAAATGTAAAGCTATTGCAAGGTCTTATTTTTGGTGGCCAAAAATAGATAAAGATATCGAAGAAATGGGTCGTAATTGTTCTACTTGTACGTTATTCTTAAATAACCCCTGCAGAAGTCAAATCCAACCTTGGCCTTTAGAAAATGCACCTTGGAGTAGAATTCATTTAGATTTTATGGGTCCAATTTTTGGAAATAAGTATTTATTAGTAACAGATTCATATAGCAAATGACCGGAAGTATTTAAATGTAATCGCAGTGATGCAAACAACGTAATTAAATTATTACAAAAAATATTTGCACGTTTTGGATTACCTCGTAAAATAGTTTCAGATAACGGTCCTCCTTTTGCATCGCGTGAATTTTCTCATTTTTTACAGCAAAATGGAGTTTTTACAGCAAAATGGACAATTATTTGCAACCCCAAAACATCCTCAAAGTAATGGGCAAGTAGAAAATTTAGTTAAAACTTTTAAGTTAGCACTTAAAAAGGCAGTATCAGAAAATAGAAATTGTGATACAGCACTTACTGAATTTCTTTTTGATTATAGGAATACACCACACGCCCTTACTAACAAAAGCCCCGCAGAATTAATGTTCAACAGACGCTTACGCTGTAAATTAGATTTATTAATACCTAAAAATCAAGAGATTATATCAGATAAAATTCAAAAACAAGTCGAGTATAAAAATAGTAGTGTTAAAAATTTTAATTTAGGTGATAAGATTTTATTAAGAGACTTTAAAAATCCTGAACATCCTACCTGAATACCAGGCAGAGTTATTGCGCAAGAGGGATCGGTAATTTATAAAGTCAAATCTAACGATGATAGAGAATTTAGACGGCATTCGAATCAGCTTAGGCCTTCTTTCAGTTCTTTTAGAACAGAACCTGTAGAAAGCAAACATGTTGAAACAAATATTACAAATAATGAATCTTTAATGCCTACTACCGATAATTCACAAAATAAAAATTCTCCTGATTCAACCCTACCTTCTAGCTCTGGGTATAATGTACGGCCTAGATTAAATAATAAGACTTAGTTTAAGTTTAAATTTTGTATTTTATTAGAGATAATGTATTTTTATAAATAAATTAATTTGTATTAGAATAATTATTATATTATAAGTTATGTAATTATATTTATGTAACTAAATATTTTTTTTAAGGGGAGAAAAGTGCAATATATTTGAATATTACTTAATGTAGAATAAATGATGAAATCAAATTGTTAGTTTCTAAGTGTAAAATACCTTATTTATATATTAAGGAATGCGGTTTGATAGTTTATAAATATATGTAAAACTAGAGAATAAAGACTTCACTTCGCAGTTGGCTTTCGTTATATTAATAAATATATAAATTATAAAATCTAAGTACTTTACACATATATCCTTCTTATCTTAAACATTTTTTGCCATTTTGTAATAAGAATTGACGTGATATTTTGTGGAACTGACAGAAATGACTTCTGAATTAATATTTCAAAAAATGACAATTACAATATGGCCACCAAGCGATAATCACTTAAATAATTATCACTTATCTTTCCACCCACATCCTTCTACTAAGGGTCGGCATTTCTGGTCTTGGGTGCCGGTTTTCATGTGTACGAAGAGTACGGTCAACACGCTTAGTAAAATAAGATGTACTGAATAAAGACAGAAGGCGAGTAGCGAGTTTCCCAAGCGCATGGAATCAAGCGTCAAATTAAGTAGTTATGTAATAAATACTTCGTATTTTTGCTCACTCCGACTTACTAGATTGCCATAACGACTCACTCCTATACATGTAAACGCCGACCTAAAGGTTCGCTTGCCAGCGGGGTATATAGGAAAATTTCTTTAATTTCGACATTGACTCACTGACAGATCATCAAAATTCTAAGGTACTTCTAGATGTGTCACAAACTCCAAATTTAGAATTTTAGGTAGCTTTAAGCTTATAACCAAAGAAAAAAAGGAAAAATCTCAAAATATCCTTATGGATTAAAAGTTAGCTGTCTAGCCGCTACCGTTAACTGGCCTTCCAGTCGAGAAAAAGGTAGAAAACTAGAATTAATCGGAGCGGTCTCTTCTGATTTTATTTATATATCAATGTACCAACAATAATTCAAGGATTATGAATTGCCTCTAGTCAGATTTTAACTTGTAATGAAGTCCCTATTTATTTTTTTTACACATACATCCAGCAAGGCTAGATAGCGCGGTGCGAAAGTATTGCTCTAGTAAACCGAGGCCCGAGTTCGAGGCTGCCTCGGGGCATAATTTTTTTTATTTTGTTTTCGTTAATATTTTGATTGTAAAATATTAAATACATAATATCTTAAACAATAATTCAAGGATTATGATTTTTTTTTAGTCAAACTTCCTTAACTTCGCCAGTGACTCACTCGCCGTCATCAAAATTCTCAAGTACTTCTACATGTGTCACGTCACAAACTTCAAATTTTGAATTTTAGGTAGCTTTAAGCTTATAATGGAAGGAAAAAATGAAAAATCTTGAAATATCCTTATGGCTCAAAAGTTAGCTGTCTAGTCGCTAGTGGTAACCGACTTTCCGGTGATGGTAATAGGAGGACCGGTGATAGGATTATTTAAAAAAATATTTTTATTTAAAGGCACCTGCTCCATCTATCTAAAATATTATCAGCGTTGCAGCGTTTTATTTAGTCTCTCTTTAAGCACCTATTCACCAATTTTGTTATAAATTGTTAGTATCAATATTAGTCATCTTAATTTCTATAATAATTATACATACATATACATACATACAGCCGTTACTCGCTGACGAGTATTCGACACACATAAAGCAGATGGTCACGCAAGGCGTTTTCTTTCATGAGCTTTTCTGTGACTGAAAAGCCCGATACGTGATGTTATCTGCCTACCGCACTCCGTACATTCAAAAATCTCATTGCTTTGTTGTCTCTTTACTTTTTGGTTATCGCTGTTAACTGAGTTTACAACTCTTCTCTATTGAGTTCTATTGTGAGCTGCTGTTTCCCAGTCATTCTGCATGTTAACCCCCTTTATGTTTTCGTGGAAAATGTCCTTGTACCTTTTCAGTTGTCCACCCGGCCTCCAGTTACCGTCTACAAGCTCACCGTAAAGTAGAGATTTTGGTATACGAATTTCTTGCATTCTGCATACGTGACCAGCCCATCTTAAGCGAGATTTTGTAACCATGATTCCAATACTCTCGCAGTTAGCTTTTTCAAGGACCGATACGTTTGAGACATGATGGAACCACCGGATTCTTAAGAGTTGTCTAAGGTGTCTCTGTTGCAACTTGTTTAATGCGTTTATGTTTCGGCGATACGGCACCCAGGTTTCACTCCCATATAACATGGTGGGGATTATAATTGCTCTGTACACTGCAAGTTTTGTTTTTGTACTCAAGTCATGATTGTAGAATACCCTGTCTTTTAATTTCCAGAATGCCCTTGAAGCGCTACTAATCCTGTGCTGAATTTCAGAGTCAATATTGGCCTTTTCCGAAATCAAACTGCCAAGGTAATTGAATTCCGCCACATATTCCAATAGTTCTTCTCCGATTTTTATTGTATTGTTGTGATCTTCCGGGGGAGTGCACATGATTTTGGTTTTGTCGATGTTTAGCTTAAGGTCCAAAGCCTCGTATGCCCAGGTATATGTATTCAACATTTCTTGTAATTGTTGTACCGTGTTTGCAACTAGAGCACAGTCGTCAGCGTATTGGAGTTCTGTGATGAATTTTGTACGTGTTTTTGCCCTGAGTCTTTTTATGTTGAACAGACCGCCGTCGTATCTGTATCTAATGCCCAATCCTCTCTCCTGTAGTTTGCTGTCCACTATAATGGAGAGCGCTGCCATGAATATATTGAATAGGAGAGGCGCTAAGACACATCCCTGCCTAACTCCTGTATTTGTTAGGAATGGATCGCTCAGTGATCCATGATGTGACACTCTGGACTTGTTGTTGTTATGGAGGCTTTTACACACTGTAAGAAATTTGTTGGGTACTCCGAACTTTTTCATAATTGCCCAAAGCGCATCTCTGTTCACAGAGTCGAAGGCTTTTGTTAGATCGATGAATGCAACATAAAGTTTAGACTGCTGCTTTTTTACTTTTTCCTGTAGTTGACGGATGGAAAATATGGAATCGACGGTGCCGCGGTTGGTACGAAAACCCGTTTGCGATTCTGGAAGGATTTTTTCTATATATGGGTGCAGGCGGTTTGACATAATTTTTGCAAGATAATAATTATAATGACTTGGCAATTACACGATATGATATTTTAAAGTAATTAAAAAAACTTTATTCTTAAGTGCACTGTTTAGATTTACTTAGTAATCGAAATAGTAGATTATTCTTTTTATAATTATGGTGCATGCAATTGCCAAGTCATAATTATTATAGAAATAAAGATGACTAATATTGATACTAACAATTTATAACAAAATTGTTGAATAGCTGCTTAAAGAAAGACTAAATAAAATAAACTAACTTGGTTTTACATGAGATATCACAACTTTTTATAGCGGAGGAATTGTGTTGCGAGACTTGGCATTTTTTTACATTCTATCTTTTTGATGGGATCTTTTTTACATTGATGGTGGAAGCCCCTCGCCATTCACGTTGAAGCTCACCATTTGTAACGATATGTTGTCCAGGAACATAATTCCCGATATGTTTAACATTAAGTTTGGCGAACTTAGGCGCATCTTGTTGTTGCATCAAGAGACAAACCTGGTGTGATGGATTTCATTATTTTTTTTATTGCATATTTTATAGATTAAATGTTATGTATACTTTTGTAATACATGCTGATTTGTCTAGTTTTAAGTAATTGTGATTGTATCTGATTTCTTTAGGCCTTTACATGTAGCTACCTCAATAGGTGTTTGTAAAGAATAAAATAAAATAAAATAAGTGGGCTTACAATTGCACTATTTAAACTATGTGTCGAAATTAATAGTTTTAGAGATATTTCAGATGAAATTTTTCAATTGTCGATTTTATGAGTATTGTATTTATATCCTTTCAAAAATATCGATTTTGTGTTTTTCAATGTTTTACACATTTTTTACTGATAATTTAGAACTTTTTATACGTTATAATTAGAAACTCTTTATACCGTTATTATATATTTAAAAAAAATGGGAAAATTTAAAAACTATTTTTTTTATTTTTACATCCTCTGTATTTGATTTTAAGACAAATGTTGTATACCAAAAATACAGATTTCGATTATACCCTTCTGAAATAAACAATTTTAATAATTCTGAAAATTATCAAAATCAAAGTAGATACATATTTCAAAGAAGTACAATTTTGGCCTCAAAATGATTTTGAAATCTTGCTTTTTTATACTGTTTTTTTCAAATTTTCTATATCCTTCCACTGACAGAAGCTAGATGGTGCTTTTCCATGGAAGTTTTTTATTTCTTCATTATGTATAAGTGTTATGTTATTCAGAGATTAGAAATCAAGCCAAAGTCGATATTTGGAAAATCTTAAAAAAGAAAATCTCTCGAAAATAATAAATAATAGTAAAATGTCCTTTTAGCCTCTATGGATAGAGCCCTACAATTATAATGATCCCTTATAAACTGGTTTTCTAAAATAAAAATATTTCCTTGTATCAATACCCTCTGGTGACAAACCCTATAAAATTGTACGTAATTAAGTCTTTTAGATGTGTATATCCGTAAATTCCCTAAAAGATTCCCTTTCGTGCTAAAAAATTTATAAATTCCTTCCGACTACAAACAACAAAATTCTCGGGGGTGTAATTACCATATTTTATTAAATAACTTTCTTAATTAATTCGTTCTTTAGAACAAAGGCGTAGAAATACTTTTATATACTTACCTTTAGTTGCGCTGATACGTAACTTGATAAATATTTGACTGTTACATGAGCTTAATCTTCACGTTCCACCCTCACATTCCCGTATCATTAGAAATGCCTTCATACTCAAGTAAAAATATGTTTCGCGTCTTTGGCATGATATTTAGTTTGTGTAATATCAAACCAAACTTGATATTTTCTCATACTAAATAATATATACGGGGTGCTTTTCAAATATGACTCGTTCACTTCTATAACTTTTAGATAAAAAAAATCGAAATTTGGTATGTTAGTGTGATATAAATCAGGCTTGTTCTGTCATGTCGATGTCGGGTAGTTCCTGTGTCACCGGAAATTAAAAAAAAAACTTTTGAGTTTTAAATTGCATCCTCGGTATTTTTTCCCCTTTTTTTTTAGAAAATGGCATTCCGAAAAAAAATGAGATATCATATGTCTACTTTTGACATATTGGAATAAAATAATAGTATTATAAATTTCAATCTACTGTATTAGTCTAAGAATTGGCCCGCTGTTCCATAGAGCCTAATAAAAGATATATCAAAGAGCCAACTTTCTTTTCTCAAATACTTGTTTTCCAGACGTCGTCGCTAGCTCTCGTACTATATGTCCTTTGTCCCGGGATTATCTTTACAATAGGATTTTTTTTATTATTGCAATTTTGAGAAAAATGCATTCTTCATAAATATGATGTTATAATCCCGTTTACACTTTTCCAAATTTCCATACCGTAGAGAGAATTAAAAAAAAACATAAAAATATGGTTAGCAATCAAAAGGTACTCCTAGGATAATATAATTTCGATTTCATTTTTTGATAGACGGTTATTATTAATTTTGATTACCGTCATATTTTTGGCTGTTGTTAAAATAAGTTTCACATTTTCCGACAAATATTATCCTCCTCGCCGCAGCATTGAACTAATTAATACATTTTATGCTAATTTAACATCTTAAAACAGCAAAAAATATAATGCTAATTAAAATTATATCGGATGTTTCCAAAAACATGTGCCATCTCTCGTGGGGAGATTTCTCACGTAAAAATAAGATTTATTTTTCATATCAACATAGGTCCGGTTCAGCTTTGTTTCGTAACTACAGGGTGTTAAAGTCTTAATAATCGTTCGATTTATTATAATTTTCTTACTTCTCGAAAAATGTCGAGAAATTTTCTCTTTCTCTCTAGACATTAATACGCAAGTGATGATTTCATACTTAGACAGAAATGTATTGTTTGATATATCTGAATATTTTAATTTTACTATCATTTTTTTTGTTGTATTTCATATTATATAGGGTGAGGCTTAAAGGTAATAGATTAAATTTACAAGAAAGAAAATCCAGGAAAGATCTAGTAGTTCTTAAAATTTTAGCAAAAAGATCATTTCTTTGGAAATTTTCAAAGTAAAATATCTGGGTTATTTTAGATTTATTTAAAATTATTTACGCTTTCAAAGCGGTAAGAAAAAGTATTCGATTAGCAAAAAGCTAAGAGCAGTCGATTTTGGTATTATCGTTGCCGTGCGAATCATTTTCTGAATACGCGTTGAGCACATATTGGCAGCATAGAAATTTCTCAGGTCTCTCAGATCTCATCAAGAGGTAGAAATATACACAGATGCATCCTCAATTTCAGGAAGCACAGGTATAGGCATCCGACGATCTTTAAGGCTATGGGATGTAAATCTGTAATGTTCTACAAGCAGAGGTTTACGCAATAAAGGAAGCGGCTAGTTATATAGGAGAGAAAATTGCTGATAAACCAATAGGGGATATCTTGATATACTCTGATAGCTTGCGCGCTTTAAGAAGCATCACCATGCAATCAGTGAGATCGAAAACTGTGATGGAATGCCGAGAAGCACTGGCTGCCTCAAGGCGGGGCTACTCTGTGATGGGTGCCAGGCCACAGCCAGGGTTGCCACAAGAAATTTTTTGAATGTGCAGAATTTGACCATAAAAATGTGTAGCAATCCATGACCAATAATTGTAAACTATCCAATAAGACCAAGAATAAGACGTAAAATCGCCAAATTTTAAAGCATAATTACGAGTCTCGATAAGAGTCTCACTTCCACTCGTTTGTATACGTCAATATATTCATTTCCCATTTCATTTCTTCTCATGCCAGCAAATATTGCAATGACGTCAAAATTGATGTCGCGAAACTAACGATTTTATGGAAAAATTAGACCGGCTAAAAAGACTGTTTAAAAACTGTAAACAATTGAGGACTGTTTAATCGGCCAAATTTGTCCATAGAAACTGCAGTCCTTGCTGATATGGGAGGAAAAGTGAAATAGGGATTGAATATTATTCACGTATGCCAACGAGTGGTCCGAACTACAGTGAAATTTGGCCTCTGAATTTGGCCAAAGTACGTGTTATGTATTATTTAAGGAATTAAGCAATCCTGTCTATTTACCGTTTTTGACTCGACCAATAGATGACCGAAAATGATATTTGTCAGTTCAAAATTTAAAGTTCACTTGCGGCCTCTTTTAATGTAACTTAGATAACTTAAACGCAAAAAAAACAGCTTTTGTCAGCTGATTTACTGTTCTGGTATTATTTTTTATCATAAATATGTAAATTCTCAAAATGTGTAGCACAGGCCATTGTGGTGTAGCTGTGCAGTCATGGAAGCAAATGTGTAGCAAAATACACAATTGTGTAGCTTGTGGCAACCCTGGCCACAGCAATGTGGTGGGCAATTAGGAAGCAGACGAACTCGCCAAAGAGGGGGCCAGGGGAGAGGCCGTGGCAGATGACGCACCACTTGTGACGATCAACACACTGAAGGAAGCTATAAGAACTGCCATCAAGGCCAAGCAGCAAGAGACCTGGCAACACCGTGAGGACTGCGCTACAGCTCGAAGGCTATGGTCACTGGTAGATAGCAAAAAGACAAAACAACTACTAGAACATAAAAAGAACCTAGTACGCATAATTGTGGGTGTCGTCACTGGAAACTGTCCCACGGGGGTAAAACTCATGAGATGGAAAATTTCCAAAGACTACTGCACAGAATGCGGAAAGGAAGAAGAAATCATAGAGCACCTGCTGTACCACTGTCCGGCACTGGAATACTGACGCTTTAAAACTTTAGGGCAAAATTTTTTGGAGGGACTAGAGGAAGCAGCAGAAGCCAATATCAGCGGCATCGGGAAGTTTGCAAAGAGCTGAAAGTGCTTTATGCAAAGAAAGAATGAGAGGAAGGTTTGGTACAACAATACAGGGGTATCGCAATGGGCCTCCGAGTGAGGGATCAAACATGATCCCAAACTCCAGCAACCTAACCTAACCTAACCTAATAGTCAAATGTGGATAAAACAATGAAAAATGTCAATGTTACGTGAATTTCATAACTTATTGTTGAGTTTTGTCAACCCATTTTTCATTGATATGTCATTATTCTTATTATACGAGGAAAATGTCGAAGACGCTTCTCAACATTTTCGATATTTTGAACAATATTATTTATAGCCGCCAAATCGCAAATTATCAATTACCCCCTTATTGAGGAATTTATAGAAGAAGTTGTTTTCACTAAAGAGCAAAAGAACGCATAAAACCACAATTTTTTCTATTTTTACTGACAGTTCGACAAGCAAAACGATCTATTAAGGTAGCCGTTTTCAAATCGCTTAGCGCATTGGGCGCGCTAAGTGAAAATTAACGTCATATACGCTGAGCGTCTAAAAGCGCTTAGAGTTTTCTAAGTTACAGCCCAGCCCTGAAAATCTTTACATTTATTTAAGACTCACCCTGTATATATGCTTTTTAATAAGATATATCTGTTCAGTTTTTCATCAGATTATATTTTAAATTGGAATCAATATGCTGAAAAAACATTTTCATTACCTTAAAGACTAGCTACCCTTACATTAAAGTTTATACAATATATTATATTCTGTAAACGTTACCTATCTATAAAAATTATCAATTGACATAGAAAAATTTGAATACAGCGAATAAAAATTCAATTTATTTCAAGAAACATAGGTGAAACTATTAGTCTTCTAACGATTTATTTTGAAATTTAAAAAGCTATTAATAGCGCATTTTTAAAATTAGAAATCTTAAAATATATTAAGTTTTAGTTCATTTACATTTTATACGAAATTATTTTCATTTTTCGTAGTAATGTTGTATTATTACTGAAAATAAAAATTTTAAATTTTATAATATTGAAAAAAATGGCGTTGAAAGGAAATTGATATTTATTTCTTTTGCGCAAATTTGTTCGTCTTTCTTGTTAACAGTTGTAGCTGAATACAAGGAATATGTATATCAATTAGCTGTAATTAATATGACTTAATTAAATAATATTTATATTAGTAATTGTCTGAAAATGTATTTATTTCGAGATTAAACTCAGTTGAAGTGTTTATATAAAACACTAGTGAGAAAAATTATATAAATATTTGTTGCTAAGAAAATACACAGTGCTAAGAGGATTTTCCTTTAATTAAAAATACTTTATCCTAATGTATTTAAATATATTAATAGATATTTTTTATACAAGAGGATAAAATGGTATTTTATGATGAAATCGCGAGTGAATTAATTTCGGGAGACGATAATGCAATTTTATCGACGTGTGTAAAACAATTTTTTTCCATAGCGAGTTACGTTTAAAAAATATTCAGAAATTATTATTTCAAGGAATTTAGTACGAGTAGAAAAAATATTGTGCTGTGTTGGCGTTGGTTTCTATGTAATTTGACAAATAAATAAAGCTGTCTCTTTAGTTGTCAGTTTTGAGTCAATATTTTTTAATTCTCTTTCGTATCGATTGCTGATTGAATTGGAGCCAGAAATGGCTCAAAACGAAATAAGTAAATTACCAAGAGATATTCAGGCTGAGGCGACAAACGCCATATCCAAACTACTTTCATTTAAATCCCGAATAACTTATGAAAAGGAATACAAAACTTTTCAAAAACGGAAGCAATTAAAAAACGTGCGAGAAGAAATAAAGTTTTTAACCACCCTTGCGGTTAAAGTACTATTTTATCTACTATTTTTGATAGATATAAGGCAATTTTAACAGTTGCTATGGAAAAAAATATAATAGACTATCAGTATTCAAGAGTATCATCTATTAATTTATAAAATTATAGTTACAAATCTGATATTTTTTATAATAATCATATAATACATTATACTACAGGAGTCCCTCGCTTTATGCGGCATATTTATTAGCGATGGGAACTATCGAATGGATTAGACTATCGAATGGTTACTGAATGAATGATTTCAACTATCGAATGGTTTTATTCGAATAAAATCATTCATTCATTTGTATACTAAAGCATATGTGACAACCTCGCCATGCAACTAAATGGTTATCGTTGAGCCACGACTATCGAATGCTTTTAATAAATGAAATTTAGTATTCGTTTGATTTTTGTGTGCGTCAGGCGTCAGTGCATTATTAGTTCTTCCAAATTTTTATAACTTCACCTTATAAATACTGTGCTATTTTTGCGTTTATTAAAATATTTAAAATACTAAAATAGTAGTTTTTTTAATTGGCGATTGTGTGCGTGTGCAGATGTCAAAATTTTTCCGAAAATTTGTGTGATTTTCCGTAGCCCGATCTTTCAATTATTTTATTTTATATGGTATATATGGTCTATTTCTTAATGGGAAATTTTGAGAAGTAGCAATTTTTAAGAGAGATGAGATGAACTTAGAATTAATTTTAAAAATACATATTTGTATTTTAGATGTTTAAATAATATGAATTAGTTGAACTTAATAATCATATTTAAGTAATGTGGTTAAGTAAATGGTTATCGAACTCAAACTATGGGGTGAGAAAATTAAATTGAAAGTTTTACACGTGCCAGTTTAAAAAAAAAGTTAACGATGTTTGTATTTTGTTTATGCTAATTCTCTTACCTGTAGTTTTTTGCGAAGAAATATTTCATTTATTTTTTAAAGTAAATACCAGTAAAAGTAAATATTATTTTTAAATAGTAATATAAAGTACCTAATAAAAATAATTTTGATTTATAATTTTTTATTTATATTTTCCTTCCATTACACTGCATGCTTAGAAAATTAATAAATGTTTATATTTCATGATTTTAAAGTTTGTTGTTAATATAACAAATTAGTTCTGTAATTATTATTATTTAATAAACCAACGTTGCCACACAAAAAATTTAAAGACTATATTATTTTTAAATAGGATCTAATATAAATAATTTTGACATCTAATTTGTTGTTTATATTTTGCTACTACGTAAAAAAATGTTTATATTAAATTATTTTAAATTTTGTTGTTAATAGGTATAACAAATTATTACTGTTATTATTATTTTTATTATACCAGTCTTTGCTTAAAAACATTAAAAATCATTTTCCTACATCCAAAATAACAAGTATTATTGCAGTGTAACAACAGAATATTAATAAAAAAATGCAAAATATATAGACATACTCTATCCCTAACTAACTAAAGCCAAACAATAATATTCTTTGCTAATATCAACTAATACCAAAATATGGCAACAGCGCCCTTCATAATGTATTTTCTGTGTAAATACTAGCACCTCAATAAAAAAAATAATGTGTCCTTATCTTTATATGACTCCGCAAAAAATCAAAGATGCCGGCTTCTTTCATAGCATTGCCACCGCTGTCGGGTTTCTCGGAAAGAAACCTACGTCGCCGGGCGACAACTAAAATCCAGTTAATATTTTATTATAATCGATCCTGACCAATAAATGAATTTCATAAATGAATGAATTTTATAAATGAATGGTTTTTGCTGCCGAATTACTAGAATACAATATTTCAAGGCAGATGACGCACCTATTCGATAATTTTTATTCGAATAGTTTTCAACGAATGTTTTTTTACTAGCTATCGAATTATTCGAATGAATTGCAACTATCGAATGGTTCGATAGTATTCATTCGATAGTTCCCACTACTAATATTTATAGGCGGTTTCGCTTATAAAAGTTACAGATATAGATAGGCATGGTTTATACAGGGTGGCCTAATACTGCAAGGAAGTCCAATAATGTCGCCGCTGTCGAAGATATGGAAAAAAGTTTTATAGAGATGTTGCATGATTTATAAAGGGGCACATCCTAAAAATATTGTTTTGTATACAGGGTGTGCCAAAAAACTTATGATAAAGTTTTAAGTTTTTTTAAATTGCACCTCCTATTTTTTGTAGATAGTTCGATTCGGCATAAAATTCTACATATAGTACACTATTTTTATTTGAAGCACTATGGGGTGTTCTGTTTCATTGGTTAGTTCTGGGTTTTTCTGTCATTCTTTTTCTTATTTACTAAAATTTTGTTTTTTTTAAGCATGGTACCCACGAGGAATTAAAACATTTAGAAGAAGACCAAACTTGAGATGGGATCATGATATTAGGAAACTAGTAGGGATAACTTGGGCCCTTATAGCCAACAATAGACATAGGCTCAAGTATAAAGAGAGTACCTATCGAAATATGTGAGGGAGGCTACACCCAGAGCTGTCGGTAATTGAATTAAAATAATTAAAAAATCGTATTCAATTACTCCCCAGTAATTGAATTACTGTAATTCAATTAACTTTTGAAAAAAGTAGTTGTATTTGGATTATCAATTATTTGGATGAAGTAATCGTAATTTATAATTGATTTTCACTATCTCAAGGAATTCAGTTACTTAGCAAGTAATTGAACATAATAATTGAAAAACCGTAAAAAAAATTAAGTTTTGTTTTAAGTTCTGTTTATTTGTTTGTTTTTAGTTACAGCACTGCTAAATTATATATTTTTATTAAATAAATCAAGTTTCAAATAGAAATTTGTTTAATTTCCAAAAGATTCATTGACTTCTAGAATAATTACATTATAAAAATAAAACAATTGAATTATAAGTTCAAAATAATTCAACTAATTTCCCATTATAAATGAATTACTTAAAAAGTAATTCAATTACTAAAAAGTAATTCGATTACTAAAAAATTATTCAATTCTTATGCCGAGTAATTTAATTAACATAAGTAATTAAATTATAATAATTGCCTAAATAATTAATTACTTGTAATGGTAATTGGTAATTAAACTACATTTGACAATTTGTTAGTAATTTGTAATTGTAATTGATCTTTTTGATTCAGACTAATTGGTAATTGTAATTAAATTACTTTTTAAAAGGAATTGCGACAGCTCTGGCTACACCATAATTGGAAATGGTTGAATAAGTTGAAGATGACGATGATAATGATGATTTAAATAAGATACTGTTTGATTACTAATATTATAATAATTACTGAAAAAAAAGATCGTTACTTTTTTTCAATTTATCAGCATAACTGAATTGCGCTCACATTGCCAATAGTCTTTTATAGCCCAGGCAAATCATATTTTTTGAGTGAAGTGTTTCCGAACATTTATTTTATAGCTTTAATCGATGGCTTTGATGATGTAGAATAATAAGCTAAAAGTCCCAAAAAATCGGTCTTGAGCTTCAGGCGCCATTTTGAAAAACATGGCCGCCAAGGCCTTTTTTAAGATTAGCGATAATTCAGCAATCATATTATTATCAGGTGTAATAAAAGCTGCAGACTAATAAATTTACTTTAAAACTCCGTTTATTTCCATAGTCCATATCCAACATTAGAACAAACATAGCCAACATTAGAACAAACATAGCTCACGTGTGAACTAGGCCGTGGCAGCTTGAATATTGTTACGTATTTTTTATTTTTGAAGCAATAATTATAGCTGTATATTGTATAAACGATAATTTTATTGATTTAAATATTTGTATAAATAAAATGTAGAAAAAATAACATAAATTTGGAGGGTAACTTTTCCAGAATATGAAATAAGAAAAATTTAAACATCTAAATGTTCTTCTTCAATATTACAGGCGTATTTACAATTTATGCCATGACAATTCTGGCACATGCTACTACAACGCCCAACTTCTGAAAATACGCACTTTTTTTGGCACTCGTTTCTGCATTTGCAGTAAATAAGTTTTAAAAGCTCGGGGGGTGCTGGAGACTCCTGCATAGCCAATGGAAACATTTGGTTATTATATACCTTCCAGCCAAATTCTTCCGGTGGAGGATTATACCCCAGCCAAACTTGGATCTGATGATAAGCCCTAAAATGTGAAACGAGTTTATTTAAAATTTAAAATTTATATAGACACGCATTTACTTCAATATGTATTGATTTAATGCATCCTTTATGGTTGAAAGAATAGCCAAATCGAACGATTTTTTCAAACTTTGCCAATGTAAATATTATAAAGTTTGAACCTTCCATCATTGGTATCATTGCTGCCAGCTAGTCCGTACATTAAATTTACAAATACTTGGCCAACTTTTAGTATTATATCCTTATCAAAATTGAAATTGTTGAAAATGAGTAGTTTCTCTTGCATCCATTGATGTTTTTTAATGAAATTTAATGCTGCGGCTTTACCTTTCTGATACGAAGTAGTATCGCATCCGCTGATTGCATGTATAAAGAGAAGGTTGTTAATTAAAGGGAAGCCCAAATTTGTACAGACATCAACAATGTAAAAATATAGTCGTAGTCTTCTCGTCCAGATCTTTTTTCGTCCAGAGAAGTTTCATATTTTTTAATGCAGATAACAAGCCAAAGACACCATGGAAAAATTGGTTTTTATATATTTTTTTGCGACATTCCTTGATTTTGGATTAATAACTTAACGACATTTTTATCAAACTAAATGTGACAAATAAAACAAAATAAAAAACTTGTAAATCGGACAATCGGTTTTCGGTTGCTGAATTATCGCTAATTTTCAAAAAAGGCCTTGGCAGCCATGTTTTTCAAAATTGCGCCTGAAGCTGAAGTACGATTTTTGGGAATTTTAGCCTACTATTCTAGGTCATCAAAACTATCGATTAAAGCTTAAAAATAAATGTTCGGAAACACTTCACTCAAACCCTTGTTTTTGATGAGATTTGCCTGAGCTATTAATCCGAGAACCGAACTCCATAATCCATTGTATATACCGGTAAAACATCCTGTAATAAAACACGAATTACGCTCAGGATTCGTACACGTGTATGGCATACAAAATACCAATAAATAAAAGCAATTTCTATTTACACTCAATATACAGAGTCTTATAAAGTGCAAATATTTTCACGGGACTGGCAGATCTCGATAAATGAAACATATCTTTACCGTTTTTCAAATAAGTCTAGAATAACCGAATTATTTTACTTTGAATATTTCACTCATGTACAAAAAATCCCATATGAAGCGGGTACTTTTTGGCGAAAATTGCCCGCTAAAATCGAAAATTACCCGGCGAAAATTTCCCGCAGAATGTCTAAGTGACAATGACACATTTGTCACTTAGACGTAAATTATTTTCAATATGTATTCTAAAAATGTCTCGATTTGGAAACGATTCTTTAAGTGCAATTGAAGAAAAAGTTGCCGAAAGTAAACTGAAAAACACTATAATTAATCACCAGTATGTATGAAAATAGTTTATGGACTTTATAAAAGATAGAAACTACATTTTGGATGCGAACATCTCAATCTCGGTACTGACCAATATTTTTACCGATTAGGCATTTAATATGAAGAGGAAAAACGGCTAAGACTATAAGGATTTTACGGTAAAAACTATCTGGGGCTCTGGTGCACAATAGGTCCCCACGCATTTAACACTTTTTTGGGATTTTTTTGCAAGATTATCTTAAACTGAATATTTTTAAGCATAAAAATTGTTGGATGAATGTGTTTTATCTTTAAAAAGCGGCAAAAAAACGTATTTTAGGTACAGGCGACGGACAGTAAATATGTTAAATTTATTAGTACATATATAAACATATTAGTACTTTATTACCTTATATAGACGTGGAATGATCTAATTTAAGCACAAAAATGTAACGAATCTTCTTTGTAAGCATAAAAATTAAGAAAATATATTTATTTACATCAGCTCAAGCTAGCAATTTTATGACTTTTTCGATTGACAGTTAATCGATCATCGGTATGTCATCTATGGCCTTCGCATAGAATTTGCGACGTTGTCAATAAAATTACTTTATATGATTTTCTTCTGAAATAAAGTTGTTGTGGAGGGACTTAAAACGGTAAGTTATCACTTTAGTGCAACAAAAATTGAACTGTCTAGTAGCTTATTCGTTAGTGTGGATTATTTTAAAGCAATTTCTGAAATAAAATTTGCGGATTTTTCAGGTTCTACGAAAATATAAGTTTTTTTAATATATACTGTTTTTCGACGCGTAATCAATGAAGTTTTGTCATTAGGCTCAATTAGGTTAGCCTGGTTATTTGGAAGGTGGTAATGCATTGGTTAGCCTGGTTATTTGGAGGGTGTTAATGCAATGGTTAGCCTGGTTATTTGGAGGGTGGTAATGCATTGGTTAGCCTGGTTATTTGGAGGGTGTTAATGCATTGGTTAGCCTGGTTATTTGGGGGTGTTAATGCATTGGTTAGCCTGGTTATTTGGAGGGTGGTAATGCATTGGTTAGCATGGTTATTTGGAGGGTGTTAATGCATTGGTTAGCCTGGTTATTTGGGGGTGTTAATGCATTGGTTAGGTTAGGTTAGATAGGCTGGTTATTTGGAGGGTGGTAATGCATTGGTTAGCCTGATTATTTGGAGGGTGTTAATGCATTGGTTAGCCTGGTGATTTGGAGGGTGTTAATGCATGGTTAGCCTGGTTATTTGGGGGTGTTAATGCATTGGTTAGGTTAGGTTAGGTTAGATATTCTGGTTATTTGGAGGGTGGTAATGCATTGGTTAGTCTGGTTATTTGGAGGGTGTTAATGCATTGGTTAGCCTGGTTATTTGGGGGTGTTAATGCATTGGTTAGGTTAGGTTGGTGGGGAGTGTTTGGAAGTACGCAGATCACATCCATTTCGGAATCTTACTGAACAAATCCGGGAAAAATATATTTTTAAACAATTGTGCTAAATACTGTGTAATGATTTTATTGTCAATTTATTTTTATAGTGTTTTTGTTTTGCCTCGTTTATTATATTTTTAATTTTTCGTGTTCTTAAAGTGCGTACTAAATGTAAAAAAATGAATATAAAGTAGAACGTTTTCGTCGATTTTACACAGGGTGAGTATGGCAACACTGTGCATAACCTTGTATTTTACTGTCTTTATGAAGGTTATAATAGGGAGTTTTCGCATTGAAATGTAGTGAAAATTTGGAATTTTCAATTATTTTTTTTCGTAGAAAAAGTGGATCATCCAACAATTTTTTTCTTTTAAACCATTCCATTAACTATGGGATCCACATTAAAAATTAAAAAAACCACGATTTCGTGGGGACCTGTTCTGCACAAGACCCACTATCTGGAATGTAACAGTCAAGCTATTAATGGAAAAATACCAAAAAGTATATAATATTAAATTTAATCCTTTTACTGACACCGCATTTAAAATATCCTGGGAGGGCAAAAAGTGCCAAAAGGAAGGAATTGAAGATGGACCCTCTAAAAAGAAAAGAAAGCTCGAAGGCACTCAAATACCAAGAATTCAAATTGATGGTACGAAATTGTAATGAAGAATGTCCCGATGGTTTCAAAAAAAAATATTTTTTGAATTATCCTACGAATTGGCATGGAGAGGAGGAAAGGGAGGAAAATGTTTTGTTTCCTATTTTAAAGATGAAAATATAGGACAACCCACCGACCAGTCGCATTGAATACAACCCAATATTCGATAAAACCACTTAAGGAGGAGATAAACCTCGTGTTCCGTCAAAATGGCTGGTCATAAATAGAGGTCAACCTTTTATTATATCAGAAATGCAAATAATAAAATTACTGACGATGGCTGGATAAAATTGTAATGTCCCTAGACTTTTCCGGTGTGTGTATTAAATAGAAGCATACCGAATATTAGTAAACGGCAAACTTATTGCTGTTTCACATAGAGCGAATAGAGCAAGGAACTAGAAAATATTTTTTTAATTAAGGTGCATGTTTTCTCGGTAGTTTACGGAGACAGTAAAAATTACTAATCATTCGCCACGTGCAACAGCTGTGTCGACACCAGCAAAGAAGGGGGTTGAGGAGAACACAATGGTTAAAATAACTGGGCACGCAAACCCGAAGTCAATTAAACCTTACCTTCAACTTGATGATGAACATGACCTTCAACTCGATCATGCAAATTTGGAAGAAAAAATGAAAGACAATGAAACTGCTACAAGTTCTAATAATAATACTAATGTTTTTTTTGTACCTACTATAGGTTCTTTTAATTTCAATTCAAAAATTCAGCATCTTCAAGTACCGCAACGGAATCTAAACATAATAATTTTTATAACTGTGTTTTTCACTGCAATTCTTCATGTAATTTTTAATTTCTAATATTATAAGTTCTGTCTCATTTTATTGCTTCATTTTTAAATAGTTTTTTTTTAATATGAACAAATAGATGTTTTTAAAAAATCTATGTATTTTCACTTGTATTTTCATGTTTTTTATTCGGGAAATATTCTACAGAATTACACTCGTGTATCAAAATTAACCTGATAATTTTTCATTTAAGTATTTTGTCAATAAAAAAACAGCATTCGTTTATATTCATATTTTGGGAGCCCTCCTCCTTCGGAGTCGAGCTCTTATGCCAAATATGAATATAAACTCATGCAGTTTTTAGACAACATGCTTTCATGAAAAATTATCGGTAATTTTGATGCACTTAGGTAATTACTTCCGAAAATTTACAAACAAAATATATTTTTTTAAATTTTGAGGGATTTCCAATTTTTTTTCAAAAAAATTCAAAATTAAAAAAAAATCGCCAAAAAAAATTATAAACATGTTTTAAAGACTCACTCAGTCTCTTATTGTAACTTATGGACGTTTTTTTCGCCTAAATGTTTGAAAAAGTTCATCATTGTCGTAACACTGCGTGCGTGTGTGTGTTTTAGGTATTTACTACACACACCGGACAAATCTAGGGATATCATTTTATTAAAGTTAAAAATAAATGTTTTGAATAAACAACCACATATTTGTAGGCCGATTCTTTCTACTTCGATTGAAACGAAGTAGTCATACTAGTTATTTCTAAATTTGGGATATTTGCAGAAGTGTTTGTGCATTTTTTGTCAAATGTATAAAAAGCACCTAGCATCAATTGTTCGAATTTAACCTGTACTGGCTATGTTTTTATGATAATTGGCCAGAATTCATTCAAATAACTCTGTTTAGTATTAAACGACATTATGGAGCGTAGACATCTTAACAGAGACGAAATGCTAAGGGCCATGGGTATGCTCGAAGCTGGAATGCGCCAAATCGACGTAGCTAGAGCATTAAATACCACGCAAAGTGTAATATCGCGATTAAATGCACGCTACCGTGAAAGTGGTGATGTTGCTGAAAGGCACACAGGGCGACATCGCATTACTACCCCTCAGCAAGATCATTTTTTTCAATTAAATGCTCGACGCGGAACCACTCTTACAGCACCAGAGCTTAGTTTAATTCTCCAGGAAACACATAATGTAACCGTTAGTCCTGACACTATTCGCAATAGATTAAAAGAGGTCAACTTAAGAAGCAGACGCCTCTGGAGAGCTCAACCCTTAACGAAAGGAAATCGAGAGGTACGATATTTGTGGGCTCAAGATCATGTTCAGTGGTCGAATGAAAAATGGGCCAATGTTCTATTCACGCTTTGGAATTCATCCGGATTCGAGAAGGCTTAGGGTATGGAGAGAACCGGGAAATCTTATTCGGTTGGATCATGTTTAGGAAGTGCACCCTTATCAAGGTGGAACATTTATGGTCTGGGGAGGAGTCCAATTAGGCCGAAAAACCGATCTCGTTTTTCTTGAAAGGTTTCTAACAGAAATCACATATCGTGATTTAATTCTTGAGCCTGTCGTGTTACCATATGCCAATAATTTTGGGAGAAACTTTATCCTCATGCATGACAATGCACGGCCTCATACAGCCAGAGTGGTAAGTGAGTTTATCAATGCTCATCAATTAAACATCTTACCCTGGCCGGCACAATCTTCTGACCTCAACCCCATCGAGCACGTATGGGACGCAGTCCAAAGAAGAATTTTTAGAATGGGTATGCCTCGTGAAACTCGTAGGGATCTGGTTAGGGCCGTAAATGCAGCGTGGCAGGCTGTACCTCAAGAACAGATTGACAACCTCAGACACATTGACACAGATCAGGAGCATGGAGAGAAGATGTAGGGCTGGAATGAACAGTAGAGGAGGCTATACCCGTTATTAAGTAAAAATGGTTTTATCTTTTTTTTTAATTCACAGTTTAGAATAAAAAAAATGTGTGTATTTTTTTGAGTTCAATAAAAATCAAGGTAAATTTGAAAAATTCGGGAAATTTCGCATTTTTATTTCCAATACGTCCTGTAAACTATTTGTTTATTTTAATTTTACTATATCAGAAATGCAAATAATAAAATTACTGACGATGGCTGGATAAAATTGTAATGTCCCTAGACTTTTCCGGTGTGTGTATTAAATAGAAGCATACCGAATATTAGTAAACGGCAAACTTATTGCTGTTTCACATAGAGCGAATAGAGCAAGGAACTAGAAAATATTTTTTTAATTAAGGTGCATGTTTTCTCGGTAGTTTATTTTTTTGGTTCATCTCAATAGCTTCACTTTTTTGGAGATATTCGCTTTTGAAGAAGACACTCACATTTTTTCGTAATTTTTACCTTGAAACCATGTCTTTGCTTTTGGTCCCAGGCAACAGACTATGAAATAGTGTTTATATGTAATGTCACTGTTATTGAAAAATCATATTATTATTGTCCGCTGGCTGTTGGACAGTTACTCTAGCAGAGATGGTTTTAAGTCCAGAAGTTGTATCCACTCTAGTTGCTTTAATTGAAGAACATAGAGATCAAAATTGTATCGCTAACAGATTTAGATATGCACGAAGTCGCTTCCGCGAGAGATGTTCACATGTTAGACGTCCAAGTGAGTGTTAACCTCAATCTTTCAGATTTAAATTTAAATTATACCCTTAAATACACTACTTAATATACGCCTTTACATATTGATAAAGCATGATTTTCACACATCCGTTATACGTTGATACGATGGTCCGACGGTGCTCTGATTGGTCATAGCGTTTTCGCGCCACTTTTAATCCGTAAATATTTTACTTCAGCCCGTCAACGGACCCGTTCATACGATAACGGACGTTTTGACAAATTTAATCTAGCCTTAATAAAAATATAAATAAAATAGCAAAATCGTTATGGAAACGAAAATATAAAATAACACCAACGTATATCCGTTAAACGGAGGCATGAAAATGCAATAAATTTAAAAACTGCGTTATTTTCTAACAAATCAAAGTCTTTAAATTCTACCAATAAAATTAATATCATAAAATAAAATTCCAAGTAACCCATAACAAGTTAGGAGAGCTGTAAGTTTCATTTAATATTTCATATAATATTAAGTTATAACGGAGAAGTTGGCGGAATGTCTCTAAAAGTTGGAGTTGAAAACCTATAAAGGACTAAACGAGATTATACTTCACAAGCTGAAGTATCAGTATACACAAATTTATGTTATTACGTTAAGCTTTTTCGAAGTGTAAGTCAAATAACATTCATAAACAAAAGATTCAAATGATTCTAAAAAATCGGACTTCCATTGGCTTTACTTTTTTACCTTATACAACGTTTCGATCACCGTTATCACTTGTGGATTATCTAAAAATCCTAAAACTAATGAGCTTATAAAAAAGAACTACGAGCCCTAACAACTAAATGTTCGGACAAACAAAAATTTATTAAAAACCTTTATTTTAATTAACGGAACTATTTACATTTAAGAAATACATTAAAAATTTATTAAAATCTAACATTTCTAATGAGTATTTAAATAGTATAGTTCATATAAACATTAAAATAAAATGTAGGCCAATAAATAAACAAAAAGATTGCATAATATCGTGACAACTAAATGTTCGGACACTTTAAAAAATAACTGTTCTCATATGGCGTTACATCGACATATGAACTTTTGCAAACCACTGCAAGCCTGTTTGGCATTGTTTTTATTAATGATTGGCATACGCCAAAGTAAAAATTTTGCCATATTCACTGAATATCATCGTCAAATGGGCAACGGTTTTCTTGGGGATCGTGGCACAGTTTTTGTTTTGTTCTATGCCACATGTCTCGATAACATTAAGGTCCGGACTATGCGAAGGCAATGAGGGGACCTTGATGTTCATGTCCCTAAACCATTTTTTAGTAGTTTTAGCCGTATGGCATGCCCCGCCATCCTGTTGAAATATAAAATTTATATCCTGGTAAAGGTCTAGCGCACTTCGCACAAAACTGTTTTTCAAAATTTCTTGATGTTTTGACACATTAGTTGTGCCTTTCTACCACCTCGTACCTTCCTAGACCCCTTGTGGACATAAACTCTAAAAGCACAATGTCTTTAGGAAATTCCACTGTCCATCTTTCATAAAGATCATGCATGCGTGCAGATGTAATCCTTGAACTTGCGGTTTGCGATTAGAATTAACAGCGTCGAATTGGAACTTCTAATGTCACAAAAAAAATACATTAATATCATAAAAGACATTATAATTTGAAGGTGTATGTCCAAAATAGGCCCAGAAAAGTATGAGATGGTAGAAGGCATAACTGATGCGTCAAAAAATCAAAGAATTTTGAAAAATGTTAAGTGGGAAAGACAAAGGTCCTTGTAACCAATTGTTCTGGTAAAGACCAGGACAATAATTTTATATTTCAACAGGATGGCGGGATGCATGCCATACGGCTGAAACTACTAAAAAATGGTTTAGGGACATGAACATCAAGGTTCCATCGCGCTACATGCGGCATAAAACAAAACAAAAATTGTGCCACGATCCTCAAGAAACTGTTGCCCATTTGACGATGATATTAAGTGACTTATGGCAAAATTTTTACTCTGGCGTATGCCAATGATTAATAAAACAATGCCAAACAGGCTTGCAGTGGTTGCAAATGTTCATGCCGATGTAAAGTCGTATGAGAACGGTTATTTTTTTAAATTGTCCGAACATTTAGTTGTCACGATATTGTGCAATCTTTTTGTTTATTGGCCTACAGTTTATTTTAATGGTTATAGACTAAACTATTTAAATACTCATTAGAAATGTTAGATATTAATATATTTTTAATGTATTTCTTAAATGTAAATAATTCAGTTAATTAAAATAAAGGTTTTTAATAAATTTTTGTTGGTCCGAACATTTAGTTGTTAGGGCTCGTATTCCTATTTTGGTTGCCTCAGAAGGGTTGGACTGAGAACTTAAATACTGACCCCTATATGTTGGTTTCTTTATGCAGGGTGGTCCGAACGGTCTGAAAAGTTCGTATAAATGTATGTCCCATAAAATGATTAGTTTCGGTGTAGTTTCATTTTTATTTCGATTTTTTCCAGATAATTTCTAAAGTAACGTCAATATTTGGATAGTGTCTGGGAGTTTTTTGAGAATTTTTGACAGAAATTTGATTTTGATGTCAATATGGCTTCTATTTGTAAGGCGCGCCATCTACATGTGTTTTAACTGTTTTGAAAAGTAATAACTTTACGTCCGTACCCTTATAAAACTACTGAGCACGGGGGTGTCATTTGTATGGGAAAACAGGCAACAGTCAAATTTAAACGTGCCAGGATAAACCACAAAGAAAGCAAAATCTGCCAGGCATTGGCTTTCTTTGTCACTTACATTGCTTAAATCATGATACCGCGGCCATTTTGCTAACAAAGAAGTTGGCCGGTTGTCCTGGCAATTGATTTAAAACAATTTTACTTTTTTACAATATTAAATTGCCATTTGGATGTATTTAATGCGATCATTCAGTTAACTGGTAAGTTTGATATTTCATACAAATTCTTTATTCATAAATACAACTAAGATGTTAACGTATTTTTGTATTTTTAGATTTCAACTTTTGCAAAGACCCGCCGATAGAGCAACATGCCTGGCAGCGTACCTGTTTAACTAAACGTATTATTTCCTGATAATAATTTCAAAGCATGTAAGTACCTCTATAATTTAAGGTGAAAAATGATGTCGCTTATGTTTTATACTATTTAAATACTTTCTAACCTCAAATAATAGTAAGATCCTTGTTTATATCGCACTGACCGTTTAAAACTGTACTGTATCCAAAAAATGTTTACAAAACAAACAATTATTACAAAAACAATGTCCTTTTCATCTGATTTATACCTCAGAAGGATGCCAGTAAAATTTTATTAAATCGACATATTATTTGGCATTAATATGCAAAAAGGAGCATATTGTAACTTAAATTTTAGTGTTTAGATAGTGTTTCCTTAGATCATTAAAGGAATTTAAATTAACATATATTTTTTGTGATATTAGTGTGTTATGATACATGTAGTTGTAACATAGTGCCTTATGCATGATATTTATTATATACTTATGTATTATCAGTAATAAATAGATGATAATGTACTATTAAAATGTAATTTTAATAGTTCCCCGTCCCTCCAATTTAAAAATTTAGCTAGTACTGCCAGGCTACACCAGGTGGCGTCTGTTTCCATTTTTTAACACGAAGTTAGCATTTCTTTAATGTATCTATTCTCTGCTACTGAGTGATTAAATATACATTTCCGTGATTTTTTACGTAAAAATGTAAATGGTAAATGTAATCTTGGTAAAAATCGGCTACGAGCAACCGTTCTCAAGATATTTAGAATGAAAATAGTCAATACATGTCATTATTGGCAAAAAAATAAACATGTTGAGTAGACAGACTAGAACTGAAATGATAAATTTATTTTTATCTTTTATTTTAGTTTTTTATTTTTTTTTTCAAATTAATCATAAATTTTTCTTCGAAAAAAATGACGATAAAATAGTTTCAGTCCAACTTTCAGCACAAAAACATTTCAAATTTAGGATTTCAGTATAATAACTATTTAGTCAACGTATTTAATTTATGTCAATAATGACAGGTATTAATTATTTCGATTCCAAATATATCGAGAACCATTACTCGTAGCAAATTTTACCAAGAGATCGTTTTTACATAAAAAAAAACGTCTTAAATGTATATTTCTTACTCAATAGTTTTATACAGGTACCGACGAAAAGTTATTAATTTTCAAACCAGTTAAAAAAGTAGGAGTCATATTTGACATCAAAATCAAATTTGTCAAAAAACTCCCAGACACAATTTTTTCATCCAAATATTGACGTTACTTCAGAAATTATTTGGAAAAAATCGAAATAAAAATGAAATTTCGACACCGAAAATTCTCCGAAACTAAGCATTTTAGGACATACATTTATACGAACATTTTTAATTATTTTTATCTATAGAATATTCTGCCAAAGTTTCAGGAATACAGTACACCCTGTATATAGAAATTAAATCTAAAAGAATTTCGGAATTCCATTGGCTTTATTTATTTTGATTAACACAGCGCAGCGTGTCGATCAGAGGGATCACTGACCGTTATCAAATGTAATCTAAACTAATTCCTAAAACAACTGAGCTTTTATATTGCGGCCAGGCATTCAACCGCCAAGTTGGGTCCAGTCAACCGTGAGGTTTACCTCTTAGAATTCCTACATTGTAAGTTTTCGCCATATCGTAGATATTTCGGTACTAGGATCGCTAAAGATGTTATTATTAGCGTTGCACAAGACAAGAATTCTTGTCTTGAAAATCTCTCAATTTCTTGTCTTGTCTTGAAATTCAAGAGAAGAAATTTTCAAAGTCTTGTCTTGCAGATTTCTTGAATGGCAAAGTCTTGTCTTGTCTTGCAAGACTCTTGAAATTTCTTGTCTTGAGAAAAATTTTACGTTCTAATAAAAGGGTAATAAATTGTATACAAAATGTAATACCGAAAAATGAACAACAACGATGCTAATTTTAGTAAAAAAAATCTTAACGGACCGCAAACGAACTACGTCAACTCGCCCGTTTGACGAAACAGGAGCCATTACCAAATAAAAGCTGAATAAGAATAAGTAAAGTTAAGTTCGATTCATGGGTTTTAGGTTATTATTTCGTACCTAACCTTGTGCGTTAATTTTTTATTTCTAATTGTTAATTCTTGTCAGTTTATTATGTTCTATTTTGGTTACCCGTTTGTTACTTTTATTTTTTATAGCATTTATTTTATTTATTTATTATGGAAGATTGGTTGGAAAAGTTAGGACACAGGGTGTACGGAAAGGTCATGCTAGAGTGTAATTATCATTATGTAAACTATTTACGCTATTTGATTCTACTTTTTGTTCGCGGAGCAATTTTGTGCACGAAAAGTAGTACCGAATAGCGCAAATAGCGTGCTCCACGAACCCACCATTAGTTTCAACTACCGTTAGTTTTTTTATAATATGTACCATTATACCAATATAATTTTGTGTATAAAACCAATTACCAATATACGGTTTGTTGCCTCGACTTTATTTTATTTCATTCTCAACTCTAACTGATCTCAACTCTCTCTGATAGAAGAAAAAATGAATACTGGTCAATATTAATGCCGGGTTTATACAACATTTGCATAAATCGTAATCACAATCACAGTCTTAATCATCGTCATAATCGCAACGCAATTTTAATGTGCGTTTATAGAACATTTTCATAATCATAATTTTTATATCAGTGAAATTGAGTAACATAATTAAAGGCTAAGTTCAAGATAGATGTCAGCAGGTTTATAACAAGTGGATAGTTTAACTTTTATGATTATGACTATGATTGTGATTACGACTATGTAAATGTTGTGTTACAACCAAACCATAAACCCGGCATAACTTGCGCAAGGACCTAATTATCACTTAAAAAAATGTATCATTTCTAACTTTCGAGAGAGAGAGAGAGAGAGAGCGAGAGAGAGAGAGAGAGACTCTTTTTTTGAAACTTTGAACCCTGAAGCTTCAATCAGATGTATCCCTGAGCATTATTCAGTGAGAACTGAAACGAAGCGTGTACTGATTTCCTTCAGGACTAATTCTAATTAAACCCAAACAGATTAAACGTTATGAAAATATTAGTAAATTGTTAATCTAGATTTTACACAAAAGCTAATGAATAACAGAGATGCATATTTCGGCAATATAAAATTACCATAATTTAACCTCTATATTCCAAAATAATGTATAACAATCTCGACGTATGTTTTGCTAATCATGTTACCAGCTGATATTTAAATCGTTACTGACGTTTTAATCATCGCCCGATTATTAAAACGTCATATTGATATTTTTTTTCATGTAAATTTTACTACATAGGGGACATAGGAACCCATCAGCGGAGAAATAAAAATATACGATTAAAACTGAACCAATATCTACAAATTGAACGTTTATATACTCGCTCAGTTGGCTCCGAGTAGATTTGGTAAAAACTAGCCAAGCAAGTCAAAACCAACCGAGCATAACGGCGCGTCCACATTCCTCGTGATCCTGCTCGCGTTCTTGCTTCTGATTGTGCTGGCGTTGCTCGCGCTTCCTGCTTGTCGTGTTTCTCAAACTCTTTCGGCTCGCAAGCAACGGCGTCTACATTGTAATGTAGTGCTTGCGTTCGTGCTGATCGGACATGGATGATACCGAAGTATTTTTAATAGCGGCTGCTAGTGCGATCATTATTGCAAAACGAAGGAGACAAAGAGAAAAAAGGCGGTGTTGGATATTTAATAATTTCAAAAGTAGATCCCAGCACAGTGAAAGTAAACATCTACGCGATTTACAAACAGACAGAATGTTTTTTAATATTTTTTTATCGCATGTCCGCTACTGATTTTGAAAGCGGGTTTTGAAAGGTTCGCAAACCGCTCGTTAGCAAATTGCTTTTGTACGAACCTTCAACGATCCAAGGAAAAAGCGCGAACGCCGCAAACCAACCGAAAACATGCAGTCATTTTTGCGATGCGACGTGATGGTGCGAGTACGCGTTTAATTATTGGCGAGAAGAGAATTATGCTCTGTTGGTGATGAGTGGTGTGTTTTTAATGATGGCTAGTTTAGAGAAGAAAATGAAGCAGCGACGTTGGTGGTAGGATACTAATAAAGAAATCATTTTCTTCTTACATTGGTCTGCATTTTTTTCAGTTCGACACCTATTTCCCTCCAAGCGTCCTCCTTAATTTTTTTTATAATGTTCTTTCTGTTTTGGATCCCATAATAAAGCTTTTTTTCTATAGAGGTCAATTAAATCTAAAATGATTTCCTCCGACAACTCCATATTTAAATAAACCTCTATACCTCTTCCAACCGGTAAACAAAAACTAAAAATTGAAAACAGTGCGTCTGGATTGTCTGGAGGTTCGATACAAACAACGAACAACACACGAGCCCGTCCACCGAGAGCCACGAATCCCTTTGTGTTCGTCAAAAAAACTGACAGGAGGCGGATCGCCGCGAACACGGTTTGCGGGCCGTTCGTTGCTCAAAACAACGTACACATTTGCGAATTATAGGTTCACAAGCGGTTCGCGCACCGCTCGGCTCGCATGTGTATACCCACCTTATGAGATCGCAAGCACGTGGAGCACCGCGAGCGCCGCGAACATCTCGCTCCGACTGTTTGCCATGTTTCTCGTGTTTCACGTGTTGCGTTCGGCCTGCTCGCGAGCTATGTGGACGCAGCTTAACAATTAATTATCGAAACTAGAGCAGTAGGAACAGATAACTGGAAGGAATTGGGCCAATGTCTCTATTCATACTATCTTTACATTTATTAATTTTGACGCTCTTATATGCATGGTTAGTACGTTTTTTATGCATGGTAAGTGTTTTGGTGTATTGCCGTGATTTAGTGTTTTATTTTGCTGTTGTAACACAAAAGGTTCCAACCCCCAACTGTAATTCATAAATACTGTACTAATTATACATTTTTTCAATTATCTCTAAAAAAACTTCGTCTCATTATTGTCATATACTTATTACTTTCTTTAAGGTATTCCATTACACTTTAAATATTTTTAGAAAATGTATAAATAATAAATTAAATTTATTTCCTTACCTTTGAGTAATTCAGACCTGAAAATAAAAATAATATCAGTAAGATTTTAACACTCAGAAAAAATATGCGTTGTAAAATGCAAAATAAATAATATTATCCATAAACAATAATAAATAATAATATTATCAATTGGATTAATAAATAAATAAATGCCTTTATTGTCAAAAAAGTTTTCAATTTGTAGACAAAGGTAAACTAAACAAACAAGGTACACAAACAAACAACCAAGTCTTATTGTTTAAAATAAACATATATAAATGTTTACAACGTCAAAGAACAAAAAAATAATAACAACATTCAAAAATATTTAGCTAGTTCATAGTAAATATCAATGACCTCAAAATAAATTTATTTCGATGTCATTAGTAAATGTAGCAATAGCAAACATTAGACCAGTGTTTACAAGATCAAATTCGACTTTCAAAATATAATTCATTTACAGTGTAGAAAGCCTTGTCTAGTAAATAAGAGTTCAATGCTTTGCGAAATGAAGAAAATGATGTTATCGATTTGATTTCAAATTGCAGGTGCTTGTGCATTTTTTTCGAGTTGTATAATATTGAACTTTTAACTAACTCTGAGTGTGGGGTAGGTAGATAAAGATCTTGCTCCGCGTTCCTGAATGGATAAGTGTGAGATGGCCTTTCTTGATAAGCTGATACATGTTTACGTATTAGGCAAACGGATTCAAATATAAATAAGGAAGGAAGAGTCAATATTTTTAATTTTTTAAAAAAGTCCTGGCAATGAGTTCTACTGTTTAGTCCCAGTGAATATCGAACAGCTCTCTTCTGGAGCTTGAAAATGCGGTCAAATTGAGTCGCACAACACGTACCCCAGAATGGAAGGGCATACCTGAGGTGCGACTCAAAAAGTGCATAATAAACAGTTCTAGCCACTGACAAGTTAAGCTCCTTAGAAACAGATCTTAATGCAAAACAGGCAGAGCTCAATTTTTTCGATAAAGCTTCGGTATGTATGTATTTCAGAGAATTGTCTACAACAAGCCCTAAGAATTTTACAGATTTTACGACGTCAATGGAGGTGTTGTTAAGTACAAAAGGCTGCAGCGAGTTTTTATACGACAAAGCTTTAGTTTTAGACTCAGGAGGTTCGAGTCGCACCAACGTCCTTGTTGCTCCAAGTCAAGCTATAGTGTCGTCCGCAAAAAGACATATTTTGCCACTGATGTTTATGTTAGCAATGTCGTTATTGATTACACAGAACTGTTCCGAAAAACATTTATATCAAGTTTCATATTTAGGCTTTTAATTCTATTTATTACAAAATATTCCATCAATGAGTTGACTTTAAAATAAATATTTCGAGAAATGTATACAAAGTTACTCTAACAATATTTTCATATCAAAGTTGCAATTTTCTAGGCGGAATGCTATTTTATTTGTTCGGTATATTTATTATTCAATTTCCGTACTAAAAATAACTTATTGTCATAATATATAATGAGCATGTTGAGATCGAATTTTCGACTATTTGAAGGTACCTTCAAATTGTAAGATTACAATTTTTTTATTGGTGCCTATCTCTAAAAAATTGAGTGGAAGTAAACATTTTAAAACACTATTTTGAAAATGTTCTTATTGTAGAATTGTTAATAACATAACAAAAGATTTATAACTTAACGAATTGCCTAAATATACCCATCCATTATTTAAAAATACTTAAAATTCCGTCCGAATAATAACTTAAATTCCATATTGAAGTTGAAGAATATTCCAAAGTTGAAAAATAAAGTTTAATTAAAAATACTTACTCATAGAATGGTTTATTTAATAAACATGATAGTTATTTTTAGACGAAAAATATAGAATGTTATTTACTAGTCTTTAAAAGGCATTTTAAAGGTTTTGTACTGTATCATATACAAATTGCGTGTCAAAACTGGCTCAACCCTGAAACTTTTTTATTTTTTCAGATAACTCTACCAGATAAATTCCAATTTAGGTAGCTTTTATTGAAATTTAAAATTTGTTCTTCAATTTTAGAAAATGTTAAATATGTCGAAAACCTTACATTTTAGTCATATTGTTCTCTAATGAAACTCGCCTTTATTTTTCTCCAAGAATTCGAAAATCAATTAATATATAGGATGTTCCATTACAAAAAACACAACTTTGATGTGTAACTTCTTTTTGGGACACCCTATAGAACTCTATATTTTTAATATTTATAAATGATTATTTTTAAACAATAAGACTGATAATGTTATTTGTATAAAGTTTTGTATTCTCTTTTGTTTGTTTGTTTACTTTGTTTGTCTACTTTGTTTGTTTACTTTACCTTTGTCTACAAATTGTAAAATTTTTTGATAAAAAAGGCATGTATTTATTTAAAAAATGCTCTAAATTAACCTACATACACTCACGAAATTTTATTTCAATACAAAGTGTCGTTCTCCTTGGAGCCTCCCGTTATAAACTAATCGAAAAAAATTAAGGATATTGTGTTTTCGCTAGTAAGAAAATTTTTCAGAAAACATGTGTTATAGCTATTAATACCTATGTCGTTTGTGTTTAAAAAAATACTGTTTGTAAACATAAAAAATTGTACCCAAACCAATAAAGAGCATTATCATCAAAAATGTACATTTAGTTTTTGTTTAGAATAGAATTTGTTTGCGTATTGCTAAGCGGCAGTTTGCGATATTGTGGTTATTCTGTCATCGGTAATACAAACAGACGTCATTTAACAGTAGAGTAAGCAAATCAAGCCATTGGGTTGCTTCTTGGCGGTGCGCGACATATCGATGTGGCTGATCGTTTTCAAGTCACCTAAAGTGTAATTTCTAGACTTAAAAACCAATTTAATTGGACTGGATCTGTCATGGAGAAGCATAGGGAGGGTAGACCAAGGTCGACAAATGCTGGGGAGGACCGACGCACAGTGCTTCGTCCCATGGACAAAAATCAAAAAATAAGTTAAAATTTACTAATATCTAAATATATAATTTTATACTTATAGCAATGTTCAACCATCCTGTATATTATTTTTCATAAACAGCGCTTTTGTTAGCAAATATTTTCACTAAAAATAAATTTTGCGATCATTATCTCATCAGTGAAAAGAATAACGTTCATAGTAGTTCTGTATATTATGGAGTTAAACGGGTACGTACTTAATTGAAAGCCACTATGGATATTGTTAAACAAGGTATGTACTTTAAATTTATTTCTAAACAAGTTCGTGATTGTTTAGTTTTTATTTATTTTAAGATGATTCTTAAATGGGTATAAAAATTTTACGTTTTCAAACTTCAAAAAGGCATTTAAAAAAAAACATATTAAAACATATCGTATTTATTGAATATTTTTGTTGCCATATTCATACACTTTTATTTTTTGTATAGTTCACCTGCGTCTGCTTGCGACGAACTTTATTTTATAATACTTTTCAGATGGAGTAAAATTGATAAGCAATGCCGATCTGGTTAATACTTGGCTTGATCATAAGGATAAGAACTCAAAATTATTTGTATTTCAAAAAATATGTTCTTATTAGATATTGATGAACCTTCCAGTCAAATGAGACACCACTTGTGCCTGAAAAAGTCCACTATGTTGGAGCGAAACGTCGCATAAAAAAAATGTCCATCTTTCAATTTATTATAAAATGTTATACCCAAGAAAAGGAAAAAATAATATATGGAGAAGGTATATTAAAGATGTAACTATTAACATCCGAACCCCTCATACCGACAAAATGAACAGTAACAACGCGAAAAAGTAACATATTAGAAAATGATGTACAGAAATATATTATATGTGAGGATACTTCATCTACCTGTGATTTGGATACTATAAATTTGGAAGATTCTGTCAGCAGTAATTCTCCTGAATCAGAGTAGTTACGATCTATGCATTTTGTTGTCCTAAAGTAAATTTATAGTATCTTAAGTTTTTTTTTAATTAAATATAACATTAATGTTTCTTTTTCATTAAAGAAAAACATTTTTATCTTATATTAGGCTTATATTGTAGGAATCATGTTCTAATGTTATTTCAATTCTTTTTATCACAGGAATTTATTTAATACTTACACCGTTTTCATACTATAACTTATTATTTGCTTAGATGGAACACAGCTCCAACATTATTATTATTTATAAGATTTTTTTTTCATAAACGTGGGACTAAGAACATCATCATTTAGTACAATGAGAGTACTCATTATTTGTGTCAAATAAACTTAGTTTGAATAAATTGCTTACAATAAAAGAGAAGTTTTGGATTTTTGTCCTCTAGAGCCATATGTTCGAAGCACTGTGCGACGCTTAATGAGAGGAGCTAGGATGGATCCTGCAAGAAATTACACGTTGCTCAGCCAGGACCTTTTGGCTGCCAGCAGATTGCTATAGGCCTATAAGACGCCCTCCATGATCCTCCAATGATGTCGTCAGTATAAATTTCACCTGTCATTGTACTTTCACAGACATACAATTCCGTAGAATTCCACCCCAGACCATTACACCTCTAACTCCAAAGGGATGCCCTTCTTGAACATATCGGTCGTTAAGTCTTGTATTTCTTAGTCTCCACACACGAACTGTATGTCTGTCAGTACGAAGACAAAAGCGGCTGTCATTGCTGAACATCGCAGTATGTAACTCATCATTCCAGTTAGCTCTTTCATTACACCAGAGCAAACGCTGAGCTTTATGACCCTAACCTGACTCTCGCGGTCATCGGAGGGCGTCTTATAGGCCTATAGCAATTTAAACCTGCTTTTTTAATCGATTTAAGACCGTCCGGGGGGTAATACGTACTCTGCTAGCAGCCAAAAGATCCTAGCTGAGCAACGTGTAGTTTCTTGCAGGATCCATCCTAGCTCCTCTCAGTAAGCTTCTGTCCTCCCTAGCATTTGTCGACCTTGGTCGACCCTCCCTATGCCTCTCCATGACAGATCCAGTCTCATTAAATCGGGTTTTAAGCGTAAAAATTACACTGACAGAATATCCACAACGAGGGGTAAACCGCTGGTGGTATTTATTGTACAAGCACTTGGTAATACTGGTATTTTTGGTACTAATTTGGTATTTTTGGTACTAATTTGGTATTTTTGGTACTAATTTGGCATAATTTGGTATTATTTGGTAATAAACTGGTTTTCTTTGGTATTAAACAGGTATTTTAATAATAATTTGGTATTAAACAGGTATTTTAATAATAAACATTGATAAAACCAAACTCATGCTGATTGATAGAAGTGGTGCAGTTCGATTACACAACCTCCTCCCTAATATAGAAAGAGTAGATTAATTTATATACTTAGGGTCTTTAATAACAAATAATGGCGGCTGCGAAGCAGAGATAAGAAGGCGTATAGCTATGGCACGGACGGCTATGATGAGCCTAAGAAAAATATGGACAGATAGGAGCATTACTAAAAACACCAAAAAAACCCTTGTTCGATCTTTGGTGTTCTCCATATTCCCTATACGGGTCTGAGTCATGGACCGCCAAGAGCGCTGATAGACACCGTATAGATGCATTTGAGATGTGGTGCTGGAGGAGAATGCTCCGTATCCCATGGACAGCTCGAAGAACGAACCAGTCAATTCTTAATGAACTCGGCATCACAGATCGATTATCCACCATCTGCCGTAGACGCATCCTGCAATACTTCGGTCATATCACTCGCAGAGATGAAGACAACCTTGAAAAAATCATAGTACAAGGCAAAGTAGAAGGTCGAAGACCCAGAGGACGATGACCATCGAGATGGCTTGACCAAATAGCAAATATTACAGGTCAGCCATTTCAATCAAATCTCCGAGAGGCGGAAGATCGCCAACGATGGAAGATCAAAATCACCAACTGCACATAGCCATAATGTCACGATTCTTCAGACATGAAGAGACGACGAAGAAGAAGAAACAGGTATTTTGTTGGACATCTGGCAACGCTGGATTAGACGCACGTGGCGACGACGCAACGACCGGGAAGCTGATTGCATCATTTCTAGCCCATTTGCATCTAAAGCTAATACTGAAAAATATCTGGAATCTAAAGGTGCTTTGACAAAATCGTTTAGTTCTCGAAGTCTTTCAGAAGATACCACTCTACATGTTTTGGAAACTGATTCTAAAATACTAAAGCAATGGTTAAAGTCAAAAATTGGTGTTGAACTCTGGAGCTCTAAACTGCAATAGTCTGTTTAATAACATTATTTTTAGCACATCAATTTTATTTCCAAATTCTACTGCAAACTTCGAGGCAAACTCGATTTCGGAATCGACTTTAATATGAAAAATAACCTGCTTTTGTAAAAAGCAAGTAACTTTACAAACAAAATATAATGCTTCTACAAAAACCACAAAAACGAGAGTTACAAAGGCACGTTGGGTAAGCTCAAATTTTCAAACACACTTGATAAAGCATTTTAATATAACAAATAAATTATTTATACCAAAAATTAGTAATAATCGCAGTGTTAAATCCGAGGTTAAATCAGAGGTAAGCAATAATTCTTCAAATACCTCTGAGGCACAACCAAAAATAACTTCATTTCTAAAAAAACCTTCTACCGAGCCTTCTACGGAAAATACCGAGAAAATTACAGAGGCATGCAAACCCTCATGTAGCAAAATTGTACTCCTTAATCTAATATGTGAAGCTCCCTGTAATCAAAGAAATCCTAGTGTAAAAATACTAGACTGCGTAATTATCCCCCCATCTAAACGAGCCTCGGAACTACCCTTATCAGCAGCCACTTTAGCAATAATAATTATCTGCCCGATGTTACTTAACCCTGTATTACCATTATAAGCTGCCGCTTCAACCTTACCATTAACAAGCAATAATTCAATTTGGAAGTCTACAAAGTACAGCCGCTCGCAAAGGAATAAAAGAAAAATTGAAAAGTTTCAGTATAATCAACCTCTTATAACCAACTTTATTTCGATATTAGAGAAAATAAATTCTACTCTTAAGGAAAATGGAGAAAGCTCTTAAGGAAACGATGATGGTTTGTCTAAATGAACCCGAGAATGAACCTGATGAGAATAAGCCAGTATGTTGCTTAAGCCAGACTTTGGTACTAATTTGGTATTTTTGGTTCTAATTTGGTATTTTTTTGGAAATAATTTGGTATTTTTGGTACTTTTTTCCCAAAATTGGTATTTATTGTATACCATTTTTGGTAGCGGTTTGCCCCTCGATCCACAATATCGCAAACTGCCGCTTAGCAACACGCAAACAAGTTCTATTCTAAAGAAAAATTAAATGTACATTTTTGATGATAATGCTTTTTATTTGTTTGAGTAAAATTTTTTATGTTTACAAACAATATTTTTTTTAAACACAAACGACACAGGTATTAATAGTTATAACACATTTTTTCTGAAAATTTTTCTTTCTAGCGAAAACACAATATCCTTAACTTTTTTCGATCAGTTTATATTTTTTATTTATTAATATCTTTGAAACTATCAAAACATATTTAATAATATCTAAGGATTATGGAAAGCGATCAGAAAAGAGCCAGAAATGCAATAAGATATAGGTCTTCCATTTAAAAAAAAATCATCCAGATCCAATCACACATTTATGGCCACCCTTTAGAATTTAAAATATTTTCCTGAAATACATCCTAATACTAATAATTTAGGTTTGCACTTATACAAATTTGTAAGCTATTTATTATAAGAGCTATAGATGCACGACGCACTATTGCCCGACCATGTAAGCGAATAACAAATGTTTGTCAAGGACACGAGTCGTCAGAATCCAACTTAAGGAGACATCAAACTTTTGTTTCCGGTAACTTTTATTTTACAAAAGTATCTCAGGTTGGTGAATGCCGGAAAGTTCTATGTTTATTGATAAGCGAAACAACACTCATCTGCAACAAAAATGGGACACTCTGTACAAATAAATTGACATAGTATCCAATTTTATTAGGAATTAATTATTATGTGCAAATTAATTACGTGTTAAATACAAAAACATACCAGTATAATTTCAAGAGGTTTTGAGTTTTTTTGAGATTAAAATATTCTTATTTATACGTTTACTGGGTTATTTTCAATACTGTGATTTTTATAAGGTGCCAGCATCAGGTTTATTACTCTAGGAAATTATTAAATTTTATTGGTCATAAAATGGCAAACGTTTAGAACAAGTTCAAGGCAACATTTTGAACGTTTTCTTTAAATATTTTTTAACATGGCTTATAATAATTACTATACTAAAATTTTTATATGTCTGAAAATATGAGTTTTAATCTTAGTAATATCATATATACAGGGTTTCCCAATATTCCGTAGAAATAAAACTACTACGTAATTTTGGAGTCAAAGTAAGTTAATTGGAGACATTTTACTCTATACAAAAATTCTAGATTTATCAGTTAGAGAGCACCAAACTTTAATGAACACAAATGTAAATTAATTCAACATTAATAAAGCTTTCGTCAATAATAATTTCGGACAATGATAAGTACAGTGTAAGATATTATTTAAAATACTGAATTTGAGAGAAGGAAATTTTACAAATAGCCTATAGAGTTTTCAATCGCTTTACACAGTGGCTAATCAGAATTAGACATATTAAACAATGGTGATATTTGCTGAGCATTTCTGCAAAAAACGCTTGTTTTCACTATTTTCAGTCGTTCTTCAAAATAATCCTATATGGGTTTTTCGCCACTGCAAGAAAATCTACAAAATAAAATAGTTATTTTATGTAAACACTTCTGCGTTAATCCCAAACAGAAACTACTTGTCAGAAGTTAGGTTTAAAGATATACTTGGTTTTTGATTTATCGTGTTACAGACGGACAGACGGACAGATAGACAGACACCATAAAAATAACTTGTATTTAGGTCTTTTATGAAATAACTCATTTTTAGTGAAATTAAAAAAAAAAATTTGTCGATCTTAATAGCCTACCATACATGTTGGTATGGTCGGCTAAAAATACAAAGAATAAAGAAAAAAACTATTTAAAATATTTAAATTCAACTATTCGAGAACACTTTAGTTTTTTAAAACTGATACCTCAACAAAAACCGTTGACCGTATATCAAGTTAAACTTCAAAATTAACAATTACTACCTGATAACAATTACTTAATAAGGTAAAACCAAAAAGCCCAAACTTTCTGGATGATTATTTTTAATTTTTACGTCTGTTATTTTTATATATATGTATGTTATGTTCTTTAAAATCAAAAAAGCGATTGCCATCTACAGATGCATGAGCAATACATTATTTATTTTTATTAGATTGTATTAAAAAAGCCTCTTTTATTTTTCTTTATTCTTTGTATTTTTTGCTTCCGACGACGGAAAGAGATAAACTTTCCGAACAGTTAAGCATTTTTTTGTTTTTTTTAGGCAAATTTGTATTACTTTAAACCTAATTTCTGACAAGTAGTTTCCGTTTGGGATTAACGCAGAAGTGTTTTAAACAAGTGTTTTAAATAACTATTTTATTTTATAGATTTTCTTGCAGTGGCGAAAAACGCATATAGGATTTTTTTTGGAGAGAATCCGATACATAATACACATTTTTTATTCTTCAAAATGTCTAATGAAGATTGTCAGATTGCAAAAAACATTTTTAGCAGAAATGGTACCTAAATAAACCCAAATTTATCCAATAAATATGAATTTCCTTTAAAACTAGGGAAAAAATGGCACAAAATCGTGATGATTTTGATAAGGAGGGTGCGATCAAGGACGATTTTATTATAGAGAACATTTTATTCTAAAAGACATGTTCTTTATGCCGTTACGCGAAATATTTTGTCAGGTATCCGTGGTCTAGTGGTTATGCCCTCTAATTTCGCAATTGCATTTTGCATGCTGCGGTTGTTCCATTCCTAACGTATGTCAAAATGTTTTCTTTCTTATTAGAAATATACGTAAAATTCGGGACAAATTTAATAATGAAGTAACGTTAACAGGGTGTTTCAAAAAACATGTGCCATCTCTCGTTTTTCCTCACGTAAAAATAAGATTTATTTTTTATATCAGCATAGGTCCGATCCTGCTTCGTTTCGTAGCTACAGGGTGTTAATAATACTTTCGTACCACCGAGGCAAAACTATCGATAGTAAATAAAGGCTTTTTTCGGCTAGCCCAAATTATATAATGGAAAATAATACTATCGATAGTTGTGCCTCGGTGGTACGAAAGTACTACCATTGCACGCAGGCCGCTATCTCGCGATGCGGGACTTAATATCTTACCGCTACTTTACGACAAGTCGTGTTTATATACTCTGCGCTGTGCTCGACATATTGTGGAAACGTCCCAAGCTCACCTGATGATGGGGTAGGGCCCCGAAACCGGTAGTGAGAGCAGGTTGATCCACATTATGTCGAACACAGCGTGGAATTAATTTCTATATTAGCAGTTCAAGGCAAGAAACTCTTATATAACTTTATTATATACCTAAAAACTGCAAGAAATTTATTTTCCATTATATAATATCCAATTATTGCGTTACTGACTGATATTATGACTAAACTTTGATCATCCCTTAATCTGACTTGCTTCGATTTGATATTTTGTAAAAGGACTGAAAATATACAATAGCCCTTTTGCAAATATACAAAAAATATCAACATGTGCCTAATTAGAATTAGACACTTAGCAAAGCAACTGAAAATAGATAATATGATCTTTGTAGAAAGTCCTTCTTGATTTAAAACGCATTTTTTACGGCAACGTTGTTATTTTATATTGCAATATAATAATAATATATCCACCAGTGTTATTATGTGATTTTGTCTACTAGTCAAAAGGTCTAGGATTTGCTTTGTTGCAGGATGATCAAATTTGGAGAGCATGAAAAATTTATGGAGTTGTTTCTTCAACTAGAACTATTAACCATAACAATTAATTATAACGACCCGGTAAGCAAAACGGTGGGTGAGGGTAGAGCACGTAAATGTCCTCTTTTTGATCTTACTGTCCTTTTTTCTCTCACGTATATTTTTCCCCTCCAGCTCCTCTTTTTTAAATACCAAACTCAAAATCTAAAAAATATTCGTCTTTCGCCACAATGTGTTAATAAATTATTAATCTATCTCTTTCGCTACTCCCACCTTCTTGTACAGAAAAGAAAATGAGGAAATATTTATGTACAAGAAATATTTGTGGAAGCGATAAATATGTTTAACTATTTTATGTTTATTTACTGTTAGCGTATGTTTTGAAAAAGTTTTGTTGAAAATGGTTTGTTTTATTTTAACAAGTTTTGAGTATAATTATTTTTAAGAATGTAAGAAAGACCATCATAGCAACTCTTCTCTAATGATGCCTCTTCGATCTACGATATTATTTGAGATACTCTTGATAGTATTTTTCTCTAGATGTACTGCGATTGCTAATTTTCATATTGTCTACCCTGCACATTTTAATTGCCTGAGTTAATTAGAACTGTCAATTTTATTGTTCAAAAATACTATGACAAAAAAAAACAAAAAATAAAAATTCGAAAAAGTTTCGTTTGTCTGTCCATTACTAAATAAAATTATACAGACAATTAAATCACTTTTTTCATGCGACTCTGTTTTTTAGCTGTTGAATATTCATTTATTCTTGTCAAAGGCTTTAAACTTTGTTATGAAATCGTGAAATATTTCAATTTTAGTAATAAACAGGTAACAGACTATTATCAAACAAGCCCAGTCGAAAAATCATTGAATGACATTTCATGATTTATTTAATAACTTCATAGATATCGTATAATTGTAGTTGATACTTTAAACTTTAGGCTTTTTTATATTTCTATTATTGATATACAGGGTGCTACAAATTCGAGATACGAGCATTGGTATCTCTAAGCACTAGAGGCAACAAAAAGCACGTCCAGGACGATTCTTCGTTTAAGAAGTGTCGCTAATATGGATACCGGGACATGTCGGCCTAGAGGGAAATGAACGTGCTGATTCCCTCGCCAAAATTGGTGCAGGCTCGCCATTCGTGGGCCCAGAACCGACACTTAAGCGTACCAAAAAATCTCGCAAGAGACAGGCTCTGAATGGGTTAGGGGTGCGACGTTTTGGGACTGGTATGACAGTCCCGGAATGGAACATGCCAAGACAATCCTAGCAGGGCCATCCAAACGTAGAACAGATGAACTCCTAAAGGCTGGTAGGAACGGAGTATGCGTATACACGGGCCACTGCCGGCTAAGATCACACCTACAGAGGATGGGACTGGTGGAAGACGCCGAATGCCGACTCTGTATGGAAGATGACGAAACAATGAAGCACGTTATGTGTACCTGCCCCGCTGGGGGCAGGACCAGGTTTGAGGTGTTTGGCAAACCCACGCTAGACCTATCAGACCTAGAAGACCTATCACCCTCGGACATAACGGTCTATGTTAAAAGGCTGGATCTTGAGGGTGAACTTTAATGCTCTTTTTCTATTAAAGAGCTTGTAGAAACTGAGCCACGATAAGCCCTCACGGCCGCAGTGGAGGGTCCCATCTGGGACCCACTCTTAGTCAAATACAATACAATACAAATACAATTGGTATCTCGGAAACCCTAATGGATACGAAGATGGTTAAATTGGGGCAAAGTTGCCGCCTTGGGATTTTCACCAAGATGCCATCAAAAAAGTTGTAAAAATTTCAAGGATTGCCGAGTTTTTTGGAAAAACGGATTTTTTTGAATATCAATTTTATTTTTTCCTGTCGTTACTTTTTAGAAAATCAAAAAACTAATTGCACACTCTCATTCTCTCTTCAAAGCCACTTTATTAAGGCTATCTGATAGTATTTTTAGATTTTTAAATTAGCTGATAATTTCTAAGATACAGAGGCGAACTTATTTTTTTTAAATACGGGCCTGCATTTTTTATTTCACAATGATATGCCACACTTTTTGTTTTGGGTATCTCAACAACAACAAAACTAATTATTATGTAAAATAATTTCAAGCCCGACCTTGTTTTTTAAATTATTTAATCTGATTATATTCATGGCAACAATATTGATCAGCGCTAACTACCATTGAATAAGGAAAATCGAGCCAATTGAAAGATTCAAATAAATAATATCCAGGTCATCAATTTAAAGATATTATTTTTAACTTTTTCTATTGTGAATTTGAAATCTCAGTGTACGATCTAATAATATGCATAATATTAATTGCAGTTATTATAAATAAATCAACTTCTACAAACTAGTTTCTAATGCTCTACATAGTCCTATAAATTCTAGTATTGAATATAAATCGAACATGTCTCCATTGCGCAGTGCGTAGAGTTTCCGACTACGAACCGAGGATTCAGAGTTCGAATCCGGGTCAGGACAAAGACTTTTTTTATTTTATTTTCGTTTATATTCTGATAGTAAAATATTAAATAATTCTGGTAATTAAAAAAAAATAGTTAATACTTTACTATCAGAATATAAACGAAAATAAAATAAAAACGTTTTTGCACTGACCCGGATTCGAACTCTGACTCCTCGCTTGATAGGCAGAAACTCTACGCGCTGTGCTATAAAGACTCGGTCGGTTTATATTCAATACTAGGATTTAAAAGACTAATAAAAATATAGGATATTCTTTCAATGCACAGTAGGGAACACAACGTTTACCGGCAGCACGGGCCGCATGCTGTTCTAGAGAGCATAGCAAAAGATATATCAAAGAGCCAGACATCTTAAAATACTTGTTTTACCGACGTTGCTAGCTCTCCTACTATTAAGAAATGGAGGTTACGGAGGGTTTTAAAATACATAGTAGTGTCCTGAAGAAGAAAATATGTTTGTAAACTTCGACTAGTTACTAAACTAAAGATCTGAGTTTCATTTGACCCAAATTTAGCAAAGAAACAACTTTAACTATTTTGAGATAACTAGAACAACAAAATAAAAATTTTACATTCACTAAACCAGAAATAAAGGATTGTTACGTCTTAAAAGCATTTTAATTAAAAGTTTTAGTCCTTTTAAAGGAAATCGGGCTAGGAGTTGCGTTTTATAATTATTCTTAGGTGGCAGATAATATATTAGAGATAGGAATTCTAGTTCCTTTGGAGGAATTAGTTCCTTAGTTCTAGTTCCTCCAGAGGAATGGTTCCTTGACCTAGATCTTTAGTTCATAATAGTTCCCGACTAACATTAACATACCCGTTGCTTGCTAATGGGTTTCGTTGTCAGCCAGAACTATTCACAGTATGATCTGTATACACTGATAAAAAAATATGTAAAAATACACATTAGATCATTGGTTACTTTTATGCCACACAAATATGTGTAAAATTCCATCTTGTCTGGAATTTTACATTTATCATGTAATTTTACCTTTTTGGTGTGTAAAATTAAAATGTAGAAATGCATTTGGTATTTAAGCTTACAATGTACTTATACTTCTTTAGTGTCGTAATTATACGACTAAGTTCACTTCAGAGTACGTATTTTTACTACATTAGTGTGTATTTTTACATTATGTGGACATGTAACTTTTTTTACTCTGTCCGATTTAATGTGTATTTACAATGTATTATTACACTATAGAAGAATGAATATGACCAGGAGCTAGGAATTGGTAAATTGCACCCAAAAGGTGTTTATAAAAGAAACTCATTCGATTATTTAAATATCTATTAACATTCAGTGTTATAGTTCCATAAAAATATATTTAAACACAAATCAAAAATATCAAGAATAGATTACTTAAAAAAACATAAAATATTTTATATTATTGAATATAAAACAATTTAAACAGAATTAGTTCAAGATGTTATGTCCTACAATGTAATCTGTGAATGAATGCTATATTTCATATTAAAAACTTACCTTCTGAGATACATTTTGCTTTTACGAGTATGTCGAAATTCAGATGAAGTTTTACATTAACCTTTTGAATCATATCCAGGGTTACTACAGCTTCCTAGAAAAGTGTCCCTTTCTTAACTAGAGGCCTAAACACGCCAATAACTTTCAGTAAAAAATTAATCCTCATATATCTTTTCCTTTTTCTAAAAAAATATTTAGGAAATTTAACAATACTTGTAAAAATATAATGCTTTAGAACTAAGTTTTTGTAATACTTACATATTTGCACATATTTGCAGTATGAAAGTGACTAGAAAAGGAATAAGCTCAGATAATATTCTTGGATCTGACCCTACTACAAACAAGTATTGTATAATATTATTTTGTAAACGTATTTGTCATACATAGGTACCTTATTAAAACCGAATTCGATAAATTTTGTTCATCGAAATTTCCACATTTTCCTTGTTTGTTAGTTACGTTTTTTTCTCGTTTCTATTTTGTTATTTACCATAAAGATGATATCAAAGTTTCCTTTCTAAACTATATTCAATTATCTTTCATATCTCTCTTCCAATACTATATATAGATTCACACGCAGCCCTATAACTTCTAAATATTATTTTTGTTCACAGAGTTTTAAACATTTTGTATTAAACTTATTATTAACAACTTACCTTTCATTTTCACCTAGTTAATAGTCAATCATATTTTTCAGTAAAGTTTATTTTTCTAGCTTAAAAGTCAGCACAAGAATTAATTCTGAGAAAAGCAATGTACAGGGTGTTAACATTTTTTTTATTATAGCATGCATATTTAAATACCTTTATCTACAACCGTTTAGTTATAACGTTTTTACATCACTATTTTTTTAGTATTTCAGTTACGTTATGAGATTCATAACACAACTAGTGGTGTTATGAATCTATAACACAACTAGTTACTATAATAATGAAAAACAACTACGAACATCTAAATATATTAACTTTTCCGGCAATAATGATTCCGTGGCACGTACTGCGGCAAGTTCTACATCTGAAGGGAGACTTTCGGAATCGCTCATCGTAATGTTTAAAATGATTTTTCTGGGCAAAAAGTGCTCGCGTTTACTGGACAGGGCAAACTGACTTTTCAGCATAAATGTGACAAATCTCATAGTTAAAGGTGTTAAAGGTGGGCGACTAATAAACGAAAATTAAAACAGCATTTTCTTATTTTTCGGTTGTAGATAAAACGTTGTATGACACGTGCGTTTAAACATGATTACAACACTCGTGTGATTAGAACGACTCGGTCTACGACCTCGTCGTTCTAATCGTTCACACTCGTTGTTGTTTATAAACACACTTGTATTGTAAATAACTATTAAAGATCTGAAAAACTAAAGCTTGTAAATTTATTTATCCTTTATGCCTTATTTGAGCCCAATAATCCAAAAATGAAATAAAATACCGGGTGTTCCATAAGAAAAAAAAATAACTTTGGTATGGATCTTAGTTCTGAAACGCACTGTATACTTCAAAATAATTTTCAATTGTGCACAGTGCCTCCCCACATATGTCCATAAAATATTTTGTTTCTACATCCCAAGTAGCATTTATCTGACTTCGAACTAAATCTGACTTGAAGCGACGTCAGACTTTGTGCAAATTTAGGTCGGGTGCTGGTGATACGACCGGTGACGTCGCTTTCCTATTAAAAGCGACGTCGTTGGATCCGAGTCGGTAAATCCAACGATCTGTCGACGTAGAAAATAACAACGTACCATTTTTATTAATTTCCCAACGTCGTTTCCCACGTTGGCTTGCACGACGTACATATACTTGAACTAGCCCGACGTCTACCCGTTGTCCGAATAGGATACGTCCCACTGATAATCCCTAAAGTAACGTCCAATTATATTTTGTTGTATTTTATGTTCATATTTATAACCTAATTTACGTATCTCTGTTTACGTCCGTAAATACAACCCATTAAGTAGCATTTGCGGCCTAATGAACATCATGAACATAACCTAATAAGCAGTTTTTGTAAACAAACTTAATTTTTTATTATGCCTAAAAACACTAAAAAGACATTTAGACATTCATCTACATTTTACAGAAAGCTAATAAATAAAATAATAATAGTAGTAGTGATGTCTTGCCTCCACCCACGAATGTTTTTTATCCGGAAGAGATGCTACATTACACTGGTGCATCTTAATTTCATTTTAGCTTAGGAAACCAGCAGACCCCATCCTCCTCCCGCATGTGAGGTACTAGTTCCAATTCTTTTAAATTTTGTATATATACTATCTTAAAAAAGTGGTTGCCCTTTTTTTTAAGGAGAAAACAAAAACTAAAATATAGTTGCACAAATCCACAAATCACTGATACGCAAAGTGAGGTTACGTGGGGTACGTTGGAATAAGGTTGGAATTATATACGTCATAATACGATTGCCGGTCGTCCGGTTTGATGACTTCGGTCGTGTGAGACGACTAATATTGGAGACCCGGTCGGAATTGGTATATTGGTAGTTCATATTAAGTCGGACACAGGAATACGCCATTCCTAACAAGTATCCGATTGTCAGCCATTTTAAAATCGTTTTTTGTTTTTAAAATTTATATTCACATTCCGATTTCTAGTAGAATAATATTGATAAGGTTGAGTTTGGGGGGAACCACAGTACAGTTTTATGATTAAACCAGCTAGAAAATAAAAAAAAATATTTTGCGAGTTACTTTTTTATAGATATTTTTATTTCATAAATCTACTTAATTTTGAAGGCGCTCGTTGTTTTCTGGAGTATTTTAATCAGATATATCAAAAAAGTGAATTCCGTTGACAAAACTGATGTCTGGATTAATGATTCAGAACTATTATAACATGAAATTAGGTAGGCACTTATAGTTATATTCGAGGAGCGATTATGAATCCATTTGTAATTAGGTAGTTTGGTTAGGTTTTTATGTATTCTTGGTAGCGATTATGAAACCAAACGCAACGTAAGTGCTTAGCGACGAATTTTAAGTGAGTAAAATCCAACGTAATATGACGTTGGTAATTAGTAGAATTACATTCCCTATTAGGTCAGATACCGATGTCGAGGCGACCCGAATCTGTATTCCCCATTTAGGTGCAAATAAGGGTCGTCAGGCGGTCGAACCGACGTTGGTATCCGACGTATACCCGACGTTAGATAACGTCCAAATGCTACTTGGGATCTTTCCGTTTTCGTATAATCAACTGATGCGAATGAGGTGCGCCACCCTGTATAATACCGGATCTTTGTATCTCTACACATAAATGTGAAACCCCATAAAACACACGAAAATAGGACACCCTACACACTCATGTGCAAAAAACACAACGGAAAAATTTTTCGTCAAATTTAAAGTAGTATTTTCATGATTTCTTCATGATTTTTTTTGCAAATTGTAAATAAAACCTTCAATGTATGCAATAATGTTATATATTTGTCAATTTTATACAGGGTCCGGCAATAGTGCGTCGGGCATCTGTAGCTCCTAGAATAAAAAACTTGAGAATTTTGTTTAAGTGCAGACCTAAAGTATCTACCAGGATGTATTTCAGGAAAATATTTTAACTTCTATAGGGTGGCTCAAAAAAGTGTGAGGGGACTTGGATGATTTTTTTTAAATTGAACACCCTGTATATTATTGCCTTTTTGGCTGCCTTTCAGATCACTTTACATAACCCTAAGATATGAATAAATGTATTTCGATAGTTTCAGAGATATTAATAAATAAATAAAAAATATATATTTTTCACTCCTTCTTAAAAAAATTATTAACAATACAAGAACTGTTCTGAAATCAAAACTATGTTAGATATTTACTTTAGATGGTCTATTCTTACTTTGCTATAAATATGGTAATCGTAAATCATACAGGATGTTCAATATTCTACGCCAAACTTTCTTAAATATAAAATATTTTTTTTTTAATGGAACACCCTGTATATTATTTTTTTATTATATGGAGAATTAAAAAATGAACATTTTTGTATTTAAAGTATTTCAAATTTTTTTATAGTTTTCCGGATACATGCAGTATTATTTCATATGGCGCTTTCAATGGTAAAATACGAGAGAAAAATCATTGGGTGGCTTTGATAAAAATTTACTGTGGAAAATGCCATATGAAATATAAAACCGCAAATATCTGCGAAACCGTTAAAAATTTTGAAATACTAAATACAAAAAATGTTCATTTTATAATTCTCCGTCTACTGAAAAAATAATATACAGGGCGTTCAATTTAAAAAAACGAAGAAAAATTATTTTAGGTTTTAGAAAGTTTGGCGTAGAATTTTGAACATCCTGTATGATTTACGATTTTCATTTTTATAGCAAAGTAAGTACAGACCATCTAAAGTAAATACCTAATATAGTTTTGATTTCAGAACAGTTCCTGTATTTTTAATAATTTTTTTAAGAAAGGCTGAAAAAAATATATTTTTGATTTATTTTTGAATATCTCTGAAACTATCGAAATATATTTATTCATATCTTAGGGTTATGTAAAGTGATCTGAAGAGAAGCCAAAAATATAATAATATACAGGGTGTTCCATTTAAAAAAAATTATCCAGGTCCACTCACACTTTTTTGAGCCACCCTATAGAAGTTAAAATATTTTCCTGAAATACATCCTGGTACTTTAGGTCTGCACTTAAACAAAATTCTCAAGTTTTTTATTCTATGAGCTACAGATGCCCGACGCACTATTGCCGGACCCTGTATAATAATTTTAATAGAAACGTATACTTGAAAATAATATACTTTTTCATATATCTAAGTTTTCGAAATATAAAAATTTATATGTATGGAATCTTAAGTTGATCTCACCGAGGCTGACGCCTCGGCATATAAAAATAGAACGTTCGATGTGTGTAATAGATTTATACATTTTGTAAATACACCGACACAATGCCAAGCATTAATTTGAGAATAATTTGATTCGAAAAAAATGATTGCAGCTGTAATGCGTTTTATACATACATTATTTGTAAATATTCAATGCCCATTTTAGGCAATCGGTTTATTTTTCAGACTATTACATTAATGTCAATAATATATTTTTTTTTTTTTATTTGGGCTTTGGATATTATTACTTCCATTCAGCGCTGCAACGTTATTTGTTTTCTATCAAAATATTGTACAATATGATCGAGAAGAAAGGGCGCCCAGCATAGACTTAAAATAAAATATAGACTGAGCATCTCATTCATAAATAGCTGGAACATGCGGTCAGACACTGTCTTGTTATTGTTGTGTTATTGTTTTAGGTTATAACGAGTGCGACACGAGCGATAGATAGGTTGTCTCTGTCGTAACGGTCGTTCCCTGACGACTCTGCCGAGAAACACAACACTGTCTTTCGTTTCTCAAGTACACCTGAACTCTCCGTATCATAGCCGGGTAATTTTTTTATTTTAATGAAGCTATAAGTAAATTAAAAATATATCGTATTTAAACGTTTTTATATTTTATTAAGATTTAGGACAGGTTTTTTACATAAAAGTTTAGAAAAAACGTCTTAGAGTCCGAAAAGGATAAACATAATAAAATACACGTTATAGAAGAAATTTTATAATCGAAATTACGTAATTTTTGAAATTAATAATAAATTATTAATTTTAGTCAAACATTTACAACCCCTAATATTAATCAAAACCGGATCTATTCCACAGATATAATAGAATCGGCGACAGGGAGAGAAAAAAAAATGATTGTTGTAATTTTTTTTCTAGTTAAGTGATGTCTTATTATGTAAATTAGAGAAAACATAAATCTGTTCCATTAAAGCAAGGAAGGTGATAGGAAGTGGATAAAATAAAAACTACATTTATTTAACTCGGTACTGTCTTTATTATACCGGGTGCGGCTCAAAAGTGGCTCATCCCCATAATTTTTTTATATTTTCAAATAAAAAAACAAGATTTAGTATGTTAGTATATGAAATAAATTAGGATTGATTGACGCATTCAATTGTTTTTGGTCACTTCCTGTGTCACCGGAAATGACTATAACTTTTAATTTTTAAACGGCACCCTCGGTATATTTCTACTTTATTCGATAGAAAATGACACTCTGAATAGAATGAAATATCATATGTCAACTTTTGACATTTTCGCATATGGTTTAATTGTAATTGTAACACGCGGTTCATAACGACAATTTGACTCGAAATACCAAGTGTGTGGTATCAATATATTCATAAAAAAATGCTTTTTCCAAATATGCTAATGAGTCACCCTTGTTCCATTTGAAAAAATTGACATATGTATGATTAAAAATACGATTTGTACATCTTTTAACCGGCCTACACAAGACACGAAACCCATTAGACGATCAAAACTATTTTTCCAAGGTTCCTTGATTAAAACTTAGTGTTTTTAACAACACCATGACACCCTGGATTGAAATTTAAAATACGATTTGTTTTTAAGCGACAATGTCAAAAGTTGACATATGATATGTCATCCTATTCAGAGTGTCATTTTTTATCGAATAAAGTAGCAATATACCGAGGGTGCCTTTAAAAATCAAAAGATGTAATCATTTCGGTGAAACAGGAAGAGACCAAAAACAATTAAATATGTCAATAAATCCTAATTTATGTCATATACCTACTAACATACAAATCTTTTTTTTTATCTGAAAAAATAAAAAAGTTATTAGGGGTGAGCCACTTTTGAGACGATCCGGTATATTAAGAAATATTGTTTCATAATGTAATATCATTTTAAAATTCTTGTATGTTATTTTAGATTCTGAAGATAATTTTAGAATAAACCGGAATATATTTTTAATAAAAACATTATTAATTATTAACAGGGAATTAATTATGATTTTGTTACAATGTAAGTAAGTAAATAATGTAATGTAAGAGAAAAAATTCAGATTTTACATTTTACTAAAATATTATCTAAATAAGCGCCTTTCTACAACAACGCCACTGACTCCTAATAGGTAAATTGAGAGTTGCCTACCGGTCGAAAGTCGTTTCAAGACTTAAATGGATTATTTAAGTCAAATTTTTTGAAAATTTGGCACTGTCGAACCATATTTTATAGTTCTTGAACAGAAAAAGTCAATAAAATAAACACTAAAGGACTACAAGCTAAGAGAATGCGTTAATACAGCCGGGGAGATAGCGGCAACAAAGCTTTACCGCACACGTGCGACACGTACTACAAGGTAATAAATGAATGAATAGGCTCCCTCGCCTCTAATCGGTGTTGTCATATTGTAAAGAACTTATCCTTATTAAACAGTATCCGACTTATAATTTAGTAGTATAAAGACTATTTATACATCTATGGAATATTAAAAACCTACTTTATTAAACTGTAGTATTAATATCTCAATATATGTGTATAACAAGAAAAAAAATATTGATAATATTAAAGACGTGACAACATAGGCTGGATGAGGAAGGCTCGGTCGACTGTATCCAGAAGTAAACATGTGTACAAAAAAGGTTGTTTGTCCGCGTTGAGATGTAAATAGTGTAGTCTATATTTTATTTTAAGTCTATGGCGCCCAGCGATGGCTATGAAATTAAAACTACTGTCATTTTATATTTAAAATTATATAGAGAATGTCATCAATGACTATGAATGACAATAACAATCATGATTATTAATGACAATAAATGCTTATTATTGCTACCGAAAATAATTTAATCAACCACTTGATAATGTAAAGCCAGCCTAGCAAGAGAATTGCTGACAGTGAAAATTGTCTGTCATTGTAATTCACTGATAAATTTTATTTTCTGACATTTTTTGTATGTCGTCTGTCAAAATCTTCCTTAACTCGTTGTACTGGACTTTATATACCGGGTGTTGCATCGTCTGACGGGACATTACAGGAAATCCCATGTAAATTTTAATGGGGTCAATTATTGACTTCCCTAATTATTTTAGAGAATAATTCTATTTAAGTTTATTGAAGAGCACTTAAACCCACATTCAAAAAAATAACTTTAGATATTTTTGATTAGCTCGTTTACGAGTTATCGCCGATTTCTTTTTAAATATTTCTCCTTTCTTATGGCCCTGTATTTACTTATGAGCACCAGTCAAGGTAAAAGATAACTGTCAAATGAAGTTGTATGATTTAAGCCAATAACGTTTCCGTTAAAACTATTGTCTAAATATTCCCGAACAGCCAGGGTACTATGTGCCGGGTAGCCATCCATTTGGTACCAAACTTCCTGATTTTCCCAAGCGGCATCATGTAAAGCAGGTAAAATTTGATTTTCGAATAATTCCAAATAATATTCTGCATTTAAATTTCGCGTAAGAAATAATAACCCGATAATATTGTGTCCGAATATCCCTGCCCAAACATTTACTTTCTGTGGATATTGCGGACTTGTTTCGACAAACCTGTGTTGGTTTTCTTTGTTCCAATATCGATAATTTTGAACATTGGGTTAATTATTTAAGGTAAATGTGCATTCGTCAGTAAAAAATATGTTTTTTAAAAGTTCCCTATCCATGTTTGCTCTTTCCATCGTATCAAAACAAAACGCCTGCCGCCGTATTTCGTCCCCATCTCGTAGCTCTTGGTGCTTTTCATATTTGAAGGAATAGTATTTACGTCGTTTCAAAATTCGAAACGCTGTAGTGTGATCTATTCCTATTTCATCCTCAAGTTTCCTTGTGCCGATCTGTCCATCGTTCTCTTCCACGCACAATAAAACTTCCAAATCGGTATCATTTCTTGCATCTTCTCTTTGTTCCTGCCTTGCTTCATATCTGCAGTTATTTATTAGGGTACCTTTAGTCTCAAATCTCTGGATATTCCTTGCGATTGTAGATTTTCCAGGTATCAGTCTATTCGGATACAGAGCAGCTAACATATCCGACACCTTTTGATAACTATTTCCTTGATAATACCATTTAATCATCAATACTTTTTCTTCGGTAGTGTAATTCATGGGTAATATTTTCGATGTAGGTATGAATTTTTAATAATAATAATAAAGCACTAAATAGATAAATTTCTGAAATGACAACTTCATTTGACAGTTATATTTTACCTTGACTGGTGCTCATAAGTAAATACAGGGCCATAAGAAAGGAGAAATATTTAAAAAGAAATCGGCGATAACTCGTAAACGGGCTAATCAAAAATATCTTAAGTTATTCTTTTGAAATGTGGGTTTTAGTGCTCTTCAATAAACCTAAATAGAATTATTCTCTAAAATAATTAGGGAAGCCAATAATTGACCCCATTAAAATTTACATGGGATTTCCTATGTCCCGCTCGACGATGCAACACCCGCTAGATTAACTACTGGGTGAAAAAAAATAGTGTCGCAAATTTAAAAGTTCCTATGGACATATGCCGTAAGATGATTCTGAGGAAGTTACAGCTCTTGAAAGGGTAGATAAAAGCAAAATAAAAACACTAAATCACCACAATACACCAAAACACTCTTACTTTTACACTGGACGCGCGTTTCGCTAACCATGTTAGCATCATCCAAGTTTCAAGAAAAATGGTTTACTAATATTGTGAAAAATAAACAAAATGAATTATTTTTATCTACCCTATATTACAGTTGAGGGTTGAAAACCTTCGGTGTTAAACAGTAAAATAAAAACACTAAATCACCACAATACACCAAAACACTCTTACTTTTACACTAGACGCGCGTTTCGCTAACCATGTTAGCATCATCAGCCGATGATTATAAACTATAAGTTTTTATAAGATTATAAACTATAAGTTTATAATCATCTTATAGTTTATAATCTTATAAAAACTTATAGTTTATAATCATCTGCTGATGATGCTAACATGGTTAGCGAAACGCGCGTCTAGTGTAAAAGTAAGA